>NW_028126256.1:0-724070 GCF_965194825.1 Balaenoptera physalus | reverse complement strand
TACAAAACAGAACAGAGTCACACGTTTAGAAAACACACTATGGCTGCTTAACGGGAAAGGTGAGGTGGGGTGATGCATAAAACAAGGGTTTCAAATTAGCTCAGATACCGTTCCATAAACCCAATATGTTATAGACAAGACCTACTCCTTGCTCAGTGAATTGGACTCAACACACCCTATTCACGGCCCAAGAATATATCTGACTAGTAAGAATCTTAAAACCTATGTATTGATATCTCTTTGTAAGTGAGTCAAGTGGGTGTAAAGTGGCATAAACACAGCAGTGAAAAGCAGCTAAACCCCATTATAAAAATCAATTACTTTTAAAAACCTGTGAAAAAAAGACAGTGAAAGAGAGAGAAATTCTTACAAAATTCGTTTAGGGGCAGTTATGCTACCTGGATTGACCATATCTAGACCCACAGCTGATTGAGACATAAGGGTGGACACTCTTGGGGCTGAGAGGTTTGGTGAGGTTAGGTGAGGAAACACAGACCCTTTAAAGTAATACTGCGTGGTACCCATCCCATGGGTCCCAAATCTCCAGGTTCAAGGGCATCTTCCTACATCGAAAACATGCATGAGAAACCCAGAAGATGGTACACCGTGTGATCGAGAAAGGTTTCTAAAACGCACCTCATTTCTCATCTCCTTGTGCTCGGGTCCGCCATTCCAGCCGCTTTACTAGCAACCTCCCTCCTTGGAGAATCATCACCTTTAACCTCCTGTTCCGTACAGGTTGCAATTTGTCCTGAGGATGAACGGGAAGAAGGGGGAACCAATGAGAGACTAGCTCTAGGTGTTGGGACAGGCACAGGTCACTCTCTTTTCCCATGAGGAAGAAGAATTAAGCACAGGCTCAGCCTTCCGCCCGGGACCAGAATAGGGCCTGAAGCAATCCTGCGCTTTTGCGGCCAGCTCCCAAGAAATCGAGTTGAAAAATGGAGCTCAGGGGCACTGCAATTCACAAACCTGCAGACTTATAAATGACCACTCTCGTCCACAAATATATTGAGGGAAGGCAACGAAGAGGATTTGAAAGCAAGGCAGAATTGCAGGAAACAGATTTCAGGAGGGAGATTCGAATCCCCTTTAAAGCACAGGAAAAGCGGCAAAACCTCGACAATGATGCCCTTGGCCAAAAAGGGCGTATGCGTTTTTTCCTGAATATATTCAGGAAAAAACGCATACGCCCTTTTTGGCCAAGCAAGCAACCTGGAAACGCAAATCAGCGCTACAAAGAAGTCTCGCTTCCCATCGGTCAAAAGGGCCATGCTGAATAAAGTGTCAAAACCAGAAATGCAGGGCAGGCCATGGAGAAACGGGAGGCTTGCTACGCTGATGGGCGGGATGTAAATTGCCAACAGCCACTCTGGAGAAGTGTACGGTGTGTCGTGAAACATCTAAAAAACTCAGCTTAGAGAGCATAGGGCACTTCCACTCATGGGCGTATAAAGTGGGAAAATTAAAAACCAGCAAGACACAGGCACCTCAAAGTTTAGGGCTGCTCTGTTGACAAGAACTTCCACTTCATTACACCTTAAATATCTCAGGATAGAGAAAAATGGATAAATAAGTTGTAGTCCTTATGTACAATGGAATATCACTCAGCCATGAAATCAACGTCATAAGGCTAGTAGCAGCATGATGAGTGGATTTAGGTACGACGATTCTAAGTGAAATAAGTCACACAGAAAAAGACACTTATCATAAGATATCACTTATAGAGGGAATGTAAAAACCGCTACCCTTGAACTGAATTACAAAACAGAACAGAGTCACACGTTTAGAAAACACACTATGGCTGCTTAACGGGAAAGGTGAGGTGGGGTGATGCATAAAACAAGGGTTTCAAATTAGCTCAGATACCGTTCCATAAACCCAATATGTTATAGACAAGACCTACTCCTTGCTCAGTGAATTGGACTCAACACCCCCTATTCACGGCCCAAGAATATATCTGACTAGTAAGAATCTTAAAACCTATGTATTGATATCTCTCTGTAAGTGAGTCAAGTGGGTGTAAAGTGGCATAAACACAGCAGTGAAAAGCAGCTAAACCCCATTATAAAAATCAATTACTTTTAAAAACCTGTGAAAAAAAGACAGTGAAAGAGAGAGAAATTCTTACAAAATTCGTTTAGGGGCAGTTATGCTACCTGGATTGACCATATCTAGACCCACAGCTGATTGAGACATAAGGGTGGACACTCTTGGGGCTGAGAGGTTTGGTGAGGTTGGGTGAGGAAACACAGACCCTTTAAAGTAATACTGCGTGGTACCCATCCCATGGGTCCCAAATCTCCAGGTTCAAGGGCATCTTCCTACATCGAAAACATGCATGAGAAACCCAGAAGATGGTACACCGTGTGATCGAGAAAGGTTTCTAAAACGCACCTCATTTCTCATCTCCTTGTGCTCGGGTCCGCCATTCCAGCCGCTTTACTAGCAACCTCCCTCCTTGGAGAATCATCACCTTTAACCTCCTGTTCCGTACAGGTTGCAATTTGTCCTGAGGATGAACGGGAAGAAGGGGGAACCAATGAGAGACTAGCTCTAGGTGTTGGGACAGGCACAGGTCACTCTCTTTTCCCATGAGGAAGAAGAATTAAGCACAGGCTCAGCCTTCCGCCCGGGACCAGAATAGGGCCTGAAGCAATCCTGCGCTTTTGCGGCCAGCTCCCAAGAAATCGAGTTGAAAAATGGAGCTCAGGGGCACTGCAATTCACAAACCTGCAGACTTATAAATGACCACTCTCGTCCACAAATATATTGAGGGAAGGCAACGAAGAGGATTTGAAAGCAAGGCAGAATTGCAGGAAACAGATTTCAGGAGGGAGATTCGAATCGCCTTTAAAGCACAGGAAAAGCGGCAAAACCTCGACAATGATGCCCTTGGCCAAAAAGGGCGTATGCGTTTTTTCCCGAATATATTCAGGAAAAAACGCATACGCCCTTTTTGGCCAAGCAAGCAACCTGGAAACGCAAATCAGCGCTACAAAGAAGTCTCGCTTCCCATCGGTCAAAAGGGCCATGCTGAATAAAGTGTCAAAACCAGAAATGCAGGGCAGGCCATGGAGAATCGGGAGGCTTGCTACGCTGATGGGCGGGATGTAAATTGCCAACAGCCACTCTGGAGAAGTGTACGGTGTGTCGTGAAACATCTAAAAAACTCAGCTTAGAGAGCATAGGGCACTTCCACTCATGGGCGTATAAAGTGGGAAAATTAAAAACCAGCAAGACACAGGCACCTCAAAGTTTAGGGCTGCTCTGTTGACAAGAACTTCCACTTCATTACACCTTAAATATCTCAGGATAGAGAAAAATGGATAAATAAGTTGTAGTCCTTATGTACAATGGAATATCACTCAGCCATGAAATCAACGTCATAAGGCTAGTAGCAGCATGATGAGTGGATTTAGGTACGACAATTCTAAGTGAAATAAGTCACACAGAAAAACACACTTATCATAAGATATCACTTATAGAGGGAATGTAAAAACCGCTACCCTTGAACTGAATTACAAAACAGAACAGAGTCACACGTTTAGAAAACACACTATGGCTGCTTAACGGGAAAGGTGAGGTGGGGTGATGCATAAAACAAGGGTTTCAAATTAGCTCAGATACCGATCCATAAACCCAATATGTTATAGACAAGACCTACTCCTTGCTCAGTGAATTGGACTCAACACCCCCTATTCACGGCCCAAGAATATATCTGACTAGTAAGAATCTTAAAACCTATGTATTGATATCTCTTTGTAAGTGAGTCAAGTGGGTGTAAAGTGGCATAAACACAGCAGTGAAAAGCAGCTAAACCCCATTATAAAAATCAATTACTTTTAAAAACCTGTGAAAAAAAGACAGTGAAAGACAGAGAAATTCTTACAAAATTCGTTTAGGGGCAGTTATGCTACCTGGATTGACCATATCTAGACCCACAGCTGATTGAGACATAAGGGTGGACACTCTTGGGGCTGAGAGGTTTGGTGAGGTTGGGTGAGGAAACACAGACCCTTTAAAGTAATACTGCGTGGTACCCATCCCATGGGTCCCAAATCTCCAGGTTCAAGGGCATCTTCCTACATCGAAAACATGCATGAGAAACCCAGAAGATGGTACACCGTGTGATCGAGAAAGGTTTCTAAAACGCACCTCATTTCTCATCTCCTTGTGCTCGGGTCCGCCATTCCAGCCGCTTTACTAGCAACCTCCCTCCTTGGAGAATCATCACCTTTAACCTCCTGTTCCGTACAGGTTGCAATTTGTCCTGAGGATGAACGGGAAGAAGGGGGAACCAATGAGAGACTAGCTCTAGGTGTTGGGACAGGCACAGGTCACTCTATTTTCCCATGAGGAAGAAGAATTAAGCACAGGCTCAGCCTTCCGCCCGGGACCAGAATAGGGCCTGAAGCAATCCTGCGCTTTTGCGGCCAGCTCCCAAGAAATCGAGTTTAAAAATGGAGCTCAGGGGCACGGCAATTCACAAACCTGCAGAATTATAAATGACCACTCTCGTCCACAAATATATTGAGGGAAGGCAACGAAGAGGATTTGAAAGCAAGGCAGAATTGCAGGAAACAGATTTCAGGAGGGAGATTCGAATCGCCTTTAAAGCACAGGAAAAGCGGCAAAACCTCGACAATGATGCCCTTGGCCAAAAAGGGCGTATGCGTTTTTTCCTGAATATATTCAGGAAAAAACGCATACGCCCTTTTTGGCCAAGCAAGCAACCTGGAAAGGCAAATCAGCGCTACAAAGAAGTCTCGCTTCCCATCGGTCAAAAGGGCCATGCTGAATAAAGTGTCAAAACCAGAAATGCAGAGCAGGCCATGGAGAAACGGGAGGCTTGCTACGCTGATGGGCGGGATGTAAATTGCCAACAGCCACTCTGGAGAAGTGTACGGTGTGTCGTGAAACATCTAAAAAACTCAGCTTAGAGAGCATAGGGCACTTCCACTCATGGGCGTATAAAGTGGGAAAATTAAAAACCAGCAAGACACAGGCACCCCAAAGTTTAGGGCTGCTCTGTTGACAAGAACCTCCACTTCATTACACCTTAAATATCTCAGGATAGAGAAAAATGGATAAATAAGTTGTGGTCCTTATGTACAAAGGAATATCACTCAGCCATGAAATCAACGTCATAAGGCTAGTAGCAGCATGATGAGTGGATTTAGGTACGACGATTCTAAGTGAAATAAGTCACACAGAAAAAGACACTTATCATAAGATATCACTTATAGAGGGAATGTAAAAACCGCTACCCTTGAACTGAATTACAAAACAGAACAGAGTCACACGTTTAGAAAACACACTATGGCTGCTTAACGGGAAAGGTGAGGTGGGGTGATGCATAAAACAAGGGTTTCAAATTAGCTCAGATACCGTTCCATAAACCCAATATGTTATAGACAAGACCTACTCCTTGCTCAGTGAATTGGACTCAACACACCCTATTCACGGCCCAAGAATATATCTGACTAGTAAGAATCTTAAAACCTATGTATTGATATCTCTTTGTAAGTGAGTCAAGTGGGTGTAAAGTGGCATAAACACAGCAGTGAAAAGCAGCTAAACCCCATTATAAAAATCAATTACTTTTAAAAACCTGTGAAAAAAAGACAGTGAAAGAGAGAGAAATTCTTACAAAATTCGTTTAGGGGCAGTTATGCTACCTGGATTGACCATATCTAGACCCACAGCTGATTGAGACATAAGGGTGGACACTCTTGGGGCTGAGAGGTTTGGTGAGGTTAGGTGAGGAAACACAGACCCTTTAAAGTAATACTGCGTGGTACCCATCCCATGGGTCCCAAATCTCCAGGTTCAAGGGCATCTTCCTACATCGAAAACATGCATGAGAAACCCAGAAGATGGTACACCGTGTGATCGAGAAAGGTTTCTAAAACGCACCTCATTTCTCATCTCCTTGTGCTCGGGTCCGCCATTCCAGCCGCTTTACTAGCAACCTCCCTCCTTGGAGAATCATCACCTTTAACCTCCTGTTCCGTACAGGTTGCAATTTGTCCTGAGGATGAACGGGAATAATGGGGAACCAATGAGAGACTAGCTCTAGGTGTTGGGACAGGCACAGGTCACTCTCTTTTCCCATGAGGAAGAAGAATTAAGCACAGGCTCAGCCTGCCGCCCGGGACCAGAATAGTGCCTGAAGCAATCCTGCACTTTTGCGGCCAGCTCCCAAGAAAGCGAGTTGAAAAATGGAGCTCAGGGGCACTGCAATTCACAAACCTGCAGACTTATAAATGATCACTCTCGTCCACAAATATATTGAGGGAAGGCAACGAAGAGGATTTGAAAGCAAGGCAGAATTGCAGGAAACAGATTTCAGGAGGGAGATTCGAATCGCCTTTAAAGCACAGGAAAAGCGGCAAAACCTCGTCAATGATGCCCTTGGCCAAAAAGGGCGTATGCGTTTTTTCCTGAATATATTCAGGAAAAAACGCATACGCCCTTTTTGGCCAACCAAGCAACCTGGAAAGGCAAATCAGCGCTACAAAGAAGTCTCGCTTCCAATCGGTCAAAAGGGCCATGCTGAATAAAGTGTCAAAACCAGAAATGCAGGACAGGCCATGGAGAAACAGGAGCCTTGCTACGCTGATGGGCCGGATGTAAATTGCCAACAGCCACTCTGGAGAAGTGTACGGTGTGTCCTGAAACATCTAAAAAACTCAGCTTAGAGAGCATAGGGCACTTCCACTCATGGGCGTATAAAGTGGGAAAATTAAAAACCAGCAAGACACAGGCACCCCAAAGATTACGGCTGCTCTGTTGACAAGAACCTCCAACTTCGTTACACCTTAAATATCCCAGGAAAGAGAAAAATGGATAAAGATGTTGTGGTCCTTATGTACAATGGAATATCACTCAGCCATGAAATCAACGTCATAAGGCTAGTAGCAGCATGTTGAGTGGATTTAGGTACGACGATTCTAAGTGAAATAAGTCACACAGAAAAAGACACTTATCATAAGATATCACTTATAGAGGGAATGTAAAAACCGCTACCCTTGAACTGAATTACAAAACAGAACAGAGTCACACGTTTAGAAAACACACTATGGCTGCTTAACGGGAAAGGTGAGGTGGGGTGATGCATAAAACAAGGGTTTCAAATTAGCTCAGATACCGTTCCATAAACCCAATATGTACTAGACAAGACCTACTCCTTGCTCAGTGAATTGGACTCAAAACCCCCTATTCACGGCCCAAGAATATATCTGACTAGTAAGAATCTTAAAACCTATGTATTGATATCTCTCTGTAAGTGAGTCATGTGGGTGTAAAATGACATAAATACAGCAGTGAAAAGCAGCTAAACCCCATTATAAAAATCAATTGCTTTTAAAAACCTGTGAAAAAAAGACAGTGAAAGAGAGAGAAATTCTTACAAAATTCGTTTAGGGGCAGTTATGCTACCTGGATTGACCATATCTAGACCCACAGCTGATTGAGACATAAGGGTGGACACTCTTGGGGCTGAGAGGTTTGGTGAGGTTGGGTGAGGAAACACAGACCCTTTAAAGTAATACTGCGTGGTACCCATCCCATGGGTCCCAAATCTCCAGGTTCAAGGGCATCTTCCTACATCGAAAACATGCATGAGAAACCCAGAAGATGGTACACCGTGTGATCGAGAAAGGTTTCTAAAACGCACCTCATTTCTCATCTCCTTGTGCTCGGGTCCGCCATTCCAGCCGCTTTACTAGCAACCTCCCTCCTTGGAGAATCATCACCTTTAACCTCCTGTTCCGTACAGGTTGCAATTTGTCCTGAGGATGAACGGGAAGAAGGGGGAACCAATGAGAGACTAGCTCTAGGTGTTGGGACAGGCACAGGTCACTCTCTTTTCCCATGAGGAAGAAGAATTAAGCACAGGCTCAGCCTTCCGCCCGGGACCAGAATAGGGCCTGAAGCAATCCTGCGCTTTTGCGGCCAGCTCCCAAGAAATCGAGTTGAAAAATGGAGCTCAGGGGCACTGCAATTCACAAACCTGCAGACTTATAAATGACCACTCTCGTCCACAAATATATTGAGGGAAGGCAACGAAGAGGATTTGAAAGCAAGGCAGAATTGCAGGAAACAGATTTCAGGAGGGAGATTCGAATCGCCTTTAAAGCACAGGAAAAGCGGCAAAACCTCGACAATGATGCCCTTGGCCAAAAAGGGCGTATGCGTTTTTTCCTGAATATATTCAGGAAAAAACGCATACGCCCTTTTTGGCCAAGCAAGCAACCTGGAAACGCAAATCAGCGCTACAAAGAAGTCTCGCTTCCCATCGGTCAAAAGGGCCATGCTGAATAAAGTGTCAAAACCAGAAATGCAGGGCAGGCCATGGAGAATCGGGAGGCTTGCTACGCTGATGGGCGGGATGTAAATTGCCAACAGCCACTCTGGAGAAGTGTACGGTGTGTCGTGAAACATCTAAAAAACTCAGCTTAGAGAGCATAGGGCACTTCCACTCATGGGCGTATAAAGTGGGAAAATTAAAAACCAGCAAGACACAGGCACCTCAAAGTTTAGGGCTGCTCTGTTGACAAGAACTTCCACTTCATTACACCTTAAATATCTCAGGATAGAGAAAAATGGATAAATAAGTTGTAGTCCTTATGTACAATGGAATATCACTCAGCCATGAAATCAACGTCATAAGGCTAGTAGCAGCATGATGAGTGGATTTAGGTACGACGATTCTAAGTGAAATAAGTCACACAGAAAAACACACTTATCATAAGATATCACTTATAGAGGGAATGTAAAAACCGCTACCCTTGAACTGAATTACAAAACAGAACAGAGTCACACGTTTAGAAAACACACTATGGCTGCTTAACGGGAAAGGTGAGGTGGGGTGATGCATAAAACAAGGGTTTCAAATTAGCTCAGATACCGTTCCATAAACCCAATATGTTATAGACAAGACCTACTGCTTGCTCAGTGAATTGGACTCAACACCCCCTATTCACGGCCCAGGAATATATCTGACTAGTAAGAATCTTAAAACCTATGTATTGATATCTCTTTGTAAGTGAGTCAAGTGGGTGTAAAGTGGCATAAACACAGCAGTGAAAAGCAGCTAAACCCCATTATAAAAATCAATTACTTTTAAAAACCTGTGAAAAAAAGACAGTGAAAGACAGAGAAATTCTTACAAAATTCGTTTAGGGGCAGTTATGCTACCTGGATTGACCATATCTAGACCCACAGCTGATTGAGACATAAGGGTGGACACTCTTGGGGCTGAGAGGTTTGGTGAGGTTGGGTGAGGAAACACAGACCCTTTAAAGTAATACTGCGTGGTACCCATCCCATGGGTCCCAAATCTCCAGGTTCAAGGGCATCTTCCTACATCGAAAACATGCATGAGAAACCCAGAAGATGGTACACCGTGTGATCGAGAAAGGTTTCTAAAACGCACCTCATTTCTCATCTCCTTGTGCTCGGGTCCGCCATTCCAGCCGCTTTACTAGCAACCTCCCTCCTTGGAGAATCATCACCTTTAACCTCCTGTTCCGTACAGGTTGCAATTTGTCCTGAGGATGAACGGGAAGAAGGGGGAACCAATGAGAGACTAGCTCTAGGTGTTGGGACAGGCACAGGTCACTCTATTTTCCCATGAGGAAGAAGAATTAAGCACAGGCTCAGCCTTCCGCCCGGGACCAGAATAGGGCCTGAAGCAATCCTGCGCTTTTGCGGCCAGCTCCCAAGAAATCGAGTTTAAAAATGGAGCTCAGGGGCACGGCAATTCACAAACCTGCAGAATTATAAATGACCACTCTCGTCCACAAATATATTGAGGGAAGGCAACGAAGAGGATTTGAAAGCAAGGCAGAATTGCAGGAAACAGATTTCAGGAGGGAGATTCGAATCGCCTTTAAAGCACAGGAAAAGCGGCAAAACCTCGACAATGATGCCCTTGGCCAAAAAGGGCGTATGCGTTTTTTCCTGAATATATTCAGGAAAAAACGCATACGCCCTTTTTGGCCAAGCAAGCAACCTGGAAAGGCAAATCAGCGCTACAAAGAAGTCTCGCTTCCCATCGGTCAAAAGGGCCATGCTGAATAAAGTGTCAAAACCAGAAATGCAGAGCAGGCCATGGAGAAACGGGAGGCTTGCTACGCTGATGGGCGGGATGTAAATTGCCAACAGCCACTCTGGAGAAGTGTACGGTGTGTCGTGAAACATCTAAAAAACTCAGCTTAGAGAGCATAGGGCACTTCCACTCATGGGCGTATAAAGTGGGAAAATTAAAAACCAGCAAGACACAGGCACCCCAAAGTTTAGGGCTGCTCTGTTGACAAGAACCTCCACTTCATTACACCTTAAATATCTCAGGATAGAGAAAAATGGATAAATAAGTTGTGGTCCTTATGTACAAAGGAATATCACTCAGCCATGAAATCAACGTCATAAGGCTAGTAGCAGCATGATGAGTGGATTTAGGTACGACGATTCTAAGTGAAATAAGTCACACAGAAAAAGACACTTATCATAAGATATCACTTATAGAGGGAATGTAAAAACCGCTACCCTTGAACTGAATTACAAAACAGAACAGAGTCACACGTTTAGAAAACACACTATGGCTGCTTAACGGGAAAGGTGAGGTGGGGTGATGCATAAAACAAGGGTTTCAAATTAGCTCAGATACCGTTCCATAAACCCAATATGTTATAGACAAGACCTACTCCTTGCTCAGTGAATTGGACTCAACACACCCTATTCACGGCCCAAGAATATATCTGACTAGTAAGAATCTTAAAACCTATGTATTGATATCTCTTTGTAAGTGAGTCAAGTGGGTGTAAAGTGGCATAAACACAGCAGTGAAAAGCAGCTAAACCCCATTATAAAAATCAATTACTTTTAAAAACCTGTGAAAAAAAGACAGTGAAAGAGAGAGAAATTCTTACAAAATTCGTTTAGGGGCAGTTATGCTACCTGGATTGACCATATCTAGACCCACAGCTGATTGAGACATAAGGGTGGACACTCTTGGGGCTGAGAGGTTTGGTGAGGTTAGGTGAGGAAACACAGACCCTTTAAAGTAATACTGCGTGGTACCCATCCCATGGGTCCCAAATCTCCAGGTTCAAGGGCATCTTCCTACATCGAAAACATGCATGAGAAACCCAGAAGATGGTACACCGTGTGATCGAGAAAGGTTTCTAAAACGCACCTCATTTCTCATCTCCTTGTGCTCGGGTCCGCCATTCCAGCCGCTTTACTAGCAACCTCCCTCCTTGGAGAATCATCCCCTTTAACCTCCTGTTCCGTACAGGTTGCAATTTGTCCTGAGGATGAACGGGAATAATGGGGAACCAATGAGAGACTAGCTCTAGGTGTTGGGACAGGCACAGGTCACTCTCTTTTCCCATGAGGAAGAAGAATTAAGCACAGGCTCAGCCTGCCGCCCGGGACCAGAATAGTGCCTGAAGCAATCCTGCACTTTTGCGGCCAGCTCCCAAGAAAGCGAGTTGAAAAATGGAGCTCAGGGGCACTGCAATTCACAAACCTGCAGACTTATAAATGATCACTCTCGTCCACAAATATATTGAGGGAAGGCAACGAAGAGGATTTGAAAGCAAGGCAGAATTGCAGGAAACAGATTTCAGGAGGGAGATTCGAATCGCCTTTAAAGCACAGGAAAAGCGGCAAAACCTCGTCAATGATGCCCTTGGCCAAAAAGGGCGTATGCGTTTTTTCCTGAATATATTCAGGAAAAAACGCATACGCCCTTTTTGGCCAACCAAGCAACCTGGAAAGGCAAATCAGCGCTACAAAGAAGTCTCGCTTCCAATCGGTCAAAAGGGCCATGCTGAATAAAGTGTCAAAACCAGAAATGCAGGACAGGCCATGGAGAAACAGGAGCCTTGCTACGCTGATGGGCCGGATGTAAATTGCCAACAGCCACTCTGGAGAAGTGTACGGTGTGTCCTGAAACATCTAAAAAACTCAGCTTAGAGAGCATAGGGCACTTCCACTCATGGGCGTATAAAGTGGGAAAATTAAAAACCAGCAAGACACAGGCACCCCAAAGATTACGGCTGCTCTGTTGACAAGAACCTCCAACTTCGTTACACCTTAAATATCCCAGGAAAGAGAAAAATGGATAAAGATGTTGTGGTCCTTATGTACAATGGAATATCACTCAGCCATGAAATCAACGTCATAAGGCTAGTAGCAGCATGTTGAGTGGATTTAGGTACGACGATTCTAAGTGAAATAAGTCACACAGAAAAAGACACTTATCATAAGATATCACTTATAGAGGGAATGTAAAAACCGCTACCCTTGAACTGAATTACAAAACAGAACAGAGTCACACGTTTAGAAAACACACTATGGCTGCTTAACGGGAAAGGTGAGGTGGGGTGATGCATAAAACAAGGGTTTCAAATTAGCTCAGATACCGTTCCATAAACCCAATATGTACTAGACAAGACCTACTCCTTGCTCAGTGAATTGGACTCAAAACCCCCTATTCACGGCCCAAGAATATATCTGACTAGTAAGAATCTTAAAACCTATGTATTGATATCTCTCTGTAAGTGAGTCATGTGGGTGTAAAATGACATAAACACAGCAGTGAAAAGCAGCTAAACCCCATTATAAAAATCAATTACTTTTAAAAACCTGTGAAAAAAAGACAGTGAAAGAGAGAGAAATTCTTACAAAATTCGTTTAGGGGCAGTTATGCTACCTGGATTGACCATATCTAGACCCACAGCTGATTGAGACATAAGGGTGGACACTCTTGGGGCTGAGAGGTTTGGTGAGGTTGGGTGAGGAAACGCAGACCCTTTAAAGTAATACTGCGTGGTACCCATCCCATGGGTTCCAAATCTCCAGGTTCAAGGGCATCTTCCTACATCGAAAACATGCATGAGAAACCCAGAAGATGGTACACCGTGTGATCGCGAAAGGTTTCTAAAACGCACCTCATTTCTCATGTCCTTCTGCTCGGGTTCGCCATTCCAGCTGCTTTACTAGCAACCTCCCTCCTTGGAGAATCATCACCTTTAACCTCCTGTTCCGTCCAGGTTGCAATTTGTCCTGAGGATGAACGGAAAAAAGGGGGAAACAATGAGAGTCTAGCTCTAGGTGTTGGGACAGGCACAGGTCACTCTATTTTCCCATCAGGAAGAAGAATTAAGCACAGGCTCAGCCTGCCGCCCGGAACCAGAATAGGGCCTGAAGCAATCCTGCGCTTTTGCGGCCAGCTCCCAAGAAAGCGAGTTGAAAAATGGAGCTCAGGGGCACTGCAATTCACAATCCTGCAGACTTATAAATGACCACTCTCGTTCACAAATATATTGAGGGAAGGCAACGAAGAGGATTTGAAAGCAAGGCAGAATTGCAGGAAACAGATTTCAGGAGGGAGATTCGAATCGCCTTTAAAGCACAGGAAAAGCGGCAAAACCTCGACAATGATGCCCTTGGCCAAAAAGGGCGTATGCGTTTTTTCCTGAATATATTCAGGAAAAAACGCATACGCCCTTTTTGGCCAAGCAAGCAACCTGGAAAGGCAAATCAGCGCTACAAAGAAGTCTCGCTTCCCATCGGTCAAAAGGGCCATGCTGAATAAAGTGTCAAAACCAGAAATGCAGGGTAGGCCATGGAGAAACGGGAGGCTTGCTACGCTGATGGGCGGGATGTAAATTGCCAACAGCCACTCTGGAGAAGTGTACGGTGTGTCGTGAAACATCTAAAAAACTCAGCTTAGAGAGCATAGGGCACTTCCACTCATGCGCGTATAAAGTGGGAAAACTAAAAATCAGCAAGACACAGGCACCCCAACGTTTAGGGCTGCTCTGTTGACAAGAACCTCCACTTCGTTACACCTTAAATATCCCAGGAAAGAGAAAAATGGATAAAGAAGTTGTGGTCCTTATGTACAATGGAATATCACTCAGCCATGAAATCAAAGTCATAAGGCTAGTAGCAGCATGATGAGTGGATTTAGGTACGACGATTCTAAGTGAAATAAGTCACACAGAAAAAGACACTTATCATAAGATATCACTTATAGAGGGAATGTAAAAACCGCTACCCTTGAACTGAATTACAAAACAGAACAGAGTCACACGTTTAGAAAACACACTATGGCTGCTTAACGGGAAAGGTGAGGTGGGGTGATGCATAAAACAAGGGTTTCAAATTAGCTCAGATACCGTTCCATAAACCCAATATGTACTAGACAAGACCTACTCCTTGCTCAGTGAATTGGACTCAACACCCCCTATTCACGGCCCAAGAATATATCTGACTAGTAAGAATCTTAAAACCTATGTATTGATATCTCTCTGTAAGTGAGTCATGTGGGTGTAAAGTGACATAAACACAGCAGTGAAAAGCAGCTAAACCCCATTATAAAAATCAATTACTTTTAAAAACCTGTGAAAAAAAGACAGTGAAAGAGAGAGAAATTCTTACAAAATTCGTTTAGGGGCAGTTATGCTACCTGGATTGACCATATCTAGACCCACAGCTGATTGAGACATAAGGGTGGACACTCTTGGGGCTGAGAGGTTTGGTGAGGTTGGGTGAGGAAACGCAGACCCTTTAAAGTAATACTGCGTGGTACCCATCCCATGGGTTCCAAATCTCCAGGTTCAAGGGCATCTTCCTACATCGAAAACATGCATGAGAAACCCAGAAGATGGTACACCGTGTGATCGCGAAAGGTTTCTAAAACGCACCTCATTTCTCATCTCCTTGTGCTCGGGTTCGCCATTCCAGCTGCTTTACTAGCAACCTCCCTCCTTGGAGAATCAGCACCTTTAACCTCCTGTTCCGTACATGTTGCAATTTGTCCTGAGGATGAACGGGAAGAAGGGGGAACCAATGAGAGACTAGCTCTAGGTGTTGGGACAGGCACAGGTCACTCTATTTTCCCATCAGGAAGAAGAATTAAGCACAGGCTCAGCCTGCCTCCCGGGACCAGAATAGGGCCTGAAGCAATCCTGCGCTTTTGCGGCCAGCTCCCAAGAAAGCGAGTTGAAAAATGGAGCTCAGGGGCACTGCAATTCACAAACCTGCAGACTTATAAATGATCACTCTCGTCCACAAATATATTGAGGGAAGGCAACGAAGAGGATTTGAAAGCAAGGCAGAATTGCAGGAAACAGATTTCAGGAGGGAGATTCGAATCGCCTTTAAAGCACAGGAAAAGCGGCAAAACCTCGTCAATGATGCCCTTGGCCAAAAAGGGCGTATGCGTTTTTTCCTGAATATATTCAGGAAAAAACGCATACGCCCTTTTTGGCCAACCAAGCAACCTGGAAAGGCAAATCAGCGCTACAAAGAAGTCTCGCTTCCCATCGGTCAAAAGGGCCATGCTGAATAAAGTGTCAAAACCAGAAATGCAGGACAGGCCATGGAGAAACGGGAGCCTTGCTACGCTGATGGGCGGGATGTAAATTACCTACAGCCACTCTGGAGAAGTGTACGGTGTGTCCTGAAACATCTAAATAACTCAGCTTAGAGAGCATAGGGCACTTCCACTCATGGGCGTATAAATTGGGAAAACTAAAAATCAGCAAGACACAGGCACCCCAACGTTTAGGGCTGCTCTGTTGACAAGAACCTCCACTTCTTTACACCTTAAATATCTCAGGATAGAGAAAAATGGATAAATAAGTTGTGGTCCTTATGTACAATGGAATATCACTCAGCCATGAAATCAACGTCATAAGGCTAGTAGCAGCATGATGAGTGGATTTAGGTACGACGATTCTAAGTGAAATAAGTCACACAGAAAAAGACACTTATCATAAGATATCACTTATAGAGGGAATGTAAAAACCGCTACCCTTGAACTGAATTACAAAACAGAACAGAGTCACACGTTTAGAAAACACACTATGGCTGCTTAACGGGAAAGGTGAGGTGGGGTGATGCATAAAACAAGGGTTTCAAATTAGCTCAGATACCGTTCCATAAACCCAATATGTAATAGACAAGACCTACTCCTTGCTCAGTGAATTGGACTCAACACCCCCTATTCACGGCCCAAGAATATATCTGACTAGTAAGAATCTTAAAACCTATGTATTGATATCTCTCTGTAAGTGAGTCAAGTGGGTGTAAAGTGGCATAAACACAGCAGTGAAAAGCAGCTAAACCCCATTATAAAAATCAATTACTTTTAAAAACCTGTGAAAAAAAAACAGTGAAAGAGAGAGAAATTCTTACAAAATTCGTTTAGGGGCAGTGATGCTACCTGGATTGACCATATCTAGACCCACAGCTGATTGAGACATAAGGGTGGACACTCTTGGGGCTGAGAGGTTTGGTGAGGTTGGGTGAGGAAACGCAGACCCTTTAAAGTAATACTGCGTGGTACCCATCCCATGGGTCCCAAATCTCCAGGTTCAAGGGCATCTTCCTACATCGAAAACATGCATGAGAAACCCAGAAGATGGTACACCGTGTGATCGAGAAAGGTTTCTAAAACGCACCTCATTTCTCATCTCCTTGTGCTCAGGTCCGCCATTCCAGCCGCTTTACTAGCAACCTCCCTCCTTGGAGAATCATCACCTTTAACCTCCTGTTCCGTACAGGTTGCAATTTGTCCTGAGGATGAACGAGAAGAGGGGAAAAAAATGAGAGACCAGCTCTAGGTGTTGGGACAGGCACAGGTCACTCTATTTTCCCATCAGGAAGAAGAATTAAGCACAGGCTCAGCCTTCCGCCCGGGACCAGAATAGGGCCTGAAGCAATCCTGCGCTTTTGCGGCCAGCTCCCAAGAAAGCGAGTTGAAAAATGGAGCTCAGGGGCACTGCAATTCACAAACCTGCAGACTTATAAATGATCACTCTCGTCCACAAATATATTGAGGGAAGGCAACGAAGAGGATTTGAAAGCAAGGCAGAATTGCAGGAAACAGATTTCAGGAGGGAGATTCGAATCGCCTTTAAAGCACAGGAAAAGCCGCAAAACCTCGTCAATGATGCCCTTGGCCAAAAAGGGCGTATGCGTTTTTTCCTGAATATATTCAGGAAAAAACGCATACGCCCTTTTTGACCAAGCAAGCAACCTGGAAAGGCAAATCAGCGCTACAAAGAAGTCTCGCTTCCCATCAGTCAAAAGGGCCATGCTGAATAAAGTGTCAAAATCAGAAATGCAGGGCAGGCCATGGAGAAACGGGAGCCTTGCTACGCTGATGGGCGGGTTGTAAATTGCCAACAGCCACTCTGGAGAAGTGTACGGTGTGTCCTGAAACATCTAAAAAACTCAGCTTAGAGAGCATAGGGCACTTCCACTCATGCACGTATAAATTGGGAAAACTAAAAATCAGCAAGACACAGGCACCCCAACGTTTAGGGCTGCTCTGTTGACAAGAACCTCCACTTCGTTACACCTTAAATATCTCAGGATAGAGAAAAATGGATAAATAAGTTGTGGTCCTTATGTACAATGGAATATCACTCAGCCATGAAATCAACGTCATAAAGCTAGTAGCAGCATGATGAGTGGATTTAGGTACGAAGATTCTAAGTGAAATAAGTCACACAGAAAAAGACACTTATCATAAGATATCACTTATAGACGGAATGTAAAAACCGCTACCCTTGAACTGAATTACAAAACAGAACAGAGTCACACGTTTAGAAAACACACTATTGCTGCTTAACGGGAAAGGTGAGGTGGGGTGATGCATAAAACAAGGGTTTCAAATTAGCTCAGATACCGTTCCATAAACCCAATATGTAATAGACAAGACCTACTCCTTGCTCAGTGAATTGGACTCAACACCCCCTATTCACGGCCCAAGAATATATCTGACTAGTAAGAATCTTAAAACCTATGTATTGATATCTCTCTGTAAGTGAGTCAAGTGGGTGTAAAGTGGCATAAACACAGCAGTGAAAAGCAGCTAAACCCCATTATAAAAATCAATTACTTTTAAAAACCTGTGAAAAAAAGACAGTGAAAGAGAGAGAAATTCTTACAAAATTCGTTTAGGGGCAGTTATGCCACCTGGATTGACCATATCTAGACCCACAGCTGATTGAGACATAAGGGTGGACACTCTTGGGGCTGAGAGGTTTGGTGAGGTTGGGTGAGGAAACGCAGACCCTTTAAAGTAATACTGCGTGGTACCCATCCCATGGGTCCCAAAACTCCAGGTTCAAGGGCATCTTCCTACATCGAAAACATGCATGAGAAACCCAGAAGATGGTACACCGTGTGATCGAGAAAGGTTTCTAAAACGCACCTCATTTCTCATCTCCTTGTGCTCGGGTCCGCCATTCCAGCCGCTTTACTAGCAACCTCCCTCCTTGGAGAATCATCACCTTTAACCTCCTGTTCCGTACAGGTGGCAATTTGTCCTGAGGATGAACGAGAAGAGGGGAAAAAAATGAGAGACTAGCTCTAGGTGTTGGGACAGGCACAGGTCACTCTATTTTCCCATCAGGAAGGAGAATTAAGCACAGGCTCAGCCTTCCGCCCGGGACCAGAATAGGGCCTGAAGCAATCCTGCGCTTTTGCCGCCAGCTCCCAAGAAAGCGAGTTGAAAAATGGAGCTCAGGGGCACTGCAATTCACAAACCTGCAGACTTATAAATGATCACTCTCGTCCACAAATATATTGAGGGAAGGCAACGAAGAGGATTTGAAAGCAAGGCAGAATTGCAGGAAACAGATTTCAGGAGGGAGATTCGAATCGCCTTTAAAGCACAGGAAAAGCCGCAAAACCTCGTCAATGATGCCCTTGGCCAAAAAGGGCGTATGCGTTTTTTCCTGAATATATTCAGGAAAAAACGCATACGCCCTTTTTGGCCAAGCAAGCAACCTGGAAAGGCAAATCAGCGCTACAAAGAAGTCTCGCTTCCCATCAGTCAAAAGGGCCATGCTGAATAAAGTGTCAAAACCAGAAATGCAGGGCAGGCCATGGAGAAACGGGAGCCTTGCTACGCTGATCGGCGGGATGTAAATTGCCAACAGCCACTCTGGAGAAGTGTACGGTGTGTCCTGAAACATCTAAAAAACTCAGCTTAGAGAGCATAGGGCACTTCCACTCATGGGCGTATAAATTGGGAAAACTAAAAATCAGCAAGACACAGGCACCCCAACGTTTAGGGCTGCTCTGTTGACAAGAACCTCCACTTCATTACACCTTAAATATCTCAGGATAGAGAAAAATGGATAAATAAGTTGTGGTCCTTATGTACAATGGAATATCACTCAGCCATGAAATCAACGTCATAAAGCTAGTAGCAGCATGATGAGTGGATTTAGGTACGACGATTCTAAGTGAAATAAGTCACACAGAAAAAGACACTTATCATAAGATATCACTTATAGAGGGAATGTAAAAACCGCTACCCTTGAACTGAATTACAAAACAGAACAGAGTCACACGTTTAGAAAACACATTATGGCTGCTTAACGGGAAAGGTGAGGTGGGGTGATGCATAAAACAAGGGTTTCAAATTAGCTCAGATACCGTTCCTTAAACCCAATATGTAATAGACAAGACCTACTCCTTGCTCAGTGACTTGGACTCAACACCTCCTATTCACGGTCCAAGAATATATCTGACTAGTAAGAATCTTAAAACCTATGTATTGATATCTCTCTGTAAGTGAGTCAAGTGGGTGTAAAGTGACATAAACACAGCAGTGAAAAGCAGCTAAACCCCATTATAAAAATCAATTATTTTTAAAAACCTGTGAAAAAAAGACAGTGAAAGAGAGAGAAATTCTTACAAAATTCGTTTAGGGGCAGTGATGCTACCTGGATTGACCATATCTAGACCCACAGCTGATTGAGACATAAGGGTGGACACTCTTGGGGCTGAGAGGTTTGGTGAGGTTGGGTGAGGAAACGCAGACCCTTTAAAGTAATATTGCGTGGTACCCATCCCATGGGTCCCAAATCTCCAGGTTCAAGGGCATCTTCCTACATCGAAAACATGCATGAGAAACCCAGAAGATGGCACACTGTGTGATCGGGAAAGGTTTCTAAAACGCACCTCATTTCTCATCTCCTTGTGCTCGAATTCCCCATTCCAGCTGCTTTACTAGCAGTCTCCCTCATTGGAGAATCAGCACCTTTAACCTCCTGTTCCGTACAGGTTGCAATTTGTCCTGAGGATGAACGGGAAAAGGGGGAAACAATGAGAGTCTAGCTCTAGGTGTTGGGACAGGCACAGGTCACTCTATTTTCCCATGAGGAAGAAGAATTAAGCACAGGCTCAGCCTGCCGCCCGGAACCAGAATAGGGCCTGAAGCAATCCTGCGCTTTTGCCGCCAGCTCCCAAGAAAGCGAGTTGAAAAATGGAACTCAGGGGCACTGCAATTCACAAACCTGCAGACTTATAAATGACCACTCTCGTCCACAAATATATTGAGGGAAGGCAACGAAGAGGATTTGAAAACAAGGCAGAATTGCAGGAAACAGATTTCAGGAGGGAGATTCGAATCGCCTTTAAAGCACAGGAAAAGCGGCAAAACCTCGACAATGATGCCCTTGGCCAAAAAGGGCGTATGCGTTTTTTCCTGAATATATTCAGGAAAAAACGCATACGTCCTTTTTGGCCAACCAAGCAACCTGGAAAGGCAAATCAGCGCTACAAAGAAGTCTCGCTTCCCATCGGTCAAAAGGGCCATACTGAATAAAGTGTCAAAACCAGAAATGCAGGACAGGCCATGGAGAAACGGGAGCCTTGCTACGATGATGGGCGGGATGTAAATTACCTACAGCCACTCTGGAGAAGTGTACGGTGTGTCCTGAAACATCTAAATAACTCAGCTTAGAGAGCATAGGGCACTTCCTCTCATGGGCGTATAAAGTGGGAAAATTAAAAACCAGCAAGACACAGGCACCCGAAAGTTGAGGGCTGCTCTGTTGACAAGAACCTCCAACTTCGTTACACCATAAATATCCCAGGAAAGAGAAAAATGGATAAAGATGTTGTGGTCCTTATGTACAATGGAATATCACTCAGCCATGAAATCAACGTCATAAGGCTAGTAGCAGCATGATGAGTGGATTTAGGTACGACGATTCTAAGTGAAATAAGTCACACAGAAAAAGACACTTATCATAAGATATCACTTATAGAGGGAATGTAAAAACCGCTACCCTTGAACTGAATTACAAAACAGAACAGAGTCACACGTTTAAAAAACACACTATGGCTGCTTAACGGGAAAGGTGAGGTGGGGTGATGCATAAAACAAGGGTTTCAAATTAGCTCAGATACCGTTCCATAAACCCAATATGTACTAGACAAGACCTACTCCTTGCTCAGTGAATTGGACTCAACACCCCCTATTCACGGCCCAAGAATATATCTGACTAGTAAGAATCTTAAAACCTATGTATTGATATCTCTCTGTAAGTGAGTCATGTGTGTGTAAAGTGACATAAACACAGCAGTGAAAAGCAGCTAAACCCCATTATAAAAATCAATTACTTTTAAAAACCTGTGAAAAAAAGACAGTGAAAGAGAGAGAAATTCTTACAAAATTCGTTTAGGGGCAGTTATGCTACCTGGATTGACCATATCTAGACCCACAGCTGATTGAGACATAAGGGTGGACACTCTTGGGGCTGAGAGGTTTGGTGAGGTTGGGTGAGCAAACGCAGACCCTTTAAAGTTATACTGCGTGGTACCCATCCCATGGGTTCCAAATCTCCAGGTTCAAGGGCAACTTCCTACATCGAAAACATGCATGAGAAACCCAGAAGATGGCACACCGTGTGATCGCGAAAGGTTTCTAAAACGCACCTCATTTCTCATCTCCTTGTGCTCGAATTCACCATTCCAGATGCTTTACTAGCAGTCTCCCTCATTGGAGAATCAGCACCTTTAACCTCCTGTTCCGTACAGGTTGCAATTTGTCCTGAGGATGAACGGGAAAAGGGGGAAACAATGAGAGTCTAGCTCTAGGTGTTGGGACAGGCACAGGTCACTCTATTTTCCCATTAGGAAGAAGAATTAAGCACAGGCTCAGCCTGCCGCCCGGAACCAGAATAGGGCCTGAAGCAATCCTGCGCTTTTGCGGCCAGCTCCCAAGAAAGCGAGTTGAAAAATGGAGCTCAGGGGCACTGCAATTCACAAACCTGCAGACTTATAAATGACCACTCTCGTCCACAAATATATTGAGGGAAGGCAACGAAGAGGATTTGAAAACAAGGCAGAATTGCAGGAAACAGATTTCAGGAGGGAGATTCGAATCGCCTTTAAAGCACAGGAAAAGCGGCAAAACCTCGACAATGATGCCCTTGGCCAAAAAGGGCGTATGCGTTTTTTCCTGAATATATTCAGGAAAAAACGCATACGCCCTTTTTGGCCAACAAAGCAACCTGGAAAGGCAAATCAGCGCTACAAAAAGTCTCGCTTCCCATCGGTCAAAAGGGCCATGCTGAATAAAGTGTCAAAACCAGAAATGCAGGGCAGGCCATGGAGAAACGGGAGCCTTGCTACGCTGATGGGCGGGATGTAAATTGCCAACAGCCACTCTGGAGAAGTGTACGGTGTGTCCTGAAACATCTAAAAAACTCAGCTTAGAGAGCATAGGGCACTTCCACTCATGGGCGTATAAATTGGGAAAACTAAAAATCAGCAAGACACAGGCACCCCAACGTTTAGGGCTGCTCTGTTGACAAGAACCTCCACTTCTTTACACCTTAAATATCTCAGGATAGAGAAAAATGGATAAATAAGTTGTGGTCCTTATGTACAATGGAATATCACTCAGCCATGAAATCAACGTCATAAGGCTAGTAGCAGCATGATGAGTGGATTTAGGTACGACGATTCTAAGTGAAATAAGTCACACAGAAAAAGACACTTATCATAAGATATCACTTATAGAGGGAATGTAAAAACCGCTACCCTTGAACTGAATTACAAAACAGAACAGAGTCACACGTTTAGAAAACACACTATGGCTGCTTAACGGGAAAGGTGAGGTGGGGTGATGCATAAAACAAGGGTTTCAAATTAGCTCAGATACCGTTCCATAAACCCAATATGTAATAGACAAGACCTACTCCTTGCTCAGTGAATTGGACTCAACACCCCCTATTCACGGCCCAAGAATATATCTGACTAGTAAGAATCTTAAAACCTATGTATTGATATCTCTCTGTAAGTGAGTCAAGTGGGTGTAAAGTGGCATAAACACAGCAGTGAAAAGCAGCTAAACCCCATTATAAAAATCAATTACTTTTAAAAACCTGTGAAAAAAAAACAGTGAAAGAGAGAGAAATTCTTACAAAATTCGTTTAGGGGCAGTTATGCTACCTGGATTGACCATATCTAGACCCACAGCTGATTGAGACATAAGGGTGGACACTCTTGGGGCTGAGAGGTTTGGTGAGGTTGGGTGAGGAAACGCAGACCCTTTAAAGTAATACTGCGTGGTACCCATCCCATGGGTCCCAAATCTCCAGGTTCAAGGGCATCTTCCTACATCGAAAACATGCATGAGAAACCCAGAAGATGGTACACCGTGTGATCGAGAAAGGTTTCTAAAACGCACCTCATTTCTCATCTCCTTGTGCTCGGGTCCGCCATTCCAGCCGCTTTACTAGCAACCTCCCTCCTTGGAGAATCATCACCTTTAACCTCCTGTTCCGTACAGGTTGCAATTTGTCCTGAGGATGAACGAGAAGAGGGGAAAAAAATGAGAGACCAGCTCTAGGTGTTGGGACAGGCACAGGTCACTCTATTTTCCCATCAGGAAGAAGAATTAAGCACAGGCTCAGCCTTCCGCCCGGGACCAGAATAGGGCCTGAAGCAATCCTGCGCTTTTGCGGCCAGCTCCCAAGAAAGCGAGTTGAAAAATGGAGCTCAGGGGCACTGCAATTCACAAACCTGCAGACTTATAAATGATCACTCTCGTCCACAAATATATTGAGGGAAGGCAACGAAGAGGATTTGAAAGCAAGGCAGAATTGCAGGAAACAGATTTCAGGAGGGAGATTCGAATCGCCTTTAAAGCACAGGAAAAGCCGCAAAACCTCGTCAATGATGCCCTTGGCCAAAAAGGGCGTATGCGTTTTTTCCTGAATATATTCAGGAAAAAACGCATACGCCCTTTTTGACCAAGCAAGCAACCTGGAAAGGCAAATCAGCGCTACAAAGAAGTCTCGCTTCCCATCAGTCAAAAGGGCCATGCTGAATAAAGTGTCAAAATCAGAAATGCAGGGCAGGCCATGGAGAAACGGGAGCCTTGCTACGCTGATGGGCGGGTTGTAAATTGCCAACAGCCACTCTGGAGAAGTGTACGGTGTGTCCTGAAACATCTAAAAAACTCAGCTTAGAGAGCATAGGGCACTTCCACTCATGGGCGTATAAATTGGGAAAACTAAAAATCAGCAAGACACAGGCACCCCAACGTTTAGGGCTGCTCTGTTGACAAGAACCTCCACTTCGTTACACCTTAAATATCTCAGGATAGAGAAAAATGGATAAATAAGTTGTGGTCCTTATGTACAATGGAATATCACTCAGCCATGAAATCAACGTCATAAAGCTAGTAGCAGCATGATGAGTGGATTTAGGTACGACGATTCTAAGTGAAATAAGTCACACAGAAAAAGACACTTATCATAAGATATCACTTATAGACGGAATGTAAAAACCGCTACCCTTGAACTGAATTACAAAACAGAACAGAGTCACACGTTTAGAAAACACACTATTGCTGCTTAACGGGAAAGGTGAGGTGGGGTGATGCATAAAACAAGGGTTTCAAATTAGCTCAGATACCGTTCCATAAACCCAATATGTAATAGACAAGACCTACTCCTTGCTCAGTGAATTGGACTCAACACCCCCTATTCACGGCCCAAGAATATATCTGACTAGTAAGAATCTTAAAACCTATGTATTGATATCTCTCTGTAAGTGAGTCAAGTGGGTGTAAAGTGGCATAAACACAGCAGTGAAAAGCAGCTAAACCCCATTATAAAAATCAATTACTTTTAAAAACCTGTGAAAAAAAGACAGTGAAAGAGAGAGAAATTCTTACAAAATTCGTTTAGGGGCAGTTATGCCACCTGGATTGACCATATCTAGACCCACAGCTGATTGAGACATAAGGGTGGACACTTTTGGGGCTGAGAGGTTTGGTGAGGTTGGGTGAGGAAACGCAGACCCTTTAAAGTAATACTGCGTGGTACCCATCCCATGGGTCCCAAAACTCCAGGTTCAAGGGCATCTTCCTACATCGAAAACATGCATGAGAAACCCAGAAGATGGCACACTGTGTGATCGGGAAAGGTTTCTAAAACGCACCTCATTTCTCATCTCCTTGTGCTCGAATTCCCCATTCCAGCTGCTTTACTAGCAGTCTCCCTCATTGGAGAATCAGCACCTTTAACCTCCAGTTCCGTACAGGTTGCAATTTGTCCTGAGGATGAACGGGAAAAGGGGGAAACAATGAGAGTCTAGCTCTAGGTGTTGGGACAGGCACAGGTCACTCTATTTTCCCATGAGGAAGAAGAATTAAGCACAGGCTCAGCCTGCCGCCCGGAACCAGAATAGGGCCTGAAGCAATCCTGCGCTTTTGCCGCCAGCTCCCAAGAAAGCGAGTTGAAAAATGGAGCTCAGGGGCACTGCAATTCACAAACCTGCAGACTTATAAATGACCACTCTCGTCCACAAATATATTGAGGGAAGGCAACGAAGAGGATTTGAAAACAAGGCAGAATTGCAGGAAACAGATTTCAGGAGGGAGATTCGAATCGCCTTTAAAGCACAGGAAAAGCGGCAAAACCTCGACAATGATGCCCTTGGCCAAAAAGGGCGTATGCGTTTTTTCCTGAATATATTCAGGAAAAAACGCATACGCCCTTTTTGGCCAACCAAGCAACCTGGAAAGGCAAATCAGCGCTACAAAGAAGTCTCGCTTCCCATCGGTCAAAAGGGCCATGCTGAATAAAGTGTCAAAACCAGAAATTCAGGGCAGGCCATGGAGAAACGGGAGCCTTGCTACGATGATGGGCGGGATGTAAATTACCTACAGCCACTCTGGAGAAGTGTACGGTGTGTCCTGAAACATCTAAATAACTCAGCTTAGAGAGCATAGGGCACTTCCTCTCATGGGCGTATAAAGTGGGAAAATTAAAAACCAGCAAGACACAGGCACCCGAAAGTTTAGGGCTGCTCTGTTGACAAGAACCTCCAACTTCGTTACACCATAAATATCCCAGGAAAGAGAAAAACGGATAAAGATGTTGTGGTCCTTATGTACAATGGAATATCACTCAGCCATGAAATCAACGTCATAAGGCTAGTAGCAGCATGATGAGTGGATTTAGGTACGACGATTCTAAGTGAAATAAGTCACACAGAAAAAGACACTTATCATAAGATATCACTTATAGAGGGAATGTAAAAACCGCTACCCTTGAACTGAATTACAAAACTGAACAGAGTCACACGTTTAAAAAACACTATGGCTGCTTAACGGGAAAGGTGAGGTGGGGTGATGCATAAAACAAGGGTTTCAAATTAGCTCAGATACCGTTCCATAAACCCAATATGTACTAGACAAGACCTACTCCTTGCTCAGTGAATTGGACTCAACACCCCCTATTCACGGCCCAAGAATATATCTGACTAGTAAGAATCTTAAAACCTATGTATTGATATCTCTCTGTAAGTGAGTCATGTGTGTGTAAAGTGACATAAACACAGCAGTGAAAAGCAGCTAAACCCCATTATAAAAATCAATTACTTTTAAAAACCTGTGAAAAAAAGACAGTGAAAGAGAGAGAAATTCTTACAAAATTCGTTTAGGGGCAGTTATGCTACCTGGATTGACCATATCTAGACCCACAGCTGATTGAGACATAAGGGTGGACACTCTTGGGGCTGAGAGGTTTGGTGAGGTTGGGTGAGCAAACGCAGACCCTTTAAAGTTATACTGCGTGGTACCCATCCCATGGGTTCCAAATCTCCAGGTTCAAGGGCAACTTCCTACATCGAAAACATGCATGAGAAACCCAGAAGATGGTACACCGTGTGATCGCGAAAGGTTTCTAAAACGCACCTCATTTCTCATCTCCTTGTGCTCGGGTTCGCCATTCCAGCTGCTTTACTAGCAACCTCCCTCCTTGGAGAATCATCACCTTTAACCTCCTGTTCCGTACAGGTTGCAATTTGTCCTGAGGATGAACGAGAAGAGGGGAAAACAATGAGAGACTAGCTCTAGGTGTTGGGACAGGTACAGGTCACTCTATTTTCCCATCAGGAAGAAGAATTAAGCACAGGCTCAGCCTGCCGCCCGGGACCAGAATAGGGCCTGAAGCAATCCTGCGCTTTTGCGGCCAGCTCCCAAGAAAGCGAGTTGAAAAATGGAGCTCAGGGGCACTGCAATTCACTAACCTGCAGACTTATAAATGACCACTCTCGGCCACAAATATATTGAGGGAAGGCAACGAAGAGGATTTGAAAGCAAGGCAGAATTGCAGGAAACAGATTTCAGGAGGGAGATTCGAATCGCCTTTAAAGCACAGGAAAAGCGGCAAAACCTCGACAAGATGCCCTTGGCCAAAAAGGGCGTATGGGTTTTTTCCTGAATATATTCAGGAAAAAACGCATACGCCCTTTTTGGCCAACCAAGCAACCTGGAAAGGCAAATCAGCGCTACAAAGAAGTCTCGCTTCCCTTCGGTCAAAAGGGCCATGCTGAATAAAGTGTCAAAATCAGAAATGCAGGACAGGCCATGGAGAAACGGGAGCCTTGCTACGCTGATGGGCGGAATGTAAATTGCCAACAGCCACTCTGGAGAAGTGTACGGTGTGTCCTGAAACATCTAAAAAACTCAGCTTAGAGAGCATAGGGCACTTCCACTCATTGGCGTATAAAGTGGGAAAATTAAAAACCAGCAAGACACAGGCACCCCAACATTTAGGGCTACTCTGTTGACAAGAACCTCCACTTCGTTACACCTTAAATATCCCAGGAAAGAGAAAAATGGATAAAGAAGTTGTGGTCCTTATGTACAATGGAATATCACTCAGCCATGAAATCAACGTCATAAGGCTAGTAGCAGCATGATGAGTGGATTTAGGTACTACGATTCTAAGTGAAATAAGTCACACAGAAAAAGACACTTATCATAAGATATCACTTATAGAGTGAATGTAAAAACCGCTACCCTTGAACTGAATTACAAAACAGAACAGTCACACGTTCAGAAAACACACTATGGCTGCTTAACGGGAAAGGTGAGGTGGGGTGATGCATAAAACAAGGGTTTCAAATTAGCTCAGATACCGTTCCATAAACCCAATATGTTATAGACAAGACCTACTCCTTGCTCAGTGAATTGGACTCAACACCCCCTATTCACGGCCCAAGAATATATCTGACTAGTAAGAATCTTAAAACCTATGTATTGATATCTCTCTGTAAGTGAGTCAAGTGGGTGTAAAGTGGCATAAACACAGCAGTGAAAAGCAGCTAAACCCCATTATAAAAATCAATTACTTTTAAAAACCTGTGAAAAAAAGACAGTGAAAGAGAGAGAAATTCTTACAAAATTCGTTTAGGGGCAGTGATGCTACCTGGATTGACCATATCTAGACCCACAGCTGATTGAGACATAAGGGTGGACACTCTTGGTGCTGAGAGGTTTGCTAAGGTTGGGTGAGGAAACGCAGACCCTTTAAAGTAATATTGCATGGTATCCATCCCATGGGTCCCAAATATACAGGTTCAAGGGCATCTTCCTACATCGAAAACATGCATGAGAAACCCAGAAGATGGCACACTGTGTGATCGGGAATGGTTTCTAAAACGCACCTCATTTCTCATCTCCTTGTGCTCGAATTCGCCATTCCAGCAGCTTTACTAGCAGTCTCCCTCATTGGAGAATCAGCACCTTTAACCTCCTGTTCCGTACAGGTTGCAATTTGTCTTGAGGATGAACGGGAAGAGGGGAAAACAATGAGAGACTAGCTCTAGGTGTTGGGACAGGCACAGGTCACTCTATTTTCCCATCAGGAAGAAGAATTAAGCACAGGCTCAGCCTGCCGCCCGGGACCAGAATAGGGCCTGAAGCAATCCTGCGCTTTTGCGGCCAGCTCCCAAGAAAGCGAGTTGAAAAATGGAGCTCAGGGGCACTGCAATTCACAAACCTGCAGACTTATAAATGATCACTCTCGTCCACAAATATATTGAGGGAAGGCAACGAAGAGGATTTGAAAGCAAGGCAGAATTGCAGGAAACAGATTTCAGGAGGGAGATTCGAATCGCCTTTAAAGCACAGGAAAAGCGGCAAAACCTCGTCAATGATGCCCTTGGCCAAAAAGGGCGTATGCGTTTTTTCCTGAATATATTCAGGAAAAAACGCATACGCCCTTTTTGGCCAACCAAGCAACCTGGAAAGGCAAATCAGCGCTACAAAGAAGTCTCGCTTCCAATCGGTCAAAAGGGCCATGCTGAATAAAGTGTCAAAACCAGAAATGCAGGACAGGCCATGGAGAAACGGGAGCCTTGCTACGCTGATGGGCGGGATGTAAATTGCCAACAGCCACTCTGGAGAAGTGTACGGTGTGTCCTGAAACATCTAAAAAACTCAGCTTAGAGAGCATAGGGCACTTCCACTCATGGGCGTATAAAGTGGGAAAATTAAAAACCAGCAAGACACAGGCACCCCAAAGTTTAGGGCTGCTCTGTTGACAAGAACCTCCAACTTCGTTACACCTTAAATATCCCAGGAAAGAGAAAAATGGATAAAGATGTTGTGGTCCTTATGTACAATGGAATATCACTCAGCCATGAAATCAACGTCATAAGGCTAGTAGCAGCATGATGAGTGGATTTAGGTACGACGATTCTAAGTGAAATAAGTCACACAGAAAAAGACACTTATCATAAGATATCACTTATAGAGGGAATGTAAAAACCGCTACCCTTGAACTGAATTACAAAACAGAACAGAGTCACACGTTTAGAAAACACACTATGGCTGCTTAACGGGAAAGGTGAGGTGGGGTGATGCATAAAACAAGGGTTTCAAATTAGCTCAGATACCGTTCCGTAAACCCAATATGTACTAGACAAGACCTACTCCTTGCTCAGTGAATTGGACTCAAAACCCCTATTCACGGCCCAAGAATATATCTGACTAGTAAGAATCTTAAAACCTATGTATTGATATCTCTCTATAAGTGAGTCATGTGGGTGTAAAGTGACATAAACACAGCAGTGAAAAGCAGCTAAACCCCATTATAAAAATCAATTACTTTTAAAAACCTGTGAAAAAAAGACAGTGAAAGAGAGAGAAATTCTTACAAAATTCGTTTAGGGGCAGTTATGCTACCTGGATTGACCATATCTAGACCCACAGCTGATTGAGACATAAGGGTGGACACTCTTGGGGCTGAGAGGTTTGGTGAGGTTGGGTGAGGAAACGCAGACCCTTTAAAGTAATACTGCGTGGTACCCATCCCATGGGTCCCAAATCTCCAGGTTCAAGGGCATCTTCCTACATCGAAAACATGCATGAGAAACCCAGAAGATGGTACACCGTGTGATCGGGAAAGGTTTCTAAAACGCACCTCATTTCTCATCTCCTTGTGCTCGGGTTCGCCATTCCAGCCGCTTTACTAACAATCTCCCTCCTTGGAGAATCAGCACCTTTAACCTCCTGTTCCGTACAGGTTGCAATTTGTCCTGAGGATGAACGGAAAAAAGGGGGAAACAATGAGAGTCTAGCTCTAGGTGTTGGGACAGGCACAGGTCACTCTATTTTCCCATCAGGAAGCAGAATTTAGCACAGGCTCAGCCTGCCGCCCGGAACCAGAATAGGGCCTGAAGCAATCCTGCGCTTTTGCGGCCAGCTCCCAAGAAAGCGAGTTGAAAAATGGAGCTCAGGGGCACTGTAATTCACAAACCTGCAGACTTATAAATGACCACTCTCGTCCACAAATATATTGAGGGAAGGCAACGAAGAGGATTTGAAAGCAAGGCAGAATTGCAGGAAACAGATTTCAGGAGGGAGATTCGAATCGCCTTTAAAGCACAGGAAAAGCGGCAAAACCTCGACAATGATGCCCTTGGCCAAAAAGGGCGTATGCGTTTTTTCCTGAATATATTCAGGAAAAAACGCATACGCCCTTTTTGGCCAAGCAAGCAACCTGGAAAGGCAAATCAGCGCTACAAAGAAGTCTCGCTTCCCATCCGTCAAAAGGGCCATGCTGAATAAAGTGTCAAAACCAGAAATGCAGGGCAGGCCATGGAGAAACGGGAGCCTTGCTACGCTTATGGGCGGGATGTAAATTGCCAACAGCCACTCTGGAGAAGTGTACGGTGTGTCCTGAAACATCTAAAAAACTCAGCTTAGAGAGCATAGGGCACTTCCACTCATGCGCGTATAAATTGGGAAAACTAAAAATCAGCAAGACACAGGCACCCCAACGTTTAGGGCTGCTCTGTTGACAAGAACCTCCACTTCGTTACACCTTAAATATCCCAGGAAAGAGAAAAATGGATAAAGAAGTTGTGGTCCTTATGTACAATGGAATATCACTCAGCCATGAAATCAAAGTCATAAGGCTAGTAGCAGCATGATGAGTGGATTTAGGTACGACGATTCTAAGTGAAATAAGTCACACAGAAAAAGACACTTATCATAAGATATCACTTATAGAGGGAATGTAAAAACCGCTACCCTTGAACTGAATTACAAAACAGAACAGAGTCACACGTTTAGAAAACACACTATGGCTGCTTAACGGGAAAGGTGAGGTAGAGTGATGCATAAAACAATGGTTTCAAATTAGCTCAGATACCGTTCCATAAACCCAATATGTAATAGACAAGACCTACTCCTTGCTCAGTGAATTGGACTCAACACCCCCTATTCACGGCCCAAGAATATATCTGACTAGTAAGAATCTTAAAACCTATGTATTGATATCTCTCTGTAAGTGAGTCAAGTGGGTGTAAAGTGGCATAAACACAGCAGTGAAAAGCAGCTAAACCCCATTATAAAAATCAATTACTTTTAAAAACCTGTGAAAAAAAGACAGTGAAAGAGAGAGAAATTCTTACAAAATTCGTTTAGGGGCAGTTATGCTACCTGGATTGACCATATCTAGACCCACAGCTGATTGAGACATAAGGGTGGACACTCTTGGGGCTGAGAGGTTTGGTGAGGTTGGGTGAGCAAACGCAGACCCTTTAAAGTAATACTGCGTGGTACCCATCCCATGGGTCCCAAATCTCCAGGTTCAAGGGCATCTTCCTACATCGAAAACATGCATGAGAAACCCAGAAGATGGTACACCGTGTGATCGGGAAAGGTTTCTAAAACGCACCTCATTTCTCATCTCCTTGTGCTCGGGTTCGCCATTCCAGCCGCTTTACTAACAATCTCCCTCCTTGGAGAATCAGCACCTTTAACCTCCTGTTCCGTACAGGTTGCAATTTGTCCTGAGGATGAACGGAAAGAGGGGAAAACAATGAGAGACTAGCTCTAGGTGTTGGGACAGGCACAGGTCACTCTATTTTCCCATCAGGAAGAAGAATTAAGCACAGGCTCAGCCTGCCGCCCGGGACCAGAATAGGGCCTGAAGCAATCCTGCGCTTTTGCGGCCAGCTCCCAAGAAAGCGAGTTGAAAAATGGAGCTCAGGGGCACTGCAATTCACAAACCTGCAGACTTATAAATGATCACTCTCGTCCACAAATATATTGAGGGAAGGCAACGAAGAGGATTTGAAAGCAAGGCAGAATTGCAGGAAACAGATTTCAGGAGGGAGATTCGAATCGCCTTTAAAGCACAGGAAAAGCGGCAAAACCTCGTCAATGATGCCCTTGGCCAAAAAGGGCGTATGCGTTTTTTCCTGAATATATTCAGGAAAAAACGCATACGCCCTTTTTGGCCAACCAAGCAACCTGGAAAGGCAAATCAGCGCTACAAAGAAGTCTCGCTTCCAATCGGTCAAAAGGGCCATGCTGAATAAAGTGTCAAAACCAGAAATGCAGGACAGGCCATGGAGAAACGGGAGCCTTGCTACGCTGATGGGCGGGATGTAAATTGCCAACAGCCACTCTGGAGAAGTGTACGGTGTGTCCTGAAACATCTAAAAAACTCAGCTTAGAGAGCATAGGGCACTTCCACTCATGGGCGTATAAAGTGGGAAAATTAAAAACCAGCAAGACACAGGCACCCCAAAGTTTAGGGCTGCTCTGTTGACAAGAACCTCCAACTTCGTTACACCTTAAATATCCCAGGAAAGAGAAAAATGGATAAAGATGTTGTGGTCCTTATGTACAATGGAATATCACTCAGCCATGAAATCAACGTCATAAGGCTAGTAGCAGCATGATGAGTGGATTTAGGTACGACGATTCTAAGTGAAATAAGTCACACAGAAAAAGACACTTATCATAAGATATCACTTATAGAGGGAATGTAAAAACCGCTACCCTTGAACTGAATTACAAAACAGAACAGAGTCACACGTTTAGAAAACACACTATGGCTGCTTAACGGGAAAGGTGAGGTGGGGTGATGCATAAAACAAGGGTTTCAAATTAGCTCAGATACCGTTCCATAAACCCAATATGTACTAGACAAGACCGACTCCTTGCTCAGTGAATTGGACTCAACACCCCCTATTCACGGCCCAAGAATATATCTGACTAGTAAGAATCTTAAAACCTATGTATTGATATCTCTCTGTAAGTGAGTCATGTGGGTGTAAAGTGACATAAACACAGCAGTGAAAAGCAGCTAAACCCCATTATAAAAATCAATTACTTTTAAAAACCTGTGAAAAAAAGACAGTGAAAGAGAGAGAAATTCTTTCAAAATTCGTTTAGGGGCAGTGATGCTACCTGGATTGACCATATCTAGACCCACAGCTGATTGAGACATAAGGGTGGACACTCTTGGTGCTGAGAGGTTTGCTAAGGTTGGGTGAGGAAACGCAGACCCTTTAAAGTAATATTGCGTGGTACCCATCCCATGGGTCCCAAATATACAGGTTCAAGGGCATCTTCCTACATCGAAAACATGCATGAGAAACCCAGAAGATGGCACACTGTGTGATCGGGAATGGTTTCTAAAACGCACCTCATTTCTCATCTCCTTGTGCTCGAATTCGCCATTCCAGCAGCTTTACTAGCAGTCTCCCTCATTGGAGAATCAGCACCTTTAACCTCCTGTTCCGTACAGGTTGCAATTTGTCCTGAGGATGAACGGGAAAACGGGGAAACAATGAGAGTCTAGCTCTAGGTGTTGGGACAGGCACAGGTCACTCTATTTTCCCATCAGGAAGAAGAATTAAGCACAGGCTCAGCCTGCCGCCGGGAACCAGAATAGGGCCTGAAGCAATCCTGCGCTTTTGCGGCCAGCTCCCAAGAAAGCGAGTTGAAAAATGGAGCTCAGGGGCACTGCAATTCACAAAACTGCAGACTTATAAATGACCACTCTCGTCCACAAATATATTGAGGGAAGGCAACGAAGAGGATTTGAAAGCAAGGCAGAATTGCAGGAAACAGATTTCAGGAGGGAGATTCGAATCGCCTTTAAAGCACAGGAAAAGCCGCAAAACCTCGTCAATGATGCCCTTGGCCAAAAAGGGCGTATGCGTTTTTTCCTGAATATATTCAGGAAAAAACGCATACGCCCTTTTTGGCCAAGCAAGCAACCTGGAAAGGCAAATCAGCGCTACAAAGAAGTCTCGCTTCCCATCAGTCAAAAGGGCCATGCTGAATAAAGTGTCAAAACCAGAAATGCAGGGCAGGCCATGGAGAAAAGGGAGCCTTGCTACGCTGATGGGCGGGATGTAAATTGCCAACAGCCACTCTGGAGAAGTGTACGGTGTGTCCTGAAACATCTAAAAAACTCAGCTTAGAGAGCATAGGGCACTTCCACTCATGGGCGTATAAAGTGGGAAAACTAAAAATCAGCAAGACACAGGCACCCCAACGTTTAGGGCTGCTCTGTTGACAAGAACCTCCACTTCATTACACCTTAAATATCTCAGGATAGAGAAAAATGGATAAATAAGTTGTGGTCCTTATGTACAATGGAATATCACTCAGCCATGAAATCAACGTCATAAGGCTAGTAGCAGCATGATGAGTGGATTTAGGTACGACGATTCTAAGTGAAATAAGTCACACAGAAAAAGACACTTATCATAAGATATCACTTATAGAGGGAATGTAAAAACCGCTACCCTTGAACTGAATTACAAAACAGAACAGAGTCACACGTTTAGAAAACACACTATGGCTGCTTAACGGGAAAGGTGAGGTGGGGTGATGCATAAAACAAGGGTTTCAAATTAGCTCAGATACCGTTCCGTAAACCCAATATGTACTAGACAAGACCTACTCCTTGCTCAGTGAATTGGACTCAAAACCCCTATTCACGGCCCAAGAATATATCTGACTAGTAAGAATCTTAAAACCTATGTATTGATATCTCTCTATAAGTGAGTCATGTGGGTGTAAAGTGACATAAACACAGCAGTGAAAAGCAGCTAAACCCCATTATAAAAATCAATTACTTTTAAAAACCTGTGAAAAAAAGACAGTGAAAGAGAGAGAAATTCTTACAAAATTCGTTTAGGGGCAGTTATGCTACCTGGATTGACCATATCTAGACCCACAGCTGATTGAGACATAAGGGTGGACACTCTTGGGGCTGAGAGGTTTGGTGAGGTTGGGTGAGGAAACGCAGACCCTTTAAAGTAATACTGCGTGGTACCCATCCCATGGGTCCCAAATCTCCAGGTTCAAGGGCATCTTCCTACATCGAAAACATGCATGAGAAACCCAGAAGATGGTACACCGTGTGATCGGGAAAGGTTTCTAAAACGCACCTCATTTCTCATCTCCTTGTGCTCGGGTTCGCCATTCCAGCCGCTTTACTAACAATCTCCCTCCTTGGAGAATCAGCACCTTTAACCTCCTGTTCCGTACAGGTTGCAATTTGTCCTGAGGATGAACGGAAAAAAGGGGGAAACAATGAGAGTCTAGCTCTAGGTGTTGGGACAGGCACAGGTCACTCTATTTTCCCATCAGGAAGCAGAATTGAGCACAGGCTCAGCCTGCCGCCCGGAACCAGAATAGGGCCTGAAGCAATCCTGCGCTTTTGCGGCCAGCTCCCAAGAAAGCGAGTTGAAAAATGGAGCTCAGGGGCACTGTAATTCACAAACCTGCAGACTTATAAATGACCACTCTCGTCCACAAATATATTGAGGGAAGGCAACGAAGAGGATTTGAAAGCAAGGCAGAATTGCAGGAAACAGATTTCAGGAGGGAGATTCGAATCGCCTTTAAAGCACAGGAAAAGCGGCAAAACCTCGACAATGATGCCCTTGGCCAAAAAGGGCGTATGCGTTTTTTCCTGAATATATTCAGGAAAAAACGCATACGCCCTTTTTGGCCAAGCAAGCAACCTGGAAAGGCAAATCAGCGCTACAAAGAAGTCTCGCTTCCCATCCGTCAAAAGGGCCATGCTGAATAAAGTGTCAAAACCAGAAATGCAGGGCAGGCCATGGAGAAACGGGAGCCTTGCTACGCTTATGGGCGGGATGTAAATTGCCAACAGACACTCTGGAGAAGTGTACGGTGTGTCCTGAAACATCTAAAAAACTCAGCTTAGAGAGCATAGGGCACTTCCACTCATGCGCGTATAAATTGGGAAAACTAAAAATCAGCAAGACACAGGCACCCCAACGTTTAGGGCTGCTCTGTTGACAAGAACCTCCACTTCGTTACACCTTAAATATCCCAGGAAAGAGAAAAATGGATAAAGAAGTTGTGGTCCTTATGTACAATGGAATATCACTCAGCCATGAAATCAAAGTCATAAGGCTAGTAGCAGCATGATGAGTGGATTTAGGTACGACGATTCTAAGTGAAATAAGTCACACAGAAAAAGACACTTATCATAAGATATCACTTATAGAGGGAATGTAAAAACCGCTACCCTTGAACTGAATTACAAAACAGAACAGAGTCACACGTTTAGAAAACACACTATGGCTGTTTAACGGGAAAGGTGAGGTAGAGTGATGCATAAAACAATGGTTTCAAATTAGCTCAGATACCGTTCCATAAACCCAATATGTAATAGACAAGACCTACTCCTTGCTCAGTGAATTGGACTCAACACCCCCTATTCACGGCCCAAGAATATATCTGACTAGTAAGAATCTTAAAACCTATGTATTGATATCTCTCTGTAAGTGAGTCAAGTGGGTGTAAAGTGGCATAAACACAGCAGTGAAAAGCAGCTAAACCCCATTATAAAAATCAATTACTTTTAAAAACCTGTGAAAAAAAGACAGTGAAAGAGAGAGAAATTCTTACAAAATTCGTTTAGGGGCAGTTATGCTACCTGGATTGACCATATCTAGACCCACAGCTGATTGAGACATAAGGGTGGACACTCTTGGGGCTGAGAGGTTTGGTGAGGTTGGGTGAGCAAACGCAGACCCTTTAAAGTAATACTGCGTGGTACCCATCCCATGGGTCCCAAATCTCCAGGTTCAAGGGCATCTTCCTACATCGAAAACATGCATGAGAAACCCAGAAGATGGTACACCGTGTGATCGGGAAAGGTTTCTAAAACGCACCTCATTTCTCATCTCCTTGTGCTCGGGTTCGCCATTCCAGCCGCTTTACTAACAATCTCCCTCCTTGGAGAATCAGCACCTTTAACCTCCTGTTCCGTACAGGTTGCAATTTGTCCTGAGGATGAACGGAAAGAGGGGAAAACAATGAGAGACTAGCTCTAGGTGTTGGGACAGGCACAGGTCACTCTATTTTCCCATCAGGAAGAAGAATTAAGCACAGGCTCAGCCTGCCGCCCGGGACCAGAATAGGGCCTGAAGCAATCCTGCGCTTTTGCGGCCAGCTCCCAAGAAAGCGAGTTGAAAAATGGAGCTCAGGGGCACTGCAATTCACAAACCTGCAGACTTATAAATGATCACTCTCGTCCACAAATATATTGAGGGAAGGCAACGAAGAGGATTTGAAAGCAAGGCAGAATTGCAGGAAACAGATTTCAGGAGGGAGATTCGAATCGCCTTTAAAGCACAGGAAAAGCGGCAAAACCTCGTCAATGATGCCCTTGGCCAAAAAGGGCGTATGCGTTTTTTCCTGAATATATTCAGGAAAAAAGGCATACGCCCTTTTTGGCCAACCAAGCAACCTGGAAAGGCAAATCAGCGCTACAAAGAAGTCTCGCTTCCAATCGGTCAAAAGGGCCATGCTGAATAAAGTGTCAAAACCAGAAATGCAGGACAGGCCATGGAGAAACGGGAGCCTTGCTACGCTGATGGGCGGGATGTAAATTGCCAACAGCCACTCTGGAGAAGTGTACGGTGTGTCCTGAAACATCTAAAAAACTCAGCTTAGAGAGCATAGGGCACTTCCACTCATGGGCGTATAAAGTGGGAAAATTAAAAACCAGCAAGACACAGGCACCCCAATGTTTAGGGCTGCTCTGTTGACAAGAACCTCCAACTTCGTTACACCTTAAATATCCCAGGAAAGAGAAAAATGGATAAAGATGTTGTGGTCCTTATGTACAATGGAATATCACTCAGCCATGAAATCAACGTCATAAGGCTAGTAGCAGCATGATGAGTGGATTTAGGTACGACGATTCTAAGTGAAATAAGTCACACAGAAAAAGACACTTATCATAAGATATCACTTATAGAGGGAATGTAAAAACCGCTACCCTTGAACTGAATTACAAAACAGAACAGAGTCACACGTTTAGAAAACACACTATGGCTGCTTAACGGGAAAGGTGAGGTGGGGTGATGCATAAAACAAGGGTTTCAAATTAGCTCAGATACCGTTCCATAAACCCAATATGTACTAGACAAGACCTACTCCTTGCTCAGTGAATTGGACTCAACACCCCCTATTCACGGCCCAAGAATATATCTGACTGGTAAGAATCTTAAAACCTATGTATTGATATCTCTCTGTAAGTGAGTCATGTGGGTGTAAAGTGACATAAACACAGCAGTGAAAAGCAGCTAAACCCCATTATAAAAATCAATTACTTTTAAAAACCTGTGAAAAAAAGACAGTGAAAGAGAGAGAAATTCTTTCAAAATTCGTTTAGGGGCAGTGATGCTACCTGGATTGACCATATCTAGACCCACAGCTGATTGAGACATAAGGGTGGACACTCTTGGTGCTGAGAGGTTTGCTAAGGTTGGGTGAGGAAACGCAGACCCTTTAAAGTAATATTGCGTGGTACCCATCCCATGGGTCCCAAATATACAGGTTCAAGGGCATCTTCCTACATCGAAAACATGCATGAGAAACCCAGAAGATGGCACACTGTGTGATCGGGAATGGTTTCTAAAACGCACCTCATTTCTCATCTCCTTGTGCTCGAATTCGCCATTCCAGCAGCTTTACTAGCAGTCTCCCTCATTGGAGAATCAGCACCTTTAACCTCCTGTTCCGTACAGGTTGCAATTTGTCCTGAGGATGAACGGGAAAACGGGGAAACAATGAGAGTCTAGCTCTAGGTGTTGGGACAGGCACAGGTCACTCTATTTTCCCATCAGGAAGAAGAATTAAGCACAGGCTCAGCCTGCCGCCGGGAACCAGAATAGGGCCTGAAGCAATCCTGCGCTTTTGCGGCCAGCTCCCAAGAAAGCGAGTTGAAAAATGGAGCTCAGGGGCACTGCAATTCACAAAACTGCAGACTTATAAATGACCACTCTCGTCCAAAAATATATTGAGGGAAGGCAACGAAGAGGATTTGAAAGCAAGGCAGAATTGCAGGAAACAGATTTCAGGAGGGAGATTCGAATCGCCTTTAAAGCACAGGAAAAGCCGCAAAACCTCGTCAATGATGCCCTTGGCCAAAAAGGGCGTATGCGTTTTTTCCTGAATATATTCAGGAAAAAACGCATACGCCCTTTTTGGCCAAGCAAGCAACCTGGAAAGGCAAATCAGCGCTACAAAGAAGTCTCGCTTCCCATCGGTCAAAAGGGCCATGCTGAATAAAGTGTCAAAACCAGAAATGCAGGGCAGGCCATGGAGAAAAGGGAGCCTTGCTACGCTGATGGGCGGGATGTAAATTGCCAACAGCCACTCTGGAGAAGTGTACGGTGTGTCCTGAAACATCTAAAAAACTCAGCTTAGAGAGCATAGGGCACTTCCACTCATGGGCGTATAAAGTGGGAAAACTAAAAATCAGCAAGACACAGGCACCCCAACGTTTAGGGCTGCTCTGTTGACAAGAACCTCCACTTCATTACACCTTAAATATCTCAGGATAGAGAAAAATGGATAAATAAGTTGTGGTCCTTATGTACAATGGAATATCACTCAGCCATGAAATCAACGTCATAAGGCTAGTAGCAGCATGATGAGTGGATTTAGGTACGACGATTCTAAGTGAAATAAGTCACACAGAAAAAGACACTTATCATAAGATATCACTTATAGAGGGAATGTAAAAACCGCTACCCTTGAACTGAATTACAAAACAGAACAGAGTCACACGTTTAGAAAACACACTATGGCTGCTTAACGGGAAAGGTGAGGTGGGGTGATGCATAAAACAAGGGTTTCAAATTAGCTCAGATACCGTTCCGTAATCCCAATATGTACTAGACAAGACCTACTCCTTGCTCAGTGAATTGGACTCAAAACCCCTATTCACGGCCCAAGAATATATCTGACTAGTAAGAATCTTAAAACCTATGTATTGATATCTCTCTATAAGTGAGTCATGTGGGTGTAAAGTGACATAAACACAGCAGTGAAAAGCAGCTAAACCCCATTATAAAAATCAATTACTTTTAAAAACCTGTGAAAAAAAGACAGTGAAAGAGAGAGAAATTCTTACAAAATTCGTTTAGGGGCAGTTATGCTACCTGGATTGACCATATCTAGACCCACAGCTGATTGAGACATAAGGGTGGACACTCTTGGGGCTGAGAGGTTTGGTGAGGTTGGGTGAGGAAACGCAGACCCTTTAAAGTAATACTGCGTGGTACCCATCCCATGGGTCCCAAATCTCCAGGTTCAAGGGCATCTTCCTACATCGAAAACATGCATGAGAAACCCAGAAGATGGTACACCGTGTGATCGGGAAAGGTTTCTAAAACGCACCTCATTTCTCATCTCCTTGTGCTCGGGTTCGCCATTCCAGCCGCTTTACTAACAATCTCCCTCCTTGGAGAATCAGCACCTTTAACCTCCTGTTCCGTACAGGTTGCAATTTGTCCTGAGGATGAACGGAAAAAAGGGGGAAACAATGAGAGTCTAGCTCTAGGTGTTGGGACAGGCACAGGTAACTCTATTTTCCCATCAGGAAGAAGAATTTAGCACAGGCTCAGCCTGCCGCCCGGAACCAGAATAGGGCCTGAAGCAATCCTGCGCTTTTGCGGCCAGCTCCCAAGAAAGCGAGTTGAAAAATGGAGCTCAGGGGCACTGTAATTCACAAACCTGCAGACTTATAAATGACCACTCTCGTCCACAAATATATTGAGGGAAGGCAACGAAGAGAATTTGAAAGCAAGGCAGAATTGCAGGAAACAGATTTCAGGAGGGAGATTCGAATCGCCTTTAAAGCACAGGAAAAGCGGCAAAACCTCGACAATGATGCCCTTGGCCAAAAAGGGCGTATGCGTTTTTTCCTGAATATATTCAGGAAAAAACGCATACGCCCTTTTTGGCCAACCAAGCAACCTGGAAAGGCAAATCAGCGCTACAAAGAAGTCTCGCTTCCCATCCGTCAAAAGGGCCATGCTGAATAAAGTGTCAAAACCAGAAATGCAGGGCAGGCCATGGAGAAACGGGAGCCTTGCTACGCTTATGGGCGGGATGTAAATTGCCAACAGCCACTCTGGAGAAGTGTACGGTGTGTCCTGAAACATCTAAAAAACTCAGCTTAGAGAGCATAGGGCACTTCCACTCATGCGCGTATAAATTGGGAAAACTAAAAATCAGCAAGACACAGGCACCCCAACGTTTAGGGCTGCTCTGTTGACAAGAACCTCCACTTCGTTACACCTTAAATATCCCAGGAAAGAGAAAAATGGATAAAGAAGTTGTGGTCCTTATGTACAATGGAATATCACTCAGCCATGAAATCAAAGTCATAAGGCTAGTAGCAGCATGATGAGTGGATTTAGGTACGACGATTCTAAGTGAAATAAGTCACACAGAAAAAGACACTTATCATAAGATATCACTTATAGAGGGAATGTAAAAACCGCTACCCTTGAACTGAATTACAAAACAGAACAGAGTCACACGTTTAGAAAACACACTATGGCTGCTTAACGGGAAAGGTGAGGTAGAGTGATGCATAAAACAATGGTTTCAAATTAGCTCAGATACCGTTCCATAAACCCAATATGTAATAGACAAGACCTACTCCTTGCTCAGTGAATTGGACTCAACACCCCCTATTCACGGCCCAAGAATATATCTGACTAGTAAGAATCTTAAAACCTATGTATTGATATCTCTCTGTAAGTGAGTCAAGTGGGTGTAAAGTGGCATAAACACAGCAGTGAAAAGCAGCTAAACCCCATTATAAAAATCAATTACTTTTAAAAACCTGTGAAAAAAAGACAGTGAAAGAGAGAGAAATTCTTACAAAATTCGTTTAGGGGCAGTTATGCTACCTGGATTGACCATATCTAGACCCACAGCTGATTGAGACATAAGGGTGGACACTCTTGGGGCTGAGAGGTTTGGTGAGGTTGGGTGAGCAAACGCAGACCCTTTAAAGTAATACTGCGTGGTACCCATCCCATGGGTCCCAAATCTCCAGGTTCAAGGGCATCTTCCTACATCGAAAACATGCATGAGAAACCCAGAAGATGGTACACTGTGTGATCGGGAAAGGTTTCTAAAACGCACCTCATTTCTCATGTCCTTGTGCTCGGGTTCGCCATTCCAGCCGCATTACTAGCAATCTCCCTCCTTGGAGAATCAGCACCTTTAACCTCCTGTTCCGTACAGGTTGCAATTTGTCCTGAGGATGAACGGGAAGAAGGGGGAACCAATGAGAGACTAGCTCTAGGTGTTGGGACAGGTACAGGTCACTCTATTTTCCCATCAGGAAGAAGAATTAAGCACAGGCTCAGCCTGCCGCCCGGGACCAGAATAGGGCCTGAAGCAATCCTGCGCTTTTGCGGCCAGCTCCCAAGAAAGCGAGTTGAAAAATGGAGCTCAGGGGCACTGCAATTCACAAACCTGCAGACTTATAAATGTTCACTCTCGTCCACAAATATATTGAGGGAAGGCAACGAAGAGGATTTGAAAGCAAGGCAGAATTGCAGGAAACAGATTTCAGGAGGGAGATTCGAATCGCCTTTAAAGCACAGGAAAAGCGGCAAAACCTCGACAAGATGCCCTTGGCCAAAAAGGGCGTATGCGTTTTTTCCTGAATATATTCAGGAAAAAACGCATACGCCCTTTTTGGCCAACCAAGCAACCTGGAAAAGCAAATCAGCGCTACAAAGAAGTCTCGCTTCCCATCGGTCAAAAGGGCCATGCTGAATAAAGTGTCAAAATCAGAAATGCAGGACAGGCCATGGAGAAACGGGAGCCTTGCTACGCTGATGGGCGGAATATAAATTGCCAACAGCCACTCTGGAGAAGTGTACGGTGTGTCCTGAAACATCTAAAAAACTCAGCTTAGAGAGCATAGGGCACTTCCACTCATTGGCGTATAAAGTGGGAAAATTAAAAACCAGCAAGACACAGGCACCCCAACATTTAGGGCTACTCTGTTGACAAGAACCTCCACTTCGTTACACCTTAAATATCCCAGGAAAGAGAAAAATGGATAAAGAATTTGTGGTCCTTATGTACAATGGAATATCACTCAGCCATGAAATCAACGTCATAAGGCTAGTAGCAGCATGATGAGTGGATTTAGGTACTACGATTCTAAGTGAAATAAGTCACACAGAAAAAGACACTTATCATAAGATATCACTTATAGAGGGAATGTAAAAACCGCTACCCTTGAACTGAATTACAAAACAGAACAGAGTCACACGTTTAGAAAACACACTATGGCTGCTTAACGGGAAAGGTGAGGTGGGGTGATGCATAAAACAAGGGTTTCAAATTAGCTCAGATACCGTTCCATAAACCCAATATGTTATAGACAAGACCTACTCCTTGCTCAGTGAATTGGACTCAACACCCCCTATTCACGGCTCAAGAATATATCTGACTAGTAAGAATCTTAAAACCTATGTATTGATATCTCTTTGTAAGTGAGTCAAGTGGGTGTAAAGTGGCATAAACACAGCAGTGAAAAGCAGCTAAACCCCATTATAAAAATCAATTACTTTTAAAAACCTGTGAAAAAAAGACAGTGAAAGAGAGAGAAATTCTTACAAAATTCGTTTAGGGGCAGTGATGCTACCTGGATTGACCATATCTAGACCCACAGCTGATTGAGACATAAGGGTGGACACTCTTGGTGCTGAGAGGTTTGCTAAGGTTGGGTGAGGAAACGCAGACCCTTTAAAGTAATATTGCGTGGTACCCATCCCATGGGTCCCAAATATCCAGGTTCAAGGGCATCTTCCTACATCGAAAACATGCATGAGAAACCCAGAAGATGGCACACTGTGTGATCGGGAAAGGTTTCTAAAACGCACCTCATTTCTCATCTCCTTGTGCTCGAATTCGCCATTCCAGCAGCTTTACTAGCAGTCTCCCTCATTGGAGAATCAGCACCTTTAACCTCCTGTTCCGTACAGGTTGCAATTTGTCCTGAGGATGAACGGGAAAACGGGGAAACAATGAGAGTCTAGCTCTAGGTGTTGGGACAGGCACAGGTCACTCTATTTTTCCATCAGGAAGAAGAATTAAGCACAGGCTCAGCCTGCCGCCCGGAACCAGAATAGGGCCTGAAGCAATCCTGCGCTTTTGCGGCCAGCTCCCAAGAAAGCGAGTTGAAAAATGGAGCTCAGGGGCACTGCAATTCACAAAACTGCAGACTTATAAATGACCACTCTCGTCCACAAATATATTGAGGGAAGGCAACGAAGAGGATTTGAAAGCAAGGCAGAATTGCAGGAAACAGATTTCAGGAGGGAGATTCAAATCGCCTTTAAAGCACAGGAAAAGCCGCAAAACCTCGTCAATGATGCCCTTGGCCAAAAAGGGCGTATGCGTTTTTTCCTGAATATATTCAGGAAAAAACGCATACGCCCTTTTTGGCCAAGCAAGCAACCTGGAAAGGCAAATCAGCGCTACAAAGAAGTCTCTCTTCCCATCGGTCAAAAGGGCCATGCTGAATAAAGTGTCAAAACCAGAAATGCAGGGCAGGCCATGGAGAAACGGGAGCCTTGCTACGCTGATGGGCGGGATGTAAATTGCCAACAGCCACTCTGGAGAAGTGTACGGTGTGTCCTGAAACATCTAAAAAACTCAGCTTAGAGAGCATAGGGCACTTCCACTCATGGGCGTATAAAGTGGGAAAACTAAAAATCAGCAAGACACAGGCACCCCAACGTTTAGGGCTGCTCTGTTGACAAGAACCTCCAACTTCGTTACACCTTAAATATCCCAGGAAAGAGAAAAATGGATAAAGATGTTGTGGTCCTTATGTACAATGGAATATCACTCAGCCATGAAATCAACGTCATAAGGCTAGTAGCAGAATGATGAGTGGATTTAGGTACGACGATTCTAAGTGAAATAAGTCACACAGAAAAAGACACTTATCATAAGATGTCACTTATAGAGGGAATGTAAAAACCGCTACCCTTGAACTGAATTACAAAAGAGAACAGAGTCACACGTTTAGAAAACACACTATGGCTGCTTAACGGGAAAGGTGAGGTGGGGTGATGCATAAAACAAGGGTTTCAAATTAGCTCAAATACCGTTCCATAAACCCAATATGTACTAGACAAGACCTACTCCTTGCTCAGTGAATTGGACTCAAAACCCCCTATTCACGGCCCAAGAATATATCTGACTAGTAAGAATCTTAAAACCTATGTATTGATATCTCTCTGTAAGTGAGTCAAGTGGGTGTGAAGTCACATAAACACAGCAGTGAAAAGCAGCTAAACCCCATTATAAAAATCAATTACTTTTAAAAACCTGTGAAAAAAAGACAGTGAAAGAGAGAGAAATTCTTACAAAATTCGTTTAGGGGCAGTTATGCTACCTGGATTGACCATATCTAGACCCACAGCTGATTGAGACATAAGGGTGGACACTCTTGGGGCTGAGAGGTTTGGTGAGGTTGGGTGAGGAAACGCAGACCCTTTAAAGTAATACTGCGTGGTACCCATCCCATGGGTTCCAAATCTCCAGGTTCAAGGGCATCTTCCTATATCGAAAATATGCATGAGAAACCCAGAAGATGGTACACCGTGTGATCGGGAAAGGTTTCTAAAACGCACCTCATTTCTCATCTCCTTGTGCTCGGGTTCGCCATTCCAGCCGCTTTACTAACAATCTCCCTCCTTGGAGAATCAGCACCTTTAACCTCCTATTCCGTACAGGTTGCAATTTGTCCTGAGGATGAACGGAAAAAAGGGGGAAACAATGAGAGTCTAGCTCTAGGTGTTGGGACAGGCACAGGTCACTCTATTTTCCCATCAGGAAGAAGAATTTAGCACAGGCTCAGCCTGCCGCCCGGAACCAGAATAGGGCCTGAAGCAATCCTGCGCTTTTGCGGCCAGCTCCCAAGAAAGCGAGTTGAAAAATGGAGCTCAGGGGCACTGTAATTCACAAACCTGCAGACTTATAAATGACCACTCTCGTCCACAAATATATTGAGGGAAGGCAACGAAGAGGATTTGAAAGCAAGGCAGAATTGCAGGAAACAGATTTCAGGAGGGAGATTCGAATCGCCTTTAAAGCACAGGAAAAGCGGCAAAACCTCGACAATGATGCCCTTGGCCAAAAAGGGCGTATGCGTTTTTTCCTGAATATATTCAGGAAAAAACGCATACGCCCTTTTTGGCCAAGCAAGCAACCTGGAAAGGCAAATCAGCGCTACAAAGAAGTCTCGCTTCCCATCCGTCAAAAGGGCCATGCTGAATAAAGTGTCAAAACCAGAAATGCAGGGCAGGCCATGGAGAAACGGGAGCCTTGCTACGCTTATGGGCGGGATGTAAATTGCCAACAGCCACTCTGGAGAAGTGTACGGTGTGTCCTGAAACATCTAAAAAACTCAGCTTAGAGAGCATAGGGCACTTCCACTCATGCGCGTATAAATTGGGAAAACTAAAAATCAGCAAGACACAGGCACCCCAACGTTTAGGGCTGCTCTGTTGACAAGAACCTCCACTTCGTTACACCTTAGATATCCCAGGAAAGAGAAAAATGGATAAAGAAGTTGTGGTCCTTATGTACAATGGAATATCACTCAGCCATGAAATCAAAGTCATAAGGCTAGTAGCAGCATGATGAGTGGATTTAGGTACGACGATTCTAAGTGAAATAAGTCACACAGAAAAAGACACTTATCATAAGATATCACTTATAGAGGGAATGTAAAAACCGCTACCCTTGAACTGAATTACAAAACAGAACAGAGTCACACGTTTAGAAAACACACTATGGCTGCTTAACGGGAAAGGTGAGGTAGAGTGATGCATAAAACAATGGTTTCAAATTAGCTCAGATACCGTTCCATAAACCCAATATGTAATAGACAAGACCTACTCCTTGCTCAGTGAATTGGACTCAACACCCCCTATTCACGGCCCAAGAATATATCTGACTAGTAAGAATCTTAAAACCTATGTATTGATATCTCTCTGTAAGTGAGTCAAGTGGGTGTAAAGTGGCATAAACACAGCAGTGAAAAGCAGCTAAACCCCATTATAAAAATCAATTACTTTTAAAAACCTGTGAAAAAAAGACAGTGAAAGAGAGAGAAATTCTTACAAAATTCGTTTAGGGGCAGTTATGCTACCTGGATTGACCATATCTAGACCCACAGCTGATTGAGACATAAGGGTGGACACTCTTGGGGCTGAGAGGTTTGGTGAGGTTGGGTGAGGAAACGCAGACCCTTTAAAGTAATACTGCGTGGTACCCATCCCATGGGTCCCAAATCTCCAGGTTCAAGGGCATCTTCCTACATCGAAAACATGCATGAGAAACCCAGAAGATGGCACACTGTGTGATCGGGAAAGGTTTCTAAAACGCACCTCATTTCTCATCTCCTTGTGCTCGAATTCGCCATTCCAGCTGCTTTACTAGCAGTCTCCCTCATTGGAGAATCAGCACCTTTAACCTCCTGTTCCGTACAGGTTGCAATTTGTCCTGAGGATGAACGGGAAAAGGGGGAAACAATGAGAGTCTAGCTCTAGGTGTTGGGACAGGCACAGGTCACTCTATTTTCCCATCAGGAAGAAGAATTAAGCACAGGCTCAGCCTGCCGCCCGGAACCAGAATAGGGCCTGAAGCAATCCTGCGCTTTTGCGGCCAGCTCCCAAGAAAGCGAGTTGAAAAATGGAGCTCAGGGGCACTGCAATTCACAAACCTGCAGACTTATAAATGACCACTCTCGTCCACAAATATATTGAGGGAAGGCAACGAAGAGGATTTGAAAGCAAGGCAGAATTGCAGAAAACAGATTTCAGGAGGGAGATTCGAATCGCCTTTAAAGCACAGGAAAAGCGGCAAAACCTCGACAATTATGCCCTTGGCCAAAAAGGGCGTATGCGTTTTTTCCTGAATATATTCAGGAAAAAACGCATACGCCCTTTTTGGCCAAGCAAGCAACCTGGAAAGGCAAATCAGCGCTACAAAGAAGTCTCGCTTCCCATCGGTCAAAAGGGCCATGCTGAATAAAGTGTCAAAACCAGAAATGCAGGGCAGGCCATGGAGAAACGGGAGCCTTGCTACGCTGATGGGCGGGATGTAAATTGCCAACAGCCACTCTGGAGAAGTGTACGGTGTGTCCTGAAACATCTAAAAAACTCAGCTTAGAGAGCATAGGGCACTTCCACTCATGCACGTATAAATTGGGAAAACTAAAAATCAGCAAGACACAGGCACCCCAACGTTTAGGGCTGCTCTGTTGACAAGAACCTCCACTTCGTTACACCTTAAATATCCCAGGAAAGAGAAAAATGGATAAAGAAGTTGTGGTCCTTATGTACAATGGAATATCACTCAGCCATGAAATCAACGTCATAAGGCTAGTAGCAGCATGATGAGTGGATTTAGGTACGACGATTCTAAGTGAAATAAGTCACACAGAAAAAGACACTTATCATAAGATATCACTTATAGAGGGAATGTAAAAACCGCTACCCTTGAACTGAATTACAAAACAGAACAGAGTCACACGTTTAGAAAACACACTATGGCTGCTTAACGGGAAAGGTGAGGTGGGGTGATGCATAAAACAAGGGTTTCAAATTAGCTCAGATACCGTTCCATAAACCCAATATGTAATAGACAAGACCTACTCCTTGCTCAGTGAATTGGACTCAACACCCCCTATTCACGGCCCAAGAATATATCTGACTAGTAAGAATCTTAAAACCTATGTATTGATATATCTCTATAAGTGAGTCAATTGGGTGTAAAGTGACATAAACACAGCAGTGAAAAGCAGCTAAACCCCATTATAAAAATCAATTACTTTTAAAAACCTGTGAAAAAAAGACAGTGAAAGAGAGAGAAATTCTTACAAAATTCGTTTAGGGGCAGTTATGCTACCTGGATTGACCATATCTAGACCCACAGCTGATTGAGACATAAGGGTGGACACTCTTGGGGCTGAGAGGTTTGGTGAGGTTGGGTGAGGAAACGCAGACCCTTTAAAGTAATACTGCGTGGTACCCATCCCATGGGTCCCAAATCTCCAGGTTCAAGGGCATCTTCCTACATCGAAAACATGCATGAGAAACCCAGAAGATGGTACACCGTGTGATCGGGAAAGGTTTCTAAAACGCACCTCATTTGTCATCTCCTTGTGCTCGGGTCCGCCATTCCAGCCGCTTTACTAACAATCTCCCTCCTTGGAGAATCAGCACCTTTAACCTCCTGTTCCGTACAGGTTGCAATTTGTCCTGAGGATGAACGGGAAGAGGGGAAAACAATGAGAGACTAGCTCTAGGTGTTGGGAAAGGCAGAGGTCACTCTATTTTCCCATCAGGAAGAAGAATTAAGCACAGGCTCAGCCTGCCGCCCGAGACCAGAATAAGGCCTGAAGCAATCCTGCGCTTTTGCGGCCAGCTCCCAAGAAAGCGAGTTGAAAAATGGAGCTCAGGGGCACTGCAATTCACAAACCTGCAGACTTATAAATGATCACTCTCGTCCACAAATATATTGAGGGAAGGCAACGAAGAGGATTTGAAAGCAAGGCAGAATTGCAGGAAACAGATTTCAGGAGGGAGATTCGAATCGCCTTTAAAGCACAGGAAAAGCGGCAAAACCTCGACAATGATGCCCTTGGCCAAAAAGGGCGTATGCGTTTTTTCCTGAATATATTCAGGAAAAAATGCATACGCCCTTTTTGGCCAACCAAGCAACCTGGAAAGGCAAATCAGCGCTACAAAGAAGTCTCGCTTCCCAACGGTCAAAAGGGCCATGCTGAATAAAGTGTCAAAACCAGAAATGCAGGGCAGGCCATGAGGAAACGGGAGCCTTGCTACGATGATGGGCGGGATGTAAATTGCCAACAGCCACTCTGGAGAAGTGTACGGTGTGTCCTGAAACATCTAAAAAACTCAGCTTAGAGAGCATAGGGCACTTCCACTCATGGGCGTATAAATTGGGAAAACTAAAAATCAGCAAGACACAGGCACCCCAACGTTTAGGGCTGCTCTGTTGACAAGAACCTCCACTTCGTTACACCTTAAATATCTCAGGATAGAGAAAAATGGATAAATAAGTTGTGGTCCTTATGTACAATGGAATATCACTCAGCCATGAAATCAACGTCCTAAGGCTAGTAGCAGCATGATGATTGGATTTAGGTACGACGATTCTAAGTGAAATAAGTCACACAGAAAAAGACACTTATCATAAGATATCACTTATAGAGGGAATGTAAAAACCGCTACCCTTGAACTGAATTACAAAACTGAACAGAGTCACACGTTTAGAAAACACACTATGGCTGCTTAACGGGAAAGGTGAGGTGGGGTAATGCATAAAACAAGGGTTTCAAATTAGCTCAGATACCGTTCCATAAACCCAATATGTAATAGACAAGACCTACTCCTTGCTCAGTGAATTGGACTCAACACCCCCTATTCACGGCCCAAGAATATATCTGACTAGTAAGAATCTTAAAACCTATGTATTGATATCTCTCTGTAAGTGAGTCAATTGGGTGTAAAGTGACATAAACACAGCAGTGAAAAGCAGCTAAACCCCATTATAAAAATCAATTACTTTTAAAAACCTGTGAAAAAAAGACAGTGAAAGAGAGAGAAATTCTTACAAAATTCGTTTAGGGGCAGTTATGCTACCTGGATTGACCATATCTAGACCCACAGCTGATTGAGACATAAGGGTGGACACTCTTGGGGCTGAGAGGTTTGGTGAGGTTGGGTGAGGAAACGCAGACCCTTTAAAGTAATACTGCGTGGTACCCATCCCATGGGTCCCAAATCTCCAGGTTCAAGGGCATCTTCCTACATCGAAAACATGCATGAGAAACCCAGAAGATGGCACACTGTGTGATCGGGAAAGGTTTCTAAAACGCACCTCATTTCTCATCTCCTTGTGCTCGAATTCGCCATTCCAGCTGCTTTACTAGCAGTCTCCCTCATTGGAGAATCAGCACCTTTAACCTCCTGTTCCGTACAGGTTGCAATTTGTCCTGAGGATGAACGGGAAAAGGGGGAAACAATGAGAGTCTAGCTCTAGGTGTTGGGACAGGCACAGGTCACTCTATTTTCCCATCAGGAAGAAGAATTAAGCACAGGCTCAGCCTGCCGCCCGGAACCAGAATAGGGCCTGAAGCAATCCTGCGCTTTTGCGGCCAGCTCCCAAGAAAGCGAGTTGAAAAATGGAGGCAGGGGCACTGCAATTCACAAACCTGCAGACTTATAAATGACCACTCTCGTCCACAAATATATTGAGGGAAGGCAACGAAGAGGATTTGAAAGCAAGGCAGAATTGCAGGAAACAGATTTCAGGAGGGAGATTCGAATCGCCTTTAAAGCACAGGAAAAGCGGCAAAACCTCGACAATGATGCCCTTGGCCAAAAAGGGCGTATGCGTTTTTTCCTGAATATATTCAGGAAAAAACGCATACGCCCTTTTTGGCCAAGCAAGCAACCTGGAAAGGCAAATCAGCGCTACAAAGAAGTCTCGCTTCCCATCCGTCAAAAGGGCCATGCTGAATAAAGTGTCAAAACCAGAAATGCAGGGCAGGCCATGGAGAAACGGGAGCCTTGCTACGCTTATGGGCGGGATGTAAATTGCCAACAGCCACTCTGGAGAAGTGTACGGTGTGTCCTGAAACATCTAAAAAACTCAGCTTAGAGAGCATAGGGCACTTCCACTCATGCGCGTATAAATTGGGAAAACTAAAAATCAGCAAGACACAGGCACCCCAACGTTTAGGGCTGCTCTGTTGACAAGAACCTCCACTTCGTTACACCTTAAATATCCCAGGAAAGAGAAAAATGGATAAAGATGTTGTGGTCCTTATGTACAATGGAATATCACTCAGCCATGAAATCAAAGTCATAAGGCTAGTAGCAGCATGATGAGTGGATTTAGGTACGACGATTCTAAGTGAAATAAGTCACACAGAAAAAGACACTTATCATAAGATATCACTTATAGAGGGAATGTAAAAACCGCTACCCTTGAACTGAATTACAAAACAGAACAGAGTCACACGTTTAGAAAACACACTATGGCTGCTTAACGGGAAAGGTGAGGTAGAGTGATGCATAAAACAATGGTTTCAAATTAGCTCAGATACCGTTCCATAAACCCAATATGTAATAGACAAGACCTACTCCTTCTTCAGTGAATTGGACTCAACACCCCCTATTCACGGCCCAAGAATATATCTGACTAGTAAGAATCTTAAAACCTATGTATTGATATCTCTCTGTAAGTGAGTCAAGTGGGTGTAAAGTGGCATAAACACAGCAGTGAAAAGCAGCTAAACCCCATTATAAAAATCAATTACTTTTAAAAACCTGTGAAAAAAAGACAGTGAAAGAGAGAGAAATTCTTACAAAATTCGTTTAGGGGCAGTTATGCTACCTGGATTGACCATATCTAGACCCACAGCTGATTGAGACATAAGGGTGGACACTCTTGGGGCTGAGAGGTTTGGTGAGGTTGGGTGAGGAAACGCAGACCCTTTAAAGTAATACTGCGTGGTACCCATCCCATGGGTCCCAAATCTCCAGGTTCAAGGGCATCTTCCTACATCGAAAACATGCATGAGAAACCCAGAAGATGGTACACCGTGTGATCGGGAAAGGTTTCTAAAACGCACCTCATTTCTCATCTCCTTGTGCTCGGGTTCGCCATTCCAGCCGCTTTACTAACAATCTCCCTCCTTGGAGAATCAGCACCTTTAACCTCCTGTTCCGTACAGGTTGCAATTTGTCCTGAGGATGAACGGAAAAAAGGGGGAAACAATGAGAGTCTAGCTCTAGGTGTTGGGACAGGCACAGGTCACTCTATTTTCCCATCAGGAAGAAGAATTTAGCACAGGCTCAGCCTGCCGCCCGGAACCAGAATAGGGCCTGAAGCAATCCTGCGCTTTTGCGGCCAGCTCCCAAGAAAGCGAGTTGAAAAATGGAGCTCAGGGGCACTGTAATTCACAAACCTGCAGACTTATAAATGACCACTCTCGTTCACAAATATATTGAGGGAAGGCAACGAAGAGGATTTGAAAGCAAGGCAGAATTGCAGGAAACAGATTTCAGGAGGGAGATTCGAATCGCCTTTAAAGCACAGGAAAAGCGGCAAAACCTCGACAATGATGCCCTTGGCCAAAAAGGGCGTATGCGTTTTTTCCTGAATATATTCAGGAAAAAACGCATACGCCCTTTTTGGCCAAGCAAGCAACCTGGAAAGGCAAATCAGCGCTACAAAGAAGTCTCGCTTCCCATCCGTCAAAAGGGCCATGCTGAATAAAGTGTCAAAACCAGAAATGCAGGGCAGGCCATGGAGAAACGGGAGCCTTGCTACGCTTATGGGCGGGATGTAAATTGCCAACAGCCACTCTGGAGAAGTGTACGGTGTGTCCTGAAACATCTAAAAAACTCAGCTTAGAGAGCATAGGGCACTTCCACTCATGCGCGTATAAATTGGGAAAACTAAAAATCAGCAAGACACAGGCACCCCAACGTTTAGGGCTGCTCTGTTGACAAGAACCTCCACTTCGTTACACCTTAAATATCCCAGGAAAGAGAAAAATGGATAAAGATGTTGTGGTCCTTATGTACAATGGAATATCACTCAGCCATGAAATCAAAGTCATAAGGCTAGTAGCAGCATGATGAGTGGATTTAGGTACGACGATTCTAAGTGAAATAAGTCACACAGAAAAAGACACTTATCATAAGATATCACTTATAGAGGGAATGTAAAAACCGCTACCCTTGAACTGAATTACAAAACAGAACAGAGTCACACGTTTAGAAAACACACTATGGCTGCTTAACGGGAAAGGTGAGGTAGAGTGATGCATAAAACAATGGTTTCAAATTAGCTCAGATACCGTTCCATAAACCCAATATGTAATAGACAAGACCTACTCCTTGCTCAGTGAATTGGACTCAACACCCCCTATTCACGGCCCAAGAATATATCTGACTAGTAAGAATCTTAAAACCTATGTATTGATATCTCTCTGTAAGTGAGTCAAGTGGGTTTAAAGTGGCATAAACACAGCAGTGAAAAGCAGCTAAACCCCATTATAAAAATCAATTACTTTTAAAAACCTGTGAAAAAAAGACAGTGAAAGAGAGAGAAATTCTTACAAAATTCGTTTAGGGGCAGTTATGCTACCTGGATTGACCATATCTAGACCCACAGCTGATTGAGACATAAGGGTGGACACTCTTGGGGCTGAGAGGTTTGGTGAGGTTGGGTGAGGAAACGCAGACCCTTTAAAGTAATACTGCGTGGTACCCATCCCATGGGTCCCAAATCTCCAGGTTCAAGGGCATCTTCCTACATCGAAAACATGCATGAGAAACCCAGAAGATGGCACACTGTGTGATCGGGAAAGGTTTCTAAAACGCACCTCATTTCTCATCTCCTTGTGCTCGAATTCGCCATTCCAGCTGCTTTACTAGCAGTCTCCCTCATTGGAGAATCAGCACCTTTAACCTCCTGTTCCGTACAGGTTGCAATTTGTCCTGAGGATGAACGGGAAAAGGGGGAAACAATGAGAGTCTAGCTCTAGGTGTTGGGACAGGCACAGGTCACTCTATTTTCCCATCAGGAAGAAGAATTAAGCACAGGCTCAGCCTGCCGCCCGGAACCAGAATAGGGCCTGAAGCAATCCTGAGCTTTTGCGGCCAGCTCCCAAGAAAGCGAGTTGAAAAATGGAGCTCAGGGGCACTGCAATTCACAAACCTGCAGACTTATAAATGTTCACTCTCGTCCACAAATATATTGAGGGAAGGCAACGAAGAGGATTTGAAAGCAAGGCAGAATTGCAGGAAACAGATTTCAGGAGGGAGATTCGAATCGCCTTTAAAGCACAGGAAAAGCCGCAAAACCTCGTCAATGATGCCCTTGGCCAAAAAGGGCGTATGCGTTTTTTCCTGAATATATTCAGGAAAAAACGCATACGCCCTTTTTGGCCAAGCAAGCAACCTGGAAAGGCAAATCAGCGCTACAAAGAAGTCTCGCTTCCCATCGGTCAAAAGGGCCATGCTGAATAAAGTGTCAAAACCAGAAATGCAGGGCAGGCCATGGAGAAAAGGGAGCCTTGCTACGCTGATGGGCGGGATGTAAATTGCCAACAGCCACTCTGGAGAAGTGTACGGTGTGTCCTGAAACATCTAAAAAACTCAGCTTAGAGAGCATAGGGCACTTCCACTCATGGGCGTATAAAGTGGGAAAACTAAAAATCAGCAAGACACAGGCACCCCAACGTTTAGGGCTGCTCTGTTGACAAGAACCTCCACTTCATTACACCTTAAATATCTCAGGATAGAGAAAAATGGATAAATAAGTTGTGGTCCTTATGTACAATGGAATATCACTCAGCCATGAAATCAACGTCATAAGGCTAGTAGCAGCATGATGAGTGGATTTAGGTACGACGATTCTAAGTGAAATAAGTCACACAGAAAAAGACACTTATCATAAGATATCACTTATAGAGGGAATGTAAAAACCGCTACCCTTGAACTGAATTACAAAACAGAACAGAGTCACACGTTTAGAAAACACACTATGGCTGCTTAACGGGAAAGGTGAGGTGGGGTGATGCATAAAACAAGGGTTTCAAATTAGCTCAGATACCGTTCCGTAAACCCAATATGTACTAGACAAGACCTACTCCTTGCTCAGTGAATTGGACTCAAAACCCCTATTCACGGCCCAAGAATATATCTGACTAGTAAGAATCTTAAAACCTATGTATTGATATCTCTCTATAAGTGAGTCATGTGGGTGTAAAGTGACATAAACACAGCAGTGAAAAGCAGCTAAACCCCATTATAAAAATCAATTACTTTTAAAAACCTGTGAAAAAAAGACAGTGAAAGAGAGAGAAATTCTTACAAAATTCGTTTAGGGGCAGTTATGCTACCTGGATTGACCATATCTAGACCCACAGCTGATTGAGACATAAGGGTGGACACTCTTGGGGCTGAGAGGTTTGGTGAGGTTGGGTGAGGAAACGCAGACCCTTTAAAGTAATACTGCGTGGTACCCATCCCATGGGTCCCAAATCTCCAGGTTCAAGGGCATCTTCCTACATCGAAAACATGCATGAGAAACCCAGAAGATGGTACACCGTGTGATCGGGAAAGGTTTCTAAAACGCACCTCATTTCTCATCTCCTTGTGCTCGGGTTCGCCATTCCAGCCGCTTTACTAACAATCTCCCTCCTTGGAGAATCAGCACCTTTAACCTCCTGTTCCGTACAGGTTGCAATTTGTCCTGAGGATGAACGGAAAAAAGGGGGAAACAATGAGAGTCTAGCTCTAGGTGTTGGGACAGGCACAGGTCACTCTATTTTCCCATCAGGAAGCAGAATTTAGCACAGGCTCAGCCTGCCGCCCGGAACCAGAATAGGGCCTGAAGCAATCCTGCGCTTTTGCGGCCAGCTCCCAAGAAAGCGAGTTGAAAAATGGAGCTCAGGGGCACTGTAATTCACAAACCTGCAGACTTATAAATGACCACTCTCGTCCACAAATATATTGAGGGAAGGCAACGAAGAGGATTTGAAAGCAAGGCAGAATTGCAGGAAACAGATTTCAGGAGGGAGATTCGAATCGCCTTTAAAGCACAGGAAAAGCGGCAAAACCTCGACAATGATGCCTTTGGCCAAAAAGGGCGTATGCGTTTTTTCCTGAATATATTCAGGAAAAAACGCATACGCCCTTTTTGGCCAACCAAGCAACCTGGAAAGGCAAATCAGCGCTACAAAGAAGTCTCGCTTCCAATCGGTCAAAAGGGCCATGCTGAATAAAGTGTCAAAACCAGAAATGCAGGACAGGCCATGGAGAAACGGGAGCCTTGCTACGCTGATGGGCGGGATGTAAATTGCCAACAGCCACTCTGGAGAAGTGTACGGTGTGTCCTGAAACATCTAAAAAACTCAGCTTAGAGAGCATAGGGCACTTCCACTCATGGGCGTATAAAGTGGGAAAATTAAAAACCAGCAAGACACAGGCACCCCAAAGTTTAGGGCTGCTCTGTTGACAAGAACCTCCAACTTCGTTACACCTTAAATATCCCAGGAAAGAGAAAAATGGATAAAGATGTTGTGGTCCTTATGTACAATGGAATATCACTCAGCCATGAAATCAACGTCATAAGGCTAGTAGCAGCATGATGAGTGGATTTAGGTACGACGATTCTAAGTGAAATAAGTCACACAGAAAAAGACACTTATCATAAGATATCACTTATAGAGGGAATGTAAAAACCGCTACCCTTGAACTGAATTACAAAAGAGAACAGAGTCACACGTTTAGAAAACACACTATGGCTGCTTAACGGGAAAGGTGAGGTGGGGTGATGCATAAAACAAGGGTTTCAAATTAGCTCAGATACCGTTCCGTAAACCCAATATGTACCAGACAAGACCTACTCCTTGCTCAGTGAATTGGACTCAAAACCCCTATTCACGGCCCAAGAATATATCTGACTAGTAAGAATCTTAAAACCTATGTATTGATATATCTCTGTAAGTGAGTCAATTGGTTGTAAAGTGACATAAACACAGCAGTGAAAAGCAGCTAAACCCCATTATAAAAATCAATTACTTTTAAAAACCTGTGAAAAAAAGACAGTGAAAGAGAGAGAAATTCTTACAAAATTCGTTTAGGGGCAGTTATGCTACCTGGATTGACCATATCTAGACCCACAGCTGATTGAGACATAAGGGTGGACACTCTTGGGGCTGAGAGATTTGGTGAGGTTGGGTGAGGAAACGCAGACCCTTTAAAGTAATACTGCGTGGTACCCATCCCATGGGTCCCAAATCTCCAGGTTCAAGGGCATCTTCCTACATCGAAAACATGCATGAGAAACCCAGAAGATGGTACACCGTGTGATCGGGAAAGGTTTCTAAAACGCACCTCATTTCTCATCTCCTTGTGCTCGGGTTCGCCATTCCAGACGCTTTACTAACAATCTCCCTCCTTGGAGAATCAGAACCTTTAACCTCCTATTCCGTACAGGTTGCAATTTGTCCTGAGGATGAACGGAAAAAAGGGGGAAACAATGAGAGTCTAGCTCTAGGTGTTGGGACAGGCACAGGTCACTCTATTTTCCCATCAGGAAGAAGAATTTAGCACAGGCTCAGCCTGCCGCCCGGAACAAGAATAGGGCCTGAAGCAATCCTGCGCTTTTGCGGCCAGCTCCCAAGAAAGCGAGTTGAAAAATGGAGCTCAGGGGCACTGTAATTCACAAACCTGCAGACTTATAAATGACCACTCTCGTCCACAAATATATTGAGGGAAGGCAACGAAGAGGATTTGAAAGCAAGGCAGAATTGCAGGAAACAGATTTCAGGAGGGAGATTCGAATCGCCTTTAAAGCACAGGAAAAGCGGCAAAACCTCGACAATGATGCCCTTGGCCAAAAAGGGCGTATGCGTTTTTTCCTGAATATATTCAGGAAAAAACGCATACGCCCTTTTTGGCCAAGCAAGCAACCTGGAAAGGCAAATCAGCGCTACAAAGAAGTCTCGCTTCCCATCCGTCAAAAGGGCCATGCTGAATAAAGTGTCAAAACCAGAAATGCAGGGCAGGCCATGGAGAAACGGGAGCCTTGCTACGCTTATGGGCGGGATGTAAATTGCCAACAGCCACTCTGGAGAAGTGTACGGTGTGTCCTGAAACATCTAAAAAACTCAGCTTAGAGAGCATAGGGCACTTCCACTCATGCGCGTATAAATTGGGAAAACTAAAAATCAGCAAGACACAGGCACCCCAACGTTTAGGGCTGCTCTGTTGACAAGAACCTCCACTTCGTTACACCTTAAATATCCCAGGAAAGAGAAAAATGGATAAAGAAGTTTTGGTCCTTATGTACAATGGAATATCACTCAGCCATGAAATCAAAGTCATAAGGCTAGTAGCAGCATGATGAGTGGATTTAGGTACGACGATTCTAAGTGAAATAAGTCACACAGAAAAAGACACTTATCATAAGATATCACTTATAGAGGGAATGTAAAAACCGCTACCCTTGAACTGAATTACAAAACAGAACAGAGTCACACGTTTAGAAAACACACTATGGCTGCTTAACGGGAAAGGTGAGGTAGAGTGATGCATAAAACAATGGTTTCAAATTAGCTCAGATACCGTTCCATAAACCCAATATGTAATAGACAAGACCTACTCCTTGCTCAGTGAATTGGACTCAACACCCCCTATTCACGGCCCAAGAATATATCTGACTAGTAAGAATCTTAAAACCTATGTATTGATATCTCTCTGTAAGTGAGTCAAGTGGGTGTAAAGTGGCATAAACACAGCAGTGAAAAGCAGCTAAACCCCATTATAAAAATCAATTACTTTTAAAAACCTGTGAAAAAAAGACAGTGAAAGAGAGAGAAATTCTTACAAAATTCGTTTAGGGGCAGTTATGCTACCTGGATTGACCATATCTAGACCCACAGCTGATTGAGACATAAGGGTGGACACTCTTGGGGCTGAGAGGTTTGGTGAGGTTGGGTGAGGAAACGCAGACCCTTTAAAGTAATACTGCGTGGTACCCATCCCATGGGTCCCAAATCTCCAGGTTCAAGGGCATCTTCCTACATCGAAAACATGCATGAGAAACCCAGAAGATGGCACACTGTGTGATCGGGAAAGGTTTCTAAAACGCACCTCATTTCTCATCTCCTTGTGCTCGAATTCGCCATTCCAGCTGCTTTACTAGCAGTCTCCCTCATTGGAGAATCAGCACCTTTAACCTCCTGTTCCGTACAGGTTGCAATTTGTCCTGAGGATGAACGGGAAAAGGGGGAAACAATGAGAGTCTAGCTCCAGGTGTTGGGACAGGCACAGGTCACTCTATTTTCCCATCAGGAAGAAGAATTAAGCACAGGCTCAGCCTGCCGCCCGGAACCAGAATAGGGCCTGAAGCAATCCTGCGCTTTTGCGGCCAGCTCCCAAGAAAGCGAGTTGAAAAATGGAGCTCAGGGGCACTGCAATTCACAAACCTGCAGACTTATAAATGACCACTCTCGTCCACAAATATATTGAGGGAAGGCAACGAAGAGGATTTGAAAGCAAGGCAGAATTGCAGAAAACAGATTTCAGGAGGGAGATTCGAATCGCCTTTAAAGCACAGGAAAAGCGGCAAAACCTCGACAATTATGCCCTTGGCCAAAAAGGGCGTATGCGTTTTTTCCTGAATATATTCAGGAAAAAACGCATACGCCCTTTTTGGCCAAGCAAGCAACCTGGAAAGGCAAATCAGCGCTACAAAGAAGTCTCGCTTCCCATCGGTCAAAAGGGCCATGCTGAATAAAGTGTCAAAACCAGAAATGCAGGGCAGGCCATGGAGAAACGGGAGCCTTGCTACGCTGATGGGCGGGATGTAAATTGCCAACAGCCACTCTGGAGAAGTGTACGGTGTGTCCTGAAACATCTAAAAAACTCAGCTTAGAGAGCATAGGGCACTTCCACTCATGCACGTATAAATTGGGAAAACTAAAAATCAGCAAGACACAGGCACCCCAACGTTTAGGGCTGCTCTGTTGACAAGAACCTCCACTTCGTTACACCTTAAATATCCCAGGAAAGAGAAAAATGGATAAAGAAGTTGTGGTCCTTATGTACAATGGAATATCACTCAGCCATGAAATCAAAGTCATAAGGCTAGTAGCAGCATGATGAGTGGATTTAGGTACGACGATTCTAAGTGAAATAAGTCACACAGAAAAAGACACTTATCATAAGATATCACTTATAGAGGGAATGTAAAAACCGCTACCCTTGAACTGAATTACAAAACAGAACAGAGTCACACGTTTAGAAAACACACTATGGCTGCTTAACGGGAAAGGTGAGGTGGGGTGATGCATAAAACAAGGGTTTCAAATTAGCTCAGATACCGTTCCATAAACCCAATATGTAATAGACAAGACCTACTCCTTGCTCAGTGAATTGGACTCAACACCCCCTATTCACGGCCCAAGAATATATCTGACTAGTAAGAATCTTAAAACCTATGTATTGATATATCTCTATAAGTGAGTCAATTGGGTGTAAAGTGACATAAACACAGCAGTGAAAAGCAGCTAAACCCCATTATAAAAATCAATTACTTTTAAAAACCTGTGAAAAAAAGACAGTGAAAGAGAGAGAAATTCTTACAAAATTCGTTTAGGGGCAGTTATGCTACCTGGATTGACCATATCTAGACCCACAGCTGATTGAGACATAAGGGTGGACACTCTTGGGGCTGAGAGGTTTGGTGAGGTTGGGTGAGGAAACGCAGACCCTTTAAAGTAATACTGCGTGGTACCCATCCCATGGGTCCCAAATCTCCAGGTTCAAGGGCATCTTCCTACATCGAAAACATGCATGAGAAACCCAGAAGATGGTACACCGTGTGATCGGGAAAGGTTTCTAAAACGCACCTCATTTGTCATCTCCTTGTGCTCGGGTCCGCCATTCCAGCCGCTTTACTAACAATCTCCCTCCTTGGAGAATCAGCACCTTTAACCTCCTGTTCCGTACAGGTTGCAATTTGTCCTGAGGATGAACGGGAAGAGGGGAAAACAATGAGAGACTAGCTCTAGGTGTTGGGAAAGGCAGAGGTCACTCTATTTTCCCATCAGGAAGAAGAATTAAGCACAGGCTCAGCCTGCCGCCCGAGACCAGAATAAGGCCTGAAGCAATCCTGCGCTTTTGCGGCCAGCTCCCAAGAAAGCGAGTTGAAAAATGGAGCTCAGGGGCACTGCAATTCACAAACCTGCAGACTTATAAATGATCACTCTCGTCCACAAATATATTGAGGGAAGGCAACGAAGAGGATTTGAAAGCAAGGCAGAATTGCAGGAAACAGATTTCAGGAGGGAGATTCGAATCGCCTTTAAAGCACAGGAAAAGCGGCAAAACCTCGACAATGATGCCCTTGGCCAAAAAGGGCGTATGCGTTTTTTCCTGAATATATTCAGGAAAAAATGCATACGCCCTTTTTGGCCAACCAAGCAACCTGGAAAGGCAAATCAGCGCTACAAAGAAGTCTCGCTTCCCAACGGTCAAAAGGGCCATGCTGAATAAAGTGTCAAAACCAGAAATGCAGGGCAGGCCATGAGGAAACGGGAGCCTTGCTACGATGATGGGCGGGATGTAAATTGCCAACAGCCACTCTGGAGAAGTGTACGGTGTGTCCTGAAACATCTAAAAAACTCAGCTTAGAGAGCATAGGGCACTTCCACTCATGCGCGTATAAATTGGGAAAACTAAAAATCAGCAAGACACAGGCACCCCAACGTTTAGGGCTGCTCTGTTGACAAGAACCTCCACTTCGTTACACCTTAAATATCCCAGGAAAGAGAAAAATGGATAAAGAAGTTGTGGTCCTTATGTACAATGGAATATCACTCAGCCATGAAATCAAAGTCATAAGGCTAGTAGCAGCATGATGAGTGGATTTAGGTACGACGATTCTAAGTGAAATAAGTCACACAGAAAAAGACACTTATCATAAGATATCACTTATAGAGGGAATGTAAAAACCGCTACCCTTGAACTGAATTACAAAACAGAACAGAGTCACACGTTTAGAAAACACACTATGGCTGCTTAACGGGAAAGGTGAGGTAGAGTGATGCATAAAACAATGGTTTCAAATTAGCTCAGATACCGTTCCATAAACCCAATATGTAATAGACAAGACCTACTCCTTCTTCAGTGAATTGGACTCAACACCCCCTATTCACGGCCCAAGAATATATCTGACTAGTAAGAATCTTAAAACCTATGTATTGATATCTCTCTGTAAGTGAGTCAAGTGGGTGTAAAGTGGCATAAACACAGCAGTGAAAAGCAGCTAAACCCCATTATAAAAATCAATTACTTTTAAAAACCTGTGAAAAAAAGACAGTGAAAGAGAGAGAAATTCTTACAAAATTCGTTTAGGGGCAGTTATGCTACCTGGATTGACCATATCTAGACCCACAGCTGATTGAGACATAAGGGTGGACACTCTTGGGGCTGAGAGGTTTGGTGAGGTTGGGTGAGGAAACGCAGACCCTTTAAAGTAATACTGCGTGGTACCCATCCCATGGGTCCCAAATCTCCAGGTTCAAGGGCATCTTCCTACATCGAAAACATGCATGAGAAACCCAGAAGATGGTACACCGTGTGATCGGGAAAGGTTTCTAAAACGCACCTCATTTGTCATCTCCTTGTGCTCGGGTCCGCCATTCCAGCCGCTTTACTAACAATCTCCCTCCTTGGAGAATCAGCACCTTTAACCTCCTGTTCCGTACAGGTTGCAATTTGTCCTGAGGATGAACGGGAAGAGGGGAAAACAATGAGAGACTAGCTCTAGGTGTTGGGAAAGGCAGAGGTCACTCTATTTTCCCATCAGGAAGAAGAATTAAGCACAGGCTCAGCCTGCCGCCCGAGACCAGAATAAGGCCTGAAGCAATCCTGCGCTTTTGCGGCCAGCTCCCAAGAAAGCGAGTTGAAAAATGGAGCTCAGGGGCACTGCAATTCACAAACCTGCAGACTTATAAATGATCACTCTCGTCCACAAATATATTGAGGGAAGGCAACGAAGAGGATTTGAAAGCAAGGCAGAATTGCAGGAAACAGATTTCAGGAGGGAGATTCGAATCGCCTTTAAAGCACAGGAAAAGCGGCAAAACCTCGACAATGATGCCCTTGGCCAAAAAGGGCGTATGCGTTTTTTCCTGAATATATTCAGGAAAAAATGCATACGCCCTTTTTGGCCAACCAAGCAACCTGGAAAGGCAAATCAGCGCTACAAAGAAGTCTCGCTTCCCAACGGTCAAAAGGGCCATGCTGAATAAAGTGTCAAAACCAGAAATGCAGGGCAGGCCATGAGGAAACGGGAGCCTTGCTACGATGATGGGCGGGATGTAAATTGCCAACAGCCACTCTGGAGAAGTGTACGGTGTGTCCTGAAACATCTAAAAAACTCAGCTTAGAGAGCATAGGGCACTTCCACTCATGCGCGTATAAATTGGGAAAACTAAAAATCAGCAAGACACAGGCACCCCAACGTTTAGGGCTGCTCTGTTGACAAGAACCTCCACTTCGTTACACCTTAAATATCCCAGGAAAGAGAAAAATGGATAAAGAAGTTGTGGTCCTTATGTACAATGGAATATCACTCAGCCATGAAATCAAAGTCATAAGGCTAGTAGCAGCATGATGAGTGGATTTAGGTACGACGATTCTAAGTGAAATAAGTCACACAGAAAAAGACACTTATCATAAGATATCACTTATAGAGGGAATGTAAAAACCGCTACCCTTGAACTGAATTACAAAACAGAACAGAGTCACACGTTTAGAAAACACACTATGGCTGCTTAACGGGAAAGGTGAGGTAGAGTGATGCATAAAACAATGGTTTCAAATTAGCTCAGATACCGTTCCATAAACCCAATATGTAATAGACAAGACCTACTCCTTCTTCAGTGAATTGGACTCAACACCCCCTATTCACGGCCCAAGAATATATCTGACTAGTAAGAATCTTAAAACCTATGTATTGATATCTCTCTGTAAGTGAGTCAAGTGGGTGTAAAGTGGCATAAACACAGCAGTGAAAAGCAGCTAAACCCCATTATAAAAATCAATTACTTTTAAAAACCTGTGAAAAAAAGACAGTGAAAGAGAGAGAAATTCTTACAAAATTCGTTTAGGGGCAGTTATGCTACCTGGATTGACCATATCTAGACCCACAGCTGATTGAGACATAAGGGTGGACACTCTTGGGGCTGAGAGGTTTGGTGAGGTTGGGTGAGGAAACGCAGACCCTTTAAAGTAATACTGCGTGGTACCCATCCCATGGGTCCCAAATCTCCAGGTTCAAGGGCATCTTCCTACATCGAAAACATGCATGAGAAACCCAGAAGATGGCACACTGTGTGATCGGGAAAGGTTTCTAAAACGCACCTCATTTCTCATCTCCTTGTGCTCGAATTCGCCATTCCAGCTGCTTTACTAGCAGTCTCCCTCATTGGAGAATCAGCACCTTTAACCTCCTGTTCCGTACAGGTTGCAATTTGTCCTGAGGATGAACGGGAAAAGGGGGAAACAATGAGAGTCTAGCTCTAGGTGTTGGGACAGGCACAGGTCACTCTATTTTCCCATCAGGAAGAAGAATTAAGCACAGGCTCAGCCTGCCGCCCGGAACCAGAATAGGGCCTGAAGCAATCCTGCGCTTTTGCGGCCAGCTCCCAAGAAAGCGAGTTGAAAAATGGAGCTCAGGGGCACTGCAATTCACAAACCTGCAGACTTATAAATGACCACTCTCGTCCACAAATATATTGAGGGAAGGCAACGAAGAGGATTTGAAAGCAAGGCAGAATTGCAGAAAACAGATTTCAGGAGGGAGATTCGAATCGCCTTTAAAGCACAGGAAAAGCGGCAAAACCTCGACAATTATGCCCTTGGCCAAAAAGGGCGTATGCGTTTTTTCCTGAATATATTCAGGAAAAAACGCATACGCCCTTTTTGGCCAAGCAAGCAACCTGGAAAGGCAAATCAGCGCTACAAAGAAGTCTCGCTTCCCATCGGTCAAAAGGGCCATGCTGAATAAAGTGTCAAAACCAGAAATGCAGGGCAGGCCATGGAGAAACGGGAGCCTTGCTACGCTGATGGGCGGGATGTAAATTGCCAACAGCCACTCTGGAGAAGTGTACGGTGTGTCCTGAAACATCTAAAAAACTCAGCTTAGAGAGCATAGGGCACTTCCACTCATGCACGTATAAATTGGGAAAACTAAAAATCAGCAAGACACAGGCACCCCAACGTTTAGGGCTGCTCTGTTGACAAGAACCTCCACTTCGTTACACCTTAAATATCCCAGGAAAGAGAAAAATGGATAAAGAAGTTGTGGTCCTTATGTACAATGGAATATCACTCAGCCATGAAATCAAAGTCATAAGGCTAGTAGCAGCATGATGAGTGGATTTAGGTACGACGATTCTAAGTGAAATAAGTCACACAGAAAAAGACACATATCATAAGATATCACTTATAGAGGGAATGTAAAAACCGCTACCCTTGAACTGAATTACAAAACAGAACAGAGTCACACGTTTAGAAAACACACTATGGCTGCTTAACGGGAAAGGTGAGGTGGGGTGATGCATAAAACAAGGGTTTCAAATTAGCTCAGATACCGTTCCATAAACCCAATATGTAATAGACAAGACCTACTCCTTGCTCAGTGAATTGGACTCAACACCCCCTATTCACGGCCCAAGAATATATCTGACTAGTAAGAATCTTAAAACCTATGTATTGATATATCTCTATAAGTGAGTCAATTGGGTGTAAAGTGACATAAACACAGCAGTGAAAAGCAGCTAAACCCCATTATAAAAATCAATTACTTTTAAAAACCTGTGAAAAAAAGACAGTGAAAGAGAGAGAAATTCTTACAAAATTCGTTTAGGGGCAGTTATGCTACCTGGATTGACCATATCTAGACCCACAGCTGATTGAGACATAAGGGTGGACACTCTTGGGGCTGAGAGGTTTGGTGAGGTTGGGTGAGGAAACGCAGACCCTTTAAAGTAATACTGCGTGGTACCCATCCCATGGGTCCCAAATCTCCAGGTTCAAGGGCATCTTCCTACATCGAAAACATGCATGAGAAACCCAGAAGATGGTACACCGTGTGATCGGGAAAGGTTTCTAAAACGCACCTCATTTGTCATCTCCTTGTGCTCGGGTCCGCCATTCCAGCCGCTTTACTAACAATCTCCCTCCTTGGAGAATCAGCACCTTTAACCTCCTGTTCCGTACAGGTTGCAATTTGTCCTGAGGATGAACGGGAAGAGGGGAAAACAATGAGAGACTAGCTCTAGGTGTTGGGAAAGGCAGAGGTCACTCTATTTTCCCATCAGGAAGAAGAATTAAGCACAGGCTCAGCCTGCCGCCCGAGACCAGAATAAGGCCTGAAGCAATCCTGCGCTTTTGCGGCCAGCTCCCAAGAAAGCGAGTTGAAAAATGGAGCTCAGGGGCACTGCAATTCACAAACCTGCAGACTTATAAATGATCACTCTCGTCCACAAATATATTGAGGGAAGGCAACGAAGAGGATTTGAAAGCAAGGCAGAATTGCAGGAAACAGATTTCAGGAGGGAGATTCGAATCGCCTTTAAAGCACAGGAAAAGCGGCAAAACCTCGACAATGATGCCCTTGGCCAAAAAGGGCGTATGCGTTTTTTCCTGAATATATTCAGGAAAAAATGCATACGCCCTTTTTGGCCAACCAAGCAACCTGGAAAGGCAAATCAGCGCTACAAAGAAGTCTCGCTTCCCAACGGTCAAAAGGGCCATGCTGAATAAAGTGTCAAAACCAGAAATGCAGGGCAGGCCATGAGGAAACGGGAGCCTTGCTACGATGATGGGCGGGATGTAAATTGCCAACAGCCACTCTGGAGAAGTGTACGGTGTGTCCTGAAACATCTAAAAAACTCAGCTTAGAGAGCATAGGGCACTTCCACTCATGCGCGTATAAATTGGGAAAACTAAAAATCAGCAAGACACAGGCACCCCAACGTTTAGGGCTGCTCTGTTGACAAGAACCTCCACTTCGTTACACCTTAAATATCCCAGGAAAGAGAAAAATGGATAAAGAAGTTGTGGTCCTTATGTACAATGGAATATCACTCAGCCATGAAATCAAAGTCATAAGGCTAGTAGCAGCATGATGAGTGGATTTAGGTACGACGATTCTAAGTGAAATAAGTCACACAGAAAAAGACACTTATCATAAGATATCACTTATAGAGGGAATGTAAAAACCGCTACCCTTGAACTGAATTACAAAACAGAACAGAGTCACACGTTTAGAAAACACACTATGGCTGCTTAACGGGAAAGGTGAGGTAGAGTGATGCATAAAACAATGGTTTCAAATTAGCTCAGATACCGTTCCATAAACCCAATATGTAATAGACAAGACCTACTCCTTCTTCAGTGAATTGGACTCAACACCCCCTATTCACGGCCCAAGAATATATCTGACTAGTAAGAATCTTAAAACCTATGTATTGATATCTCTCTGTAAGTGAGTCAAGTGGGTGTAAAGTGGCATAAACACAGCAGTGAAAAGCAGCTAAACCCCATTATAAAAATCAATTACTTTTAAAAACCTGTGAAAAAAAGACAGTGAAAGAGAGAGAAATTCTTACAAAATTCGTTTAGGGGCAGTTATGCTACCTGGATTGACCATATCTAGACCCACAGCTGATTGAGACATAAGGGTGGACACTCTTGGGGCTGAGAGGTTTGGTGAGGTTGGGTGAGGAAACGCAGACCCTTTAAAGTAATACTGCGTGGTACCCATCCCATGGGTCCCAAATCTCCAGGTTCAAGGGCATCTTCCTACATCGAAAACATGCATGAGAAACCCAGAAGATGGTACACCGTGTGATCGGGAAAGGTTTCTAAAACGCACCTCATTTCTCATCTCCTTGTGCTCGGGTTCGCCATTCCAGCCGCTTTACTAACAATCTCCCTCCTTGGAGAATCAGCACCTTTAACCTCCTGTTCCGTACAGGTTGCAATTTGTCCTGAGGATGAACGGAAAAAAGGGGGAAACAATGAGAGTCTAGCTCTAGGTGTTGGGACAGGCACAGGTCACTCTATTTTCCCATCAGGAAGAAGAATTAAGCACAGGCTCAGCCTGCCGCCCGGAACCAGAATAGGGCCTGAAGCAATCCTGCGCTTTTGCGGCCAGCTCCCAAGAAAGCGAGTTGAAAAATGGAGCTCAGGGGCACTGTAATTCACAAACCTGCAGACTTATAAATGACCACTCTCGTTCACAAATATATTGAGGGAAGGCAACGAAGAGGATTTGAAAGCAAGGCAGAATTGCAGGAAACAGATTTCAGGAGGGAGATTCGAATCGCCTTTAAAGCACAGGAAAAGCGGCAAAACCTCGACAATGATGCCCTTGGCCAAAAAGGGCGTATGCGTTTTTTCCTGAATATATTCAGGAAAAAACGCATACGCCCTTTTTGGCCAAGCAAGCAACCTGGAAAGGCAAATCAGCGCTACAAGGAAGTCTCGCTTCCCATCCGTCAAAAGGGCCATGCTGAATAAAGTGTCAAAACCAGAAATGCAGGGCAGGCCATGGAGAAACGGGAGCCTTGCTACGCTTATGGGCGGGATGTAAATTGCCAACAGCCACTCTGGAGAAGTGTACGGTGTGTCCTGAAACATCTAAAAAACTCAGCTTAGAGAGCATAGGGCACTTCCACTCATGCGCGTATAAATTGGGAAAACTAAAAATCAGCAAGACACAGGCACCCCAACGTTTAGGGCTGCTCTGTTGACAAGAACCTCCACTTCGTTACACCTTAAATATCCCAGGAAAGAGAAAAATGGATAAAGATGTTGTGGTCCTTATGTACAATGGAATATCACTCAGCCATGAAATCAAAGTCATAAGGCTAGTAGCAGCATGATGAGTGGATTTAGGTACGACGATTCTAAGTGAAATAAGTCACACAGAAAAAGACACTTATCATAAGATATCACTTATAGAGGGAATGTAAAAACCGCTACCCTTGAACTGAATTACAAAACAGAACAGAGTCACACGTTTAGAAAACACACTATGGCTGCTTAACGGGAAAGGTGAGGTAGAGTGATGCATAAAACAATGGTTTCAAATTAGCTCAGATACCGTTCCATAAACCCAATATGTAATAGACAAGACCTACTCCTTGCTCAGTGAATTGGACTCAACACCCCCTATTCACGGCCCAAGAATATATCTGACTAGTAAGAATCTTAAAACCTATGTATTGATATCTCTCTGTAAGTGAGTCAAGTGGGTTTAAAGTGGCATAAACACAGCAGTGAAAAGCAGCTAAACCCCATTATAAAAATCAATTACTTTTAAAAACCTGTGAAAAAAAGACAGTGAAAGAGAGAGAAATTCTTACAAAATTCGTTTAGGGGCAGTTATGCTACCTGGATTGACCATATCTAGACCCACAGCTGATTGAGACATAAGGGTGGACACTCTTGGGGCTGAGAGGTTTGGTGAGGTTGGGTGAGGAAACGCAGACCCTTTAAAGTAATACTGCGTGGTACCCATCCCATGGGTCCCAAATCTCCAGGTTCAAGGGCATCTTCCTACATCGAAAACATGCATGAGAAACCCAGAAGATGGCACACTGTGTGATCGGGAAAGGTTTCTAAAACGCACCTCATTTCTCATCTCCTTGTGCTCGAATTCGCCATTCCAGCTGCTTTACTAGCAGTCTCCCTCATTGGAGAATCAGCACCTTTAACCTCCTGTTCCGTACAGGTTGCAATTTGTCCTGAGGATGAACGGGAAAAGGGGGAAACAATGAGAGTCTAGCTCTAGGTGTTGGGACAGGCACAGGTCACTCTATTTTCCCATCAGGAAGAAGAATTAAGCACAGGCTCAGCCTGCCGCCCGGAACCAGAATAGGGCCTGAAGCAATCCTGAGCTTTTGCGGCCAGCTCCCAAGAAAGCGAGTTGAAAAATGGAGCTCAGGGGCACTGCAATTCACAAACCTGCAGACTTATAAATGTTCACTCTCGTCCACAAATATATTGAGGGAAGGCAACGAAGAGGATTTGAAAGCAAGGCAGAATTGCAGGAAACAGATTTCAGGAGGGAGATTCGAATCGCCTTTAAAGCACAGGAAAAGCCGCAAAACCTCGTCAATGATGCCCTTGGCCAAAAAGGGCGTATGCGTTTTTTCCTGAATATATTCAGGAAAAAACGCATACGCCCTTTTTGGCCAAGCAAGCAACCTGGAAAGGCAAATCAGCGCTACAAAGAAGTCTCGCTTCCCATCGGTCAAAAGGGCCATGCTGAATAAAGTGTCAAAACCAGAAATGCAGGGCAGGCCATGGAGAAAAGGGAGCCTTGCTACGCTGATGGGCGGGATGTAAATTGCCAACAGCCACTCTGGAGAAGTGTACGGTGTGTCCTGAAACATCTAAAAAACTCAGCTTAGAGAGCATAGGGCACTTCCACTCATGGGCGTATAAAGTGGGAAAACTAAAAATCAGCAAGACACAGGCACCCCAACGTTTAGGGCTGCTCTGTTGACAAGAACCTCCACTTCATTACACCTTAAATATCTCAGGATAGAGAAAAATGGATAAATAAGTTGTGGTCCTTATGTACAATGGAATATCACTCAGCCATGAAATCAACGTCATAAGGCTAGTAGCAGCATGATGAGTGGATTTAGGTACGACGATTCTAAGTGAAATAAGTCACACAGAAAAAGACACTTATCATAAGATATCACTTATAGAGGGAATGTAAAAACCGCTACCCTTGAACTGAATTACAAAACAGAACAGAGTCACACGTTTAGAAAACACACTATGGCTGCTTAACGGGAAAGGTGAGGTGGGGTGATGCATAAAACAAGGGTTTCAAATTAGCTCAGATACCGTTCCGTAAACCCAATATGTACTAGACAAGACCTACTCCTTGCTCAGTGAATTGGACTCAAAACCCCTATTCACGGCCCAAGAATATATCTGACTAGTAAGAATCTTAAAACCTATGTATTGATATCTCTCTATAAGTGAGTCATGTGGGTGTAAAGTGACATAAACACAGCAGTGAAAAGCAGCTAAACCCCATTATAAAAATCAATTACTTTTAAAAACCTGTGAAAAAAAGACAGTGAAAGAGAGAGAAATTCTTACAAAATTCGTTTAGGGGAAGTTATGCTACCTGGATTGACCATATCTAGACCCACAGCTGATTGAGACATAAGGGTGGACACTCTTGGGGCTGAGAGGTTTGGTGAGGTTGGGTGAGGAAACGCAGACCCTTTAAAGTAATACTGCGTGGTACCCATCCCATGGGTCCCAAATCTCCAGGTTCAAGGGCATCTTCCTACATCGAAAACATGCATGAGAAACCCAGAAGATGGTACACCGTGTGATCGGGAAAGGTTTCTAAAACGCACCTCATTTCTCATCTCCTTGTGCTCGGGTTCGCCATTCCAGCCGCTTTACTAACAATCTCCCTCCTTGGAGAATCAGCACCTTTAACCTCCTGTTCCGTACAGGTTGCAATTTGTCCTGAGGATGAACGGAAAAAAGGGGGAAACAATGAGAGTCTAGCTCTAGGTGTTGGGACAGGCACAGGTCACTCTATTTTCCCATCAGGAAGCAGAATTTAGCACAGGCTCAGCCTGCCGCCCGGAACCAGAATAGGGCCTGAAGCAATCCTGCGCTTTTGCGGCCAGCTCCCAAGAAAGCGAGTTGAAAAATGGAGCTCAGGGGCACTGTAATTCACAAACCTGCAGACTTATAAATGACCACTCTCGTCCACAAATATATTGAGGGAAGGCAACGAAGAGGATTTGAAAGCAAGGCAGAATTGCAGGAAACAGATTTCAGGAGGGAGATTCGAATCGCCTTTAAAGCACAGGAAAAGCGGCAAAACCTCGACAATGATGCCTTTGGCCAAAAAGGGCGTATGCGTTTTTTCCTGAATATATTCAGGAAAAAACGCATACGCCCTTTTTGGCCAACCAAGCAACCTGGAAAGGCAAATCAGCGCTACAAAGAAGTCTCGCTTCCAATCGGTCAAAAGGGCCATGCTGAATAAAGTGTCAAAACCAGAAATGCAGGACAGGCCATGGAGAAACGGGAGCCTTGCTACGCTGATGGGCGGGATGTAAATTGCCAACAGCCACTCTGGAGAAGTGTACGGTGTGTCCTGAAACATCTAAAAAACTCAGCTTAGAGAGCATAGGGCACTTCCACTCATGGGCGTATAAAGTGGGAAAATTAAAAACCAGCAAGACACAGGCACCCCAAAGTTTAGGGCTGCTCTGTTGACAAGAACCTCCAACTTCGTTACACCTTAAATATCCCAGGAAAGAGAAAAATGGATAAAGATGTTGTGGTCCTTATGTACAATGGAATATCACTCAGCCATGAAATCAACGTCATAAGGCTAGTAGCAGCATGATGAGTGGATTTAGGTACGACGATTCTAAGTGAAATAAGTCACACAGAAAAAGACACTTATCATAAGATATCACTTATAGAGGGAATGTAAAAACCGCTACCCTTGAACTGAATTACAAAAGAGAACAGAGTCACACGTTTAGAAAACACACTATGGCTGCTTAACGGGAAAGGTGAGGTGGGGTGATGCATAAAACAAGGGTTTCAAATTAGCTCAGATACCGTTCCGTAAACCCAATATGTACCAGACAAGACCTACTCCTTGCTCAGTGAATTGGACTCAAAACCCCTATTCACGGCCCAAGAATATATCTGACTAGTAAGAATCTTAAAACCTATGTATTGATATATCTCTGTAAGTGAGTCAATTGGGTGTAAAGTGACATAAACACAGCAGTGAAAAGCAGCTAAACCCCATTATAAAAATCAATTACTTTTAAAAACCTGTGAAAAAAAGACAGTGAAAGAGAGAGAAATTCTTACAAAATTCGTTTAGGGGCAGTTATGCTACCTGGATTGACCATATCTAGACCCACAGCTGATTGAGACATAAGGGTGGACACTCTTGGGGCTGAGAGGTTTGGTGAGGTTGGGTGAGGAAACGCAGACCCTTTAAAGTAATACTGCGTGGTACCCATCCCATGGGTCCCAAATCTCCAGGTTCAAGGGCATCTTCCTACATCGAAAACATGCATGAGAAACCCAGAAGATGGTACACCGTGTGATCGGGAAAGGTTTCTAAAACGCACCTCATTTCTCATCTCCTTGTGCTCGGGTTCGCCATTCCAGACGCTTTACTAACAATCTCCCTCCTTGGAGAATCAGCACCTTTAACCTCCTATTCCGTACAGGTTGCAATTTGTCCTGAGGATGAACGGAAAAAAGGGGGAAACAATGAGAGTCTAGCTCTAGGTGTTGGGACAGGCACAGGTCACTCTATTTTCCCATCAGGAAGAAGAATTTAGCACAGGCTCAGCCTGCCGCCCGGAACAAGAATAGGGCCTGAAGCAATCCTGCGCTTTTGCGGCCAGCTCCCAAGAAAGCGAGTTGAAAAATGGAGCTCAGGGGCACTGTAATTCACAAACCTGCAGACTTATAAATGACCACTCTCGTCCACAAATATATTGAGGGAAGGCAACGAAGAGGATTTGAAAGCAAGGCAGAATTGCAGGAAACAGATTTCAGGAGGGAGATTCGAATCGCCTTTAAAGCACAGGAAAAGCGGCAAAACCTCGACAATGATGCCCTTGGCCAAAAAGGGCGTATGCGTTTTTTCCTGAATATATTCAGGAAAAAACGCATACGCCCTTTTTGGCCAAGCAAGCAACCTGGAAAGGCAAATCAGCGCTACAAAGAAGTCTCGCTTCCCATCCGTCAAAAGGGCCATGCTGAATAAAGTGTCAAAACCAGAAATGCAGGGCAGGCCATGGAGAAACGGGAGCCTTGCTACGCTTATGGGCGGGATGTAAATTGCCAACAGCCACTCTGGAGAAGTGTACGGTGTGTCCTGAAACATCTAAAAAACTCAGCTTAGAGAGCATAGGGCACTTCCACTCATGCGCGTATAAATTGGGAAAACTAAAAATCAGCAAGACACAGGCACCCCAACGTTTAGGGCTGCTCTGTTGACAAGAACCTCCACTTCGTTACACCTTAAATATCCCAGGAAAGAGAAAAATGGATAAAGAAGTTGTGGTCCTTATGTACAATGGAATATCACTCAGCCATGAAATCAAAGTCATAAGGCTAGTAGCAGCATGATGAGTGGATTTAGGTACGACGATTCTAAGTGAAATAAGTCACACAGAAAAAGACACTTATCATAAGATATCACTTATAGAGGGAATGTAAAAACCGCTACCCTTGAACTGAATTACAAAACAGAACAGAGTCACACGTTTAGAAAACACACTATGGCTGCTTAACGGGAAAGGTGAGGTAGAGTGATGCATAAAACAATGGTTTCAAATTAGCTCAGATACCGTTCCATAAACCCAATATGTAATAGACAAGACCTACTCCTTGCTCAGTGAATTGGACTCAACACCCCCTATTCACGGCCCAAGAATATATCTGACTAGTAAGAATCTTAAAACCTATGTATTGATATCTCTCTGTAAGTGAGTCAAGTGGGTGTAAAGTGGCATAAACACAGCAGTGAAAAGCAGCTAAACCCCATTATAAAAATCAATTACTTTTAAAAACCTGTGAAAAAAAGACAGTGAAAGAGAGAGAAATTCTTACAAAATTCGTTTAGGGGCAGTTATGCTACCTGGATTGACCATATCTAGACCCACAGCTGATTGAGACATAAGGGTGGACACTCTTGGGGCTGAGAGGTTTGGTGAGGTTGGGTGAGGAAACGCAGACCCTTTAAAGTAATACTGCGTGGTACCCATCCCATGGGTCCCAAATCTCCAGGTTCAAGGGCATCTTCCTACATCGAAAACATGCATGAGAAACCCAGAAGATGGCACACTGTGTGATCGGGAAAGGTTTCTAAAACGCACCTCATTTCTCATCTCCTTGTGCTCGAATTCGCCATTCCAGCTGCTTTACTAGCAGTCTCCCTCATTGGAGAATCAGCACCTTTAACCTCCTGTTCCGTACAGGTTGCAATTTGTCCTGAGGATGAACGGGAAAAGGGGGAAACAATGAGAGTCTAGCTCCAGGTGTTGGGACAGGCACAGGTCACTCTATTTTCCCATCAGGAAGAAGAATTAAGCACAGGCTCAGCCTGCCGCCCGGAACCAGAATAGGGCCTGAAGCAATCCTGCGCTTTTGCGGCCAGCTCCCAAGAAAGCGAGTTGAAAAATGGAGCTCAGGGGCACTGCAATTCACAAACCTGCAGACTTATAAATGACCACTCTCGTCCACAAATATATTGAGGGAAGGCAACGAAGAGGATTTGAAAGCAAGGCAGAATTGCAGAAAACAGATTTCAGGAGGGAGATTCGAATCGCCTTTAAAGCACAGGAAAAGCGGCAAAACCTCGACAATTATGCCCTTGGCCAAAAAGGGCGTATGCGTTTTTTCCTGAATATATTCAGGAAAAAACGCATACGCCCTTTTTGGCCAAGCAAGCAACCTGGAAAGGCAAATCAGCGCTACAAAGAAGTCTCGCTTCACATCGGTCAAAAGGGCCATGCTGAATAAAGTGTCAAAACCAGAAATGCAGGGCAGGCCATGGAGAAACGGGAGCCTTGCTACGCTGATGGGCGGGATGTAAATTGCCAACAGCCACTCTGGAGAAGTGTACGGTGTGTCCTGAAACATCTAAAAAACTCAGCTTAGAGAGCATAGGGCACTTCCACTCATGCACGTATAAATTGGGAAAACTAAAAATCAGCAAGACACAGGCACCCCAACGTTTAGGGCTGCTCTGTTGACAAGAACCTCCACTTCGTTACACCTTAAATATCCCAGGAAAGAGAAAAATGGATAAAGAAGTTGTGGTCCTTATGTACAATGGAATATCACTCAGCCATGAAATCAAAGTCATAAGGCTAGTAGCAGCATGATGAGTGGATTTAGGTACGACGATTCTAAGTGAAATAAGTCACACAGAAAAAGACACTTATCATAAGATATCACTTATAGAGGGAATGTAAAAACCGCTACCCTTGAACTGAATTACAAAACAGAACAGAGTCACACGTTTAGAAAACACACTATGGCTGCTTAACGGGAAAGGTGAGGTGGGGTGATGCATAAAACAAGGGTTTCAAATTAGCTCAGATACCGTTCCATAAACCCAATATGTAATAGACAAGACCTACTCCTTGCTCAGTGAATTGGACTCAACACCCCCTATTCACGGCCCAAGAATATATCTGACTAGTAAGAATCTTAAAACCTATGTATTGATATATCTCTATAAGTGAGTCAATTGGGTGTAAAGTGACATAAACACAGCAGTGAAAAGCAGCTAAACCCCATTATAAAAATCAATTACTTTTAAAAACCTGTGAAAAAAAGACAGTGAAAGAGAGAGAAATTCTTACAAAATTCGTTTAGGGGCAGTTATGCTACCTGGATTGACCATATCTAGACCCACAGCTGATTGAGACATAAGGGTGGACACTCTTGGGGCTGAGAGGTTTGGTGAGGTTGGGTGAGGAAACGCAGACCCTTTAAAGTAATACTGCGTGGTACCCATCCCATGGGTCCCAAATCTCCAGGTTCAAGGGCATCTTCCTACATCGAAAACATGCATGAGAAACCCAGAAGATGGTACACCGTGTGATCGGGAAAGGTTTCTAAAACGCACCTCATTTCTCATCTCCTTGTGCTCGGGTCCGCCATTCCAGCCGCTTTACTAACAATCTCCCTCCTTGGAGAATCAGCACCTTTAACCTCCTGTTCCGTACAGGTTGCAATTTGTCCTGAGGATGAACGGGAAGAGGGGAAAACAATGAGAGACTAGCTCTAGGTGTTGGGAAAGGCAGAGGTCACTCTATTTTCCCATCAGGAAGAAGAATTAAGCACAGGCTCAGCCTGCCGCCCGAGACCAGAATAAGGCCTGAAGCAATCCTGCGCTTTTGCGGACAGCTCCCAAGAAAGCGAGTTGAAAAATGGAGCTCAGGGGCACTGCAATTCACAAACCTGCAGACTTATAAATGATCACTCTCGTCCACAAATATATTGAGGGAAGGCAACGAAGAGGATTTGAAAGCAAGGCAGAATTGCAGGAAACAGATTTCAGGAGGGAGATTCGAATCGCCTTTAAAGCACAGGAAAAGCGGCAAAACCTCGACAATGATGCCCTTGGCCAAAAAGGGCGTATGCGTTTTTTCCTGAATATATTCAGGAAAAAATGCATACGCCCTTTTTGGCCAACCAAGCAACCTGGAAAGGCAAATCAGCGCTACAAAGAAGTCTCGCTTCCCAACGGTCAAAAGGGCCATGCTGAATAAAGTGTCAAAACCAGAAATGCAGGGCAGGCCATGAGGAAACGGGAGCCTTGCTACGATGATGGGCGGGATGTAAATTGCCAACAGCCACTCTGGAGAAGTGTACGGTGTGTCCTGAAACATCTACAAAACTCAGCTTAGAGAGCATAGGGCACTTCCACTCATGGGCGTATAAATTGGGAAAACTAAAAATCAGCAAGACACAGGCACCCCAACGTTTAGGGCTGCTCTGTTGACAAGAACCTCCACTTCGTTACACCTTAAATATCTCAGGATAGAGAAAAATGGATAAATAAGTTGTGGTCCTTATGTACAATGGAATATCACTCAGCCATGAAATCAACGTCCTAAGGCTAGTAGCAGCATGATGATTGGATTTAGGTACGACGATTCTAAGTGAAATAAGTCACACAGAAAAAGACACTTATCATAAGATATCACTTATAGAGGGAATGTAAAAACCGCTACCCTTGAACTGAATTACAAAACTGAACAGAGTCACACGTTTAGAAAACACACTATGGCTGCTTAACGGGAAAGGTGAGGTGGGGTGATGCATAAAACAAGGGTTTCAAATTAGCTCAGATACCGTTCCATAAACCCAATATGTAATAGACAAGACCTACTCCTTGCTCAGTGAATTGGACTCAACACCCCCTATTCACGGCCCAAGAATATATCTGACTAGTAAGAATCTTAAAACCTATGTATTGATATCTCTCTGTAAGTGAGTCAATTGGGTGTAAAGTGACATAAACACAGCAGTGAAAAGCAGCTAAACCCCATTATAAAAATCAATTACTTTTAAAAACCTGTGAAAAAAAGACAGTGAAAGAGAGAGAAATTCTTACAAAATTCGTTTAGGGGCAGTTAGGCTACCTGGATTGACCATATCTAGACCCACAGCTGATTGAGACATAAGGGTGGACACTCTTGGGGCTGAGAGGTTTGGTGAGGTTGGGTGAGGAAACGCAGACCCTTTAAAGTAATACTGCGTGGTACCCATCCCATGGGTCCCAAATCTCCAGGTTCAAGGGCATCTTCCTACATCGAAAACATGCATGAGAAACCCAGAAGATGGTACACCGTGTGATCGGGAAAGGTTTCTAAAACGCACCTCATTTCTCATCTCCTTGTGCTCGGGTTCGCCATTCCAGCCGCTTTACTAACAATCTCCCTCCTTGGAGAATCAGCACCTTTAACCTCCTGTTCCGTACAGGTTGCAATTTGTCCTGAGGATGAACGGAAAAAAGGGGGAAACAATGAGAGTCTAGCTCTAGGTGTTGGGACAGGCACAGGTCACTCTATTTTCCCATCAGGAAGAAGAATTTAGCACAGGCTCAGCCTGCCGCCCGGAACCAGAATAGGGCCTGAAGCAATCCTGCGCTTTTGCGGCCAGCTCCCAAGAAAGCGAGTTGAAAAATGGAGCTCAGGGGCACTGTAATTCACAAACCTGCAGACTTATAAATGACCACTCTCGTTCACAAATATATTGAGGGAAGGCAACGAAGAGGATTTGAAAGCAAGGCAGAATTGCAGGAAACAGATTTCAGGAGGGAGATTCGAATCGCCTTTAAAGCACAGGAAAAGCGGCAAAACCTCGACAATGATGCCCTTGGCCAAAAAGGGCGTATGCGTTTTTTCCTGAATATATTCAGGAAAAAACGCATACGCCCTTTTTGGCCAAGCAAGCAACCTGGAAAGGCAAATCAGCTCTACAAAGAAGTCTCGCTTCCCATCCGTCAAAAGGGCCATGCTGAATAAAGTGTCAAAACCAGAAATGCAGGGCAGGCCATGGAGAAACGGGAGCCTTGCTACGCTTATGGGCGGGATGTAAATTGCCAACAGCCACTCTGGAGAAGTGTACGGTGTGTCCTGAAACATCTAAAAAACTCAGCTTAGAGAGCATAGGGCACTTCCACTCATGCGCGTATAAATTGGGAAAACTAAAAATCAGCAAGACACAGGCACCCCAACGTTTAGGGCTGCTCTGTTGACAAGAACCTCCACTTCGTTACACCTTAAATATCCCAGGAAAGAGAAAAATGGATAAAGATGTTGTGGTCCTTATGTACAATGGAATATCACTCAGCCATGAAATCAAAGTCATAAGGCTAGTAGCAGCATGATGAGTGGATTTAGGTACGACGATTCTAAGTGAAATAAGTCACACAGAAAAAGACACTTATCATAAGATATCACTTATAGAGGGAATGTAAAAACCGCTACCCTTGAACTGAATTACAAAACAGAACAGAGTCACACGTTTAGAAAACACACTATGGCTGCTTAACGGGAAAGGTGAGGTAGAGTGATGCATAAAACAATGGTTTCAAATTAGCTCAGATACCGTTCCATAAACCCAATATGTAATAGACAAGACCTACTCCTTGCTCAGTGAATTGGACTCAACACCCCCTATTCACGGCCCAAGAATATATCTGACTAGTAAGAATCTTAAAACCTATGTATTGATATCTCTCTGTAAGTGAGTCAAGTGGGTTTAAAGTGGCATAAACACAGCAGTGAAAAGCAGCTAAACCCCATTATAAAAATCAATTACTTTTAAAAACCTGTGAAAAAAAGACAGTGAAAGAGAGAGAAATTCTTACAAAATTCGTTTAGGGGCAGTTATGCTACCTGGATTGACCATATCTAGACCCACAGCTGATTGAGACATAAGGGTGGACACTCTTGGGGCTGAGAGGTTTGGTGAGGTTGGGTGAGGAAACGCAGACCCTTTAAAGTAATACTGCGTGGTACCCATCCCATGGGTCCCAAATCTCCAGGTTCAAGGGCATCTTCCTACATCGAAAACATGCATGAGAAACCCAGAAGATGGCACACTGTGTGATCGGGAAAGGTTTCTAAAACGCACCTCATTTCTCATCTCCTTGTGCTCGAATTCGCCATTCCAGCTGCTTTACTAGCAGTCTCCCTCATTGGAGAATCAGCACCTTTAACCTCCTGTTCCGTACAGGTTGCAATTTGTCCTGAGGATGAACGGGAAAAGGGGGAAACAATGAGAGTCTAGCTCTAGGTGTTGGGACAGGCACAGGTCACTCTATTTTCCCATCAGGAAGAAGAATTAAGCACAGGCTCAGCCTGCCGCCCGGAACCAGAATAGGGCCTGAAGCAATCCTGAGCTTTTGCGGCCAGCTCCCAAGAAAGCGAGTTGAAAAATGGAGCTCAGGGGCACTGCAATTCACAAACCTGCAGACTTATAAATGTTCACTCTCGTCCACAAATATATTGAGGGAAGGCAACGAAGAGGATTTGAAAGCAAGGCAGAATTGCAGGAAACAGATTTCAGGAGGGAGATTCGAATCGCCTTTAAAGCACAGGAAAAGCCGCAAAACCTCGTCAATGATGCCCTTGGCCAAAAAGGGCGTATGCGTTTTTTCCTGAATATATTCAGGAAAAAACGCATACGCCCTTTTTGGCCAAGCAAGCAACCTGGAAAGGCAAATCAGCGCTACAAAGAAGTCTCGCTTCCCATCGGTCAAAAGGGCCATGCTGAATAAAGTGTCAAAACCAGAAATGCAGGGCAGGCCATGGAGAAAAGGGAGCCTTGCTACGCTGATGGGCGGGATGTAAATTGCCAACAGCCACTCTGGAGAAGTGTACGGTGTGTCCTGAAACATCTAAAAAACTCAGCTTAGAGAGCATAGGGCACTTCCACTCATGGGCGTATAAAGTGGGAAAACTAAAAATCAGCAAGACACAGGCACCCCAACGTTTAGGGCTGCTCTGTTGACAAGAACCTCCACTTCATTACACCTTAAATATCTCAGGATAGAGAAAAATGGATAAATAAGTTGTGGTCCTTATGTACAATGGAATATCACTCAGCCATGAAATCAACGTCATAAGGCTAGTAGCAGCATGATGAGTGGATTTAGGTACGACGATTCTAAGTGAAATAAGTCACACAGAAAAAGACACTTATCATAAGATATCACTTATAGAGGGAATGTAAAAACCGCTACCCTTGAACTGAATTACAAAACAGAACAGAGTCACACGTTTAGAAAACACACTATGGCTGCTTAACGGGAAAGGTGAGGTGGGGTGATGCATAAAACAAGGGTTTCAAATTAGCTCAGATACCGTTACGTAAACCCAATATGTACTAGACAAGACCTACTCCTTGCTCAGTGAATTGGACTCAAAACCCCTATTCACGGCCCAAGAATATATCTGACTAGTAAGAATCTTAAAACCTATGTATTGATATCTCTCTATAAGTGAGTCATGTGGGTGTAAAGTGACATAAACACAGCAGTGAAAAGCAGCTAAACCCCATTATAAAAATCAATTACTTTTAAAAACCTGTGAAAAAAAGACAGTGAAAGAGAGAGAAATTCTTACAAAATTCGTTTAGGGGCAGTTATGCTACCTGGATTGACCATATCTAGACCCACAGCTGATTGAGACATAAGGGTGGACACTCTTGGGGCTGAGAGGTTTGGTGAGGTTGGGTGAGGAAACGCAGACCCTTTAAAGTAATACTGCGTGGTACCCATCCCATGGGTCCCAAATCTCCAGGTTCAAGGGCATCTTCCTACATCGAAAACATGCATGAGAAACCCAGAAGATGGTACACCGTGTGATCGGGAAAGGTTTCTAAAACGCACCTCATTTCTCATCTCCTTGTGCTCGGGTTCGCCATTCCAGCCGCTTTACTAACAATCTCCCTCCTTGGAGAATCAGCACCTTTAACCTCCTGTTCCGTACAGGTTGCAATTTGTCCTGAGGATGAACGGAAAAAAGGGGGAAACAATGAGAGTCTAGCTCTAGGTGTTGGGACAGGCACAGGTCACTCTATTTTCCCATCAGGAAGCAGAATTGAGCACAGGCTCAGCCTGCCGCCCGGAACCAGAATAGGGCCTGAAGCAATCCTGCGCTTTTGCGGCCAGCTCCCAAGAAAGCGAGTTGAAAAATGGAGCTCAGGGGCACTGTAATTCACAAACCTGCAGACTTATAAATGACCACTCTCGTCCACAAATATATTGAGGGAAGGCAACGAAGAGGATTTGAAAGCAAGGCAGAATTGCAGGAAACAGATTTCAGGAGGGAGATTCGAATCGCCTTTAAAGCACAGGAAAAGCGGCAAAACCTCGACAATGATGCCCTTGGCCAAAAAGGGCGTATGCGTTTTTTCCTGAATATATTCAGGAAAAAACGCATACGCCCTTTTTGGCCAACCAAGCAACCTGGAAAGGCAAATCAGCGCTACAAAGAAGTCTCGCTTCCAATCGGTCAAAAGGGCCATGCTGAATAAAGTGTCAAAACCAGAAATGCAGGACAGGCCATGGAGAAACGGGAGCCTTGCTACGCTGATGGGCGGGATGTAAATTGCCAACAGCCACTCTGGAGAAGTGTACGGTGTGTCCTGAAACATCTAAAAAACTCAGCTTAGAGAGCATAGGGCACTTCCACTCATGGGCGTATAAAGTGGGAAAATTAAAAACCAGCAAGACACAGGCACCCCAAAGTTTAGGGCTGCTCTGTTGACAAGAACCTCCAACTTCGTTACACCTTAAATATCCCAGGAAAGAGAAAAATGGATAAAGATGTTGTGGTCCTTATGTACAATGGAATATCACTCAGCCATGAAATCAACGTCATAAGGCTAGTAGCAGCATGATGAGTGGATTTAGGTACGACGATTCTAAGTGAAATAAGTCACACAGAAAAAGACAGTTATCATAAGATATCACTTATAGAGGGAATGTAAAAACCGCTACCCTTGAACTGAATTACAAAACAGAACAGAGTCACACGTTTAGAAAACACACTATGGCTGCTTAACGGGAAAGGTGAGGTGGGGTGATGCATAAAACAAGGGTTTCAAATTAGCTCAGATACCGTTCCGTAAACCCAATATGTACTAGACAAGACCTACTCCTTGCTCAGTGAATTGGACTCAAAACCCCTATTCACGGCCCAAGAATATATCTGACTAGTAAGAATCTTAAAACCTATGTATTGATATCTCTCTATAAGTGAGTCATGTGGGTGTAAAGTGACATAAACACAGCAGTGAAAAGCAGCTAAACCCCATTATAAAAATCAATTACTTTTAAAAACCTGTGAAAAAAAGACAGTGAAAGAGAGAGAAATTCTTACAAAATTCGTTTAGGGGCAGTTATGCTACCTGGATTGACCATATCTAGACCCACAGCTGATTGAGACATAAGGGTGGACACTCTTGGGGCTGAGAGGTTTGGTGAGGTTGGGTGAGGAAACGCAGACCCTTTAAAGTAATACTGCGTGGTACCCATCCCATGGGTCCCAAATCTCCAGGTTCAAGGGCATCTTCCTACATCGAAAACATGCATGAGAAACCCAGAAGATGGTACACCGTGTGATCGGGAAAGGTTTCTAAAACGCACCTCATTTCTCATCTCCTTGTGCTCGGGTTCGCCATTCCAGCCGCTTTACTAACAATCTCCCTCCTTGGAGAATCAGCACCTTTAACCTCCTGTTCCGTACAGGTTGCAATTTGTCCTGAGGATGAACGGAAAAAAGGGGGAAACAATGAGAGTCTAGCTCTAGGTGTTGGGACAGGCACAGGTCACTCTATTTTCCCATCAGGAAGCAGAATTTAGCACAGGCTCAGCCTGCCGCCCGGAACCAGAATAGGGCCTGAAGCAATCCTGCGCTTTTGCGGCCAGCTCCCAAGAAAGCGAGTTGAAAAATGGAGCTCAGGGGCACTGTAATTCACAAACCTGCAGACTTATAAATGACCACTCTCGTCCACAAATATATTGAGGGAAGGCAACGAAGAGGATTTGAAAGCAAGGCAGAATTGCAGGAAACAGATTTCAGGAGGGAGATTCGAATCGCCTTTAAAGCACAGGAAAAGCGGCAAAACCTCGACAATGATGCCCTTGGCCAAAAAGGGCGTATGCGTTTTTTCCTGAATATATTCAGGAAAAAACGCATACGCCCTTTTTGGCCAAGCAAGCAACCTGGAAAGGCAAATCAGCGCTACAAAGAAGTCTCGCTTCCCATCCGTCAAAAGGGCCATGCTGAATAAAGTGTCAAAACCAGAAATGCAGGGCAGGCCATGGAGAAACGGGAGCCTTGCTACGCTTATGGGCGGGATGTAAATTGCCAACAGACACTCTGGAGAAGTGTACGGTGTGTCCTGAAACATCTAAAAAACTCAGCTTAGAGAGCATAGGGCACTTCCACTCATGCGCGTATAAATTGGGAAAACTAAAAATCAGCAAGACACAGGCACCCCAACGTTTAGGGCTGCTCTGTTGACAAGAACCTCCACTTCGTTACACCTTAAATATCCCAGGAAAGAGAAAAATGGATAAAGAAGTTGTGGTCCTTATGTACAATGGAATATCACTCAGCCATGAAATCAAAGTCATAAGGCTAGTAGCAGCATGATGAGTGGATTTAGGTACGACGATTCTAAGTGAAATAAGTCACACAGAAAAAGACACTTATCATAAGATATCACTTATAGAGGGAATGTAAAAACCGCTACCCTTGAACTGAATTACAAAACAGAACAGAGTCACACGTTTAGAAAACACACTATGGCTGTTTAACGGGAAAGGTGAGGTAGAGTGATGCATAAAACAATGGTTTCAAATTAGCTCAGATACCGTTCCATAAACCCAATATGTAATAGACAAGACCTACTCCTTGCTCAGTGAATTGGACTCAACACCCCCTATTCACGGCCCAAGAATATATCTGACTAGTAAGAATCTTAAAACCTATGTATTGATATCTCTCTGTAAGTGAGTCAAGTGGGTGTAAAGTGGCATAAACACAGCAGTGAAAAGCAGCTAAACCCCATTATAAAAATCAATTACTTTTAAAAACCTGTGAAAAAAAGACAGTGAAAGAGAGAGAAATTCTTACAAAATTCGTTTAGGGGCAGTTATGCTACCTGGATTGACCATATCTAGACCCACAGCTGATTGAGACATAAGGGTGGACACTCTTGGGGCTGAGAGGTTTGGTGAGGTTGGGTGAGCAAACGCAGACCCTTTAAAGTAATACTGCGTGGTACCCATCCCATGGGTCCCAAATCTCCAGGTTCAAGGGCATCTTCCTACATCGAAAACATGCATGAGAAACCCAGAAGATGGTACACCGTGTGATCGGGAAAGGTTTCTAAAACGCACCTCATTTCTCATCTCCTTGTGCTCGGGTTCGCCATTCCAGCCGCTTTACTAACAATCTCCCTCCTTGGAGAATCAGCACCTTTAACCTCCTGTTCCGTACAGGTTGCAATTTGTCCTGAGGATGAACGGAAAGAGGGGAAAACAATGAGAGACTAGCTCTAGGTGTTGGGACAGGCACAGGTCACTCTATTTTCCCATCAGGAAGAAGAATTAAGCACAGGCTCAGCCTGCCGCCCGGGACCAGAATAGGGCCTGAAGCAATCCTGCGCTTTTGCGGCCAGCTCCCAAGAAAGCGAGTTGAAAAATGGAGCTCAGGGGCACTGCAATTCACAAACCTGCAGACTTATAAATGATCACTCTCGTCCACAAATATATTGAGGGAAGGCAACGAAGAGGATTTGAAAGCAAGGCAGAATTGCAGGAAACAGATTTCAGGAGGGAGATTCGAATCGCCTTTAAAGCACAGGAAAAGCGGCAAAACCTCGTCAATGATGCCCTTGGCCAAAAAGGGCGTATGCGTTTTTTCCTGAATATATTCAGGAAAAAAGGCATACGCCCTTTTTGGCCAACCAAGCAACCTGGAAAGGCAAATCAGCGCTACAAAGAAGTCTCGCTTCCAATCGGTCAAAAGGGCCATGCTGAATAAAGTGTCAAAACCAGAAATGCAGGACAGGCCATGGAGAAACGGGAGCCTTGCTACGCTGATGGGCGGGATGTAAATTGCCAACAGCCACTCTGGAGAAGTGTACGGTGTGTCCTGAAACATCTAAAAAACTCAGCTTAGAGAGCATAGGGCACTTCCACTCATGGGCGTATAAAGTGGGAAAATTAAAAACCAGCAAGACACAGGCACCCCAATGTTTAGGGCTGCTCTGTTGACAAGAACCTCCACTTCGTTACACCTTAAATATCCCAGGAAAGAGAAAAATGGATAAAGATGTTGTGGTCCTTATGTACAATGGAATATCACTCAGCCATGAAATCAAAGTCATAAGGCTAGTAGCAGCATGATGAGTGGATTTAGGTACGACGATTCTAAGTGAAATAAGTCACACAGAAAAAGACACTTATCATAAGATATCACTTATAGAGGGAATGTAAAAACCGCTACCCTTGAACTGAATTACAAAACAGAACAGAGTCACACGTTTAGAAAACACACTATGGCTGCTTAACGGGAAAGGTGAGGTAGAGTGATGCATAAAACAATGGTTTCAAATTAGCTCAGATACCGTTCCATAAACCCAATATGTAATAGACAAGACCTACTCCTTGCTCAGTGAATTGGACTCAACACCCCCTATTCACGGCCCAAGAATATATCTGACTAGTAAGAATCTTAAAACCTATGTATTGATATCTCTCTGTAAGTGAGTCAAGTGGGTTTAAAGTGGCATAAACACAGCAGTGAAAAGCAGCTAAACCCCATTATAAAAATCAATTACTTTTAAAAACCTGTGAAAAAAAGACAGTGAAAGAGAGAGAAATTCTTACAAAATTCGTTTAGGGGCAGTTATGCTACCTGGATTGACCATATCTAGACCCACAGCTGATTGAGACATAAGGGTGGACACTCTTGGGGCTGAGAGGTTTGGTGAGGTTGGGTGAGGAAACGCAGACCCTTTAAAGTAATACTGCGTGGTACCCATCCCATGGGTCCCAAATCTCCAGGTTCAAGGGCATCTTCCTACATCGAAAACATGCATGAGAAACCCAGAAGATGGCACACTGTGTGATCGGGAAAGGTTTCTAAAACGCACCTCATTTCTCATCTCCTTGTGCTCGAATTCGCCATTCCAGCTGCTTTACTAGCAGTCTCCCTCATTGGAGAATCAGCACCTTTAACCTCCTGTTCCGTACAGGTTGCAATTTGTCCTGAGGATGAACGGGAAAAGGGGGAAACAATGAGAGTCTAGCTCTAGGTGTTGGGACAGGCACAGGTCACTCTATTTTCCCATCAGGAAGAAGAATTAAGCACAGGCTCAGCCTGCCGCCCGGAACCAGAATAGGGCCTGAAGCAATCCTGAGCTTTTGCGGCCAGCTCCCAAGAAAGCGAGTTGAAAAATGGAGCTCAGGGGCACTGCAATTCACAAACCTGCAGACTTATAAATGTTCACTCTCGTCCACAAATATATTGAGGGAAGGCAACGAAGAGGATTTGAAAGCAAGGCAGAATTGCAGGAAACAGATTTCAGGAGGGAGATTCGAATCGCCTTTAAAGCACAGGAAAAGCCGCAAAACCTCGTCAATGATGCCCTTGGCCAAAAAGGGCGTATGCGTTTTTTCCTGAATATATTCAGGAAAAAACGCATACGCCCTTTTTGGCCAAGCAAGCAACCTGGAAAGGCAAATCAGCGCTACAAAGAAGTCTCGCTTCCCATCGGTCAAAAGGGCCATGCTGAATAAAGTGTCAAAACCAGAAATGCAGGGCAGGCCATGGAGAAAAGGGAGCCTTGCTACGCTGATGGGCGGGATGTAAATTGCCAACAGCCACTCTGGAGAAGTGTACGGTGTGTCCTGAAACATCTAAAAAACTCAGCTTAGAGAGCATAGGGCACTTCCACTCATGGGCGTATAAAGTGGGAAAACTAAAAATCAGCAAGACACAGGCACCCCAACGTTTAGGGCTGCTCTGTTGACAAGAACCTCCACTTCATTACACCTTAAATATCTCAGGATAGAGAAAAATGGATAAATAAGTTGTGGTCCTTATGTACAATGGAATATCACTCAGCCATGAAATCAACGTCATAAGGCTAGTAGCAGCATGATGAGTGGATTTAGGTACGACGATTCTAAGTGAAATAAGTCACACAGAAAAAGACACTTATCATAAGATATCACTTATAGAGGGAATGTAAAAACCGCTACCCTTGAACTGAATTACAAAACAGAACAGAGTCACACGTTTAGAAAACACACTATGGCTGCTTAACGGGAAAGGTGAGGTGGGGTGATGCATAAAACAAGGGTTTCAAATTAGCTCAGATACCGTTACGTAAACCCAATATGTACTAGACAAGACCTACTCCTTGCTCAGTGAATTGGACTCAAAACCCCTATTCACGGCCCAAGAATATATCTGACTAGTAAGAATCTTAAAACCTATGTATTGATATCTCTCTATAAGTGAGTCATGTGGGTGTAAAGTGACATAAACACAGCAGTGAAAAGCAGCTAAACCCCATTATAAAAATCAATTACTTTTAAAAACCTGTGAAAAAAAGACAGTGAAAGAGAGAGAAATTCTTACAAAATTCGTTTAGGGGCAGTTATGCTACCTGGATTGACCATATCTAGACCCACAGCTGATTGAGACATAAGGGTGGACACTCTTGGGGCTGAGAGGTTTGGTGAGGTTGGGTGAGGAAACGCAGACCCTTTAAAGTAATACTGCGTGGTACCCATCCCATGGGTCCCAAATCTCCAGGTTCAAGGGCATCTTCCTACATCGAAAACATGCATGAGAAACCCAGAAGATGGTACACCGTGTGATCGGGAAAGGTTTCTAAAACGCACCTCATTTCTCATCTCCTTGTGCTCGGGTTCGCCATTCCAGCCGCTTTACTAACAATCTCCCTCCTTGGAGAATCAGCACCTTTAACCTCCTGTTCCGTACAGGTTGCAATTTGTCCTGAGGATGAACGGAAAAAAGGGGGAAACAATGAGAGACTAGCTCTAGGTGTTGGGACAGGCACAGGTCACTCTATTTTCCCATCAGGAAGAAGAATTAAGCACAGGCTCAGCCTGCCGCCCGGAACCAGAATAGGGCCTGAAGCAATCCTGCGCTTTTGCGGCCAGCTCCCAAGAAAGCGAGTTGAAAAATGGAGCTCAGGGGCACTGCAATTCACAAACCTGCAGACTTATAAATGACCACTCTCGTCCACAAATATATTGAGGGAAGGCAACGAAGAGGATTTGAAAGCAAGGCAGAATTGCAGAAAACAGATTTCAGGAGGGAGATTCGAATCGCCTTTAAAGCACAGGAAAAGCGGCAAAACCTCGACAATTATGCCCTTGGCCAAAAAGGGCGTATGCGTTTTTTCCTGAATATATTCAGGAAAAAACGCATACGCCCTTTTTGGCCAAGCAAGCAACCTGGAAAGGCAAATCAGCGCTACAAAGAAGTCTCGCTTCACATCGGTCAAAAGGGCCATGCTGAATAAAGTGTCAAAACCAGAAATGCAGGGCAGGCCATGGAGAAACGGGAGCCTTGCTACGCTGATGGGCGGGATGTAAATTGCCAACAGCCACTCTGGAGAAGTGTACGGTGTGTCCTGAAACATCTAAAAAACTCAGCTTAGAGAGCATAGGGCACTTCCACTCATGCACGTATAAATTGGGAAAACTAAAAATCAGCAAGACACAGGCACCCCAACGTTTAGGGCTGCTCTGTTGACAAGAACCTCCACTTCGTTACACCTTAAATATCCCAAGAAAGAGAAAAATGGATAAAGAAGTTGTGGTCCTTATGTACAATGGAATATCACTCAGCCATGAAATCAAAGTCATAAGGCTAGTAGCAGCATGATGAGTGGATTTAGGTACGACGATTCTAAGTGAAATAAGTCACACAGAAAAAGACACTTATCATAAGATATCACTTATAGAGGGAATGTAAAAACCGCTACCCTTGAACTGAATTACAAAACAGAACAGAGTCACACGTTTAGAAAACACACTATGGCTGCTTAACGGGAAAGGTGAGGTGGGGTGATGCATAAAACAAGGGTTTCAAATTAGCTCAGATACCGTTCCATAAACCCAATATGTAATAGACAAGACCTACTCCTTGCTCAGTGAATTGGACTCAACACCCCCTATTCACGGCCCAAGAATATATCTGACTAGTAAGAATCTTAAAACCTATGTATTGATATATCTCTATAAGTGAGTCAATTGGGTGTAAAGTGACATAAACACAGCAGTGAAAAGCAGCTAAACCCCATTATAAAAATCAATTACTTTTAAAAACCTGTGAAAAAAAGACAGTGAAAGAGAGAGAAATTCTTACAAAATTCGTTTAGGGGCAGTTATGCTACCTGGATTGACCATATCTAGACCCACAGCTGATTGAGACATAAGGGTGGACACTCTTGGGGCTGAGAGGTTTGGTGAGGTTGGGTAAGGAAACGCAGACCCTTTAAAGTAATACTGCGTGGTACCCATGCCATGGGTCCCAAATCTCCAGGTTCAAGGGCATCTTCCTACATCGAAAACATGCATGAGAAACCCAGAAGATGGTACACCGTGTGATCGGGAAAGGTTTCTAAAACGCACCTCATTTCTCATCTCCTTGTGCTCGGGTCCGCCATTCCAGCCGCTTTACTAACAATCTCCCTCCTTGGAGAATCAGCACCTTTAACCTCCTGTTCCGTACAGGTTGCAATTTGTCCTGAGGATGAACGGGAAGAGGGGAAAACAATGAGAGACTAGCTCTAGGTGTTGGGAAAGGCAGAGGTCACTCTATTTTCCCATCAGGAAGAAGAATTAAGCACAGGCTCAGCCTGCCGCCCGAGACCAGAATAAGGCCTGAAGCAATCCTGCGCTTTTGCGGACAGCTCCCAAGAAAGCGAGTTGAAAAATGGAGCTCAGGGGCACTGCAATTCACAAACCTGCAGACTTATAAATGATCACTCTCGTCCACAAATATATTGAGGGAAGGCAACGAAGAGGATTTGAAAGCAAGGCAGAATTGCAGGAAACAGATTTCAGGAGGGAGATTCGAATCGCCTTTAAAGCACAGGAAAAGCGGCAAAACCTCGAAAATGATGCCCTTGGCCAAAAAGGGCGTATGCGTTTTTTCCTGAATATATTCAGGAAAAAATGCATACGCCCTTTTTGGCCAACCAAGCAACCTGGAAAGGCAAATCAGCGCTACAAAGAAGTCTCGCTTCCCAACGGTCAAAAGGGCCATGCTGAATAAAGTGTCAAAACCAGAAATGCAGGGCAGGCCATGAGGAAACGGGAGCCTTGCTACGATGATGGGCGGGATGTAAATTGCCAACAGCCACTCTGCAGAAGTGCACGGTGTGTCCTGAAACATCTACAAAACTCAGCTTAGAGAGCATAGGGCACTTCCACTCATGGGCGTATAAATTGGGAAAACTAAAAATCAGCAAGACACAGGCACCCCAACGTTTAGGGCTGCTCTGTTGACAAGAACCTCCACTTCGTTACACCTTAAATATCTCAGGATAGAGAAAAATGGATAAATAAGTTGTGGTCCTTATGTACAATGGAATATCACTCAGCCATGAAATCAACGTCCTAAGGCTAGTAGCAGCATGATGATTGGATTTAGGTACGACGATTCTAAGTGAAATAAGTCACACAGAAAAAGACACTTATCATAAGATATCACTTATAGAGGGAATGTAAAAACCGCTACCCTTGAACTGAATTACAAAACTGAACAGAGTCACACGTTTAGAAAACACACTATGGGTGCTTAACGGGAAAGGTGAGGTGGGGTGATGCATAAAACAAGGGTTTCAAATTAGCTCAGATACCGTTCCATAAACCCAATATGTAATAGACAAGACCTACTCCTTGCTCAGTGAATTGGACTCAACACCCCCTATTCACGGCCCAAGAATATATCTGACTAGTAAGAATCTTAAAACCTATGTATTGATATCTCTCTGTAAGTGAGTCAAGTGGGTGTAAAGTGGCATAAACACAGCAGTGAAAAGCAGCTAAACCCCATTATAAAAATCAATTACTTTTAAAAACCTGTGAAAAAAAGACAGTGAAAGAGAGAGAAATTCTTACAAAATTCGTTTAGGGGCAGTTATGCTACCTGGATTGACCATATCTAGACCCACAGCTGATTGAGACATAAGGGTGGACACTCTTGGGGCTGAGAGGTTTGGTGAGGTTGGGTGAGGAAACGCAGACCCTTTAAAGTAATACTGCGTGGTACCCATCCCATGGGTCCCAAATCTCCAGGTTCAAGGGCATCTTCCTACATCGAAAACATGCATGAGAAACCCAGAAGATGGCACACTGTGTGATCGGGAAAGGTTTCTAAAACGCACCTCATTTCTCATCTCCTTGTGCTCGAATTCGCCATTCCAGCTGCTTTACTAGCAGTCTCCCTCATTAGAGAATCAGCACCTTTAACCTCCTGTTCCGTACAGGTTGCAATTTGTCCTGAGGATGAACGGGAAAAGGGGGAAACAATGAGAGTCTAGCTCTAGGTGTTGGGACAGGCACAGGTCACTCTATTTTCCCATCAGGAAGAAGAATTAAGCACAGGCTCAGCCTGCCGCCCGGAACCAGAATAGGGCCTGAAGCAATCCTGCGCTTTTGCGGCCAGCTCCAAAGAAAGCGAGTTGAAAAATGGAGCTCAGGGGCACTGCAATTCACAAACCTGCAGACTTATAAATGACCACTCTCGTCCACAAATATATTGAGGGAAGGCAACGAAGAGGATTTGAAAGCAAGGCAGAATTGCAGAAAACAGATTTCAGGAGGGAGATTCGAATCGCCTTTAAAGCACAGGAAAAGCGGCAAAACCTCGACAATTATGCCCTTGGCCAAAAAGGGCGTATGCGTTTTTTCCTGAATATATTCAGGAAAAAACGCATACGCCCTTTTTGGCCAAGCAAGCAACCTGGAAAGGCAAATCAGCGCTACAAAGAAGTCTCGCTTCCCATCGGTCAAAAGGGCCATGCTGAATAAAGTGTCAAAACCAGAAATGCAGGGCAGGCCATGGAGAAACGGGAGCCTTGCTACGCTGATGGGCGGGATGTAAATTGCCAACAGCCACTCTGGAGAAGTGTACGGTGTGTCCTGAAACATCTAAAAAACTCAGCTTAGAGAGCATAGGGCACTTCCACTCATGCACGTATAAATTGGGAAAACTAAAAATCAGCAAGACACAGGCACCCCAACGTTTAGGGCTGCTCTGTTGACAAGAACCTCCACTTCGTTACACCTTAAATATCCCAGGAAAGAGAAAAATGGATAAAGAAGTTGTGGTCCTTATGTACAATGGAATATCACTCAGCCATGAAATCAAAGTCATAAGGCTAGTAGCAGCATGATGAGTGGATTTAGGTACGACGATTCTAAGTGAAATAAGTCACACAGAAAAAGACACTTATCATAAGATATCACTTATAGAGGGAATGTAAAAACCGCTACCCTTGAACTGAATTACAAAACAGAACAGAGTCACACGTTTAGAAAACACACTATGGCTGCTTAACGGGAAAGGTGAGGTGGGGTGATGCATAAAACAAGGGTTTCAAATTAGCTCAGATACCGTTCCATAAACCCAATATGTAATAGACAAGACCTACACCTTGCTCAGTGAATTGGACTCAACACCCCCTATTCACGGCCCAAGAATATATCTGACTAGTAAGAATCTTAAAACCTATGTATTGATATATCTCTATAAGTGAGTCAATTGGGTGTAAAGTGACATAAACACAGCAGTGAAAAGCAGCTAAACCCCATTATAAAAATCAATTACTTTTAAAAACCTGTGAAAAAAAGACAGTGAAAGAGAGAGAAATTCTTACAAAATTCGTTTAGGGGCAGTTATGCTACCTGGATTGACCATATCTAGACCCACAGCTGATTGAGACATAAGGGTGGACACTCTTGGGGCTGAGAGGTTTGGTGAGGTTGGGTGAGGAAACGCAGACCCTTTAAAGTAATACTGCGTGGTACCCATCCCATGGGTCCCAAATCTCCAGGTTCAAGGGCATCTTCCTACATCGAAAACATGCATGAGAAACCCAGAAGATGGTACACCGTGTGATCGGGAAAGGTTTCTAAAACGCACCTCATTTCTCATCTCCTTGTGCTCGGGTCCGCCATTCCAGCCGCTTTACTAACAATCTCCCTCCTTGGAGAATCAGCACCTTTAACCTCCTGTTCCGTACAGGTTGCAATTTGTCCTGAGGATGAACGGGAAGAGGGGAAAACAATGAGAGTCTAGCTCTAGGTGTTGGGAAAGGCAGAGGTCACTCTATTTTCCCATCAGGAAGAAAAATTAAGCACAGGCTCAGCCTGCCGCCCGAGACCAGAATAAGGCCTGAAGCAATCCTGCGCTTTTGCGGCCAGCTCCCAAGAAAGCGAGTTGAAAAATGGAGCTCAGGGGCACTGCAATTCACAAACCTGCAGACTTATAAATGATCACTCTCGTCCACAAATATATTGAGGGAAGGCAACGAAGAGGATTTGAAAGCAAGGCAGAATTGCAGGAAACAGATTTCAGGAGGGAGATTCGAATCGCCTTTAAAGCACAGGAAAAGCGGCAAAACCTCGACAATGATGCCCTTGGCCAAAAAGGGCGTATGCGTTTTTTCCTGAATATATTCAGGAAAAAATGCATACGCCCTTTTTGGCCAACCAAGCAACCTGGAAAGGCAAATCAGCGCTACAAAGAAGTCTCGCTTCCCAACGGTCAAAAGGGCCATGCTGAATAAAGTGTCAAAACCAGAAATGCAGGGCAGGCCATGAGGAAACGGGAGCCTTGCTACGATGATGGGCGGGATGTAAATTGCCAACAGCCACTCTGGAGAAGTGTACGGTGTGTCCTGAAACATCTAAAAAACTCAGCTTAGAGAGCATAGGGCACTTCCACTCATGCGCGTATAAATTGGGAAAACTAAAAATCAGCAAGACACAGGCACCCCAACGTTTAGGGCTGCTCTGTTGACAAGAACCTCCACTTCGTTACACCTTAAATATCCCAGGAAAGAGAAAAATGGATAAAGAAGTTGTGGTCCTTATGTACAATGGAATATCACTCAGCCATGAAATCAAAGTCATAAGGCTAGTAGCAGCATGATGAGTGGATTTAGGTACGACGATTCTAAGTGAAATAAGTCACACAGAAAAAGACACTTATCATAAGATATCACTTATAGAGGGAATGTAAAAACCGCTACCCTTGAACTGAATTACAAAACAGAACAGAGTCACACGTTTAGAAAACACACTATGGCTGCTTAACGGGAAAGGTGAGGTAGAGTGATGCATAAAACAATGGTTTCAAATTAGCTCAGATACCGTTCCATAAACCCAATATGTAATAGACAAGACCTACTCCTTCTTCAGTGAATTGGACTCAACACCCCCTATTCACGGCCCAAGAATATATCTGACTAGTAAGAATCTTAAAACCTATGTATTGATATCTCTCTGTAAGTGAGTCAAGTGGGTGTAAAGTGGCATAAACACAGCAGTGAAAAGCAGCTAAACCCCATTATAAAAATCAATTACTTTTAAAAACCTGTGAAAAAAAGACAGTGAAAGAGAGAGAAATTCTTACAAAATTCGTTTAGGGGCAGTTATGCTACCTGGATTGACCATATCTAGACCCACAGCTGATTGAGACATAAGGGTGGACACTCTTGGGGCTGAGAGGTTTGGTGAGGTTGGGTGAGGAAACGCAGACCCTTTAAAGTAATACTGCGTGGTACCCATCCCATGGGTCCCAAATCTCCAGGTTCAAGGGCATCTTCCTACATCGAAAACATGCATGAGAAACCCAGAAGATGGTACACCGTGTGATCGGGAAAGGTTTCTAAAACGCACCTCATTTCTCATCTCCTTGTGCTCGGGTTCGCCATTCCAGCCGCTTTACTAACAATCTCCCTCCTTGGAGAATCAGCACCTTTAACCTCCTGTTCCGTACAGGTTGCAATTTGTCCTGAGGATGAACGGAAAAAAGGGGGAAACAATGAGAGTCTAGCTCTAGGTGTTGGGACAGGCACAGGTCACTCTATTTTCCCATCAGGAAGAAGAATTTAGCACAGGCTCAGCCTGCCGCCCGGAACCAGAATAGGGCCTGAAGCAATCCTGCGCTTTTGCGGCCAGCTCCCAAGAAAGCGAGTTGAAAAATGGAGCTCAGGGGCACTGTAATTCACAAACCTGCAGACTTATAAATGACCACTCTCGTTCACAAATATATTGAGGGAAGGCAACGAAGAGGATTTGAAAGCAAGGCAGAATTGCAGGAAACAGATTTCAGGAGGGAGATTCGAATCGCCTTTAAAGCACAGGAAAAGCGGCAAAACCTCGACAATGATGCCCTTGGCCAAAAAGGGCGTATGCGTTTTTTCCTGAATATATTCAGGAAAAAACGCATACGCCCTTTTTGGCCAAGCAAGCAACCTGGAAAGGCAAATCAGCGCTACAAAGAAGTCTCGCTTCCCATCCGTCAAAAGGGCCATGCTGAATAAAGTGTCAAAACCAGAAATGCAGGGCAGGCCATGGAGAAACGGGAGCCTTGCTACGCTTATGGGCGGGATGTAAATTGCCAACAGCCACTCTGGAGAAGTGTACGGTGTGTCCTGAAACATCTAAAAAACTCAGCTTAGAGAGCATAGGGCACTTCCACTCATGCGCGTATAAATTGGGAAAACTAAAAATCAGCAAGACACAGGCACCCCAACGTTTAGGGCTGCTCTGTTGACAAGAACCTCCACTTCGTTACACCTTAAATATCCCAGGAAAGAGAAAAATGGATAAAGATGTTGTGGTCCTTATGTACAATGGAATATCACTCAGCCATGAAATCAAAGTCATAAGGCTAGTAGCAGCATGATGAGTGGATTTAGGTACGACGATTCTAAGTGAAATAAGTCACACAGAAAAAGACACTTATCATAAGATATCACTTATAGAGGGAATGTAAAAACCGCTACCCTTGAACTGAATTACAAAACAGAACAGAGTCACACGTTTAGAAAACACACTATGGCTGCTTAACGGGAAAGGTGAGGTAGAGTGATGCATAAAACAATGGTTTCAAATTAGCTCAGATACCGTTCCATAAACCCAATATGTAATAGACAAGACCTACTCCTTGCTCAGTGAATTGGACTCAACACCCCCTATTCACGGCCCAAGAATATATCTGACTAGTAAGAATCTTAAAACCTATGTATTGATATCTCTCTGTAAGTGAGTCAAGTGGGTTTAAAGTGGCATAAACACAGCAGTGAAAAGCAGCTAAACCCCATTATAAAAATCAATTACTTTTAAAAACCTGTGAAAAAAAGACAGTGAAAGAGAGAGAAATTCTTACAAAATTCGTTTAGGGGCAGTTATGCTACCTGGATTGACCATATCTAGACCCACAGCTGATTGAGACATAAGGGTGGACACTCTTGGGGCTGAGAGGTTTGGTGAGGTTGGGTGAGGAAACGCAGACCCTTTAAAGTAATACTGCGTGGTACCCATCCCATGGGTCCCAAATCTCCAGGTTCAAGGGCATCTTCCTACATCGAAAACATGCATGAGAAACCCAGAAGATGGCACACTGTGTGATCGGGAAAGGTTTCTAAAACGCACCTCATTTCTCATCTCCTTGTGCTCGAATTCGCCATTCCAGCTGCTTTACTAGCAGTCTCCCTCATTGGAGAATCAGCACCTTTAACCTCCTGTTCCGTACAGGTTGCAATTTGTCCTGAGGATGAACGGGAAAAGGGGGAAACAATGAGAGTCTAGCTCCAGGTGTTGGGACAGGCACAGGTCACTCTATTTTCCCATCAGGAAGAAGAATTAAGCACAGGCTCAGCCTGCCGCCCGGAACCAGAATAGGGCCTGAAGCAATCCTGCGCTTTTGCGGCCAGCTCCCAAGAAAGCGAGTTGAAAAATGGAGCTCAGGGGCACTGCAATTCACAAACCTGCAGACTTATAAATGACCACTCTCGTCCACAAATATATTGAGGGAAGGCAACGAAGAGGATTTGAAAGCAAGGCAGAATTGCAGAAAACAGATTTCAGGAGGGAGATTCGAATCGCCTTTAAAGCACAGGAAAAGCGGCAAAACCTCGACAATTATGCCCTTGGCCAAAAAGGGCGTATGCGTTTTTTCCTGAATATATTCAGGAAAAAACGCATACGCCCTTTTTGGCCAAGCAAGCAACCTGGAAAGGCAAATCAGCGCTACAAAGAAGTCTCGCTTCACATCGGTCAAAAGGGCCATGCTGAATAAAGTGTCAAAACCAGAAATGCAGGGCAGGCCATGGAGAAACGGGAGCCTTGCTACGCTGATGGGCGGGATGTAAATTGCCAACAGCCACTCTGGAGAAGTGTACGGTGTGTCCTGAAACATCTAAAAAACTCAGCTTAGAGAGCATAGGGCACTTCCACTCATGCACGTATAAATTGGGAAAACTAAAAATCAGCAAGACACAGGCACCCCAACGTTTAGGGCTGCTCTGTTGACAAGAACCTCCACTTCGTTACACCTTAAATATCCCAGGAAAGAGAAAAATGGATAAAGAAGTTGTGGTCCTTATGTACAATGGAATATCACTCAGCCATGAAATCAAAGTCATAAGGCTAGTAGCAGCATGATGAGTGGATTTAGGTACGACGATTCTAAGTGAAATAAGTCACACAGAAAAAGACACTTATCATAAGATATCACTTATAGAGGGAATGTAAAAACCGCTACCCTTGAACTGAATTACAAAACAGAACAGAGTCACACGTTTAGAAAACACACTATGGCTGCTTAACGGGAAAGGTGAGGTGGGGTGATGCATAAAACAAGGGTTTCAAATTAGCTCAGATACCGTTCCATAAACCCAATATGTAATAGACAAGACCTACTCCTTGCTCAGTGAATTGGACTCAACACCCCCTATTCACGGCCCAAGAATATATCTGACTAGTAAGAATCTTAAAACCTATGTATTGATATATCTCTATAAGTGAGTCAATTGGGTGTAAAGTGACATAAACACAGCAGTGAAAAGCAGCTAAACCCCATTATAAAAATCAATTACTTTTAAAAACCTGTGAAAAAAAGACAGTGAAAGAGAGAGAAATTCTTACAAAATTCGTTTAGGGGCAGTTATGCTACCTGGATTGACCATATCTAGACCCACAGCTGATTGAGACATAAGGGTGGACACTCTTGGGGCTGAGAGGTTTGGTGAGGTTGGGTGAGGAAACGCAGACCCTTTAAAGTAATACTGCGTGGTACCCATCCCATGGGTCCCAAATCTCCAGGTTCAAGGGCATCTTCCTACATCGAAAACATGCATGAGAAACCCAGAAGATGGTACACCGTGTGATCGGGAAAGGTTTCTAAAACGCACCTCATTTCTCATCTCCTTGTGCTCGGGTCCGCCATTCCAGCCGCTTTACTAACAATCTCCCTCCTTGGACAATCAGCACCTTTAACCTCCTGTTCCGTACAGGTTGCAATTTGTCCTGAGGATGAACGGGAAGAGGGGAAAACAATGAGAGACTAGCTCTAGGTGTTGGGAAAGGCAGAGGTCACTCTATTTTCCCATCAGGAAGAAGAATTAAGCACAGGCTCAGCCTGCCGCCCGAGACCAGAATAAGGCCTGAAGCAATCCTGCGCTTTTGCGGACAGCTCCCAAGAAAGCGAGTTGAAAAATGGAGCTCAGGGGCACTGCAATTCACAAACCTGCAGACTTATAAATGATCACTCTCGTCCACAAATATATTGAGGGAAGGCAACGAAGAGGATTTGAAAGCAAGGCAGAATTGCAGGAAACAGATTTCAGGAGGGAGATTCGAATCGCCTTTAAAGCACAGGAAAAGCGGCAAAACCTCGACAATGATGCCCTTGGCCAAAAAGGGCGTATGCGTTTTTTCCTGAATATATTCAGGAAAAAATGCATACGCCCTTTTTGGCCAACCAAGCAACCTGGAAAGGCAAATCAGCGCTACAAAGAAGTCTCGCTTCCCAACGGTCAAAAGGGCCATGCTGAATAAAGTGTCAAAACCAGAAATGCAGGGCAGGCCATGAGGAAACGGGAGCCTTGCTACGATGATGGGCGGGATGTAAATTGCCAACAGCCACTCTGCAGAAGTGTACGGTGTGTCCTGAAACATCTACAAAACTCAGCTTAGAGAGCATAGGGCACTTCCACTCATGGGCGTATAAATTGGGAAAACTAAAAATCAGCAAGACACAGGCACCCCAACGTTTAGGGCTGCTCTGTTGACAAGAACCTCCACTTCGTTACACCTTAAATATCTCAGGATAGAGAAAAATGGATAAATAAGTTGTGGTCCTTATGTACAATGGAATATCACTCAGCCATGAAATCAACGTCCTAAGGCTAGTAGCAGCATGATGATTGGATTTAGGTACGACGATTCTAAGTGAAATAAGTCACACAGAAAAAGACACTTATCATAAGATATCACTTATAGAGGGAATGTAAAAACCGCTACCCTTGAACTGAATTACAAAACTGAACAGAGTCACACGTTTAGAAAACACACTATGGGTGCTTAACGGGAAAGGTGAGGTGGGGTGATGCATAAAACAAGGGTTTCAAATTAGCTCAGATACCGTTCCATAAAACCAATATGTAATAGACAAGACCTACTCCTTGCTCAGTGAATTGGACTCAACACCCCCTATTCACGGCCCAAGAATATATCTGACTAGTAAGAATCTTAAAACCTATGTATTGATATCTCTCTGTAAGTGAGTCAATTGGGTGTAAAGTGACATAAACACAGCAGTGAAAAGCAGCTAAACCCCATTATAAAAATCAATTACTTTTAAAAACCTGTGAAAAAAAGACAGTGAAAGAGAGAGAAATTCTTACAAAATTCGTTTAGGGGCAGTTAGGCTACCTGGATTGACCATATCTAGACCCACAGCTGATTGAGACATAAGGGTGGACACTCTTGGGGCTGAGAGGTTTGGTGAGGTTGGGTGAGGAAACGCAGACCCTTTAAAGTAATACTGCGTGGTACCCATCCCATGGGTCCCAAATCTCCAGGTTCAAGGGCATCTTCCTACATCGAAAACATGCATGAGAAACCCAGAAGATGGCACACTGTGTGATCGGGAAAGGTTTCTAAAACGCACCTCATTTCTCATCTCCTTGTGCTCGAATTCGCCATTCCAGCTGCTTTACTAGCAGTCTCCCTCATTGGAGAATCAGCACCTTTAACCTCCTGTTCCGTACAGGTTGCAATTTGTCCTGAGGATGAACGGAAAAAAGGGGGAAACAATGAGAGTCTAGCTCTAGGTGTTGGGACAGGCACAGGTCACTCTATTTTCCCATCAGGAAGAAGAATTTAGCACAGGCTCAGCCTGCCGCCCGGAACCAGAATAGGGCCTGAAGCAATCCTGCGCTTTTGCGGCCAGCTCCCAAGAAAGCGAGTTGAAAAATGGAGCTCAGGGGCACTGTAATTCACAAACCTGCAGACTTATAAATGACCACTCTCGTTCACAAATATATTGAGGGAAGGCAACGAAGAGGATTTGAAAGCAAGGCAGAATTGCAGGAAACAGATTTCAGGAGGGAGATTCGAATCGCCTTTAAAGCACAGGAAAAGCGGCAAAACCTCGACAATGATGCCCTTGGCCAAAAAGGGCGTATGCGTTTTTTCCTGAATATATTCAGGAAAAAACGCATACGCCCTTTTTGGCCAAGCAAGCAACCTGGAAAGGCAAATCAGCGCTACAAAGAAGTCTCGCTTCCCATCCGTCAAAAGGGCCATGCTGAATAAAGTGTCAAAACCAGAAATGCAGGGCAGGCCATGGAGAAACGGGAGCCTTGCTACGCTTATGGGCGGGATGTAAATTGCCAACAGCCACTCTGGAGAAGTGTACGGTGTGTCCTGAAACATCTAAAAAACTCAGCTTAGAGAGCATAGGGCACTTCCACTCATGCGCGTATAAATTGGGAAAACTAAAAATCAGCAAGACACAGGCACCCCAACGTTTAGGGCTGCTCTGTTGACAAGAACCTCCACTTCGTTACACCTTAAATATCCCAGGAAAGAGAAAAATGGATAAAGATGTTGTGGTCCTTATGTACAATGGAATATCACTCAGCCATGAAATCAAAGTCATAAGGCTAGTAGCAGCATGATGAGTGGATTTAGGTACGACGATTCTAAGTGAAATAAGTCACACAGAAAAAGACACTTATCATAAGATATCACTTATAGAGGGAATGTAAAAACCGCTACCCTTGAACTGAATTACAAAACAGAACAGAGTCACACGTTTAGAAAACACACTATGGCTGCTTAACGGGAAAGGTGAGGTAGAGTGATGCATAAAACAATGGTTTCAAATTAGCTCAGATACCGTTCCATAAACCCAATATGTAATAGACAAGACCTACTCCTTGCTCAGTGAATTGGACTCAACACCCCCTATTCACGGCCCAAGAATATATCTGACTAGTAAGAATCTTAAAACCTATGTATTGATATCTCTCTGTAAGTGAGTCAAGTGGGTTTAAAGTGGCATAAACACAGCAGTGAAAAGCAGCTAAACCCCATTATAAAAATCAATTACTTTTAAAAACCTGTGAAAAAAAGACAGTGAAAGAGAGAGAAATTCTTACAAAATTCGTTTAGGGGCAGTTATGCTACCTGGATTGACCATATCTAGACCCACAGCTGATTGAGACATAAGGGTGGACACTCTTGGGGCTGAGAGGTTTGGTGAGGTTGGGTGAGGAAACGCAGACCCTTTAAAGTAATACTGCGTGGTACCCATCCCATGGGTCCCAAATCTCCAGGTTCAAGGGCATCTTCCTACATCGAAAACATGCATGAGAAACCCAGAAGATGGTACACCGTGTGATCGGGAAAGGTTTCTAAAACGCACCTCATTTCTCATCTCCTTGTGCTCGGGTTCGCCATTCCAGACGCTTTACTAACAATCTCCCTCCTTGGAGAATCAGCACCTTTAACCTCCTATTCCGTACAGGTTGCAATTTGTCCTGAGGATGAACGGAAAAAAGGGGGAAACAATGAGAGTCTAGCTCTAGGTGTTGGGACAGGCACAGGTCACTCTATTTTCCCATCAGGAAGAAGAATTTAGCACAGGCTCAGCCTGCCGCCCGGAACAAGAATAGGGCCTGAAGCAATCCTGCGCTTTTGCGGCCAGCTCCCAAGAAAGCGAGTTGAAAAATGGAGCTCAGGGGCACTGTAATTCACAAACCTGCAGACTTATAAATGACCACTCTCGTCCACAAATATATTGAGGGAAGGCAACGAAGAGGATTTGAAAGCAAGGCAGAATTGCAGGAAACAGATTTCAGGAGGGAGATTCGAATCGCCTTTAAAGCACAGGAAAAGCGGCAAAACCTCGACAATGATGCCCTTGGCCAAAAAGGGCGTATGCGTTTTTTCCTGAATATATTCAGGAAAAAACGCATACGCCCTTTTTGGCCAAGCAAGCAACCTGGAAAGGCAAATCAGCGCTACAAAGAAGTCTCGCTTCCCATCCGTCAAAAGGGCCATGCTGAATAAAGTGTCAAAACCAGAAATGCAGGGCAGGCCATGGAGAAACGGGAGCCTTGCTACGCTTATGGGCGGGATGTAAATTGCCAACAGCCACTCTGGAGAAGTGTACGGTGTGTCCTGAAACATCTAAAAAACTCAGCTTAGAGAGCATAGGGCACTTCCACTCATGCGCGTATAAATTGGGAAAACTAAAAATCAGCAAGACACAGGCACCCCAACGTTTAGGGCTGCTCTGTTGACAAGAACCTCCACTTCGTTACACCTTAAATATCCCAGGAAAGAGAAAAATGGATAAAGAAGTTGTGGTCCTTATGTACAATGGAATATCACTCAGCCATGAAATCAAAGTCATAAGGCTAGTAGCAGCATGATGAGTGGATTTAGGTACGACGATTCTAAGTGAAATAAGTCACACAGAAAAAGACACTTATCATAAGATATCACTTATAGAGGGAATGTAAAAACCGCTACCCTTGAACTGAATTACAAAACAGAACAGAGTCACACGTTTAGAAAACACACTATGGCTGCTTAACGGGAAAGGTGAGGTAGAGTGATGCATAAAACAATGGTTTCAAATTAGCTCAGATACCGTTCCATAAACCCAATATGTAATAGACAAGACCTACTCCTTGCTCAGTGAATTGGACTCAACACCCCCTATTCACGGCCCAAGAATATATCTGACTAGTAAGAATCTTAAAACCTATGTATTGATATCTCTCTGTAAGTGAGTCAAGTGGGTTTAAAGTGGCATAAACACAGCAGTGAAAAGCAGCTAAACCCCATTATAAAAATCAATTACTTTTAAAAACCTGTGAAAAAAAGACAGTGAAAGAGAGAGAAATTCTTACAAAATTCGTTTAGGGGCAGTTATGCTACCTGGATTGACCATATCTAGACCCACAGCTGATTGAGACATAAGGGTGGACACTCTTGGGGCTGAGAGGTTTGGTGAGGTTGGGTGAGGAAACGCAGACCCTTTAAAGTAATACTGCGTGGTACCCATCCCATGGGTCCCAAATCTCCAGGTTCAAGGGCATCTTCCTACATCGAAAACATGCATGAGAAACCCAGAAGATGGCACACTGTGTGATCGGGAAAGGTTTCTAAAACGCACCTCATTTCTCATCTCCTTGTGCTCGAATTCGCCATTCCAGCTGCTTTACTAGCAGTCTCCCTCATTGGAGAATCAGCACCTTTAACCTCCTGTTCCGTACAGGTTGCAATTTGTCCTGAAGATGAACGGGAAGAGGGGAAAACAATGAGAGACTAGCTCTAGGTGTTGGGAAAGGCAGAGGTCACTCTATTTTCCCATCAGGAAGAAGAATTAAGCACAGGCTCAGCCTGCCGCCCGAGACCAGAATAAGGCCTGAAGCAATCCTGCGCTTTTGCGGACAGCTCCCAAGAAAGCGAGTTGAAAAATGGAGCTCAGGGGCACTGCAATTCACAAACCTGCAGACTTATAAATGATCACTCTCGTCCACAAATATATTGAGGGAAGGCAACGAAGAGGATTTGAAAGCAAGGCAGAATTGCAGGAAACAGATTTCAGGAGGGAGATTCGAATCGCCTTTAAAGCACAGGAAAAGCGGCAAAACCTCGACAATGATGCCCTTGGCCAAAAAGGGCGTATGCGTTTTTTCCTGAATATATTCAGGAAAAAATGCATACGCCCTTTTTGGCCAACCAAGCAACCTGGAAAGGCAAATCAGCGCTACAAAGAAGTCTCGCTTCCCAACGGTCAAAAGGGCCATGCTGAATAAAGTGTCAAAACCAGAAATGCAGGGCAGGCCATGAGGAAACGGGAGCCTTGCTACGATGATGGGCGGGATGTAAATTGCCAACAGCCACTCTGGAGAAGTGTACGGTGTGTCCTGAAACATCTACAAAACTCAGCTTAGAGAGCATAGGGCACTTCCACTCATGGGCGTATAAATTGGGAAAACTAAAAATCAGCAAGACACAGGCACCCCAACGTTTAGGGCTGCTCTGTTGACAAGAACCTCCACTTCGTTACACCTTAAATATCTCAGGATAGAGAAAAATGGATAAATAAGTTGTGGTCCTTATGTACAATGGAATATCACTCAGCCATGAAATCAACGTCCTAAGGCTAGTAGCAGCATGATGATTGGATTTAGGTACGACGATTCTAAGTGAAATAAGTCACACAGAAAAAGACACTTATCATAAGATATCACTTATAGAGGGAATGTAAAAACCGCTACCCTTGAACTGAATTACAAAACTGAACAGAGTCACACGTTTAGAAAACACACTATGGCTGCTTAACGGGAAAGGTGAGGTGGGGTGATGCATAAAACAAGGGTTTCAAATTAGCTCAGATACCGTTCCATAAACCCAATATGTAATAGACAAGACCTACTCCTTGCTCAGTGAATTGGACTCAACACCCCCTATTCACGGCCCAAGAATATATCTGACTAGTAAGAATCTTAAAACCTATGTATTGATATCTCTCTGTAAGTGAGTCAATTGGGTGTAAAGTGACATAAACACAGCAGTGAAAAGCAGCTAAACCCCATTATAAAAATCAATTACTTTTAAAAACCTGTGAAAAAAAGACAGTGAAAGAGAGAGAAATTCTTACAAAATTCGTTTAGGGGCAGTTAGGCTACCTGGATTGACCATATCTAGACCCACAGCTGATTGAGACATAAGGGTGGACACTCTTGGGGCTGAGAGGTTTGGTGAGGTTGGGTGAGGAAACGCAGACCCTTTAAAGTAATACTGCGTGGTACCCATCCCATGGGTCCCAAATCTCCAGGTTCAAGGGCATCTTCCTACATCGAAAACATGCATGAGAAACCCAGAAGATGGCACACTGTGTGATCGGGAAAGGTTTCTAAAACGCACCTCATTTCTCATCTCCTTGTGCTCGAATTCGCCATTCCAGCTGCTTTACTAGCAGTCTCCCTCATTGGAGAATCAGCACCTTTAACCTCCTGTTCCGTACAGGTTGCAATTTGTCCTGAGGATGAACGGAAAAAAGGGGGAAACAATGAGAGTCTAGCTCTAGGTGTTGGGACAGGCACAGGTCACTCTATTTTCCCATCAGGAAGAAGAATTTAGCACAGGCTCAGCCTGCCGCCCGGAACCAGAATAGGGCCTGAAGCAATCCTGCGCTTTTGCGGCCAGCTCCCAAGAAAGCGAGTTGAAAAATGGAGCTCAGGGGCACTGTAATTCACAAACCTGCAGACTTATAAATGACCACTCTCGTTCACAAATATATTGAGGGAAGGCAACGAAGAGGATTTGAAAGCAAGGCAGAATTGCAGGAAACAGATTTCAGGAGGGAGATTCGAATCGCCTTTAAAGCACAGGAAAAGCGGCAAAACCTCGACAATGATGCCCTTGGCCAAAAAGGGCGTATGCGTTTTTTCCTGAATATATTCAGGAAAAAACGCATACGCCCTTTTTGGCCAAGCAAGCAACCTGGAAAGGCAAATCAGCGCTACAAAGAAGTCTCGCTTCCCATCCGTCAAAAGGGCCATGCTGAATAAAGTGTCAAAACCAGAAATGCAGGGCAGGCCATGGAGAAACGAGAGCCTTGCTACGCTTATGGGCGGGATGTAAATTGCCAACAGCCACTCTGGAGAAGTGTACGGTGTGTCCTGAAACATCTAAAAAACTCAGCTTAGAGAGCATAGGGCACTTCCACTCATGCGCGTATAAATTGGGAAAACTAAAAATCAGCAAGACACAGGCACCCCAACGTTTAGGGCTGCTCTGTTGACAAGAACCTCCACTTCGTTACACCTTAAATATCCCAGGAAAGAGAAAAATGGATAAAGATGTTGTGGTCCTTATGTACAATGGAATATCACTCAGCCATGAAATCAAAGTCATAAGGCTAGTAGCAGCATGATGAGTGGATTTAGGTACGACGATTCTAAGTGAAATAAGTCACACAGAAAAAGACACTTATCATAAGATATCACTTATAGAGGGAATGTAAAAACCGCTACCCTTGAACTGAATTACAAAACAGAACAGAGTCACACGTTTAGAAAACACACTATGGCTGCTTAACGGGAAAGGTGAGGTAGGGTGATGCATAAAACAATGGTTTCAAATTAGCTCAGATACCGTTCCATAAACCCAATATGTAATAGACAAGACCTACTCCTTGCTCAGTGAATTGGACTCAACACCCCCTATTCACGGCCCAAGAATATATCTGACTAGTAAGAATCTTAAAACCTATGTATTGATATCTCTCTGTAAGTGAGTCAAGTGGGTTTAAAGTGGCATAAACACAGCAGTGAAAAGCAGCTAAACCCCATTATAAAAATCAATTACTTTTAAAAACCTGTGAAAAAAAGACAGTGAAAGAGAGAGAAATTCTTACAAAATTCGTTTAGGGGCAGTTATGCTACCTGGATTGACCATATCTAGACCCACAGCTGATTGAGACATAAGGGTGGACACTCTTGGGGCTGAGAGGTTTGGTGAGGTTGGGTGAGGAAACGCAGACCCTTTAAAGTAATACTGCGTGGTACCCATCCCATGGGTCCCAAATCTCCAGGTTCAAGGGCATCTTCCTACATCGAAAACATGCATGAGAAACCCAGAAGATGGTACACCGTGTGATCGGGAAAGGTTTCTAAAACGCACCTCATTTCTCATCTCCTTGTGCTCGGGTTCGCCATTCCAGACGCTTTACTAACAATCTCCCTCCTTGGAGAATCAGCACCTTTAACCTCCTATTCCGTACAGGTTGCAATTTGTCCTGAGGATGAACGGAAAAAAGGGGGAAACAATGAGAGTCTAGCTCTAGGTGTTGGGACAGGCACAGGTCACTCTATTTTCCCATCAGGAAGAAGAATTTAGCACAGGCTCAGCCTGCCGCCCGGAACAAGAATAGGGCCTGAAGCAATCCTGCGCTTTTGCGGCCAGCTCCCAAGAAAGCGAGTTGAAAAATGGAGCTCAGGGGCACTGTAATTCACAAACCTGCAGACTTATAAATGACCACTCTCGTCCACAAATATATTGAGGGAAGGCAACGAAGAGGATTTGAAAGCAAGGCAGAATTGCAGGAAACAGATTTCAGGAGGGAGATTCGAATCGCCTTTAAAGCACAGGAAAAGCGGCAAAACCTCGACAATGATGCCCTTGGCCAAAAAGGGCGTATGCGTTTTTTCCTGAATATATTCAGGAAAAAACGCATACGCCCTTTTTGGCCAAGCAAGCAACCTGGAAAGGCAAATCAGCGCTACAAAGAAGTCTCGCTTCCCATCCGTCAAAAGGGCCATGCTGAATAAAGTGTCAAAACCAGAAATGCAGGGCAGGCCATGGAGAAACGGGAGCCTTGCTACGCTTATGGGCGGGATGTAAATTGCCAACAGCCACTCTGGAGAAGTGTACGGTGTGTCCTGAAACATCTAAAAAACTCAGCTTAGAGAGCATAGGGCACTTCCACTCATGCGCGTATAAATTGGGAAAACTAAAAATCAGCAAGACACAGGCACCCCAACGTTTAGGGCTGCTCTGTTGACAAGAACCTCCACTTCGTTACACCTTAAATATCCCAGGAAAGAGAAAAATGGATAAAGAAGTTGTGGTCCTTATGTACAATGGAATATCACTCAGCCATGAAATCAAAGTCATAAGGCTAGTAGCAGCATGATGAGTGGATTTAGGTACGACGATTCTAAGTGAAATAAGTCACACAGAAAAAGACACTTATCATAAGATATCACTTATAGAGGGAATGTAAAAACCGCTACCCTTGAACTGAATTACAAAACAGAACAGAGTCACACGTTTAGAAAACACACTATGGCTGCTTAACGGGAAAGGTGAGGTAGAGTGATGCATAAAACAATGGTTTCAAATTAGCTCAGATACCGTTCCATAAACCCAATATGTAATAGACAAGACCTACTCCTTGCTCAGTGAATTGGACTCAACACCCCCTATTCACGGCCCAAGAATATATCTGACTAGTAAGAATCTTAAAACCTATGTATTGATATCTCTCTGTAAGTGAGTCAAGTGGGTTTAAAGTGGCATAAACACAGCAGTGAAAAGCAGCTAAACCCCATTATAAAAATCAATTACTTTTAAAAACCTGTGAAAAAAAGACAGTGAAAGAGAGAGAAATTCTTACAAAATTCGTTTAGGGGCAGTTATGCTACCTGGATTGACCATATCTAGACCCACAGCTGATTGAGACATAAGGGTGGACACTCTTGGGGCTGAGAGGTTTGGTGAGGTTGGGTGAGGAAACGCAGACCCTTTAAAGTAATACTGCGTGGTACCCATCCCATGGGTCCCAAATCTCCAGGTTCAAGGGCATCTTCCTACATCGAAAACATGCATGAGAAACCCAGAAGATGGTACACCGTGTGATCGGGAAAGGTTTCTAAAACGCACCTCATTTCTCATCTCCTTGTGCTCGGGTTCGCCATTCCAGACGCTTTACTAACAATCTCCCTCCTTGGAGAATCAGCACCTTTAACCTCCTATTCCGTACAGGTTGCAATTTGTCCTGAGGATGAACGGAAAAAAGGGGGAAACAATGAGAGTCTAGCTCTAGGTGTTGGGACAGGCACAGGTCACTCTATTTTCCCATCAGGAAGAAGAATTTAGCACAGGCTCAGCCTGCCGCCCGGAACAAGAATAGGGCCTGAAGCAATCCTGCGCTTTTGCGGCCAGCTCCCAAGAAAGCGAGTTGAAAAATGGAGCTCAGGGGCACTGTAATTCACAAACCTGCAGACTTATAAATGACCACTCTCGTCCACAAATATATTGAGGGAAGGCAACGAAGAGGATTTGAAAGCAAGGCAGAATTGCAGGAAACAGATTTCAGGAGGGAGATTCGAATCGCCTTTAAAGCACAGGAAAAGCGGCAAAACCTCGACAATGATGCCCTTGGCCAAAAAGGGCGTATGCGTTTTTTCCTGAATATATTCAGGAAAAAACGCATACGCCCTTTTTGGCCAAGCAAGCAACCTGGAAAGGCAAATCAGCGCTACAAAGAAGTCTCGCTTCCCATCCGTCAAAAGGGCCATGCTGAATAAAGTGTCAAAACCAGAAATGCAGGGCAGGCCATGGAGAAACGGGAGCCTTGCTACGCTTATGGGCGGGATGTAAATTGCCAACAGCCACTCTGGAGAAGTGTACGGTGTGTCCTGAAACATCTAAAAAACTCAGCTTAGAGAGCATAGGGCACTTCCACTCATGCGCGTATAAATTGGGAAAACTAAAAATCAGCAAGACACAGGCACCCCAACGTTTAGGGCTGCTCTGTTGACAAGAACCTCCACTTCGTTACACCTTAAATATCCCAGGAAAGAGAAAAATGGATAAAGAAGTTGTGGTCCTTATGTACAATGGAATATCACTCAGCCATGAAATCAAAGTCATAAGGCTAGTAGCAGCATGATGAGTGGATTTAGGTACGACGATTCTAAGTGAAATAAGTCACACAGAAAAAGACACTTATCATAAGATATCACTTATAGAGGGAATGTAAAAACCGCTACCCTTGAACTGAATTACAAAACAGAACAGAGTCACACGTTTAGAAAACACACTATGGCTGCTTAACGGGAAAGGTGAGGTAGAGTGATGCATAAAACAATGGTTTCAAATTAGCTCAGATACCGTTCCATAAACCCAATATGTAATAGACAAGACCTACTCCTTGCTCAGTGAATTGGACTCAACACCCCCTATTCACGGCCCAAGAATATATCTGACTAGTAAGAATCTTAAAACCTATGTATTGATATCTCTCTGTAAGTGAGTCAAGTGGGTTTAAAGTGGCATAAACACAGCAGTGAAAAGCAGCTAAACCCCATTATAAAAATCAATTACTTTTAAAAACCTGTGAAAAAAAGACAGTGAAAGAGAGAGAAATTCTTACAAAATTCGTTTAGGGGCAGTTATGCTACCTGGATTGACCATATCTAGACCCACAGCTGATTGAGACATAAGGGTGGACACTCTTGGGGCTGAGAGGTTTGGTGAGGTTGGGTGAGGAAACGCAGACCCTTTAAAGTAATACTGCGTGGTACCCATCCCATGGGTCCCAAATCTCCAGGTTCAAGGGCATCTTCCTACATCGAAAACATGCATGAGAAACCCAGAAGATGGTACACCGTGTGATCGGGAAAGGTTTCTAAAACGCACCTCATTTCTCATCTCCTTGTGCTCGGGTTCGCCATTCCAGACGCTTTACTAACAATCTCCCTCCTTGGAGAATCAGCACCTTTAACCTCCTATTCCGTACAGGTTGCAATTTGTCCTGAGGATGAACGGAAAAAAGGGGGAAACAATGAGAGTCTAGCTCTAGGTGTTGGGACAGGCACAGGTCACTCTATTTTCCCATCAGGAAGAAGAATTTAGCACAGGCTCAGCCTGCCGCCCGGAACAAGAATAGGGCCTGAAGCAATCCTGCGCTTTTGCGGCCAGCTCCCAAGAAAGCGAGTTGAAAAATGGAGCTCAGGGGCACTGTAATTCACAAACCTGCAGACTTATAAATGACCACTCTCGTCCACAAATATATTGAGGGAAGGCAACGAAGAGGATTTGAAAGCAAGGCAGAATTGCAGGAAACAGATTTCAGGAGGGAGATTCGAATCGCCTTTAAAGCACAGGAAAAGCGGCAAAACCTCGACAATGATGCCCTTGGCCAAAAAGGGCGTATGCGTTTTTTCCTGAATATATTCAGGAAAAAACGCATACGCCCTTTTTGGCCAAGCAAGCAACCTGGAAAGGCAAATCAGCGCTACAAAGAAGTCTCGCTTCCCATCCGTCAAAAGGGCCATGCTGAATAAAGTGTCAAAACCAGAAATGCAGGGCAGGCCATGGAGAAACGGGAGCCTTGCTACGCTTATGGGCGGGATGTAAATTGCCAACAGCCACTCTGGAGAAGTGTACGGTGTGTCCTGAAACATCTAAAAAACTCAGCTTAGAGAGCATAGGGCACTTCCACTCATGCGCGTATAAATTGGGAAAACTAAAAATCAGCAAGACACAGGCACCCCAACGTTTAGGGCTGCTCTGTTGACAAGAACCTCCACTTCGTTACACCTTAAATATCCCAGGAAAGAGAAAAATGGATAAAGAAGTTGTGGTCCTTATGTACAATGGAATATCACTCAGCCATGAAATCAAAGTCATAAGGCTAGTAGCAGCATGATGAGTGGATTTAGGTACGACGATTCTAAGTGAAATAAGTCACACAGAAAAAGACACTTATCATAAGATATCACTTATAGAGGGAATGTAAAAACCGCTACCCTTGAACTGAATTACAAAACAGAACAGAGTCACACGTTTAGAAAACACACTATGGCTGCTTAACGGGAAAGGTGAGGTAGAGTGATGCATAAAACAATGGTTTCAAATTAGCTCAGATACCGTTCCATAAACCCAATATGTAATAGACAAGACCTACTCCTTGCTCAGTGAATTGGACTCAACACCCCCTATTCACGGCCCAAGAATATATCTGACTAGTAAGAATCTTAAAACCTATGTATTGATATCTCTCTGTAAGTGAGTCAAGTGGGTGTAAAGTGGCATAAACACAGCAGTGAAAAGCAGCTAAACCCCATTATAAAAATCAATTACTTTTAAAAACCTGTGAAAAAAAGACAGTGAAAGAGAGAGAAATTCTTACAAAATTCGTTTAGGGGCAGTTATGCTACCTGGATTGACCATATCTAGACCCACAGCTGATTGAGACATAAGGGTGGACACTCTTGGGGCTGAGAGGTTTGGTGAGGTTGGGTGAGGAAACGCAGACCCTTTAAAGTAATACTGCGTGGTACCCATCCCATGGGTCCCAAATCTCCAGGTTCAAGGGCATCTTCCTACATCGAAAACATGCATGAGAAACCCAGAAGATGGCACACCGTGTTATCGGGAAAGGTTTCTAAAACGCACCTCATTTCTCATCTCCTTGTGCTCGGATCCGCCATTCCAGCCGCTTTACTAACAATCTCCCTCCTTGGAGAATCAGCACCTTTAACCTCCTGTTCCGTACAGGTTGCAATTTGTCCTGAGGATGAACGGGAAGAGGGGAAAACAATGAGAGACTAGCTCTAGGTGTTGGGAATGGCAGAGGTCACTCTATTTTCCCATCAGGAAGAAGAATTAAGCACAGGCTCAGCCTGCCGTCCGAGACCAGAATAAGGCCTGAAGCAATCCTGCGCTTTTGCGGCCAGCTCCCAAGAAAGCGAGTTGAAAAATGGAGCTCAGGGGCACTGCAATTCACAAAGCTGCAGACTTATAAATGACCACTCTCGTCCACAAATATATTGAGGGAAGGCAACGAAGAGGATTTGAAAGCAAGGCAGAATTGCAGGAAACAGATTTCAGGAGGGAGATTCGAATCGCCTTTAAAGCACAGGAAAAGCGGCAAAACCTCGACAATGATGCCCTTGGCCAAAAAGGGCGTATGCGTTTTTTCCTGAATATATTCAGGAAAAAATGCATACGCCCTTTTTGGCCAACCAAGCAACCTGGAAAGGCAAATCAGCGCTACAAAGAAGTCTCGCTTCCCATCGGTCAAAAGGGCCATGCTGAATAAAGTGTCAAAACCAGAAGTGCAGGGCAGGCCATGAGGAAACGGGAGCCTTGCTACGATGATGGGCGGGATGTAAATTGCCAACAGCCACTCTGGAGAAGTGTACGGTGTGGCCTGAAACATCTAAAAAACTCAGCTTAGAGAGCATAGGGCACTTCCACTCAAGGGCGTATAAATTGGGAAAACTAAAAATCAGCAAGACACAGGCACCCCAACGTTTAGGGCTGCTCTGTTGACAAGAACCTCCACTTCGTTACACCTTAAATATCTCAGGATAGAGAAAAATGGATAAATAAGTTGTGGTCCTTATGTACAATGGAATATCACTCAGCCATGAAATCAACGTCATAAGGCTAGTTGCAGCATGATGAGTGGATTTAGGTACGACGATTCTAAGTGAAATAAGTCACACAGAAAAAGACACTTATCATAAGATATCACTTATAGAGGGAATGTAAAAACCGCTACCCTTGAACTGAATTACAAAACAGAACAGAGTCACACGTTTAGAAAACACACTATGGCTGCTTAACGGGAAAGGTGAGGTGGGGTGATGCATAAAACAAGGGTTTCAAATTAGCTCAGATACCGTTCCATAAACCCAATATGTTATAGACAAGACCTACTCCTTGCTCAGTGAATTGGACTCAACACCCCCTATTCACAGCCCAAGAATATATCTGACTACTAAGAATCTTAAAACTTATGTATTGATATCTCTTTGTAAGTGAGACAAGAGGGTGTAAACTGGCATAAACACAGCAGTGAAAAGCAGCTAAACCCCATTATAAAAATCAATTACTTTTAAAAACCTGTGAAAAAAAGACAGTGAAAGAGAGAGAAATTCTTACAAAATTCGTTTAGGGGCAGTTATGCTACCTGGATTGACCATATCTAGACCCACAGCTGATTGAGACATAAGGGTGGACACTCTTGGGGCTGAGAGGTTTGGTGAGGTTGGGTGAGCAAACGCAGACCCTTTAAAGTAATACTGCGTGGTACCCATCCCATGGGTCCCAAATCTCCAGGTTCAAGGGCATCTTCCTACATCGAAAACATGCATGAGAAACCCAGAAGATGGTACACCGTGTGATCGGGAAAGGTTTCTAAAACGCACCTCATTTCTCATGTCCTTGTGCTCGGGTTCGCCATTCCAGCCGCATTACTAGCAATCTCCCTCCTTGGAGAATCAGCACCTTTAACCTCCTGTTCCGTACAGGTTGCAATTTGTCCTGAGGATGAACGGGAAGAAGGGGGAACCAATGAGAGACTAGCTCTAGGTGTTGGGACAGGCACAGGTCACTCTATTTTCCCATCAGGAAGAAGAATTAAGCACAGGCTCAGCCTGCCGCCCGGGACCAGAATAGGGCCTGAAGCAATCCTGCGCTTTTGCGGCCAGCTCCCAAGAAAGCGAGTTGAAAAATGGAGCTCAGGGGCACTGCAATTCACAAACCTGCAGACTTATAAATGATCACTCTCGTCCACAAATATATTGAGGGAAGGCAACGAAGAGGATTTGAAAGCAAGGCAGAATTGCAGGAAACAGATTTCAGGAGGGAGATTCGAATCGCCTTTAAAGCACAGGAAAAGCGGCAAAACCTCGTCAATGATGCCCTTGGCCAAAAAGGGCGTATGCGTTTTTTCCTGAATATATTCAGGAAAAAACGCATACGCCCTTTTTGGCCAACCAAGCAACCTGGAAAGGCAAATCAGCGCTACAAAGAAGTCTCGCTTCCCATCGGTCAAAAGGGCCATGCTGAATAAAGTGTCAAAACCAGAAATGCAGGACAGGCCATGGAGAAACGGGAGCCTTGCTACGCTGATGGGCGGGATGTAAATTGCTAACAGCCACCCTGGAGAAGTGTACGGTGTGTCCTGAAACATCTAAAAAACTCAGCTTAGAGAGCATAGGGCACTTCCACTCATGCGCGTATAAATTGGGAAAACTAAAAATCAGCAAGACACAGGCACCCCAACGTTTAGGGCTGCTCTGTTGACAAGAACCTCCACTTCGTTACACCTTAAATATCCCAGGAAAGAGAAAAATGGATAAAGAAGTTGTGGTCCTTATGTACAATGGAATATCACTCAGCCATGAAATCAAAGTCATAAGGCTAGTAGCAGCATGATGAGTGGATTTAGGTACGAGGATTCTAAGTGAAATAAGTCACACAGAAAAAGACACTTATCATAAGATATCACTTATAGAGGGAATGTAAAAACCGCTACCCTTGAACTGAATTACAAAACAGAACAGAGTCACACGTTTAGAAAACACACTATGGCTGCTTAACGGGAAAGGTGAGGTAGAGTGATGCATAAAACAATGGTTTCAAATTAGCTCAGATACCGTTCCATAAACCCAATATGTAATAGACAAGACCTACTCCTTGCTCAGTGAATTGGACTCAACACCCCCTATTCACGGCCCAAGAATATATCTGACTAGTAAGAATCTTAAAACCTATGTATTGATATCTCTCTGTAAGTGAGTCAAGTGGGTGTAAAGTGGCATAAACACAGCAGTGAAAAGCAGCTAAACCCCATTATAAAAATCAATTACTTTTAAAAACCTGTGAAAAAAAGACAGTGAAAGAGAGAGAAATTCTTACAAAATTCGTTTAGGGGCAGTTATGCTACCTGGATTGACCATATCTAGACCCACAGCTGATTGAGACATAAGGGTGGACACTCTTGGGGCTGAGAGGTTTGGTGAGGTTGGGTGAGGAAACGCAGACCCTTTAAAGTAATACTGCGTGGTACCCATCCCATGGGTCCCAAATCTCCAGGTTCAAGGGCATCTTCCTACATCGAAAACATGCATGAGAAACCCAGAAGATGGCACACTGTGTGATCGGGAAAGGTTTCTAAAACGCACCTCATTTCTCATCTCCTTGTGCTCGAATTCGCCATTCCAGCTGCTTTACTAGCAGTCTCCCTCATTGGAGAATCAGCACCTTTAACCTCCTGTTCCGTACAGGTTGCAATTTGTCCTGAGGATGAACGGGAAGAGGGGAAAACAATGAGAGACTAGCTCTAGGTGTTCGGAAAGGCACAGGTCACTCTATTTTCCCATCAGGAAGAAGAATTAAGCACAGGCTCAGCCTGCCGCACGAGACCAGAATAAGGCCTGAAGCAATCCTGCGCTTTTGCGGCCAGCTCCCAAGAAAGCGAGTTGAAAAATGGAGCTCAGGGGCACTGCAATTCACAAACCTGCAGACTTATAAATGATCACTCTCGTCCACAAATATATTGAGGGAAGGCAACGAAGAGGATTTGAAAGCAAGGCAGAATTGCAGGAAACAGATTTCAGGAGGGAGATTCGAATCGCCTTTAAAGCACAGGAAAAGCGGCAAAACCTCGACAATGATGCCCTAGGCCAAAAAGGGCGTATGCGTTTTTTCCTGAATATATTCAGGAAAAAACGCATACGCCCTTTTTGGCCAACCAAGCAACCTGGAAAGGCAAATCAGCGCTACAAAGAAGGCTCGCTTCCCATCGGTCAAAAGGGCCATGCTGAATAAAGTGTCAAAACCAGAAATGCAGGGCAGGCCATGAGGAAACGGGAGCCTTGCTACGATGATGGGCGGGATGTAAATTGCCAACAGCCACTCTGGAGAAGTGTACGGTGTGTCCTGAAACATCTAAAAAACTCAGCTTAGAGAGCATAGGGCACTTCCACTCATGGGCGTATAAAGTGGGAAAATTAAAAACCAGCAAGACACAGGCACCCCAAAGTTTAGGGCTGCTCTGTTGACAAGAACCTCCAACTTCGTTACACCTTAAATATCCCAGGAAAGAGAAAAATGGATAAAGATGTTGTGGTCTTTATGTACAATGGAATATCACTCAGCCATGAAATCAACGTCATAAGGCTAGTAGCAGCATGATGAGTGGATTTAGGTACGACGATTCTAAGTGAAATAAGTCACACAGAAAAAGACACTTATCATAAGATATCACTTATAGAGGGAATGTAAAAACCGCTACCCTTGAACTGAATTACAAAACAGAACAGAGTCACACGTTTAGAAAACACACTATGGCTGCTTAACGGGAAAGGTGAGGTGGGGTGATGCATAAAACAAGGGTTTCAAATTAGCTCAGATACCGTTCCATAAACCCAATATGTACTAGACAAGACCTACTCCTTGCTCAGTGAATTGGACTCAACACCCCCTATTCACGGCCCAAGAATATATCTGACTAGTAAGAATCTTAAAACCTATGTATTGATATCTCTTTGTAAGTGAGTCAAGTGGGTGTAAAGTGGAATAAACACAGCAGTGAAAAGCAGCTAAACCCCATTATAAAAATCAATTACTTTTAAAAACCTGTGAAACAAAGACAGTGAAAGAGAGAGAAATTCTTACAAAATTCGTTTAGGGGCAGTTATGCTACCTGGATTGACCATATCTAGACCCACAGCTGATTGAGACATAAGGGTGGACACTCTTGGGGCTGAGAGGTTTGGTGAGGTTGGTTGAGCAAACGCAGACCCTTTAAAGTAATACTGCGTGGTACCCATCCCATGGGTCCCAAATCTCCAGGTTCAAGGGCATCTTCCTACATCGAAAACATGCATGAGAAACCCAGAAGATGGTACACCGTGTGATCGGGAAAGGTTTCTAAAACGCACCTCATTTCTCATGTCCTTGTGCTCGGGTTCGCCATTCCAGCCGCATTACTAGCAATCTCCCTCCTTGGAGAATCAGCACCTTTAACCTCCTGTTCCGTACAGGTTGCAATTTGTCCTGAGGATGAACGGGAAGAAGGGGGAAACAATGAGAGACTAGCTCTAGGTGTTGGGACAGGCACAGGTCACTCTATTTTCCCATCAGGAAGAAGAATTAAGCACAGGCTCAGCCTGCCGCCCGGGACCAGAATAGGGCCTGAAGCAATCCTGCGCTTTTGCGTCCAGCTCCCAAGAAAGCGAGTTGAAAAATGGAGCTCAGGGGCACTGCAATTCACAAACCTGCAGACTTATAAATGATCACTCTCGTCCACAAATATATTGAGGGAAGGCAACGAAGAGGATTTGAAAGCAAGGCAGAATTGCAGGAAACAGATTTCAGGAGGGAGATTCGAATCGCCTTTAAAGCACAGGAAAAGCGGCAAAACCTCGTCAATGATGCCCTTGGCCAAAAAGGGCGTATGCGTTTTTTCCTGAATATATTCAGGAAAAAACGCATACGCCCTTTTTGGCCAACCAAGCAACCTGGAAAGGCAAATCAGCGCTACAAAGAAGTCGCGCTTCCCATCGGTCAAAAGGGCCATGCTGAATAAAGTGTCAAAACCAGAAATGCAGGACAGGCCATGGAGAAACGGGAGCCTTGCTACGCTGATGGGTGGGATGTAAATTGCCAACAGCCACCCTGGAGAAGTGTACGGTGTGTCCTGAAACATCTAAAAAACTCAGCTTAGAGAGCATAGGGCACTTCCACTCATGGGCGTATAAAGTGGGAAAATTAAAAACCAGCAAGACACAGGCACCCCAATGTTTAGGGCTGCTCTGTTGACAAGAACCTCCACTTCGTTACACCTTAAATATCTCAGGATAGAGAAAAATTGATAAATAAGTTGTGGTCCTTATGTACAATGGAATATCACTCAGCCATGAAATCAACGTCATAAGGCTAGTAGCAGCATGATGATTGGATTTAGGTACGACGATTCTAAGTGAAATAAGTCACACAGAAAAAGACACTTATCATAAGATATCACTTATAGAGGGAATGTAAAAACCGCTACCCTTGAACTGAATTACAAAACAGAACAGAGTCACACGTTTAGAAAACACACTATGGCTGCTTAACGGGAAAGGTGAGGTGGGGTGATGCATAAAACAAGGGTTTCAAATTAGCTCAGATACCGTTCCATAAACCCAATATGTAATAGACAAGACCTACTCCTTGCTCAGTGAATTGGACTCAACACCCCCTATTCACGGCCCAAGAATATATCTGACTAGTAAGAAACTTAAAACCTATGTATTGATATCTCTTTGTAAGGGAGTCAAGTGGGTGTAAAGTGGCATAAACACAGCAGTGAAAAGCAGCTAAACCCCATTATAAAAATCAATTACTTTTAAAAACCTGTGAAAAAAAGACAGTGAAAGAGAGAGAAATTCTTACAAAATTCGTTTAGGGGCAGTGATGCTACCTGGATTGACCATATCTAGACCCACAGCTGATTGAGACATAAGGGTGGACACTCTTGGGGCTGAGAGGTTTGGTGAGGTTGGGTGAGGAAACGCAGACCCTTTAAAGTAATACTGCGTGGTACCCATCCCATGGGTTCCAAATCTCCAGGTTCTAGGGCATCTTCCTACATCGAAAACATGCATGAGAAACCCAGAAGATGGTACACCGTGTGATCGCGAAAGGTTTCTAAAACGCACCTCATTTCTCATGTCCTTGTGCTCGGGTTCGCCATTCCAGCCGCATTACTAGCAATCTCCCTCCTTGGAGAATCAGCACCTTTAACCTCCTGTTCCGTACAGGTTGCAATTTGTCCTGAGGATGAACGGGAAGAAGGGGGAAACAATGAGAGACTAGCTCTAGGTGTTGGGACAGGCACAGGTCACTCTATTTTCCCATCAGGAAGAAGAATTAAGCACAGGCTCAGCCTGCCGCCCGGGACCAGAATAGGGCCTGAAGCAATCCTGCGCTTTTGCGGCCAGCTCCCAAGAAAGCGAGTTGAAAAATGGAGCTCAGGGGCACTGCAATTCACAAACCTGCAGACTTATAAATGATCACTCTCGTCCACAAATATATTGAGGGAAGGCAACGAAGAGGATTTGAAAGCAAGGCAGAATTGCAGGAAACAGATTTCAGGAGGGAGATTCGAATCGCCTTTAAAGCACAGGAAAAGCGGCAAAACCTCGTCAATGATGCCCTTGGCCAAAAAGGGCGTATGCGTTTTTTCCTGAATATATTCAGGAAAAAACGCATACGCCCTTTTTGGCCAACCAAGCAACCTGGAAAGGCAAATCAGCGCTACAAAGAAGTCGCGCTTCCCATCGGTCAAAAGGGCCATGCTGAATAAAGTGTCAAAACCAGAAATGCAGGACAGGCCATGGAGAAACGGGAGCCTTGCTACGCTGATGGGTGGGATGTAAATTGCCAACAGCCACCCTGGAGAAGTGTACGGTGTGTCCTGAAACATCTAAAAAACTCAGCTTAGAGAGCATAGGGCACTTCCACTCATGGGCGTATAAAGTGGGAAAATTAAAAACCAGCAAGACACAGGCACCCCAATGTTTAGGGCTGCTCTGTTGACAAGAACCTCCACTTCGTTACACCTTAAATATCTCAGGATAGAGAAAAATTGATAAATAAGTTGTGGTCCTTATGTACAATGGAATATCACTCAGCCATGAAATCAACGTCATAAGGCTAGTAGCAGCATGATGATTGGATTTAGGTACGACGATTCTAAGTGAAATAAGTCACACAGAAAAAGACACTTATCATAAGATATCACTTATAGAGGGAATGTAAAAACCGCTACCCTTGAACTGAATTACAAAACAGAACAGAGTCACACGTTTAGAAAACACACTATGGCTGCTTAACGGGAAAGGTGAGGTGGGGTGATGCATAAAACAAGGGTTTCAAATTAGCTCAGATACCGTTCCATAAACCCAATATGTAATAGACAAGACCTACTCCTTGCTCAGTGAATTGGACTCAACACCCCCTATTCACGGCCCAAGAATATATCTGACTAGTAAGAAACTTAAAACCTATGTATTGATATCTCTTTGTAAGTGAGTCAAGTGTGTGTAAAGTGGCATAAACACAGCAGTGAAAAGCAGCTAAACCCCATTATAAAAATCAATTACTTTTAAAAACCTGTGAAAAAAAGACAGTGAAAGAGAGAGAAATTCTTACAAAATTCGTTTAGGGGCAGTGATGCTACCTGGATTGACCATATCTAGACCCACAGCTGATTGAGACATAAGGGTGGACACTCTTGGGGCTGAGAGGTTTGGTGAGGTTGGGTGAGGAAACGCAGACCCTTTAAAGTAATACTGCGTGGTACCCATCCCATGGGTTCCAAATCTCCAGGTTCTAGGGCATCTTCCTACATCGAAAACATGCATGAGAAACCCAGAAGATGGTACACCGTGTGATCGCGAAAGGTTTCTAAAACGCACCTCCTTTCTCATCTCCTTGTGCTCGGGTTCGCCATTCCAGCTGCTTTACTAGCAACCTCCCTCCTTGGAGAATCATCACCTTTAACCTCCTGTTCCGTACAGGTTGCAATTTGTCCTGAGGATGAACGAGAAGAGGGGAAAACAATGAGAGACTAGCTCTAGGTGTTGGGACAGGCACAGGTCACTCTATTTTCCCATCAGGAAGAAGAATTAAGCACAGGCTCAGCCTGCCGCCCGGGACCAGAATAGGGCCTGAAGCAATCCTGCGCTTTTGCGGCCAGCTCCCAAGAAAGCGAGTTGAAAAATGGAGCTCAGGGGCACTGCAATTCACAAACCTGCAAACTTATAAATGATCACTCTCGTCCACAAATATATTGAGGGAAGGCAACGAAGAGGATTTGAAAGCAAGGCAGAATTGCAGGAAACAGATTTCAGGAGGGAGATTCGAATCGCCTTTAAAGCACAGGAAAAGCGGCAAAACCTCGACAATGATGCCCTTGGCCAAAAAGGGCGTATGCGTTTTTTCCTGAATATATTCAGGAAAAAACGCATACGCCCTTTTTGTCCAAGCAAGCAACCTGGAAAGGCAAATCAGCGCTACAAAGAAGTCTCGCTTCCCATCGGTCAAAAGGGCCATGCTGAATAAAGTGTCAAAACCAGAAATGCAGGGCAGGCCATGGAGAAACGGGAGGCTTGCTACGCTGATGGGCGGGATGTAAATTGCCAACAGCCACTCTGGAGAAGTGTACGGTGTGTCGTGAAACATCTAAAAAACTCAGCTTAGAGAGCATAGGGCACTTCCACTCAAGGGCGTATAAATTGGGAAAACTAAAAATCAGCAAGACACAGGCACCCCAACGTTTAGGGCTGCTCTGTTGACAAGAACCTCCACTTCGTTACACCTTAAATATCTCAGGATAGAGAAAAATGGATAAATAAGTTGTGGTCCTTATGTACAATGGAATATCACTCAGCCATGAAATCAACGTCATAAGGCTAGTAGCAGCATGATGAGTGGATTTAGGTACGACGATTCTAAGTGAAATAAGTCACACAGAAAAAGACACTTATCATAAGATATCACTTATAGAGGGAATGTAAAAACCGCTACCCATGAACTGAATTACAAAACAGAACAGAGTCACACGTTTAGAAAACACACTATGGCTGTTTAACGGGAAAGGTGAGGTGGGGTGATGCATAAAACAAGGGTTTCAAATTAGCTCAGATACCGTTCCATAAACCCAATATGTTATAGACAAGACCTACTCCTTGCTCAGTGAATTGGACTCAACACCCCCTATTCACAGCCCAAGAATATATCTGACTACTAAGAATCTTAAAACCTATGTATTGATATCTCTTTGTAAGTGAGACAAGTGGGTGTAAACTGGCATAAACACAGCAGTGAAAAGCAGCTAAACCCCATTATAAAAATCAATTACTTTTAAAAACCTGTGAAAAAAATACAGTGAAAGAGAGAGAAATTCTTACAAAATTCGTTTAGGGGCAGTTATGCTACCTGGGTTGACCATATCTAGACCCACAGCTGATTGAGACATAAGGGTGGACACTCTTGGGGCTGAGAGGTTTGGTGAGGTTGGGTGAGGAAACAAAGACCCTTTAAAGTAATACTGCGTGGTACCCATCCCATGGGTCCCAAATCTCCAGGTTCAAGGGCATCTTCCTACATCGAAAACATGCATGAGAAACTCAGAAGATGGTACACCGTGTGATCGCGAAAGGTTTCTAAACGCACCTCATTTCTCATCTCCTTGTGCTCGGGTTCGCCATTCCAGCTGCTTTACTAGCAACCTCCCTCCTTGGAGAATCATCACCTTTAACCTCCTGTTCCGTACAGGTTGCAATTTGTCCTGAGGATGAACGAGAAGAGGGGAAAACAATGAGAGACTAGCTCTAGGTGTTGGGACAGGCACAGTTCACTCTATTTTCCCATCAGGAAGAAGAATTAAGCACAGGCTCAGCCTGCCGCACGGGACCAGAATAGGGCCTGAAGCAATCCTGCGCTTTTGCGGCCAGCTCCCAAGAAAGCGAGTTGAAAAATGGAGCTCAGGGGCACTGCAATTCACAAACCTGCAGACTTATAAATGACCACTCTCGTCCACAAATATATTGAGGGAAGGCAACGAAGAGGATTTGAAAGCAAGGCAGAATTGCAGGAAACAGATTTCAGGAGGGAGATTCGAATCGCCTTTAAAGCACAGGAAAAGCGGCAAAACCTCGACAATGATGCCCTTGGCCAAAAAGGGCGTATGCGTTTTTTCCTGAATATATTCAGGAAAAAACGCATACGCCCTTTTTGGCCAACCAAGCAACCTGGAAAGTTAAATCAGCGCTACAAAGAAGTCTCGCTTCCCATCGGTCAAAAGGGCCATGCTGAATAAAGTGTCAAAACCAGAAATGCAGGGCAGGCCATGGAGAAACGGGAGGCTTGCTACGCTGATGGGCGGGATGTAAATTGCCAACAGCCACTCTGGAGAAGTGTACGGTGTGTCGTGAAACATCTAAAAAACTCAGCTTAGAGAGCATAGGGCACTTCCACTCATGGGCGTATAAAGTGGGAAAATTAAAAACCAGCAAGACACAGGCACCCCAAAGTTTAGGGCTGCTCTGTTGACAAGAACCTCCAACTTCGTTACACCTTAAATATCCCAGGAAATAGAAAAATGGATAAAGATGTTGTGGTCTTTATGTACAATGGAATATCACTCAGCCATGAAATCAACGTCATAAGGCTAGTAGCAGCATGATGAGTGGATTTAGGTACGACGATTCTAAGTGAAATAAGTCACACAGAAAAAGACACTTATCATAAGATATCACTTATAGAGGGAATGTAAAAACCGCTACCCTTGAACTGAATTACAAAACAGAACAGAGTCACACGTTTAGAAAACACACTATGGCTGCTTAACGGGAAAGGTGAGGTGGGGTGATGCATAAAACAAGGGTTTCAAATTAGCTCAGATACCGTTCCATAAACCCAATATGTACTAGACAAGACCTACTCCTTGCTCAGTGAATTGGACTCAACACCCCCTATTCACGGCCCAAGAATATATCTGACTAGTAAGAATCTTAAAACCTATGTATTGATATCTCTTTGTAAGTGAGTCAAGTGGGTGTAAAGTGGCATAAACACAGCAGTGAAAAGCAGCTAAACCCCATTATAAAAATCAATTACTTTTAAAAACCTGTGAAACAAAGACAGTGAAAGAGAGAGAAATTCTTACAAAATTCGTTTAGGGGCAGTTATGTTACCTGGATTGACCATATCTAGACCCACAGCTGATTGAGACATAAGGGTGGACACTCTTGGGGCTGAGAGGTTTGGTGAGGTTGGGTGAGCAAACGCAGACCCTTTAAAGTAATACTGCGTGGTACCCATCCCATGGGTCCCAAATCTCCAGGTTCAAGGGCATCTTCCTTCATCGAAAACATGCATGAGAAACCCAGAAGATGGTACACCGTGTGATCGGGAAAGGTTTCTGAAACGCACCTCATTTCTCATGTCCTTGTGCTCGGGTTCGCCATTCCAGCCGCATTACTAGCAATCTCCCTCCTTGGAGAATCAGCACCTTTAACCTCCTGTTCCGTACAGGTTGCAATTTGTCCTGAGGATGAACGGGAAGAAGGGGGAACCAATGAGAGACTAGCTCTAGGTGTTGGGACAGGCACAGGTCACTCTATTTTCCCATCAGGAAGAAGAATTAAGCACAGGCTCAGCCTGCCGCCCGGGACCAGAATAGGGCCTGAAGCAATCCTGCGCTTTTGCGGCCAGCTCCCAAGAAAGCGAGTTGAAAAATGGAGCTCAGGGGCACTGCAATTCACAAACCTGCAGACTTATAAATGATCACTCTCGTCCACAAATATATTGAGGGAAGGCAACGAAGAGGATTTGAAAGCAAGGCAGAATTGCAGGAAACAGATTTCAGGAGGGAGATTCGAATCGCCTTTAAAGCACAGGAAAAGCGGCAAAACCTCGACAATGATGCCCTTGGCCAAAAAGGGCGTATGCGTTTTTTCCTGAATATATTCAGGAAAAAACGCATACGCCCTTTTTGGCCAAGCAAGCAACCTGGAAAGGCAAATCAGCGCTACAAAGATGTCTCGCTTCCCATCGGTCAAAAGGGCCATGCTGAATAAAGTGTCAAAACCAGAAATGCAGGACAGGCCATGGAGAAACGGGAGCCTTGCTACGCTGATGGGCGGGATGTAAATTGCCAACAGCCACTATGGAGAAGTGTACGGTGTGTCCTGAAACATCTAAAAAACTCAGCTTAGAGAGCATAGGGCACTTCCACTCATGGGCGTATAAAGTGGGAAAATTAAAAACCAGCAAGACACAGGCACCCCAAAGTTTAGGGCTGCTCTGTTGACAAGAACCTCCAACTTCGTTACACCTTAAATATCCCAGGAAAGAGAAAAATGGATAAAGATGTTGTGGTCTTTATGTACAATGGAATATCACTCAGCCATGAAATCAATGTCATAAGGCTAGTAGCAGCATGATGAGTGGATTTAGGTACGACGATTCTAAGTGAAATAAGTCACACAGAAAAAGACACTTATCATAAGATATCACTTATAGAGGGAATGTAAAAACCGCTACCCTTGAACTGAATTACAAAACAGAACAGAGTCACACGTTTAGAAAACACACTATGGCTGCTTAACGGGAAAGGTGAGGTGGGGTGATGCATAAAACAAGGGTTTCAAATTAGCTCAGATACCGTTCCATAAACCCAATATGTAATAGACAAGACCTACTCCTTGCTCAGTGAATTGGACTCAACACCCCCTATTCACGGCCCAAGAATATATCTGACTAGTAAGAATCTTAAAACCTATGTATTGATATCTCTTTGTAAGTGAGTCAAGTGGGTGTAAAGTGGAATAAACACAGCAGTGAAAAGCAGCTAAACCCCATTATAAAAATCAATTACTTTTAAAAACCTGTGAAACAAAGACAGTGAAAGAGAGAGAAATTCTTACAAAATTCGTTTAGGGGCAGTTATGCTACCTGGATTGACCATATCTAGACCCACAGCTGATTGAGACATAAGGGTGGACACTCTTGGGGCTGAGAGGTTTGGTGAGGTTGGGTGAGCAAACGCAGACCCTTTAAAGTAATACTGCGTGGTACCCATCCCATGGGTCCCAAATCTCCAGATTCAAGGGCATCTTCCTACATCGAAAACATGCATGAGAAACCCAGAAGATGGTACACCGTGTGATCGGGAAAGGTTTCTAAAACGCACCTCATTTCTCATGTCCTTGTGCTCGGGTTCGCCATTCCAGCCGCATTACTAGCAATCTCCCTCCTTGGAGAATCAGCACCTTTAACCTCCTGTTCCCTACAGGTTGCAATTTGTCCTGAGGATGAACGGGAAGAAGGGGGAACCAATGAGAGACTAGCTCTAGGTGTTGGGACAGGCACAGGTCACTCTATTTTCCCATCAGGAAGAAGAATTAAGCACAGGCTCAGCCTGCCGCCCGGGACCAGAATAGGGCCTGAAGCAATCCTGCGCTTTTGCGGCCAGCTCCCAAGAAAGCGAGTTGAAAAATGGAGCTCAGGGGCACTGCAATTCACAAACCTGCAGACTTATAAATGATCACTCTCGTCCACAAATATATTGAGGGAAGGCAACGAAGAGGATTTGAAAGCAAGGCAGAATTGCAGGAAACAGATTTCAGGAGGGAGATTCGAATCGCCTTTAAAGCACAGGAAAAGCGGCAAAACCTCGTCAATGATGCCCTTGGCCAAAAAGGGCGTATGCGTTTTTTCCAGAATATATTCAGGAAAAAACGCATACGCCCTTTTTGGCCAAGCAAGCAACCTGGAAAGGCAAATCAGCGCTACAAAGAAGTCTCGCTTCCCATCGGTCAAAAGGGCCATGCTGAATAAAGTGTCAAAACCAGAAATGCAGGGCAGGCCATGGAGAAACGGGAGCCTTGCTACGCTGATGGGCGGGATGTAAATTGCCAACAGCCACTCTGGAGAAGTGTACGGTGTGACCTGAAACATCTAAAAAACTCAGCTTAGAGAGCATACGGCACTTCCACTCATGGGCGTATAAAGTGGGAAAATTAAAAACCAGCAAGACACAGGCACCCCAAAGTTTAGGGCTGCTCTGTTGACAAGAACCTCCAACTTCGTTACACCTTAAATATCCCAGGAAAGAGAAAAATGGATAAAGATGTTGTGGTCCTTATGTACAATGGAATATCACTCAGCCATGAAATCAACGTCATAAGGCTAGTAGCAGCATGATGAGTGGATTTAGGTACGACGATTCTAAGTGAAATAAGTCACACAGAAAAAGACACTTATCATAAGATATCACTTATAGAGGGAATGTAAAAACCGCTACCCTTGAACTGAATTACAAAACAGAACAGAGTCACACGTTTAGAAAACACACTATGGCTGCTTAACGGGAAAGGTGAGGTGGGGTGATGCATAAAACAAGGGTTTCAAATTAGCTCAGATACCGTTCCATAAACCCAATATGTAATAGACAAGACCTACTCCTTGCTCAGTGAATTGGACTCAACACCCCCTATTCACGGCCCAAGAATATATCTGACTAGTAAGAATCTTAAAACCTATGTATTGATATCTCTTTGTAAGTGAGTCAAGTGGGTGTAAAGTGGAATAAACACAGCAGTGAAAAGCAGCTAAACCCCATTATAAAAATCAATTACTTTTAAAAACCTGTGAAACAAAGACAGTGAAAGAGAGAGAATTTCTAACAAAATTCGTTTAGGGGCAGTTATGCTACCTGGATTGACCATATCTAGACCCACAGCTGATTGAGACATAAGGGTGGACACTCTTGGGGCTGAGAGGTTTGGTGAGGTTGGGTGAGCAAACGCAGACCCTTTAAAGTAATACTGCGTGGTACCCATCCCATGGGTCCCAAATCTCCAGGTTCAAGGGCATCTTCCTACATCGAAAACATGCATGAGAAACCCAGAAGATGGTACACCGTGTGATCGGGAAAGGTTTCTAAAACGCACCTCATTTCTCATGTCCTTGTGCTCGGGTTCGCCATTCCAGCCGCATTACTAGCAATCTCCCTCCTTGGAGAATCAGCACCTTTAACCTCCTGTTCCGTACAGGTTGCAATTTGTCCTGAGGATGAACGGGAAGAAAGGGGAACCAATGAGAGACAAGCTCTAGGTGTTGGGACAGGCACAGGTCACTCTATTTTCCCATCAGGAAGAAGAATTAAGCACAGGCTCAGCCTGCCGCCCGGGACCAGAATAGGGCCTGAAGCAATCCTGCGCTTTTGCGGCCAGCTCCCAAGAAAGCGAGTTGAAAAATGGAGCTCAGGGGCACTGCAATTCACAAACCTGCAGACTTATAAATGATCACTCTCGTCCACAAATATATTGAGGGAAGGCAACGAAGAGGATTTGAAAGCAAGGCAGAATTGCAGGAAACAGATTTCAGGAGGGAGATTCGAATCGCCTTTAAAGCACAGGAAAAGCGGCAAAACCTCGTCAATGATGCCCTTGGCCAAAAAGGGCGTATGCGTTTTTTCCTGAATATATTCAGGAAAAAACGCATACGCCCTTTTTGGCCAAGCAAGCAACCTGGAAAGGCAAATCAGCGCTACAAAGAAGTCTCGCTTCCCACCTGTCAAAAGGGCCATGCTGAATAAAGTGTCAAAACCAGAAATGCAGGACAGGCCATGGAGAAACGGGAGCCTTGCTACGCTGATGGGTGGGATGTAAATTGCCAACAGCCACCCTGGAGAAGTGTACGGTGTGTCCTGAAACATCTAAAAAACTCAGCTTAGAGAGCATAGGGCACTTCCACTCATGGGCGTATAAAGTGGGAAAATTAAAAACCAGCAAGACACAGGCACCCCAATGTTTAGGGCTGCTCTGTTGACAAGAACCTCCAACTTCGTTACACCTTAAAAATCCCAGGAAAGAGAAAAATGGATAAAGATGTTGTGGTCCTTATGTACAATGGAATATCACTCAGCCATGAAATCAACGTCATAAGGCTAGTAGCAGCATGATGAGTGGATTTAGGTACGACGATTCTAAGTGAAATAAGTCACACAGAAAAAGACACTTATCATAAGATATCACTTATAGAGGGAATGTAAAAACCGCTACCCTTGAACTGAATTACAAAACAGAACAGAGTCACACGTTTAGAAAACACACTATGGCTGCTTAACGGGAAAGGTGAGGTGGGGTGATGCATAAAACAAGGGTTTCAAATTAGCTCAGATACCGTTCCTTAAACCCAATATGTAATAGACAAGACCTACTCCTTGCTCAGTGACTTGGACTCAACACCCCCTATTCACGGCCCAAGAATATATCTGACTAGTAAGAATCTTAAAACCTATGTATTGATATCTGTCTGTAAGTGAGTCAAGTGGGTGTAAAGTGACATAAACACAGCAGTGAAAAGCAGCTAAACCCCATTATAAAAATCAATTACTTTTAAAAACCTGTGAAAAAAAGACAGTGAAAGAGAGAGAAATTCTTACAAAATTCGTTTACGGGCAGTGATGCTACCTGGATTGACCATATCTAGACCCACAGCTGATTGAGACATAAGGGTGGACACTCTTGGGGTTGAGAGGTTTGCTGAGGTTGGGTGAGGAAACGCAGACCCTTTAAAGTAATATTGCGTGGTACCCATCCCATGGGTCCCAAATCTCCAGGTTCAAGGGCATATTCCTACATCGAAAACATGCATGAGAAACCCAGAAGATGGCACACTGTGTGATCGGGAAAGGTTTCTAAAACGCACCTCATTTCTCATTTCCTTGTGCTTGAATTCGCCATTCCAGCTGCTTTACTAGCAGTCTCCCTCTTTGGAGAATCAGCACCTTTAACCTCCTGTTCCGTACAGCTTGCAATTTGTCCTGAGGATGAACGGGAAGAGGGGAAAACAATGAGAGACTAGCTCTAGGTGTTGGGACAGGCACAGGTCACTCTATTTTCCCATCAGGAAGAAGAATTAACCACAGGCTCAGCCTGCCGCCCGGGACCAGAATAGGACCTGAAGCAATCCTGCGCTTTTGCGGCCAGCTCCCAAGAAAGCGAGTTGAAAAATGGAGCTCAGGGGCACTGCAATTCACAAACCTGCAGACTTATAAATGATCACTCTCGTCCAGAAATATATTGAGGGAAGGCAACGAAGAGGATTTGAAAGCAAGGCAGAATTGCAGGAAACAGATTTCAGGAGGGAGATTCGAATCGCCTTTAAAGCACAGGAAAAGCGGCAAAACCTCGTCAATGATGCCCTTGGCCAAAAAGGGCGTATGCGTTTTTTCCTGAATATATTCAGGAAAAAACGCATACGCCCTTTTTGGCCAACCAAGCAACCTGGAAAGGCAAATCAGCGCTACAAAGAAGTCTCGCTTCCCATCGGTCAAAAGGGCCATGCTGAATAAAGTGTCAAAACCAGAAATGCAGGACAGGCCATGGAGAAACGGGAGCCTTGCTACGCTGATGGGTGGGATGTAAATTGCCAACAGCCACCCTGGAGAAGTGTACGGTGTGTCCTGAAACATCTAAAAAACTCAGCTTAGAGAGCATAGGGCACTTCCACTCATGGGCGTATAAAGTGGGAAAATTAAAAACCAGCAAGACACAGGCACCCCAATGTTTAGGGCTGCTCTGTTGACAAGAACCTCCAACTTCGTTACACCTTAAAAATCCCAGGAAAGAGAAAAATGGATAAAGATGTTGTGGTCCTTATGTACAATGGAATATCACTCAGCCATGAAATCAACGTCATAAGGCTAGTAGCAGCATGATGAGTGTATTTAGGTACGACGATTCTAAGTGAAATAAGTCACACAGAAAAAGACACTTATCATAAGATATCACTTATAGAGGGATTGTAAAAACCGCTACCCTTGAACTGAATTACAAAACAGAACAGAGTCACACGTTTAGAAAACACACTATGGCTGCTTAACGGGAAAGGTGAGGTGGGGTGATGCATAAAACAAGGGTTTCAAATTAGCTCAGATACCGTTCCATAAACCCAATATGTACTAGACAAGACCTACTCCTTGCTCAGTGAATTGGACTCAAAACCCCCTATTCACGGCCCAAGAATATATCTGACTAGTAAGAATCTTAAAACCTATGTATTGATATCTCTCTGTAAGTGAGTCATGTGGGTGTAAAGTGACATAAACACAGCAGTGAAAAGCAGCTAAACCCCATTATAAAAATCAATTACTTTTAAAAACCTGTGAAAAAAAGACAGTGAAAGAGAGAGAAATTCTTACAAAATTCTTTTAGGGCCAGTTATGCTACCTGGATTGACCATATCTAGACCCACAGCTGATTGAGACATAAGGGTGGACACTCTTGGGGCTGAGACGTTTGGTGAGGTTGGGTGAGCAAACGCAGACCCTTTAAAGTAACACTGCGTGGTACCCATCCCATGGGTTCCAAATCTCCAGGTTCAATGGCATCTTCCTACATCGAAAACATGCATGAGAAACCCAGAAGATGGTACACCGTGTGATCGCGAAAGGTTTCTAAACGCACCTCATTTCTCATCTCCTTGTGCTCGGGTTCGCCATTCCAGCTGCTTTACTAGCAACCTCCCTCCTTGGAGAATCATCAACTTTAACCTCCTGTTCCGTACAGGTTGCAATTTGTCCTGAGGATGAACGAGAAGAGGGGAAAACAATGAGAGACTAGCTCTAGGTGTTGGGACAGGCACAGTTCACTCTATTTTCCCATCAGGAAGAAGAATTAAGCACAGGCTCAGCCTGCCGCCCGGGACCAGAATAGGGCCTGAAGCAATCCTGCGCTTTTGCGGCCAGCTCCCAAGAAAGCGAGTTGAAAAATGGAGCTCAGGGGCACTGCAATTCACAAACCTGCAGACTTATAAATGATCACTCTCGTCCACAAATATATTGAGGGAAAGCAACGAAGAGGATTTGAAAGCAAGGCAGAATTGCAGGAAACAGATTTCAGGAGGGAGATTCGAATCGCCTTTAAAGCACAGGAAAAGCGGCAAAACCTCGACAATGATGCCCTTGGCCAAAAAGGGCGTATGCGTTTTTTCCTGAATATATTCAGGAAAAAACGCATACGCCCTTTTTGGCCAAGCAAGCAACCTGGAAAGGCAAATCAGCGCTACAAAGAAGTCTCGCTTCCCATCGGTCAAAAGGGCCATGCTGAATAAAGTGTCAAAACCAGAAATGCAGGACAGGCCATGGAGAAACGGGAGCCTTGCTACGCTGATGGGCGGGATGTAAATTGCCAACAGCCACTCTGGAGAAGTGTACGGTGTGTCCTGAAACATCTAAAAAACTCAGCTTAGAGAGCATAGGGCACTTCCACTCATGGGCGTATAAAGTGGGAAAATTAAAAACCAGCAAGACACAGGCACCCCAAAGTTTAGGGCTGCTCTGTTGACAAGAACCTCCACTTCGTTACACCTTAAATATCCCAGGAAAGAGAAAAATGGATAAAGAAGTTGTGGTCCTTATGTACAATGGAATATCACTCAGCCATGAAATCAACGTCATAAGGTTAGTAGCACCATGATGAGTGGATTTAGGTACTACGATTCTAAGTGAAATAAGTCACACAGAAAAAGACACTTATCATAAGATATCAGTTATAGAGGGAATGTAAAAACCGCTACCCTTGAACTGAATTACAAAACAGAACAGAGTCACACGTTTAGAAAACACACTATGGCTGCTTAACGGGAAAGGTGAGGTGGAGTGATGCATAAAACAAGGGTTTCAAACTAGCTCAGATACCGTTCCATAAACCCAATATGTAATAGACAAGACCTACTCCTTGCTCAGTGAATTGGACTCAACACCCCCTATTCACGGCACAAGAATATATCTGACTAGTAAGAATCTTAAAACCTATGTATTGCTTTCTCTCTGTAAGTGAGTCAAGTGGGTGTAAAGTGACATAAACACAGCAGTGAAAAGCAGCTAAACCCCATTATAAAAATCAATTACTTTTAAAAACCTGTGAAAAAAAGACAGTGAAAGAGAGAGAAATTCTTACAAAATTCGTTTAGGGGCAGTGATGCTACCTGGATTGACCATATCTAGACCCACAGCTGATTGAGACATAAGGGTGGACACTCTGGGGGCTGAGAGGTTTGCTGAGGTTGGGTGAGGAAACGCAGACCCTTTAAAGTAATATTGCGTGGTACCCATCCCATGGGTCCCAAATCTCCAGGTTCAAGGGCATCTTCCTACATCGAAAACATGCATGAGAAACCCAGAAGATGGCACACTGTGTGATCGGGAAGGGTTTCTAAAACGCACCTCATTTCTCATCTCCTTGTGCTCGAATTCGCCATTCCAGCTGCTTTACTAGCAGTCTCCCTCATTGGAGAATCAGCACCTTTAACCTCCTGTTCCGTACAGGTTGCAATTTGTCCTGAGGATGAACGGGAAAAGGGGGAAACAATGAGAGTCTAGCTCTAGGTGTTGGGACAGGCACAGGTCACTCTATTTTCCCATCAGGAAGAAGAATTAAGCACAGGCTCAGCCTGCCGCCCGGAACCAGAATAGGGCCTGAAGCAATCCTGCGCTTTTGCGGCCAGCTCCCAAGAAAGCGAGTTGAAAAATGGAGCTCAGGGGCACTGCAATTCACAAACCTGCAGACTTATAAATGACCACTCTCGTCCACAAATATATTGAGGGAAGGCAACGAAGAGGATTTGAAAGCAAGGCAGAATTGCAGGAAACAGATTTCAGGAGGGAGATTCGAATCGCCTTTAAAGCACAGGAAAAGCGGCAAAACCTCGACAATGATGCCTTTGGCCAAAAAGGGCGTATGCGTTTTTTCCTGAATATATTCAGGAAAAAACGCATACGCCCTTTTTGGCCAAGCAAGCAACCTGGAAAGGCAAATCAGCGCTACAAAGAAGTCTCGCTTCCCATCGGTCAAAAGGGCAATGCTGAATAAAGTGTCAAAACCAGAAGTGCAGGACAGGCCATGGAGAAACGGGAGCCTTGCTACGCTGATGGGCGGGAGGTAAATGGCCAACAGCCACTATGGACAAGTGTACGGTGTGTCCTGAAACATCTAAAAAACTCAGCTTAGAGAGCATAGGGCACTTCCACTCATGGACGTATAAATTGGGAAAACTAAAAATCAGCAAGACACAGGCACCCCAACGTTTAGGGCTGCTCTGTTGACAAGAACCTCCACTTCGTTACACCTTAAATATCTCAGGAAAGAGAAAAATGGATAAAGAAGTTGTGGTCCTTATGTACAATGGAATATCACTCAGCCATGAAATCAACGTCATAAGGCTAGTAGCAGCATGATGAGTGGATTTAGGTACGACGATTCTAAGTGAAATAAGTCACACAGAAAAAGACACTTATCATAAGATATCACTTATAGAGGGAATGTAAAAACCGCTACCCTTGAACTGAATTACAAAACAGAACAGAGTCACACGTTTAGAAAACACACTATGGCTGCTTAACGGGAAAGGTGAGGTGGGGTGATGAATAAAACAAGGGTTTCAAATTAGGTCAGATACCGTTCCATAAACCCAATATGTACTAGACAAGACCTACTCCTTGCTCAGTGAATTCGACTGAACACCCCCGATTCACCGTCCAAGAATATATGTGACTAGTAAGAATCTTAAAACCTATGTATTGATATCTCTCTGTAAGTGAGTCAAGTGGGTGTAAAGCAGCATACACAGAGCAGTGAAAAGCAGCTAAACCCCATTATAAAAATCAATTACTTTTACAAAAACGTGAAACAAAGACAGTGAAAGAGTGGGAAATTCTTACAAAACTCGTTCAGGGGCAGTGATGCCACCTCGATTGACCATATCTAGACCCATAGCTGTTTGAGACATAAGGGTGGACACTCTTGGGGATGAGACGTTTGGTGAGGTTGGGTGAGCAAACGCAGACCCTTTAAATTAATACTGCGTGGTGCCCATCCCATGGGTCCCAAATCTCCAGGATCAAGGGCATCTTCCTACATCGAAAACATGCATGAGAAACCCAGAAGATGGCACACTGTGTGATCGGGAAAGGTTTCTAAAACGCACCTCATTTCTCATCTCCTTGTGCTCGAATTCGCCATTCCAGCTGCTTTACTAGCAGTCTCCCTCATTGGAGAATCAGCACCTTTAACCTCCTGTTCCGTACAGGTTGCAATTTGTCGTGAGGATGAACGGGAAAAGGGGGAAACAATGAGAGTCTAGCTCTAGGTTTTGGGACAGGCACAGGTCACTCTATTTTCCCATTAGGAAGAAGAATTAAGCACAGGCTCAGCCTGCCGCCCGGAACCAGAAAAGGGCCTGAAGCAATCCTGCGCTTTTGCGGCCAGCTCCCAAGAAAGCGAGTTGAAAAATGGAGCTCAGGGGCACTGCAATTCACAAACCTGCAGACTTATAAATGACCACTCTCGTCCACAAATATATTGAGGGAAGGCAACGAAGAGGATTTGAAAACAAGGCAGAATTGCAGGAAACAGATTTCAGGAGGGAGATTCGAATCGCCTTTAAAGCACAGGAAAAGCGGCAAAACCTCGACAATGATGCCCTTGGCCACAAAGGGCGTATGCGTTTTTTCCTGAATATATTTAGGAAAAAACACATACGCCCTTTTTGGCCAACCAAGCAACCTGGAAAGGCAAATCAGCGCTACAAAGAAGTCTCGCTTCCCATCGGTCAAAAGGGCCATGCTGAATAAAGTGTCAAAACCAGAAATGCAGGGCAGGCCATGGAGAAACGGGAGCCTTGCTACGCTGATGGGCGGGATGTAAATTGCCAACAGCCACTCTGGAGAAGTGTACGGTGTGTCCTGAAACATCTAAAAAACTCAGCTTAGAGAGCATAGGGCACTTCCACTCATGGGCGTATAAATTGGGAAAACTAAAAATCAGCAAGACACAGGCACCCCAACGTTTAGGGCTGCTCTGTTGACAAGAACCTCCACTTCTTTACACCTTAAATATCTCAGGATAGAGAAAAATGGATAAATAAGTTGTGGTCCTTATGTACAATGGAATATCACTCAGCCATGAAATCAACGTCATAAGGCTAGTAGCAGCATGATGAGTGGATTTAGGTACGACGATTCTAAGTGAAATAAGTCACACAGAAAAAGACACTTATCATAAGATATCACTTATAGAGGGAATGTAAAAACCGCTACCCTTGAACTGAATTACAAAACAGAACAGAGTCACACGTTTAGAAAACACACTATGGCTGCTTAACGGGAAAGGTGAGGTGGGGTGATGCATAAAACAAGGGTTTCAAATTAGCTCAGATACCGTTCCATAAACCCAATATGTAATAGACAAGACCTACTCCTTGCTCAGTGAATTGGACTCAACACCCCCTATTCACGGCCCAAGAATATATCTGACTAGTAAGAATCTTAAAACCTATGTATTGATATCTCTCTGTAAGTGAGTCAAGTGGGTGTAAAGTGGCATAAACACAGCAGTGAAAAGCAGCTAAACCCCATTATAAAAATCAATTACTTTTAAAAACCTGTGAAAAAAAGACAGTGAAAGAGAGAGAAATTCTTACAAAATTCGTTTATGGGCAGTGATGCTACCTGGATTGACCATATCTAGACCCACAGCTGATTGAGACATAAGGGTGGACACTCTTGGGGCTGAGAGGTTTGGTGAGGTTGGGTGAGGAAACGCCGACCCTTTAAAGTAATATTGCGTGGTACCCATCCCATGGGTCCCAAATTTCCAGGTTCAAGGGCATCTTCCTACATCGAAAACATGCATGAGAAACCCAGAAGATGGCACACTGTGTGATCGGGAAAGGTTTCTAAAACGCACCTCATTTCTCATCTCCTTGTGCTCGAATTCACCATTCCAGCTGCTTTACTAGCAGTCTCCCTCATTGGAGAATCAGCACCTTTAACCTCCTGTTCCGTACAGGTTGCAATTTGTCCTGAGGATGAACGGGAAAAGGGGGAAACAATGAGAGTCATGCTCTAGGTGTTGGGACAGGCACAGGTCACTCTATTTTCCCATTAGGAAGAAGAATTAAGCACAGGCTCAGCCTGCCGCCCGGAACCAGAATAGGGCCTGAAGCAATCCTGCGCTTTTGCGGCCAGCTCCCAAGAAAGCGAGTTGAAAAATGGAGCTCAGGGGCACTGCAATTCACAAACCTGCAGACTTATAAATGACCACTCTCGTCCACAAATATATTGAGGGAAGGCAACGAAGAGGATTTGAAAGCAAGGCAGAATTGCAGGAAACAGATTTCAGGAGGGAGATTCGAATCGCCTTTAAAGCACAGGAAAAGCGGCAAAACCTCGACAATGATGCCTTTGGCCAAAAAGGGCGTATGCGTTTTTTCCTGAATATATTCAGGAAAAAACGCATACGCCCTTTTTGGCCAAGCAAGCAACCTGGAAAGGCAAATCAGCGCTACAAAGAAGTCTCGCTTCCCATCGGTCAAAAGGGCAATGCTGAATAAAGTGTCAAAACCAGAAGTGCAGGACAGGCCATGGAGAAACGGGAGCCTTGCTACGCTGATGGGCGGGAGGTAAATGGCCAACAGCCACTCTGGACAAGTGTACGGTGTGTCCTGAAACATCTAAAAAACTCAGCTTAGAGAGCATAGGGCACTTCCACTCATGGACGTATAAATTGGGAAAACTAAAAATCAGCAAGACACAGGCACCCCAACGTTTAGGGCTGCTCTGTTGACAAGAACCTCCACTTCGTTACACCTTAAATATCTCAGGAAAGAGAAAAATGGATAAAGAAGTTGTGGTCCTTATGTACAATGGAATATCACTCAGCCATGAAATCAACGTCATAAGGCTAGTAGCAGCATGATGAGTGGATTTAGGTACGACGATTCTAAGTGAAATAAGTCACACAGAAAAAGACACTTATCATAAGATATCACTTATAGAGGGAATGTAAAAACCGCTACCCTTGAACTGAATTACAAAACAGAACAGAGTCACACGTTTAGAAAACACACTATGGCTGCTTAACGGGAAAGGTGAGGTGGGGTGATGAATAAAACAAGGGTTTCAAATTAGGTCAGATACCGTTCCATAAACCCAATATGTACTAGACAAGACCTACTCCTTGCTCAGTGAATTCGACTGAACACCCCCGATTCACCGTCCAAGAATATATGTGACTAGTAAGAATCTTAAAACCTATGTATTGATATCTCTCTGTAAGTGAGTCAAGTGGGTGTAAAGCAGCATACACAGAGCAGTGAAAAGCAGCTAAACCCCATTATAAAAATCAATTACTTTTACAAAAACGTGAAACAAAGACAGTGAAAGAGTGGGAAATTCTTACAAAACTCGTTCAGGGGCAGTGATGCCACCTCGATTGACCATATCTAGACCCATAGCTGTTTGAGACATAAGGGTGGACACTCTTGGGGATGAGACGTTTGGTGAGGTTGGGTGAGCAAACGCAGACCCTTTAAATTAATACTGCGTGGTGCCCATCCCATGGGTCCCAAATCTCCAGGATCAAGGGCATCTTCCTACATCGAAAACATGCATGAGAAACCCAGAAGATGGCACACTGTGTGATCGGGAAAGGTTTCTAAAACGCACCTCATTTCTCATCTCCTTGTGCTCGAATTCGCCATTCCAGCTGCTTTACTAGCAGTCTCCCTCATTGGAGAATCAGCACCTTTAACCTCCTGTTCCGTACAGGTTGCAATTTGTCCTGAGGATGAACGGGAAAAGGGGGAAACAATGAGAGTCTAGCTCTAGGTTTTGGGACAGGCACAGGTCACTCTATTTTCCCATTAGGAAGAAGAATTAAGCACAGGCTCAGCCTGCCGCCCGGAACCAGAATAGGGCCTGAAGCAATCCTGCGCTTTTGCGGCCAGCTCCCAAGAAAGCGAGTTGAAAAATGGAGCTCAGGGGCACTGCAATTCACAAACCTGCAGACTTATAAATGACCACTCTCGTCCACAAATATATTGAGGGAAGGCAACGAAGAGGATTTGAAAACAAGGCAGAATTGCAGGAAACAGATTTCAGGAGGGAGATTCGAATCGCCTTTAAAGCACAGGAAAAGCGGCAAAACCTCGACAATGATGCCCTTGGCCACAAAGGGCGTATGCGTTTTTTCCTGAATATATTTAGGAAAAAACACATACGCCCTTTTTGGCCAACCAAGCAACCTGGAAAGGCAAATCAGCGCTACAAAGAAGTCTCGCTTCCCATCGGTCAAAAGGGCCATGCTGAATAAAGTGTCAAAACCAGAAATGCAGGGCAGGCCATGGAGAAACGGGAGCCTTGCTACGCTGATGGGCGGGATGTAAATTGCCAACAGCCACTCTGGAGAAGTGTACGGTGTGTCCTGAAACATCTAAAAAACTCAGCTTAGAGAGCATAGGGCACTTCCACTCATGGGCGTATAAATTGGGAAAACTAAAAATCAGCAAGACACAGGCACCCCAACGTTTAGGGCTGCTCTGTTGACAAGAACCTCCACTTCTTTACACCTTAAATATCTCAGGATAGAGAAAAATGGATAAATAAGTTGTGGTCCTTATGTACAATGGAATATCACTCAGCCATGAAATCAACGTCATAAGGCTAGTAGCAGCATGATGAGTGGATTTAGGTACGACGATTCTAAGTGAAATAAGTCACACAGAAAAAGACACTTATCATAAGATATCACTTATAGAGGGAATGTAAAAACCGCTACCCTTGAACTGAATTACAAAACAGAACAGAGTCACACGTTTAGAAAACACACAATGGCTGCTTAACGGGAAAGGTGAGGTGGGGTGATGCATAAAACAAGGGTTTCAAATTAGCTCAGATACCGTTCCATAAACCCAATATGTAATAGACAAGACCTACTCCTTGCTCAGTGAATTGGACTCAACACCCCCTATTCACGGCCCAAGAATATATCTGACTATTAAGAATCTTAAAACCTATGTATTGATATCTCTCTGTAAGTGAGTCAAGTGGGTGTAAAGTGGCATAAACACAGCAGTGAAAAGCAGCTAAACCCCATTATAAAAATCAATTACTTTTAAAAACCTGTGAAAAAAAGACAGTGAAAGAGAGAGAAATTCTTACAAAATTCGTTTATGGGCAGTGATGCTACCTGGATTGACCATATCTAGACCCACAGCTGATTGAGACATAAGGGTGGACACTCTTGGGGCTGAGAGGTTTGCTGAGGTTGGGTGAGGAAACGCCGACCCTTTAAAGTAATATTGCGTGATACCCATCCCATGGGTCCCAAATTTCCAGGTTCAAGGGCATCTTCCTACATCGAAAACATGCATGAGAAACCCAGAAGATGGCACACTGTGTGATCGGGAAAGGTTTCTAAAACGCACCTCATTTCTCATCTCCTTGTGCTCGAATTCACCATTCCAGCTGCTTTACTAGCAGTCTCCCTCATTGGAGAATCAGCACCTTTAACCTCCTGTTCCGTACAGGTTGCAATTTGTCCTGAGGATGAACGGGAAAAGGGGGAAACAATGAGAGTCATGCTCTAGGTGTTGGGACAGGCACAGGTCACTCTATTTTCCCATTAGGAAGAAGAATTAAGCACAGGCTCAGCCTGCAGCCCGGAACCAGAATAGGGCCTGAAGCAATCCTGCGCTTTTGCGGCCAGCTCCCAAGAAAGCGAGTTGAAAAATGGAGCTCAGGGGCACTGCAATTCACAAACCTGCAGACTTATAAATGACCACTCTCGTCCACAAATATATTGAGGGAAGGCAACGAAGAGGATTTGAAAGCAAGGCAGAATTGCAGGAAACAGATTTCAGGAGGGAGATTCGAATCGCCTTTAAAGCACAGGAAAAGCGGCAAAACCTCGACAATGATGCGCTTGGCCAAAAAGGGCGTATGCGTTTTTTCCTGAATATATTCAGGAAAAAACGCATACGCCCTTTTTGGCCAAGCAAGCAACCTGGAAAGGCAAATCAGCGCTACAAAGAAGTCTCGCTTCCCATCGGTCAAAAGGGCCATGATGAATAAAGTGTCAAAACCAGAAATGCAGGGCAGGCCATGGAGAAACGGGAGCCTTGCTACGCTGATGGGCGGGATGTAAATTGCCAACAGCCACTCTGGAGAAGTGTACGGTGTGTCGTGAAACATCTAAAAAACTCAGCTTAGAGAGCATAGGGCACTTCCACTCATGGGCGTATAAATTGGGAAAAGTAAAATTCAGCAAGACACAGGCACCCCAACGTTTAGGACTGCTCTGTTGACAATAACCTCCACTTCGTTACACCTTAAATATCTCAGGAAAGAGAAAAATGGATAAAGAAGTTGTGGTCCTTATGTACAATGGAATATCACTCAGCCATGAAATCAACGTCATAAGGCTAGTAGCAGCATGATGAGTGGATTTAGGTACGACGATTCTAAGTGAAATAAGTCACACAGAAAAAGACACTTATCATAAGATATCACTTATAGAGGGAATGTAAAAACCACTACCCTTGAAATGAATTACAAAACAGAACAGAGTCACACGTTTAGAAAACACACTATGGCTGCTTAACGAGAAAGGTGAGGTGGGGTGATGCATAAAACAAGGGTTTCAAATTAGCTCAGATACCGTTCCATAAACCCAATATGTAATAGACAAGACCTACTCCTTGCTCAGTGAATTGGACTCAACACCCCCTATTCTCGGCCCAAGAATATATCTGACTAGTAAGATTCTTAAAACCTATGTATTGATATCTCTCTGTAAGTGAGTCAAGTGGGTGTAAAGTGACATAAACACAGCAGTGAAAAGCAGCTAAACCCCATTATAAAAATGAATTACTTTTAAAAACCTGTGAAAAAAAGACAGTGAAAGAGAGAGAAATTCTTACAAAATTCGTTTAGGGGCAGTGATGCTACCTGGATTGACCATATCTAGACCCACAGCTGATTGAGACATAAGGGTGGACACTCTTGGGGCTGGGAGGTTTGCTGAGGTTGGGTGAGCAAACGCAGACCCTTTAAATTAATACTGCGTGGTGCCCATCCCATGGGTCCCAAATCTCCAGGATCAAGGGCATCTTCCTACATCGAAAACATGCATGAGAAACCCAGAAAATGGCACACCATGTGATCGGGAAAGGTTTCTAAAACGCACCTCATTTCTCATCTCCTTGTGCTCGGGTTCGCCATTCCAGCGGCTTTACTAGCAATCTCCCTCCTTGGAGAATCAGCACCTTTAACCTCCTGTTCCGTACAGGTTGCAATTTCTCCTGAGGATGAACGGGAAGAGGGGAAACCAATGAGAGACTAGCTCTAGGTGTTGGGACAGGCACAGGTCACTCTATTTTCCCATCAGGAAGAAGAATTAACCGCAGGCTCAGCCTGCCGCCCGGGACCAGAATAGGGCCTGAAGCAATCCTGCGCTTTTGCGGCCAGCTCCCAAGAAAGCGAGTTGAAAAATGGAGCTCAGGGGCACTGCAATTCACAAACCTGCAGACTTATAAAGGATCAGTCTCGTCCACAAATATATTGAGAGAAGGCAACGAAGAGGATTTGAAAGCAAGGCAGAATTGCAGGAAACAGATTTCAGGAGGGAGATTCGAATCGCCTTTAAAGCACAGGAAAAGCGGCAAAACCTCGACAATGATGCCCTTGGTCAAAAAGGGCGTATGCGTTTTTTCCTGAATATATTCAGGAAAAAACGCATACGCCCTTTTTGGCCAACCAAGCAACCTGGAAAGGCAAATCAGCGCTACAAAGAAGTCTCGCTTCCCATCGGTCAAAAGGGCCATGCTGAATAAAGTGTCAAAACCAGAAATGCAGGGCAGGCCATGGAGAAACGGGAGCCTTGCTACGCTGATGGGCGGGATGTAAATTGCCAACAGCCACTCTGGAGAAGTGTACGGTGTGTCCTGAAACATCTAAAAAACTCAGCTTAGAGAGCATAGGGCACTTCCACTCATGGGCGTATAAATTGGGAAAACTAAAAATCAGCAAGACACAGGCACCCCAACGTTTAGGGCTGCTCTGTTGACAAGAACCTCCACTTCTTTACACCTTAAATATCTCAGGATAGAGAAAAATGGATAAATAAGTTGTGGTCCTTATGTACAATGGAATATCACTCAGCCATGAAATCAACGTCATAAGGCTAGTAGCAGCATGATGAGTGGATTTAGGTACGACGATTCTAAGTGAAATAAGTCACACAGAAAAAGACACTTATCATAAGATATCACTTATAGAGGGAATGTAAAAACCGCTACCCTTGAACTGAATTACAAAACAGAACAGAGTCACACGTTTAGAAAACACACTATGGCTGCTTAACGGGAAAGGTGAGGTGGGGTGATGCATAAAACAAGGGTTTCAAATTAGCTCAGATACCGTTCCATAAACCCAATATGTAATAGACAAGACCTACTCCTTGCTCAGTGAATTGGACTCAACACCCCCTATTCACGGCCCAAGAATATATCTGACTAGTAAGAATCTTAAAACCTATGTATTGATATCTCTCTGTAAGTGAGTCAAGTGGGTGTAAAGTGGCATAAACACAGCAGTGAAAAGCAGCTAAACCCCATTATAAAAATCAATTACTTTTAAAAACCTGTGAAAAAAAGACAGTGAAAGAGAGAGAAATTCTTACAAAATTCGTTTAGGGGCAGTTATGCTACCTGGATTGACCATATCTAGACCCACAGCTGATTGAGACATAAGGGTGGACACTCTTGGGGCTGAGAGGTTTGGTGAGGTTGGGTGAGGAAACGCAGACCCTTTAAAGTAATACTGCGTGGTACCCATCCCATGGGTCCCAAATCTCCAGGTTCAAGGACATCTTCCTACATCGAAAACATGCATGAGAAACCCAGAAGATGGTACACCGTGTGATCGAGAATGGTTTCTAAAACGCACCTCATTTCTCATCTCCTTGTGCTCGGGTCCGCCATTCCAGCCGCTTTACTAGCAACCTCCCTCCTTGGAGAATCATCACCTTTAACCTCCTGTTCCGTACAGGTTGCAATTTGTCCTGAGGATGAACGGGAAGAAGGGGGAACCAATGAGAGACTAGCTCTAGGTGTTGGGACAGGCACAGGTCACTCTCTTTTCCCATGAGGAAGAAGAATTAAGCACAGGCTCAGCCTTCCGCCCGGGACCAGAATAGGGCCTGAAGCAATCCTGCGCTTTTGCGGCCAACTCCCAAGAAATCGAGTTGAAAAATGGAGCTCAGGGGCACTGCAATTCACAAACCTGCAGACTTATAAATGACCACTCTCGTCCACAAATATATTGAGGGAAGGCAACGAAGAGGATTTGAAAGCAAGGCAGAATTGCAGGAAACAGATTTCAGGAGGGAGATTCGAATCGCCTTTAAAGCACAGGAAAAGCGGCAAAACCTCGACAATGATGCCCTTGGCCAAAAAGGGCGTATGCGTTTTTTCCTGAATATATTCAGGAAAAAACGCATACGCCCTTTTTGGCCAAGCAAGCAACCTGGAAAGGCAAATCAGCGCTACAAAGAAGTCTCGCTTCCCATCGGTCAAAAGGGCCATGCTGAATAAAGTGTCAAAACCAGAAATGCAGGGCAGGCCATGGAGAAACGGGAGGCTTGCTACGCTGATGGGCGGGATGTAAATTGCCAACAGCCACTCTGGAGAAGTGTACGGTGTGTCGTGAAACATCTAAAAAACTCAGCTTAGAGAGCATAGGGCACTTCCACTCATGGGCGTATAAAGTGGGAAAATTAAAAACCAGCAAGACACAGGCACCCCAAAGTTTAGGGCTGCTCTGTTGACAAGAACCTCCAACTTCGTTACACCTTAAATATCCCAGGAAAGAGAAAAATGGATAAAGATGTTGTGGTCTTTATGTACAATGGAATATCACTCAGCCATGAAATCAACGTCATAAGGCTAGTAGCAGCATGATGAGTGGATTTAGGTACGACGATTCTAAGTGAAATAAGTCACACAGAAAAAGACACTTATCATAAGATATCACTTATAGAGGGAATGTAAAAACCGCTACCCTTGAACTGAATTACAAAACAGAACAGAGTCACACGTTTAGAAAACACACTATGGCTGCTTAACGGGAAAGGTGAGGTGGGGTGATGCATAAAACAAGGGTTTCAAATTAGCTCAGATACCGTTCCATAAACCCAATATGTACTAGACAAGACCTACTCCTTGCTCAGTGAATTGGACTCAACACCCCCTATTCACGGCCCAAGAATATATCTGACTAGTAAGAATCTTAAAACCTATGTATTGATATCTCTTTGTAAGTGAGTCAAGTGGGTGTAAAGTGGAATAAACACAGCAGTGAAAAGCAGCTAAACCCCATTATAAAAATCAATTACTTTTAAAAACCTGTGAAACAAAGACAGTGAAAGAGAGAGAAATTCTTACAAAATTCGTTTAGGGGCAGTTATGCTACCTGGATTGACCATATCTAGACCCACAGCTGATTGAGACATAAGGGTGGACACTCTTGGGGCTGAGAGGTTTGGTGAGGTTGGTTGAGCAAACGCAGACCCTTTAAAGTAATACTGCGTGGTACCCATCCCATGGGTCCCAAATCTCCAGGTTCAAGGGCATCTTCCTACATCGAAAACATGCATGAGAAACCGAGAAGATGGTACACCGTGTGATCGGGAAAGGTTTCTAAAACGCACCTCATTTCTCATGTCCTTGTGCTCGGGTTCGCCATTCCAGCCGCATTACTAGCAATCTCCCTCCTTGGAGAATCAGCACCTTTAACCTCCTGTTCCGTACAGGTTGCAATTTCTCCTGAGGATGAACGGGAAGAAGGGGGAAACAATGAGAGACTAGCTCTAGGTGTTGGGACAGGCACAGGTCACTCTATTTTCCCATCAGGAAGAAGAATTAAGCACAGGCTCAGCCTGCCGCCCGGGACCAGAATAGGGCCTGAAGCAATCCTGCGCTTTTGCGGCCAGCTCCCAAGAAAGCGAGTTGAAAAATGGAGCTCAGGGGCACTGCAATTCACAAACCTGCAGACTTATAAATGATCACTCTCGTCCACAAATATATTGAGGGAAGGCAACGAAGAGGATTTGAAAGCAAGGCAGAATTGCAGGAAACAGATTTCAGGAGGGAGATTCGAATCGCCTTTAAAGCACAGGAAAAGCGGCCAAACCTCCTCAATGATGCCCTTGGCCAAAAAGGGCGTATGCGTTTTTTCCTGAATATATTCAGGAAAAAACGCATACGCCCTTTTTGGCCAACCAAGCAACCTGGAAAGGCAAATCAGCGCTACAAAGAAGTCGCGCTTCCCATCGGTCAAAAGGGCCATGCTGAATAAAGTGTCAAAACCAGAAATGCAGGACAGGCCATGGAGAAACGGGAGCCTTGCTACGCTGATGGGTGGGATGTAAATTGCCAACAGCCACCCTGGAGAAGTGTACGGTGTGTCCTGAAACATCTAAAAATCTCAGCTTAGAGAGCATAGGGCACTTCCACTCATGGGCGTATAAAGTGGGAAAATTAAAAACCAGCAAGACACAGGCACCCCAATGTTTAGGGCTGCTCTGTTGACAAGAACCTCCACTTCGTTACACCTTAAATATCTCAGGATAGAGAAAAATTGATAAATAAGTTGTGGTCCTTATGTACAATGGAATATCACTCAGCCATGAAATCAACGTCATAAGGCTAGTAGCAGCATGATGATTGGATTTAGGTACGACGATTCTAAGTGAAATAAGTCACACAGAAAAAGACACTTATCATAAGATATCACTTATAGAGGGAATGTAAAAACCGCTACCCTTGAACTGAATTACAAAACAGAACAGAGTCACACGTTTAGAAAACACACTATGGCTGCTTAACGGGAAAGGTGAGGTGGGGTGATGCATAAAACAAGGGTTTCAAATTAGCTCAGATACCGTTCCATAAACCCAATATGTAATAGACAAGACCTACTCCTTGCTCAGTGAATTGGACTCAACACCCCCTATTCACGGCCCAAGAATATATCTGACTAGTAAGAAACTTAAAACCTATGTATTGATATCTCTTTGTAAGGGAGTCAAGTGGGTGTAAAGTGGCATAAACACAGCAGTGAAAAGCAGCTAAACCCCATTATAAAAATCAATTACTTTTAAAAACCTGTGAAAAAAAGATAGTGAAAGAGAGAGAAATTCTTACAAAATTCGTTTAGGGGCAGTGATGCTACCTGGATTGACCATATCTAGACCCACAGCTGATTGAGACATAAGGGTGGACAATCTTGGGGCTGAGAGGTTTGGTGAGGTTGGGTGAGGAAACGCAGACCCTTTAAAGTAATACTGCGTGGTACCCATCCCATGGGTTCCAAATCTCCAGGTTCTAGGGCATCTTCCTACATCGAAAACATGCATGAGAAACACAGAAGATGGTACACCGTGTGATCGCGAAAGGTTTCTAAAACGCACCTCCTTTCTCATCTCCTTGTGCTCGGGTTCGCCATTCCAGCTGCTTTACTAGCAACCTCCCTCCTTGGAGAATCATCACCTTTAACCTCCTGTTCCGTACAGGTTGCAATTTGTCCTGAGGATGAACGAGAAGAGGGGAAAACAATGAGAGACTAGCTCTAGGTGTTGGGACAGGCACAGGTCACTCTATTTTCCCATCAGGAAGAAGAATTAAGCACAGGCTCAGCCTGCCGCCCGCGACCAGAATAGGGCCTGAAGCAATCCTGCGCTTTTGCGGCCAGCTCCCAAGAAAGCGAGTTGAAAAATGGAGCTCAGGGGCAGTGCAATTCACAAACCTGCAAACTTATAAATGATCACTCTCGTCCACAAATATATTGAGGGAAGGCAACGAAGAGGATTTGAAAGCAAGGCAGAATTGCAGGAAACAGATTTCAGGAGGGAGATTCGAATCGCCTTTAAAGCACAGGATAAGCGGCAAAACCTCGACAATGATGCCCTTGGCCAAAAAGGGCGTATGCGTTTTTTCCTGAATATATTCAGGAAAAAACGCATACGCCGTTTTTGGCCAAGCAAGCAACCTGGAAAGGCAAATCAGCGCTACAAAGAAGTCTCGCTTCCCATCGGTCAAAAGGGCCATGCTGAATAAAGTGTCAAAACCAGAAATGCAGGGCAGGCCATGGAGAAACGGGAGGCTTGCTACGCTGATGGGCGGGATGTAAATTGCCAACAGCCACTCTGGAGAAGTGTACGGTGTGTCGTGAAACATCTAAAAAACTCAGCTTAGAGAGCATAGGGCACTTCCACTCAAGGGCGTATAAATTGGGAAAACTAAAAATCAGCAAGACACAGGCACCCCAACGTTTAGGGCTGCTCTGTTGACAAGAACCTCCACTTCGTTACACCTTAAATATCTCAGGATAGAGAAAAATGGATAAATAAGTTGTGGTCCTTATGTACAATGGAATATCACTCAGCCATGAAATCAACGTCATAAGGCTAGTAGCAGCATGATGAGTGGATTTAGGTACGACGATTCTAAGTGAAATAAGTCACACAGAAAAAGACACTTATCATAAGATATCACTTATAGAGGGAATGTAAAAACCGCTACCCATGAACTGAATTACAAAACAGAACAGAGTCACACGTTTAGAAAACACACTATGGCTGCTTAACGGGAAAGGTGAGGTGGGGTGATGCATAAAACAAGGGTTTCAAATTAGCTCAGATACCGTTCCATAAACCCAATATGTTATAGACAAGACCTACTCCTTGCTCAGTGAATCGGACTCAACACCCCCTATTCACAGCCCAAGAATATATCTGACTACTAAGAATCTTAAAACCTATGTATTGATATCTCTTTGTAAGTGAGACAAGTGGGTGTAAACTGGCATAAACACAGCAGTGAAAAGCAGCTAAACCCCATTATAAAAATCAATTACTTTTAAAAACCTGTGAAAAAAAGACAGTGAAAGAGAGAGAAATTCTTACAAAATTCGTTTAGGGGCAGTTATGCTACCTGGGTTGACCATATCTAGACCCACAGCTGATTGAGACATAAGGGTGGACACTCTTGGGGCTGAGAGGTTTGGTGAGGTTGGGTGAGGAAACAAAGACCCTTTAAAGTAATACTGCGTGGTACCCATCCCATGGGTCCCAAATCTCCAGGTTCAAGGGCATCTTCTTACATCGAAAACATGCATGAGAAACTCAGAAGATGGTACACCGTGTGATCGCGAAAGGTTTCTAAACGCACCTCATTTCTCATCTCCTTGTGCTCGGGTTCGCCATTCCAGCTGCTTTACTAGCAACCTCCCTCCTTGGAGAATCATCACCTTTAACCTCCTGTTCCGTACAGGTTGCAATTTGTCCTGAGGATGAACGAGAAGAGGGGAAAACAATGAGAGACTAGCTCTAGGTGTTGGGACAGGCACAGGTCACTCTATTTTCCCATCAGGAAGAAGAATTAAGCACAGGCTCAGCCTGCCGCCCGCGACCAGAATAGGGCCTGAAGCAATCCTGCGCTTTTGCGGCCAGCTCCCAAGAAAGCGAGTTGAAAAATGGAGCTCAGGGGCAGTGCAATTCACAAACCTGCAAACTTATAAATGATCACTCTCGTCCACAAATATATTGAGGGAAGGCAACGAAGAGGATTTGAAAGCAAGGCAGAATTGCAGGAAACAGATTTCAGGAGGGAGATTCGAATCGCCTTTAAAGCACAGGATAAGCGGCAAAACCTCGACAATGATGCCCTTGGCCAAAAAGGGCGTATGCGTTTTTTCCTGAATATATTCAGGAAAAAACGCATACGCCGTTTTTGGCCAAGCAAGCAACCTGGAAAGGCAAATCAGCGCTACAAAGAAGTCTCGCTTCCCATCGGTCAAAAGGGCCATGCTGAATAAAGTGTCAAAACCAGAAATGCAGGGCAGGCCATGGAGAAACGGGAGGCTTGCTACGCTGATGGGCGGGATGTAAATTGCCAACAGCCACTCTGGAGAAGTGTACGGTGTGTCGTGAAACATCTAAAAAACTCAGCTTAGAGAGCATAGGGCACTTCCACTCAAGGGCGTATAAATTGGGAAAACTAAAAATCAGCAAGACACAGGCACCCCAACGTTTAGGGCTGCTCTGTTGACAAGAACCTCCACTTCGTTACACCTTAAATATCTCAGGATAGAGAAAAATGGATAAATAAGTTGTGGTCCTTATGTACAATGGAATATCACTCAGCCATGAAATCAACGTCATAAGGCTAGTAGCAGCATGATGAGTGGATTTAGGTACGACGATTCTAAGTGAAATAAGTCACACAGAAAAAGACACTTATCATAAGATATCACTTATAGAGGGAATGTAAAAACCGCTACCCATGAACTGAATTACAAAACAGAACAGAGTCACACGTTTAGAAAACACACTATGGCTGCTTAACGGGAAAGGTGAGGTGGGGTGATGCATAAAACAAGGGTTTCAAATTAGCTCAGATACCGTTCCATAAACCCAATATGTTATAGACAAGACCTACTCCTTGCTCAGTGAATCGGACTCAACACCCCCTATTCACAGCCCAAGAATATATCTGACTACTAAGAATCTTAAAACCTATGTATTGATATCTCTTTGTAAGTGAGACAAGTGGGTGTAAACTGGCATAAACACAGCAGTGAAAAGCAGCTAAACCCCATTATAAAAATCAATTACTTTTAAAAACCTGTGAAAAAAAGACAGTGAAAGAGAGAGAAATTCTTACAAAATTCGTTTAGGGGCAGTTATGCTACCTGGGTTGACCATATCTAGACCCACAGCTGATTGAGACATAAGGGTGGACACTCTTGGGGCTGAGAGGTTTGGTGAGGTTGGGTGAGGAAACAAAGACCCTTTAAAGTAATACTGCGTGGTACCCATCCCATGGGTCCCAAATCTCCAGGTTCAAGGGCATCTTCCTACATCGAAAACATGCATGAGAAACTCAGAAGATGGTACACCGTGTGATCGCGAAAGGTTTCTAAACGCACCTCATTTCTCATCTCCTTGTGCTCGGGTTCGCCATTCCAGCTGCTTTACTAGCAACCTCCCTCCTTGGAGAATCATCACCTTTAACCTCCTGTTCCGTACAGGTTGCAATTTGTCCTGAGGATGAACGAGAAGAGGGGAAAACAATGAGAGACTAGCTCTAGGTGTTGGGACAGGCACAGTTCACTCTATTTTCCCATCAGGAAGAAGAATTAAGCACAGGCTCAGCCTGCCGCACGGGACCAGAATAGGGCCTGAAGCAATCCTGCGCTTTTGCGGCCAGCTCCCAAGAAAGCGAGTTGAAAAATGGAGCTCAGGGGCACTGCAATTCACAAACCTGCAGACTTATAAATGACCACTCTCGTCCACAAATATATTGAGGGAAGGCAACGAAGAGGATTTGAAAGCAAGGCAGAATTGCAGGAAACAGATTTCAGGAGGGAGATTCGAATCGCCTTTAAAGCACAGGAAAAGCGGCAAAACCTCGACAATGATGCCCTTGGCCAAAAAGGGCGTATGCGTTTTTTCCTGAATATATTCAGGAAAAAACGCATACGCCCTTTTTGGCCAAGCAAGCAACCTGGAAAGGCAAATCAGCGCTACAAAGAAGTCTCGCTTCCCATCGGTCAAAAGGGCCATGCTGAATAAAGTGTCAAAACCAGAAATGCAGGGCAGGCCATGGAGAAACGGGAGGCTTGCTACGCTGATGGGCGGGATGTAAATTGCCAACAGCCACTCTGGAGAAGTGTACGGTGTGTCGTGAAACATCTAAAAAACTCAGCTTAGAGAGCATAGGGCACTTCCACTCATGGGCGTATAAAGTGGGAAAATTAAAAACCAGCAAGACACAGGCACCCCAAAGTTTAGGGCTGCTCTGTTGACAAGAACCTCCAACTTCGTTACACCTTAAATATCCCAGGAAAGAGAAAAATGGATAAAGATGTTGTGGACTTTATGTACAATGGAATATCACTCAGCCATGAAATCAACGTCATAAGGCTAGTAGCAGCATGATGAGTGGATTTAGGTACGACGATTCTAAGTGAAATAAGTCACACAGAAAAAGACACTTATCATAAGATATCACTTATAGAGGGAATGTAAAAACCGCTACCCTTGAACTGAATTACAAAACAGAACAGAGTCACACGTTTAGAAAACACACTATGGCTGCTTAACGGGAAAGGTGAGGTGGGGTGATGCATAAAACAAGGGTTTCAAATTAGCTCAGATACCGTTCCATAAACCCAATATGTAATAGACAAGACCTACTCCTTGCTCAGTGAATTGGACTCAACACCCCCTATTCACGGCCCAAGAATATATCTGACTAGTAAGAATCTTAAAACCTATGTATTGATATCTCTTTGTAAGTGAGTCAAGTGGGTGTAAAGTGGAATAAACACAGCAGTGAAAAGCAGCTAAACCCCATTATAAAAATCAATTACTTTTAAAAACCTGTGAAACAAAGACAGTGAAAGAGAGAGAAATTCTTACAAAATTCGTTTAGGGGCAGTTATGCTACCTGGATTGACCATATCTAGACCCACAGCTGATTGAGACATAAGGGTGGACACTCTTGGGGCTGAGAGGTTTGGTGAGGTTGGGTGAGCAAACGCAGACCCTTTAAAGTAATACTGCGTGGTACCCATCCCATGGGTCCCAAATCTCCAGGTTCAAGGGCATCTTCCTACATCGAAAACATGCATGAGAAACCCAGAAGATGGTACACCGTGTGATCGGGAAAGGTTTCTAAAACGCACCTCATTTCTCATATCCTTGTGCTCGGGTTCGCCATTCCAGCCGCATTACTAGCAATCTCCCTCCTTGGAGAATCAGCACCTTTAACCTCCTGTTCCGTACAGGTTGCAATTTGTCCTGAGGATGAACGGGAAGAAGGGGGAAACAATGAGAGACTAGCTCTAGGTGTTGGGACAGGCACAGGTCACTCTATTTTCCCATCAGGAAGAAGAATTAAGCACAGGCTCAGCCTGCCGCCCGGGACCAGAATAGGGCCTGAAGCAATCCTGCGCTTTTGCGGCCAGCTCCCAAGAAAGCGAGTTGAAAAATGGAGCTCAGGGGCACTGAAATTCACAAACCTGCAGACTTATAAATGATCACTCTCGTCCACAAATATATTGAGGGAAGGCAACGAAGAGGATTTGAAAGCAAGGCAGAATTGCAGGAAACAGATTTCAGGAGGGAGATTCGAATCGCCTTTAAAGCACAGGAAAAGCGGCAAAACCTCGTCAATGATGCCCTTGGCCAAAAAGGGCGTATGCGTTTTTTCCTGAATATATTCAGGAAAAAACGCATACGCCCTTTTTGGCCAAGCAAGCAACCTGGAAAGGCAAATCAGCGCTACAAAGAAGTCTCGCTTCCCACCGGTCAAAAGGGCCATGCTGAATAAAGTGTCAAAACCAGAAATGCAGGACAGGCCATGGAGAAACGGGAGCCTTGCTACGCTGATGGGTGGGATGTAAATTGCCAACAGCCACCCTGGAGAAGTGTACGGTGTGTCCTGAAACATCTAAAAAACTCAGCTTAGAGAGCATAGGGCACTTCCACTCACGGGCGTATAAAGTGGGAAAATTAAAAACCAGCAAGACACAGGCACACCAATGTTTAGGGCTGCTCTGTTGACAAGAACCTCCAACTTCGTTACACCTTAAAAATCCCAGGAAAGAGAAAAATGGATAAAGATGTTGTGGTCCTTATGTACAATGGAATATCACTCAGCCATGAAATCAACGTCATAAGGCTAGTAGCAGCATGATGAGTGGATTTAGGTACGACGATTCTAAGTGAAATAAGTCACACAGAAAAAGACACTTATCATAAGATATCACTTATAGAGGGAATGTAAAAACCGCTACCCTTGAACTGAATTACAAAACAGAACAGAGTCACACGTTTAGAAAACACACTATGGCTGCTTAACGGGAAAGGTGAGGTGGGGTGATGCATAAAACAAGGGTTTCAAATTAGCTCAGATACCGTTCCATAAACCCAATATGTAATAGACAAGACCTACTCCTTGCTCAGTGAATTGGACTCAACACCCCCTATTCACGGCCCAAGAATATATCTGACTAGTAAGAATCTTAAAACCTATGTATTGATATCTCTTTGTAAGTGAGTCAAGTGGGTGTAAAGTGGCATAAACACAGCAGTGAAAAGCAGCTAAACCCCATTATAAAAATCAATTACTTTTAAAAACCTGTGAAAAAAAGACAGTGAAAGAGAGAGAAATTCTTACAAAATTCGTTTAGGGGCAGTTATGCTACCTGGATTGACCATATCTAGACCCACAGCTGATTGAGACATAAGGGTGGACACTCTTGGGGCTGAGAGGTTTGGTGAGGTTGGGTGAGCAAACGCAGACCCTTTAAAGTAATACTGCGTGGTACCCATCCCATGGGTCCCAAATCTCCAGGTTCAAGGGCATCTTCCTACATCGAAAACATGCATGAGAAACCCAGAAGATGGTACACCGTGTGATCGGGAAAGGTTTCTAAAACGCACCTCATTTCTCATGTCCTTGTGCTCGGGTTCGCCATTCCAGCCGCATTACTAGCAATCTCCCTCCTTGGAGAATCAGCACCTTTAACCTCCTGTTCCGTACAGGTTGCAATTTGTCCTGAGGATGAACGGGAAGAAGGGGGAACCAATGAGAGACTAGCTCTAGGTGTTGGGACAGGCACAGGTCACTCTATTTTCCCATGAGGAAGAAGAATTAAGCACAGGCTCAGCCTGCCGCCAGGGACCAGAATAGGGCCTGAAGCAATCCTGCGCTTTTGCGGCCAGCTCCCAAGAAAGCGAGTTGAAAAATGGAGCTCAGGGGCACTGCAATTCACAAACCTGCAGACTTATAAATGATCACTCTCGTCCACAAATATATTGAGGGAAGGCAACGAAGAGGATTTGAAAGCAAGGCAGAATTGCAGGAAACAGATTTCAGGAGGGAGATTCGAATCGCCTTTAAAGCACAGGAAAAGCGGCAAAACCTCGTCAATGATGCCCTTGGCCAAAAAGGGCGTATGCGTTTTTTCCTGAATATATTCAGGAAAAAACGCATACGCCCTTTTTGGCCAACCAAGCAACCTGGAAAGGCAAATCAGCGCTACAAAGAAGTCTCGCTTCCCATCGGTCAAAAGGGCCATGCTGAATAAAGTGTCAAAACCAGAAATGCAGGACAGGCCATGGAGAAACGGGAGCCTTGCTACGCTGATGGGTGGGATGTAAATTGCCAACAGCCACCCTGGAGAAGTGTACGGTGTGTCCTGAAACATCTAAAAAACTCAGCTTAGAGAGCATAGGGCACTTCCACTCATGGGCCTATAAAGTGGGAAAATTAAAAACCAGCAAGACACAGGCACCCCAATGTTTAGGGCTGCTCTGTTGACAAGAACCTCCAACTTCGTTACACCTTAAAAATCCCAGGAAAGAGAAAAATGGATAAAGATGTTGTGGTCCTTATGTACAATGGAATATCACTCAGCCATGAAATCAACGTCATAAGGCTAGTAGCAGCATGATGAGTGGATTTAGGTACGACGATTCTAAGTGAAATAAGTCACACAGAAAAAGACACTTATCATAAGATATCACTTATAGAGGGAATGTAAAAACCGCTACCCTTGAACTGAATTACAAAACAGAACAGAGTCACACGTTTAGAAAACACACTATGGCTGCTTAACGGGAAAGGTGAGGTGGGGTGATGCATAAAACAAGGGTTTCAAATTAGCTCAGATACCGTTCCATAAACCCAATATGTAATAGACAAGACCTACTCCTTGCTCAGTGAATTGGACTCAACACCCCCTATTCACGGCCCAAGAATATATCTGACTAGTAAGAATCTTAAAACCTATGTATTGATATCTCTTTGTAAGTGAGTCAAGTGGGTGTAAAGTGGAATAAACACAGCAGTGAAAAGCAGCTAAACCCCATTATAAAAATCAATTACTTTTAAAAACCTGTGAAACAAAGACAGTGAAAGAGAGAGAAATTCTTACAAAATTCGTTTAGGGGCAGTTATGCTACCTGGATTGACCATATCTAGACCCACAGCTGATTGAGACATAAGGGTGGACACTCTTGGGGCTGAGAGGTTTGGTGAGGTTGGGTGAGCAAACGCAGACCCTTTAAAGTAATACTGCGTGGTACCCATCCCATGGGTCCCAAATCTCCAGGTTCAAGGGCATCTTCCTACATCGAAAACATGCATGAGAAACCCAGAAGATGGTACACCGTGTGATCGGGAAAGGTTTCTAAAACGCACCTCATTTCTCATGTCCTTGTGCTCGGGTTCGCCATTCCAGCCGCATTACTAGCAATCTCCCTCCTTGGAGAATCAGCACCTTTAACCTCCTGTTCCGTACAGGTTGCAATTTGTCCTGAGGATGAACGGGAAGAAGGGGGAACCAATGAGAGACTAGCTCTAGGTGTTGGGACAGGCACAGGTCACTCTATTTTCCCATCAGGAAGAAGAATTAAGCACAGGCTCAGCCTGCCGCCCGGGACCAGAATAGGGCCTGAAGCAATCCTGCGCTTTTGCGGCCAGCTCCCAAGAAAGCGAGTTGAAAAATGGAGCTCAGGGGCACTGCAATTCACAAACCTGCAGACTTATAAATGATCACTCTCGTCCACAAATATATTGAGGGAAGGCAACGAAGAGGATTTGAAAGCAAGGCAGAATTGCAGGAAACAGATTTCAGGAGGGAGATTCGAATCGCCTTTAAAGCACAGGAAAAGCGGCAAAACCTCGTCAATGATGCCCTTGGCCAAAAAGGGCGTATGCGTTTTTTCCTGAATATATTCAGGAAAAAACGCATACGCCCTTTTTGGCCAAGCAAGCAACCTGGAAAGGCAAATCAGCGCTACAAAGAAGTCTCGCTTCCCATCGGTCAAAAGGGCCATGCTGAATAAAGTGTCAAAACCAGAAATGCAGGACAGGCCATGGAGAAACGGGAGCCTTGCTACGCTGATGGGTGGGATGTAAATTGCCAACAGCCACCCTGGAGAAGTGTACGGTGTGTCCTGAAACATCTAAAAAACTCAGCTTAGAGAGCATAGGGCACTTCCACTCATGGGCGTATAAAGTGGGAAAATTAAAAACCAGCAAGACACAGGCACCCCAATGTTTAGGGCTGCTCTGTTGACAAGAACCTCCAACTTCGTTACACCTTAAAAATCCCAGGAAAGAGAAAAATGGATAAAGATGTTGTGGTCCTTATGTACAATGGAATATCACTCAGCCATGAAATCAACGTCATAAGGCTAGTAGCAGCATGATGAGTGGATTTAGGTACGACGATTCTAAGTGAAATAAGTCACACAGAAAAAGACACTTATCATAAGATATCACTTATAGAGGGAATGTAAAAACCGCTACCCTTGAACTGAATTACAAAACAGAACAGAGTCACACGTTTAGAAAACACACTATGGCTGCTTAACGGGAAAGGTGAGGTGGGGTGATGCATAAAACAAGGGTTTCAAATTAGCTCAGATACCGTTCCATAAACCCAATATGTAATAGACAAGACCTACTCCTTGCTCAGTGAATTGGACTCAACACCCCCTATTCACGGCCCAAGAATATATCTGACTAGTAAGAATCTTAAAACCTATGTATTGATATCTCTTTGTAAGTGAGTCAAGTGGGTGTAAAGTGGCATAAACACAGCAGTGAAAAGCAGCTAAACCCCATTATAAAAATCAATTACTTTTAAAAACCTGTGAAACAAAGACAGTGAAAGAGAGAGAAATTCTTACAAAATTCGTTTAGGGGCAGTTATGCTACCTGGATTGACCATATCTAGACCCACAGCTGATTGAGACATAAGGGTGGACACTCTTGGGGCTGAGAGGTTTGGTGAGGTTGGGTGAGCAAACGCAGACCCTTTAAAGTAATACTGCGTGGTACCCATCCCATGGGTCCCAAATCTCCAGGTTCAAGGGCATCTTCCTACATCGAAAACATGCATGAGAAACCCAGAAGATGGTACACCGTGTGATCGGGAAAGGTTTCTAAAACGCACCTCATTTCTCATGTCCTTGTGCTCGGGTTCGCCATTCCAGCCGCATTACTAGCAATCTCCCTCCTTGGAGAATCAGCACCTTTAACCTCCTGTTCCGTACAGGTTGCAATTTGTCCTGAGGATGAACGGGAAGAAGGGGGAACCAATGAGAGACTAGCTCTAGGTGTTGGGACAGGCACAGGTCACTCTATTTTCCCATCAGGAAGAAGAATTAAGCACAGGCTCAGCCTGCCGCCCGGGACCAGAATAGGGCCTGAAGCAATCCTGCGCTTTTGCGGCCAGCTCCCAAGAAAGTGAGTTGAAAAATGGAGCTCAGGGGCACTGCAATTCACAAACCTGCAGACTTATAAATGATCACTCTCGTCCACAAATATATTGAGGGAAGGCAACGAAGAGGATTTGAAAGCAAGGCAGAATTGCAGGAAACAGATTTCAGGAGGGAGATTCGAATCGCCTTTAAAGCACAGGAAAAGCGGCAAAACCTCGTCAATGATGCCCTTGGCCAAAAAGGGCGTATGCGTTTTTTCCTGAATATATTCAGGAAAAAACGCATACGCCCTTTTTGGCCAACCAAGCAACCTGGAAAGGCAAATCAGCGCTACAAAGAAGTCTCGCTTCCCATCGGTCAAAAGGGCCATGCTGAATAAAGTGTCAAAACCAGAAATGCAGGGCAGGCCATGGAGAAACGGGAGCCTTGCTACGCTGCTGGGCGGGATGTAAATTGCCAACAGCCACTCTGGAGAAGTGTACGGTGTGTCCTGAAACATCTAAAAAACTCAGCTTAGAGAGCATAGGGCACTTCCACTTATGGGCGTATAAATTGGGAAAACTAAAAACCAGCAAGACACAGGCACCCCAACGTTTAGGGCTGCTCTGTTGACAAGAACCTCCACTTCTTTACACCTTAAATATCTCAGGATAGAGAAAAATGGATAAATAAGTTGTGGTCCTTATGTACAATGGAATATCACTCAGCCATGAAATCAACGTCATAAGGCTAGTAGCAGCATGATGAGTGGATTTAGGTACGACGATTCTAAGTGAAATAAGTCACACAGAAAAAGACACTTATCATAAGATATCACTTATAGAGGGAATGTAAAAATCGCTACCCTTGAACTGAATTACAAAACAGAACAGAGTCACACGTTTAGAAAACACACTATGGCTGCGTAACGGGAAAGGTGAGGTGGGGTGATGCATAAAACAAGGGTTTCAAATTAGCTCAGATACCGTTCCATAAACCCAATATGTAATAGACAAGACCTACTCCTTGCTCAGTGAATTGGACTCAACACCCCCTATTCACGGCCCAAGAATATATCTGACTAGTAAGAATCTTAAAACCTATGTATTGATATCTCTCTGTAAGTGAGTAAAGTGGGTGTAAAGTGGCATAAACACAGCAGTGAAAAGCAGCTAAACCCCATTATAAAAATCAATTACTTTTAAAAACCTGTGAAAAAAAGACAGTGAAAGAGAGAGAAATTCTTACAAAATTCGTTTAGGGGCAGTTATGCTACCTGGATTGACCATATCTAGACCCACAGCTGATTGAGACATAAGGGTGGACACTCTTGGAGCTGAGAGGTTTGGTGAGGTTGGGTGAGGAAACAAAGACGCTTTAAAGTAATACTGCGTGGTACCCATCCCATGGGTCCCAAATCTCCAGGTTCAAGGGCATCTTCCTACATCGAAAACATGCATGAGAAACCCAGAAGATGGTACACCGTGTGATCGCGAAAGGTTTCTAAACGCACCTCATTTCTCATCTCCTTGTGCTCGGGTTCGCCATTCCAGCTGCTTTACTAGCAACCTCCCTCCTTGGAGAATCATCACCTTTAACCTCCTGTTCCGTACAGGTTGCAATTTGTCCTGAGGATGAACGAGAAGAGGGGAAAACAATGAGAGACTAGCTCTAGGTGTTGGGACAGGCACAGTTCACTCTATTTTCCCATCAGGAAGAAGAATTAAGCACAGGCTCAGCCTGCCGCACGGGACCAGAATAGGGCCTGAAGCAATCCTGCGCTTTTGCGGCCAGCTCCCAAGAAAGCGAGTGGAAAAATGGAGCTCAGGGGCACTGCAATTCACAAACCTGCAGACTTATAAATGACCACTCTCGTTCACAAATATATTGAGGGAAGGCAACGAAGAGGATTTGAAAGCAAGGCAGAATTGCAGGAAACAGATTTCAGGAGGGAGATTCGAATCGCCTTTAAAGCACAGGAAAAGCGGCAAAACCTCGACAATGATGCCCTTGGCCAAAAAGGGCGTATGCGTTTTTTCCTGAATATATTCAGGAAAAAACGCATACGCCCTTTTTGGCCAAGCAAGCAACCTGGAATGGCAAATCAGCGCTACAAAGAAGTCTCGCTTCCCATCGGTCAAAAGGGCCATGCTGAATAAAGTGTCAAAACCAGAAATGCAGGGCAGGCCATGGAGAAACGGGAGGCTTGCTAGGCTGATGGGCGGGATGTAAATTGCCAACAGCCACTCTGGAGAAGTGTACGGTGTGTCGTGAAACATCTAAAAAACTCAGCTTAGAGAGCATAGGGCACTTCCACTCATGGGCGTATAAAGTGGGAAAATTAAAAACCAGCAAGACACAGGCACCCCAAAGTTTAGGGCTGCTCTGTTGACAAGAACCACCAACTTCGTTACACCTTAAATATCCCAGGAAAGTGAAAAATGGATAAAGATGTTGTGGTCTTTATGTACAATGGAATATCACTCAGCCATGAAATCAACGTCATAAGGCTAGTAGCAGCATGATGAGTGGATTTAGGTACGACGATTCTAAGTGAAATAAGTCACACAGAAAAAGACACTTATCATAAGATATCACTTATAGAGGGAATGTAAAAACCGCTACCCTTGAACTGAATTACAAAACAGAACAGAGTCACACGTTTAGAAAACACACTATGGCTGCTTAACGGGAAAGGTGAGGTGGGGTGATGCATAAAACAAGGGTTTCAAATTAGCTCAGATACCGTTCCATAAACCCAATATGTAATAGACAAGACCTACTCATTGCTCAGTGAATTGGACTCAACACCCCCTATTCACGGCCCAAGAATATATCTGACTAGTAAGAATCTTAAAACCTATGTATTGATATCTCTTTGTAAGTGAGTCAAGTGGGTGTAAAGTGGAATAAACACAGCAGTGAAAAGCAGCTAAACCCCATTATAAAAATCAATTACTTTTAAAAACCTGTGAAACAAAGACAGTGAAAGAGAGAGAAATTCTTACAAAATTCGTTTAGGGGCAGTTATGCTACCTGGATTGACCATATCTAGACCCACAGCTGATTGAGACATAAGGGTGGACACTCTTGGGGCTGAGAGGTTTGGTGAGGTTGGGTGAGCAAACGCAGACCCTTTAAAGTAATACTGCGTGGTACCCATCCCATGGGTCCCAAATCTCCAGGTTCAAGGGCATCTTCCTACATCGAAAACATGCATGAGAAACCCAGAAGATGGTACACCGTGTGATCGGGAAAGGTTACTAAAACGCACCTCATTTCTCATGTCCTTGTGCTCGGGTTCGCCATTCCAGCCGCATTACTAGCAATCTCCCTCCTTGGAGAATCAGCACCTTTAACCTCCTGTTCCGTACAGGTTGCAATTTGTCCTGAGGATGAACGGGAAGAAGGGGGAACCAATGAGAGACTAGCTCTAGGTGTTGGGACAGGCACAGGTCACTCTATTTTCCCATCAGGAAGAAGAATTAAGCACAGGCTCAGCCTGCCGCCCGGGACCAGAATAGGGCCTGAAGCAATCCTGCGCTTTTGCGGCCAGCTCCCAAGAAAGCGAGTTGAAAAATGGAGCTCAGGGGCACTGCAATTCACAAACCTGCAGACTTATAAATGATCACTCTCGTCCACAAATATATTGAGGGAAGGCAACGAAGAGGATTTGAAAGCAAGGCAGAATTGCAGGAAACAGATTTCAGGAGGGAGATTCGAATCGCCTTTAAAGCACAGGAAAAGCGGCAAAACCTCGTCAATGATGCCCTTGGCCAAAAAGGGCGTATGCGTTTTTTCCTGAATATATTCAGGAAAAAACGCATACGCCCTTTTTGGCCAACCAAGCAACCTGGAAAGGCAAATCAGCGCTACAAAGAAGTCTCGCTTCCCATCGGTCAAAAGGGCCATGCTGAATAAAGTGTCAAAACCAGAAATGCAGGACAGGCCATGGAGAAACGGGAGCCTTGCTACGCTGATGGGTGGGATGTAAATTGCCAACAGCCACCCTGGAGAAGTGTACGGTGTGTCGTGAAACATCTAAAAAACTCAGCTTAGAGAGCATAGGGCACTTCCACTCATGGGCGTATAAAGTGGGAAAATTAAAAACCAGCAAGACACAGGCACCCCAATGTTTAGGGCTGCTCTGTTGACAAGAACCTCCAACTTCGTTACACCTTAAAAATCCCAGGAAAGAGAAAAATGGATAAAGATGTTGTGGTCCTTATGTACAATGGAATATCACTCAGCCATGAAATCAACGTCATAAGGCTAGTAGCAGCATGATGAGTGTATTTAGGTACGACGATTCTAAGTGAAATAAGTCACACAGAAAAAGACACTTATCATAAGATATCACTTATAGAGGGAATGTAAAAACCGCTACCCTTGAACTGAATTACAAAACAGAACAGAGTCACACGTTTAGAAAACACACTATGGCTGCTTAACGGGAAAGGTGAGGTGGGGTGATGCATAAAACAAGGGTTTCAAATTAGCTCAGATACCGTTCCATAAACCCAATATGTACTAGACAAGACCTACTCCTTGCTCAGTGAATTGGACTCAAAACCCCCTATTCACGGCCCAAGAATATATCTGACTAGTAAGAATCTTAAAACCTATGTATTGATATCTCTCTGTAAGTGAGTCATGTGGGTGTAAAGTGACATAAACACAGCAGTGAAAAGCAGCTAAACCCCATTATAAAAATCAATTACTTTTAAAAACCTGTGAAAAAAAGACAGTGAAAGAGAGAGAAATTCTTACAAAATTCTTTTAGGGGCAGTTATGCTACCTGGATTGACCATATCTAGACCCACAGCTGATTGAGACATAAGGGTGGACACTCTTGGGGCTGAGAGGTTTGGTGAGGTTGGGTGAGGAAACGCAGACCCTTTAAAGTAACACTGCGTGGTACCCATCCCATGGGTTCCAAATCTCCAGGTTCAAGGGCATCTTCCTACATCGAAAACATGCATGAGAAACCCAGAAGATGGTACACCGTGTGATCGCGAAAGGTTTCTAAACGCACCTCATTTCTCATCTCCTTGTGCTCGGGTTCGCCATTCCAGCTGCTTTACTAGCAACCTCCCTCCTTGGAGAATCATCACCTTTAACCTCCTGTTCCGTACAGGTTGCAATTTGTCCTGAGGATGAACGAGAAGAGGGGAAAACAATGAGAGACTAGCTCTAGGTGTTGGGACAGGCACAGTTCACTCTATTTTCCCATCAGGAAGAAGAATTAAGCACAGGCTCAGCCTGCCGCCCGGGACCAGAATAGGGCCTGAAGCAATCCTGCGCTTTTGCGGCCAGCTCCCAAGAAAGCGAGTTGAAAAATGGAGCTCAGGGGCACTGCAATTCACAAACCTGCAGACTTATAAATGATCACTCTCGTCCACAAATATATTGAGGGAAAGCAACGAAGAGGATTTGAAAGCAAGGCAGAATTGCAGGAAACAGATTTCAGGAGGGAGATTCGAATCGCCTTTAAAGCACAGGAAAAGCGGCAAAACCTCGACAATGATGCCCTTGGCCAAAAAGGGCATATGCGTTTTTTCCTGAATATATTCAGGAAAAAACGCATACGCCCTTTTTGGCCAAGCAAGTAACCTGGAAAGGCAAATCAGCGCTACAAAGAAGTCTCGCTTCCCATCGGTCAAAAGGGCCATGCTGAATAAAGTGTCAAAACCAGAAATGCAGGACAGGCCATGGAGAAACGGGAGCCTTGCTACGCTGATGGGCGGGATGTAAATTGCCAACAGCCACTCTGGAGAAGTGTACGGTGTGTCCTGAAACATCTAAAAAACTCAGCTTAGAGAGCATAGGGCACTTCCACTCATGGGCGTATAAAGTGGGAAAATTAAAAACCAGCAAGACACAGGCACCCCAAAGTTTAGGGCTGCTCTGTTGACAAGAACCTCCACTTCGTTACACCTTAAATATCCCAGGAAAGATAAAAATGGATAAAGAAGTTGTGGTCCTTATGTACAATGGAATATCACTCAGCCATGAAATCAACGTCATAAGGTTAGTAGCACCATGATGAGTGGATTTAGGTACTACGATTCTAAGTGAAATAAGTCACACAGAAAAAGACACTTATCATAAGATATTAGTTATAGAGGGAATGTAAAAACCGCTACCCTTGAACTGAATTACAAAACAGAACAGAGTCACACGTTTAGAAAACACACTATGGCTGCTTAACGGGAAAGGTGAGGTGGAGTGATGCATAAAACAAGGGTTTCAAACTAGCTCAGATACCGTTCCATAAACCCAATATGTAATAGACAAGACCTACTCCTTGCTCAGTGAATTGGACTCAACACCCCCTATTCAGGGCCCAAGGATATATCTGACTAGTAAGAATCTTAAAACCTATGTATTGATATCTCTCTCTAAGTGAGTCAAGTGGGTGTAAAGTGGCATAAACACAGCAGTGAAAAGCAGCTAAACCCCATTATAAAAATCAATTACTTTTAAAAACCTGTGAAACAAAGACAGTGAAAGAGAGAGAAATTCTTACAAAATTCGTTTAGGGGCAGTTATGCTACCTGGATTGACCATATCTAGACCCACAGCTGATTGAGACATAAGGGTGGACACTCTTGGGGCTGAGAGGTTTGGTGAGGTTGGGTGAGCAAACGCAGACCCTTTAAAGTAATACTGCGTGGTACCCATCCCATGGGTCCCAAATCTCCAGGTTCAAGGGCATCTTCCTACATCGAAAACATGCATGAGAAACCCAGAAGATGGTACACCGTGTGATCGGGAAAGGTTTCTAAAACGCACCTCATTTCTCATGTCCTTGTGCTCGGGTTCGCCATTCCAGCCGCATTACTAGCAATCTCCCTCCTTGGAGAATCAGCACCTTTAACCTCCTGTTCCGTACAGGTTGCAATTTGTCCTGAGGATGAACGGGAAGAAGGGGGAACCAATGAGAGACTAGCTCTAGGTGTTGGGACAGGCACAGGTCACTCTATTTTCCCATCAGGAAGAAGAATTAAGCACAGGCTCAGCCTGCCGCCCGGGACCAGAATAGGGCCTGAAGCAATCCTGCGCTTTTGCGGCCAGCTCCCAAGAAAGCGAGTTGAAAAATGGAGCTCAGGGGCACTGCAATTCACAAACCTGCAGACTTATAAATGATCACTCTCGTCCACAAATATATTGAGGGAAGGCAACGAAGAGGATTTGAAAGCAAGGCAGAATTGCAGGAAACAGATTTCAGGAGGGAGATTCGAATCGCCTTTAAAGCACAGGAAAAGCGGCAAAACCTCGTCAATGATGCCCTTGGCCAAAAAGGGCGTATGCGTTTTTTCCTGAATATATTCAGGAAAAAACGCATACGCCCTTTTTGGCCAAGCAAGCAACCTGGAAAGGCAAATCAGCGCTACAAAGAAGTCTCGCTTCCCACCGGTCAAAAGGGCCATGCTGAATAAAGTGTCAAAACCAGAAATGCAGGACAGGCCATGGAGAAACGGGAGCCTTGCTACGCTGATGGGTGGGATGTAAATTGCCAACAGCCACCCTGGAGAAGTGTACGGTGTGTCCTGAAACATCTAAAAAACTCAGCTTAGAGAGCATAGGGCACTTCCACTCATGGGCGTATAAAGTGGGAAAATTAAAAACCAGCAAGACACAGGCACACCAATGTTTAGGGCTGCTCTGTTGACAAGAACCTCCAACTTCGTTACACCTTAAAAATCCCAGGAAAGAGAAAAATGGATAAAGATGTTGTGGTCCTTATGTACAATGGAATATCACTCAGCCATGAAATCAACGTCATAAGGCTAGTAGCAGCATGATGAGTGGATTTAGGTACGACGATTCTAAGTGAAATAAGTCACACAGAAAAAGACAGTTATCATAAGATATCACTTATAGAGGGAATGTAAAAACCGCTACCCTTGAACTGAATTACAAAACAGAACAGAGTCACACGTTTAGAAAACACACTATGGCTGCTTAACGGGAAAGGTGAGGTGGGGTGATGCATAAAACAAGGGTTTCAAATTAGCTCAGATACCGTTCCATAAACCCAATATGTAATAGACAAGACCTACTCCTTGCTCAGTGAATTGGACTCAACACCCCCTATTCACGGCCCAAGAATATATCTGACTAGTAAGAATCTTAAAACCTATGTATTGATATCTCTTTGTAAGTGAGTCAAGTGGGTGTAAAGTGGCATAAACACAGCAGTGAAAAGCAGCTAAACCCCATTATAAAAATCAATTACTTTTAAAAACCTGTGAAACAAAGACAGTGAAAGAGAGAGAAATTCTTACAAAATTCGTTTAGGGGCAGTTATGCTACCTGGATTGACCATATCTAGATCCACAGCTGATTGAGACATAAGGGTGGACACTCTTGGGGCTGAGAGGTTTGGTGAGGTTGGGTGAGCAAACGCAGACCCTTTAAAGTAATACTGCGTGGTACCCATCCCATGGGTTCCAAATCTCCAGGTTCAAGGGCATCTTCCTACATCGAAAACATGCATGAGAAACCCAGAAGATGGTACACCGTGTGATCGCGAAAGGTTTCTAAACGCACCTCATTTCTCATCTCCTTGTGCTCGGGTTCGCCATTCCAGCTGCTTTACTAGCAACCTCCCTCCTTGGAGAATCATCACCTTTAACCTCCTGTTCCGTACAGGTTGCAATTTGTCCTGAGGATGAACGAGAAGAGGGGAAAACAATGAGAGACTAGCTCTAGGTGTTGGGACAGGCACAGTTCACTCTATTTTCCCATCAGGAAGAAGAATTAAGCACAGGCTCAGCCTGCCGCCCGGGACCAGAATAGGGCCTGAAGCAATCCTGCGCTTTTGCGGCCAGCTCCCAAGAAAGCGAGTTGAAAAATGGAGCTCAGGGGCACTGCAATTCACAAACCTGCAGACTTATAAATGACCACTCTCGTCCACAAATATATTGAGGGAAGGCAACGAAGAGGATTTGAAAACAAGGCAGAATTGCAGGAAACAGATTTCAGGAGGGAGATTCGAATCGCCTTTAAAGCACAGGAAAAACGGCAAAACCTCGACAATGATGCCCTTGGCCAAAAAGGGCGTATGCGTTTTTTCCTGAATATATTCAGGAAAAAACGCATACGCCCTTTTTGGCCAACCAAGCAACCTGGAAAGGCAAATCAGCGCTACAAAGAAGTCTCGCTTCCCATCGGTCAAAAGGGCCATGCTGAATAAAGTGTCAAAACCAGAAATGCAGGGCAGGCCATGGAGAAACGGGAGCCTTGCTACGCTGATGGGCGGGATGTAAATTGCCAACAGCCACTCTGGAGAAGTGTACGGTGTGTCCTGAAACATCTAAAAAACTCAGCTTAGAGAGCATAGGGCACTTCCACTTATGGGCGTATAAATTGGGAAAACTAAAAATCAGCAAGACACAGGCACCCCAACGTTTAGGGCTGCTCTGTTGACAAGAACCTACAACTTCGTTACACCTTAAAAATCCCAGGAAAGAGAAAAATGGATAAAGATGTTGTGGTCCTTATGTACAATGGAATATCACTCAGCCATGAAATCAACGTCATAAGGCTAGTAGCAGCATGATGAGTGGATTTAGGTACGACGATTCTAAGTGAAATAAGTCACACAGAAAAAGACACTTATCATAAGATATCACTTATAGAGGGAATGTAAAAACCGCTACCCTTGAACTGAATTACAAAACAGAACAGAGTCACACGTTTAGAAAACACACTATGGCTGCTTAACGGGAAAGGTGAGGTGGGGTGATGCATAAAACAAGGGTTTCAAATTAGCTCAGATACCGTTCCATAAACCCAATATGTAATAGACAAGACCTACTACTTGCTCAGTGAATTGGACTCAACACCCCCTATTCAGGGCCCAAGGATATATCTGACTAGTAAGAATCTTAAAACCTATGTATTGATATCTCTTTGTAAGTGAGTCAAGTGGGTGTAAAGTGGCATAAACACAGCAGTGAAAAGCAGCTAAACCCCATTATAAAAATCAATTACTTTTAAAAACCTGTGAAACAAAGACAGTGAAAGAGAGAGAAATTCTTACAAAATTCGTTTAGGGGCAGTTATGCTACCTGGATTGACCATATCTAGACCCACAGCTGATTGAGACATAAGGGTGGACACTCTTGGGGCTGAGAGGTTTGGTGAGGTTGGGTGAGCAAACGCAGACCCTTTAAAGTAATACTGCGTGGTACCCATCCCATGGGTCCCAAATCTCCAGGTTCAAGGGCATCTTCCTACATCGAAAACATGCATGAGAAACCCAGAAGATGGTACACCGTGTGATCGGGAAAGGTTTCTAAAACGCACCTCATTTCTCATGTCCTTGTGCTCGGGTTCGCCATTCCAGCCGCATTACTAGCAATCTCCCTCCTTGGAGAATCAGCACCTTTAACCTCCTGTTCCGTACAGGTTGCAATTTGTCCTGAGGATGAACGGGAAGAAGGGGGAACCAATGAGAGACTAGCTCTAGGTGTTGGGACAGGCACAGGTCACTCTATTTTCCCATCAGGAAGAAGAATTAAGCACAGGCTCAGCCTGCCGCCCGGGACCAGAATAGGGCCTGAAGCAATCCTGCGCTTTTGCGGCCAGCTCCCAAGAAAGCGAGTTGAAAAATGGAACTCAGGGGCACTGCAATTCACAAACCTGCAGACTTATAAATGATCACTCTCGTCCACAAATATATTGAGGGAAGGCAACGAAGAGGATTTGAAAGCAAGGCAGAATTGCAGGAAACAGATTTCAGGAGGGAGATTCGAATCGCCTTTAAAGCACAGGAAAAGCGGCAAAACCTCGTCAATGATGCCCTTGGCCAAAAAGGGCGTATGCGTTTTTTCCTGAATATATTCAGGAAAAAACGCATACGCCCTTTTTGGCCAACCAAGCAACCTGGAAAGGCAAATCAGCGCTACAAAGAAGTCTCGCTTCCCATCGGTCAAAAGGGCCATGCTGAATAAAGTGTCAAAACCAGAAATGCAGGACAGGCCATGGAGAAACGGGAGCCTTGCTACGCTGATGGGTGGGATGTAAATTGCCAACAGCCACCCTGGAGAAGTGTACGGTGTGTCCTGAAACATCTAAAAAACTCAGCTTAGAGAGCATAGGGCACTTCCACTCATGGGCGTATAAAGTGGGAAAATTAAAAACCAGCAAGACACAGGCACCCCAATGTTTAGGGCTGCTCTGTTGACAAGAACCTCCAACTTCGTTACACCTTAAAAATCCCAGGAAAGAGAAAAATGGATAAAGATGCTGTGGTCCTTATGTACAATGGAATATCACTCAGCCATGAAATCAACGTCATAAGGCTAGTAGCAGCATGATGAGTGGATTTAGGTACGACGATTCTAAGTGAAATAAGTCACACAGAAAAAGACACTTATCATAAGATATCACTTATAGAGGGAATGTAAAAACCGCTACCCTTGAACTGAATTACAAAACAGAACAGAGTCACACGTTTAGAAAACACACTATGGCTGCTTAACGGGAAAGGTGAGGTGGGGTGATGCATAAAACAAGGGTTTCAAATTAGCTCAGATACCGTTCCATAAACCCAATATGTACTAGACAAAACCTACTCCTTGCTCAGTGAATTGGACTCAAAACCCCCTATTCACGGCCCAAGAATATATCTGACTAGTAAGAATCTTAAAACCTATGTATTGATATCTCTCTGTAAGTGAGTCATGTGGGTGTAAAGTGACATAAACACAGCAGTGAAAAGCAGCTAAACCCCATTATGAAAATCAATTACTTTTAAAAACCTGTGAAAAAAAGACAGTGAAAGAGAGAGAAATTCTTACAAAATTCTTTTAGGGGCAGTTATGCTACCTGGATTGACCATATCTAGACCCACAGCTGATTGAGACATAAGGGTGGACACTCTTGGGGCTGAGAGGTTTGGTGAGGTTGGGTGAGCAAACGCAGACCCTTTAAATTAATACTGCGTGGTGCCCATCCCATGGGTTCCAAATCTCCAGGTTCAAGGGCATCTTCCTACATCGAAAACATGCATGAGAAACCCAGAAGATGGTACACCGTGTGATCGCGAAAGGTTTCTAAACGCACCTCATTTCTCATCTCCTTGTGCTCGGGTTCGCCATTCCAGCTGCTTTACTAGCAACCTCCCTCCTTGGAGAATCATCACCTTTAACCTCCTGTTCCGTACAGGTTGCAATTTGTCCTGAGGATGAACGAGAAGAGGGGAAAACAATGAGAGACTAGCTCTAGGTGTTGGGACAGGCACAGTTCACTCTATTTTCCCATCAGGAAGAAGAATTAAGCACAGGCTCAGCCTGCCGCCCGGGACCAGAATAGGGCCTGAAGCAATCCTACGCTTTTGCGGCCAGCTCCCAAGAAAGCGAGTTGAAAAATGGAGCTCAGGGGCACTGCAATTCACAAACCTGCAGACTTATAAATGACCACTCTCGTCCACAAATATATTGAGGGAAGGCAACGAAGAGGATTTGAAAACAAGGCAGAATTGCAGGAAACAGATTTCAGGAGGGAGATTCGAATGGCCTTTAAAGCACAGGAAAAACGGCAAAACCTCGACAATGATGCCCTTGGCCAAAAAGGGCGTATGCGTTTTTTCCTGAATATATTCAGGAAAAAACGCATACGCCCTTTTTGGCCAAGCAAGCAACCTGGAAAGGCAAATCAGCGCTACAAAGAAGTCTCGCTTCCCATCGGTCAAAAGGGCCATGCTGAATAAAGTGTCAAAACCAGAAATGCAGGGCAGGCCATGGAGAAACGGGAGCCTTGCTACGCTGATGGGCGGGATGTAAATTGCCAACAGCCACTCTAGAGAAGTGTACGGTGTGTCCTGAAACATCTAAAAAACTCAGCTTAGAGAGCATAGGGCACTTCCACTTATGGGCGTATAAATTGGGAAAACTAAAAATCAGCAAGACACAGGCACCCCAACGTTTAGGGCTGCTCTGTTGACAAGAACCTCCACTTCTTTACACCTTAAATATCTCAGGATAGAGAAAAATGGATAAATAAGTTGTGGTCCTTATGTACAATGGAATATCACTCAGCCATGAAATCAACGTCATAAGGCTAGTAGCAGCATGATGAGTGGATTTAGGTACGACGATTCTAAGTGAAATAAGTCACACAGAAAAAGACACTTATCATAAGATATCACTTATAGAGGGAATGTAAAAACCGCTACCCTTGAACTGAATTACAAAACAGAACAGAGTCACACGTTTAGAAAACACACTATGGCTGCGTAACGGGAAAGGTGAGGTGGGGTGATGCATAAAACAAGGGTTTCAAATTAGCTCAGATACCGTTCCATAAACCCAATATGTAATAGACAAGACCTACTCCTTGCTCAGTGAATTGGACTCAACACCCCCTATTCACGGCCCAAGAATATATCTGACTAGTAAGAATCTTAAAACCTATGTATTGATATCTCTCTGTAAGTGAGTAAAGTGGGTGTAAAGTGGCATAAACACAGCAGTGAAAAGCAGATAAACCCCATTATAAAAATCAATTACTTTTAAAAACCTGTGAAAAAAAGACAGTGAAAGAGAGAGAAATTCTTACAAAATTCGTTTAGGGGCAGTTATGCTACCTGGATTGACCATATCTAGACCCACAGCTGATTGAGACATAAGGGTGGACACTCTTGGAGCTGAGAGGTTTGGTGAGGTTGGGTGAGGAAACAAAGACCCTTTAAAGTAATACTGCGTGGTACCCATCCCATGGGTCCCAAATCTCCAGGTTCAAGGGCATCTTCCTACATCGAAAACATGCATGAGAAACCCAGAAGATGGTACACCGTGTGATCGCGAAAGGTTTCTAAACGCACCTCATTTCTCATCTCCTTGTGCTCGGGTTCGCCATTCCAGCTGCTTTACTAGCAACCTCCCTCCTTGGAGAATCATCACCTTTAACCTCCTGTTCCGTACAGGTTGCAATTTGTCCTGAGGATGAACGAGAAGAGGGGAAAACAATGAGAGACTAGCTCTAGGTGTTGGGACAGGCACAGTTCACTCTATTTTCCCATCAGGAAGAAGAATTAAGCACAGGCTCAGCCTGCCGCACGGGACCAGAATAGGGCCTGAAGCAATCCTGCGCTTTTGCGGCCAGCTCCCAAGAAAGCGAGTTGAAAAATGGAGCTCAGGGGCACTGCAATTCACAAACCTGCAGACTTATAAATGACCACTCTCGTCCACAAATATATTGAGGGAAGGCAACGAAGAGGATTTGAAAGCAAGGCAGAATTGCAGGAAACAGATTTCAGGAGGGAGATTCGAATCGCCTTTAAAGCACAGGAAAAGCGGCAAAACCTCGACAATGATGCCCTTGGCCAAAAAGGGCGTATGCGTTTTTTCCTGAATATATTCAGGAAAAAACGCATACGCCCTTTTTGGCCAAGCAAGCAACCTGGAAAGGCAAATCAGCGCTACAAAGAAGTCTCGCTTCCCATCGGTCAAAAGGGCCATGCTGAATAAAGTGTCAAAACCAGAAATGCAGGGCAGGCCATGGAGAAACGGGAGGCTTGCTACGCTGATGGGCGGGATGTAAATTGCCAACAGCCACTCTGGAGAAGTGTACGGTGTGTCGTGAAACATCTAAAAAACTCAGCTTAGAGAGCATAGGGCACTTCCACTCATGGGCGTATAAAGTGGGAAAATTAAAAACCAGCAAGACACAGGCACCCCAATGTTTAGGGCTGCTCTGTTGACAAGAACCTCCAACTTCGTTACACCTTAAAAATCCCAGGAAAGAGAAAAATGGATAAAGATGTTGTGGTCCTTATGTACAATGGAATATCACTCAGCCATGAAATCAACGTCATAAGGCTAGTAGCAGCATGATGAGTGGATTTAGGTACGACGATTCTAAGTGAAATAAGTCACACAGAAAAAGACACTTATCATAAGATATCACTTATAGAGGGAATGTAAAAACCGCTACCCTTGAACTGAATTACAAAACAGAACAGAGTCACACGTTTAGAAAACACACTATGGCTGCTTAACGGGAAAGGTGAGGTGGGGTGATGCATAAAACAAGGGTTTCAAATTAGCTCAGATACCGTTCCATAAACCCAATATGTACTAGACAAGACCTACTCCTTGCTCAGTGAATTGGACTCAAAACCCCCTATTCACGGCCCAAGAATATATCTGACTAGTAAGAATCTTAAAACCTATGTATTGATATCTCTCTGTAAGTGAGTCATGTGGGTGTAAAGTGACATAAACACAGCAGTGAAAAGCAGCTAAACCCCATTATAAAAATCAATTACTTTTAAAAACCTGTGAAAAAAAGACAGTGAAAGAGAGAGAAATTCTTACAAAATTCTTTTAGGGGCAGTTATGCTACCTGGATTGACCATATCTAGACCCACAGCTGATTGAGACATAAGGGTGGACACTCTTGGGGCTGAGAGGTTTGGTGAGGTTGGGTGAGGAAACGCAGACCCTTTAAAGTAACACTGCGTGGTACCCATCCCATGGGTTCCAAATCTCCAGGTTCAAGGGCATCTTCCTACATCGAAAACATGCATGAGAAACCCAGAAGATGGTACACCGTGTGATCGCGAAAGGTTTCTAAACGCACCTCATTTCTCATCTCCTTGTGCTCGGGTTCGCCATTCCAGCTGCTTTACTAGCAACCTCCCTCCTTGGAGAATCATCACCTTTAACCTCCTGTTCCGTACAGGTTGCAATTTGTCCTGAGGATGAACGAGAAGAGGGGAAAACAATGAGAGACTAGCTCTAGGTGTTGGGACAGGCACAGTTCACTCTATTTTCCCATCAGGAAGAAGAATTAAGCACAGGCTCAGCCTGCCGCCCGGGACCAGAATAGGGCCTGAAGCAATCCTGCGCTTTTGCGGCCAGCTCCCAAGAAAGCGAGTTGAAAAATGGAGCTCAGGGGCACTGCAATTCACAAACCTGCAGACTTATAAATGATCACTCTCGTCCACAAATATATTGAGGGAAAGCAACGAAGAGGATTTGAAAGCAAGGCAGAATTGCAGGAAACAGATTTCAGGAGGGAGATTCGAATCGCCTTTAAAGCACAGGAAAAGCGGCAAAACCTCGACAATGATGCCCTTGGCCAAAAAGGGCGTATGCGTTTTTTCCTGAATATATTCAGGAAAAAAAGCATACGCCCTTTTTGGCCAAGCAAGCAACCTGGAAAGGCAAATCAGCGCTACAAAGAAGTCTCGCTTCCCATCGGTCAAAAGGGCCATGCTGAATAAAGTGTCAAAACCAGAAATGCAGGACAGGCCATGGAGAAACGGGAGCCTTGCTACGCTGATGGGCGGGATGTAAATTGCCAACAGCCACTCTGGAGAAGTGTACGGTGTGTCCTGAAACATCTAAAAAACTCAGCTTAGAGAGCATAGGGCACTTCCACTCATGGGCGTATAAAGTGGGAAAATTAAAAACCAGCAAGACACAGGCACCCCAAAGTTTAGGGCTGCTCTGTTGACAAGAACCTCCACTTCGTTACACCTTAAATATCCCAGGAAAGAGAAAAATGGATAAAGAAGTTGTGGTCCTTATGTACAATGGAATATCACTCAGCCATGAAATCAACGTCATAAGGTTAGTAGCACCATGATGAGTGGATTTAGGTACTACGATTCTAAGTGAAATAAGTCACACAGAAAAAGACACTTATCATAAGATATCAGTTATAGAGGGAATGTAAAAACCGCTACCCTTGAACTGAATTACAAAACAGAACAGAGTCACACGTTTAGAAAACACACTATGGCTGCTTAACGGGAAAGGTGAGGTGGAGTGATGCATAAAACAAGGGTTTCAAACTAGCTCAGATACCGTTCCATAAACCCAATATGTAATAGACAAGACCTACTCATTGCTAAGTGAATTGGACTCAACACCCCCTATTCACGGCCCAAGAATATATCTGACTAGTAAGAATCTTAAAACCTATGTATTGATATCTCTTTGTAAGTGAGTCAAGTGGGTGTAAAGTGGAATAAACACAGCAGTGAAAAGCAGCTAAACCCCATTATAAAAATCAATTACTTTTAAAAACCTGTGAAACAAAGACAGTGAAAGAGAGAGAAATTCTTACAAAATTCGTTTAGGGGCAGTTATGCTACCTGGATTGACCATATCTAGACCCACAGCTGATTGAGACATAAGGGTGGACACTCTTGGGGCTGAGAGGTTTGGTGAGGTTGGGTGAGCAAACGCAGACCCTTTAAAGTAATACTGCGTGGTACCCATCCCATGGGTCCCAAATCTCCAGGTTCAAGGGCATCTTCCTACATCGAAAACATGCATGAGAAACCCAGAAGATGGTACACCGTGTGATCGGGAAAGGTTTCTAAAACGCACCTCATTTCTCATGTCCTTGTGCTCGGGTTCGCCATTCCAGCCGCATTACTAGCAATCTCCCTCCTTGGAGAATCAGCACCTTTAACCTCCTGTTCCGTACAGGTTGCAATTTGTCCTGAGGATGAACGGGAAGAAGGGGGAACCAATGAGAGACTAGCTCTAGGTGTTGGGACAGGAACAGGTCACTCTATTTTCCCATCAGGAAGAAGAATTAAGCACAGGCTCAGCCTGCCGCCCGGGACCAGAATAGGGCCTGAAGCAATCCTGCGCTTTTGCGGCCAGCTCCCAAGAAAGCGAGTTGAAAAATGGAGCTCAGGGGCACTGCAATTCACAAACCTGCAGACTTATAAATGATCACTCTCGTCCACAAATATATTGAGGGAAGGCAACGAAGAGGATTTGAAAGCAAGGCAGAATTGCAGGAAACAGATTTCAGGAGGGAGATTCGAATCGCCTTTAAAGCACAGGAAAAGCGGCAAAACCTCGTCAATGATGCCCTTGGCCAAAAAGGGCGTATGCGTTTTTTCCTGAATATATTCAGGAAAAAACGCATACGCCCTTTTTGGCCAAGCAAGCAACCTGGAAAGGCAAATCAGCGCTACAAAGAAGTCTCGCTTCCCACCGGTCAAAAGGGCCATGCTGAATAAAGTGTCAAAACCAGAAATGCAGGACAGGCCATGGAGAAACGGGAGCCTTGCTACGCTGATGGGTGGGATGTAAATTGCCAACAGCCACCCTGGAGAAGTGTACGGTGTGTCCTGAAACATCTAAAAAACTCAGCTTAGAGAGCATAGGGCACTTCCACTCATGGGCGTATAAAGTGGGAAAATTAAAAACCAGCAAGACACAGGCACCCCAATGTTTAGGGCTGCTCTGTTGACAAGAACCTCCAACTTCGTTACACCTTAAAAATCCCAGGAAAGAGAAAAATGGATAAAGATGTTGTGGTCCTTATGTACAATGGAATATCACTCAGCCATGAAATCAACGTCATAAGGCTAGTAGCAGCATGATGAGTGGATTTAGGTACGACGATTCTAAGTGAAATAAGTCACACAGAAAAAGACAGTTATCATAAGATATCACTTATAGAGGGAATGTAAAAACCGCTACCCTTGAACTGAATTACAAAACAGAACAGAGTCACACGTTTAGAAAACACACTATGGCTGCTTAACGGGAAAGGTGAGGTGGGGTGATGCATAAAACAAGGGTTTCAAATTAGCTCAGATACCGTTCCATAAACCCAATATGTAATAGACAAGACCTACTCCTTGCTCAGTGAATTGGACTCAACACCCCCTATTCACGGCCCAAGAATATATCTGACTAGTAAGAATCTTAAAACCTATGTATTGATATCTCTTTGTAAGTGAGTCAAGTGGGTGTAAAGTGGCATAAACACAGCAGTGAAAAGCAGCTAAACCCCATTATAAAAATCAATTACTTTTAAAAACCTGTGAAACAAAGACAGTGAAAGAGAGAGAAATTCTTACAAAATTCGTTTAGGGGCAGTTATGCTACCTGGATTGACCATATCTAGACCCACAGCTGATTGAGACATAAGGGTGGACACTCTTGGGGCTGAGAGGTTTGGTGAGGTTGGGTGAGCAAACGCAGACCCTTTAAAGTAATACTGCGTGGTACCCATCCCATGGGTTCCAAATCTCCAGGTTCAAGGGCATCTTCCTACATCGAAAACATGCATGAGAAACCCAGAAGATGGTACACCGTGTGATCGCGAAAGGTTTCTAAACGCACCTCATTTCTCATCTCCTTGTGCTCGGGTTCGCCATTCCAGCTGCTTTACTAGCAACCTCCCTCCTTGGAGAATCATCACCTTTAACCTCCTGTTCCGTACAGGTTGCAATTTGTCCTGAGGATGAACGAGAAGAGGGGAAAACAATGAGAGACTAGCTCTAGGTGTTGGGACAGGCACAGTTCACTCTATTTTCCCATCAGGAAGAAGAATTAAGCACAGGCTCAGCCTGCCGCCCGGGACCAGAATAGGGCCTGAAGCAATCCTGCGCTTTTGCGGCCAGCTCCCAAGAAAGCGAGTTGAAAAATGGAGCTCAGGGGCACTGCAATTCACAAACCTGCAGACTTATAAATGATCACTCTCGTCCACAAATATATTGAGGGAAGGCAACGAAGAGGATTTGAAAACAAGGCAGAATTGCAGGAAACAGATTTCAGGAGGGAGATTCGAATCGCCTTTAAAGCACAGGAAAAACGGCAAAACCTCGACAATGATGCCCTTGGCCAAAAAGGGCGTATGCGTTTTTTCCTGAATATATTCAGGAAAAAACGCATACGCCCTTTTTGGCCAACCAAGCAACCTGGAAAGGCAAATCAGCGCTACAAAGAAGTCTCGCTTCCCATCGGTCAAAAGGGCCATGCTGAATAAAGTGTCAAAACCAGAAATGCAGGGCAGGCCATGGAGAAACGGGAGCCTTGCTACGCTGATGGGCGGGATGTAAATTGCCAACAGCCACTCTGGAGAAGTGTACGGTGTGTCCTGAAACATCTAAAAAACTCAGCTTAGAGAGCATAGGGCACTTCCACTTATGGGCGTATAAATTGGGAAAACTAAAAATCAGCAAGACACAGGCACCCCAACGTTTAGGGCTGCTCTGTTGACAAGAACCTCCAACTTCGTTACACCTTAAAAATCCCAGGAAAGAGAAAAATGGATAAAGATGTTGTGGTCCTTATGTACAATGGAATATCACTCAGCCATGAAATCAACGTCATAAGGCTAGTAGCAGCATGATGAGTGGATTTAGGTACGACGATTCTAAGTGAAATAAGTCACACAGAAAAAGACAGTTATCATAAGATATCACTTATAGAGGGAATGTAAAAACCGCTACCCTTGAACTGAATTACAAAACAGAACAGAGTCACACGTTTAGAAAACACACTATGGCTGCTTAACGGGAAAGGTGAGGTGGGGTGATGCATAAAACAAGGGTTTCAAATTAGCTCAGATACCGTTCATTAAACCCAATATGTAATAGACAAGACCTACTCCTTGCTCAGTGAATTGGACTCAACACCCCCTATTCAGGGCCCAAGGATATATCTGACTAGTAAGAATCTTAAAACCTATGTATTGATATCTCTCTGTAAGTGAGTCAAGTGGGTGTAAAGTGGCATAAACACAGCAGTGAAAAGCAGCTAAACCCCATTATAAAAATAAATTACTTTTAAAAACCTGTGAAACAAAGACAGTGAAAGAGAGAGAAATTCTTACAAAATTCGTTTAGGGGCAGTTATGCTACCTGGATTGACCATATCTAGACCCACAGCTGATTGAGACATAAGGGTGGACACTCTTGGGGCTGAGAGGTTTGGTGAGGTTGGGTGAGCAAACGCAGACCCTTTAAATTAATACTGCGTGGTGCCCATCCCATGGGTTCCAAATCTCCAGGTTCAAGGGCATCTTCCTACATCGAAAACATGCATGAGAAACCCAGAAGATGGTACACCGTGTGATCGCGAAAGGTTTCTAAACGCACCTCATTTCTCATCTCCTTGTGCTCGGGTTCGCCATTCCAGCTGCTTTACTAGCAACCTCCCTCCTTGGAGAATCATCACCTTTAACCTCCTGTTCCGTACAGGTTGCAATTTGTCCTGAGGATGAACGAGAAGAGGGGAAAACAATGAGAGACTAGCTCTAGGTGTTGGGACAGGCACAGTTCACTCTATTTTCCCATCAGGAAGAAGAATTAAGCACAGGCTCAGCCTGCCGCCCGGGACCAGAATAGGGCCTGAAGCAATCCTGCGCTTTTGCGGCCAGCTCCCAAGAAAGCGAGTTGAAAAATGGAGCTCAGGGGCACTGCAATTCACAAACCTGCAGACTTATAAATGACCACTCTCGTCCACAAATATATTGAGGGAAGGCAACGAAGAGGATTTGAAAACAAGGCAGAATTGCAGGAAACAGATTTCAGGAGGGAGATTCGAATCGCCTTTAAAGCACAGGAAAAACGGCAAAACCTCGACAATGATGCCCTTGGCCAAAACGGGCGTATGCGTTTTTTCCTGAATATATTCAGGAAAAAACGCATACGCCCTTTTTGGCCAAGCAAGCAACCTGGAAAGGCAAATCAGCGCTACAAAGAAGTCTCGCTTCCCATCGGTCAAAAGGGCCATGCTGAATAAAGTGTCAAAACCAGAAATGCAGGGCAGGCCATGGAGAAACGGGAGCCTTGCTACGCTGATGGGCGGGATGTAAATTGCCAACAGCCACTCTGGAGAAGTGTACGGTGTGTCCTGAAACATCTAAAAAACTCAGCTTAGAGAGCATAGGGCACTTCCACTTATGGGCGTATAAATTGGGAAAACTAAAAATCAGCAAGACACAGGCACCCCAACGTTTAGGGCTGCTCTGTTGACAAGAACCTCCACTTCTTTACACCTTAAATATCTCAGGATAGAGAAAAATGGATAAAGATGTTGTGGTCCTTATGTACAATGGAATATCACTCAGCCATGAAATCAACGTCATAAGGCTAGTAGCAGCATGATGAGTGTATTTAGGTACGACGATTCTAAGTGAAATAAGTCACACAGAAAAAGACACTTATCATAAGATATCACTTATAGAGGGAATGTAAAAACCGCTACCCTTGAACTGAATTACAAAACAGAACAGAGTCACACGTTTAGAAAACACACTATGGCTGCTTAACGGGAAAGGTGAGGTGGGGTGATGCATAAAACAAGGGTTTCAAATTAGCTCAGATACCGTTCCATAAACCCAATATGTACTAGACAAGACCTACTCCTTGCTCAGTGAATTGGACTCAAAACCCCCTATTCACGGCCCAAGAATATATCTGACTAGTAAGAATCTTAAAACCTATGTATTGATATCTCTCTGTAAGTGAGTCATGTGGGTGTAAAGTGACATAAACACAGCAGTGAAAAGCAGCTAAACCCCATTATAAAAATCAATTACTTTTAAAAACCTGTGAAAAAAAGACAGTGAAAGAGAGAGAAATTCTTACAAAATTCTTTTAGGGGCAGTTATGCTACCTGGATTGACCATATCTAGACCCACAGCTGATTGAGACATAAGGGTGGACACTCTTGGGGCTGAGAGGTTTGGTGAGGTTGGGTGAGGAAACGCAGACCCTTTAAAGTAACACTGCGTGGTACCCATCCCATGGGTTCCAAATCTCCAGGTTCAAGGGCATCTTCCTACATCGAAAACATGCATGAGAAACCCAGAAGATGGTACACCATGTGATCGCGAAAGGTTTCTAAACGCACCTCATTTCTCATCTCCTTGTGCTCGGGTTCGCCATTCCAGCTGCTTTACTAGCAACCTCCCTCCTTGGAGAATCATCACCTTTAACCTCCTGTTCCGTACAGGTTGCAATTTGTCCTGAGGATGAACGAGAAGAGGGGAAAACAATGAGAGACTAGCTCTAGGTGTTGGGACAGGCACAGTTCACTCTATTTTCCCATCAGGAAGAAGAATTAAGCACAGGCTCAGCCTGCCGCCCGGGACCAGAATAGGGCCTGAAGCAATCCTGCGCTTTTGCGGCCAGCTCCCAAGAAAGCGAGTTGAAAAATGGAGCTCAGGGGCACTGCAATTCACAAACCTGCAGACTTATAAATGATCACTCTCGTCCACAAATATATTGAGGGAAAGCAACGAAGAGGATTTGAAAGCAAGGCAGAATTGCAGGAAACAGATTTCAGGAGGGAGATTCGAATCGCCTTTAAAGCACAGGAAAAGCGGCAAAACCTCGACACTGATGCCCTTGGCCAAAAAGGGCGTATGCGTTTTTTCCTGAATATATTCAGGAAAAAACGCATACGCCCTTTTTGGCCAAGCAAGCAACCTGGAAAGGCAAATCAGCGCTACAAAGAAGTCTCGCTTCCCATCGGTCAAAAGGGCCATGCTGAATAAAGTGTCAAAACCAGAAATGCAGGGCAGGCCATGGAGAAACGGGAGCCTTGCTACGCTGATGGGCGGGATGTAAATTGCCAACAGCCACTCTGGAGAAGTGTACGGTGTGTCCTGAAACATCTAAAAAACTCAGCTTAGAGAGCATAGGGCACTTCCACTTATGGGCGTATAAATTGGGAAAACTAAAAATCAGCAAGACACAGGCACCCCAACGTTTAGGGCTGCTCTGTTGACAAGAACCTCCAACTTCGTTACACCTTAAAAATCCCAGGAAAGAGAAAAATGGATAAAGATGTTGTGGTCCTTATGTACAATGGAATATCACTCAGCCATGAAATCAACGTCATAAGGCTAGTAGCAGCATGATGAGTGGATTTAGGTACGACGATTCTAAGTGAAATAAGTCACACAGAAAAAGACAGTTATCATAAGATATCACTTATAGAGGGAATGTAAAAACCGCTACCCTTGAACTGAATTACAAAACAGAAAAGAGTCACACGTTTAGAAAACACACTATGGCTGCTTAACGGGAAAGGTGAGGTGGGGTGATGCATAAAACAAGGGTTTCAAATTAGCTCAGATACCGTTCCATAAACCCAATATGTAATAGACAAGACCTACTCCTTGCTCAGTGAATTGGACTCAACACCCCCTATTCAGGGCCCAAGGATATATCTGACTAGTAAGAATCTTAAAACCTATGTATTGATATCTCTCTGTAAGTGAGTCAAGTGGGTGTAAAGTGGCATAAACACAGCAGTGAAAAGCAGCTAAACCCCATTATAAAAATCAATTACTTTTAAAAACCTGTGAAACAAAGACAGTGAAAGAGAGAGAAATTCTTACAAAATTCGTTTAGGGGCAGTTATGCTACCTGGATTGACCATATCTAGACCCACAGCTGATTGAGACATAAGGGTGGACACTCTTGGGGCTGAGAGGTTTGGTGAGGTTGGGTGAGCAAACGCAGACCCTTTAAATTAATACTGCGTGGTGCCCATCCCATGGGTTCCAAATCTCCAGGTTCAAGGGCATCTTCCTACATCGAAAACATGCATGAGAAACCCAGAAGATGGTACACCGTGTGATCGCGAAAGGTTTCTAAACGCACCTCATTTCTCATCTCCTTGTGCTCGGGTTCGCCATTCCAGCTGCTTTACTAGCAACCTCCCTCCTTGGAGAATCATCACCTTTAACCTCCTGTTCCGTACAGGTTGCAATTTGTCCTGAGGATGAACGAGAAGAGGGGAAAACAATGAGAGACTAGCTCTAGGTGTTGGGACAGGCACAGTTCACTCTATTTTCCCATCAGGAAGAAGAATTAAGCACAGGCTCAGCCTGCCGCCCGGGACCAGAATAGGGCCTGAAGCAATCCTGCGCTTTTGCGGCCAGCTCCCAAGAAAGCGAGTTGAAAAATGGAGCTCAGGGGCACTGCAATTCACAAACCTGCAGACTTATAAATGACCACTCTCGTCCACAAATATATTGAGGGAAGGCAACGAAGAGGATTTGAAAACAAGGCAGAATTGCAGGAAACAGATTTCAGGAGGGAGATTCGAATCGCCTTTAAAGCACAGGAAAAACGGCAAAACCTCGACAATGATGCCCTTGGCCAAAACGGGCGTATGCGTTTTTTCCTGAATATATTCAGGAAAAAACGCATACGCCCTTTTTGGCCAAGCAAGCAACCTGGAAAGGCAAATCAGCGCTACAAAGAAGTCTCGCTTCCCATCGGTCAAAAGGGCCATGCTGAATAAAGTGTCAAAACCAGAAATGCAGGGCAGGCCATGGAGAAACGGGAGCCTTGCTACGCTGATGGGCGGGATGTAAATTGCCAACAGCCACTCTGGAGAAGTGTACGGTGTGTCCTGAAACATCTAAAAAACTCAGCTTAGAGAGCATAGGGCACTTCCACTTATGGGCGTATAAATTGGGAAAACTAAAAATCAGAAAGACACAGGCACCCCAACGTTTAGGGCTGCTCTGTTGACAAGAACCTCCACTTCTTTACACCTTAAATATCTCAGGATAGAGAAAAATGGATAAAGATGTTGTGGTCCTTATGTACAATGGAATATCACTCAGCCATGAAATCAACGTCATAAGGCTAGTAGCAGCATGATGAGTGTATTTAGGTACGACGATTCTAAGTGAAATAAGTCACACAGAAAAAGACACTTATCATAAGATATCACTTATAGAGGGAATGTAAAAACCGCTACCCTTGAACTGAATTACAAAACAGAACAGAGTCACACGTTTAGAAAACACACTATGGCTGCTTAACGGGAAAGGTGAGGTGGGGTGATGCATAAAACAAGGGTTTCAAATTAGCTCAGATACCGTTCCATAAACCCAATATGTACTAGACAAGACCTACTCCTTGCTCAGTGAATTGGACTCAAAACCCCCTATTCACGGCCCAAGAATATATCTGACTAGTAAGAATCTTAAAACCTATGTATTGATATCTCTCTGTAAGTGAGTCATGTGGGTGTAAAGTGACATAAACACAGCAGTGAAAAGCAGCTAAACCCCATTATAAAAATCAATTACTTTTAAAAACCTGTGAAAAAAAGACAGTGAAAGAGAGAGAAATTCTTACAAAATTCTTTTAGGGGCAGTTATGCTACCTGGATTGACCATATCTAGACCCACAGCTGATTGAGACATAAGGGTGGACACTCTTGGGGCTGAGAGGTTTGGTGAGGTTGGGTGAGGAAACGCAGACCCTTTAAAGTAACACTGCGTGGTACCCATCCCATGGGTTCCAAATCTCCAGGTTCAAGGGCATCTTCCTACATCGAAAACATGCATGAGAAACCCAGAAGATGGTACACCGTGTGATCGCGAAAGGTTTCTAAACGCACCTCATTTCTCATCTCCTTGTGCTCGGGTTCGCCATTCCAGCTGCTTTACTAGCAACCTCCCTCCTTGGAGAATCATCACCTTTAACCTCCTGTTCCGTACAGGTTGCAATTTGTCCTGAGGATGAACGAGAAGAGGGGAAAACAATGAGAGACTAGCTCTAGGTGTTGGGACAGGCACAGTTCACTCTATTTTCCCATCAGGAAGAAGAATTAAGCACAGGCTCAGCCTGCCGCCCGGGACCAGAATAGGGCCTGAAGCAATCCTGCGCTTTTGCGGCCAGCTCCCAAGAAAGCGAGTTGAAAAATGGAGCTCAGGGGCACTGCAATTCACAAACCTGCAGACTTATAAATGATCACTCTCGTCCACAAATATATTGAGGGAAAGCAACGAAGAGGATTTGAAAGCAAGGCAGAATTGCAGGAAACAGATTTCAGGAGGGAGATTCGAATCGCCTTTAAAGCACAGGAAAAGCGGCAAAACCTCGACAATGATGCCCTTGGCCAAAAAGGGCGTATGCGTTTTTTCCTGAATATATTCAGGAAAAAACGCATACGCCCTTTTTGGCCAAGCAAGCAACCTGGAAAGGCAAATCAGCGCTACAAAGAAGTCTCGCTTCCCATCGGTCAAAAGGGCCATGCTGAATAAAGTGTCAAAACCAGAAATGCAGGACAGGCCATGGAGAAACGGGAGCCTTGCTACGCTGATGGGCGGGATGTAAATTGCCAACAGCCACTCTGGAGAAGTGTACGGTGTGTCCTGAAACATCTAAAAAACTCAGCTTAGAGAGCATAGGGCACTTCCACTCATGGGCGTATAAAGTGGGAAAATTAAAAACCAGCAAGACACAGGCACCCCAAAGTTTAGGGCTGCTCTGTTGACAAGAACCTCCACTTCGTTACACCTTAAATATCCCAGGAAAGAGAAAAATGGATAAAGAAGTTGTGGTCCTTATGTACAATGGAATATCACTCAGCCATGAAATCAACGTCATAAGGTTAGTAGCACCATGATGAGTGGATTTAGGTACTACGATTCTAAGTGAAATAAGTCACACAGAAAAAGACACTTATCATAAGATATCAGTTATAGAGGGAATGTAAAAACCGCTACCCTTGAACTGAATTACAAAACAGAACAGAGTCACACGTTTAGAAAACACACTATGGCTGCTTAACGGGAAAGGTGAGGTGGAGTGATGCATAAAACAAGGGTTTCAAACTAGCTCAGATACCGTTCCATAAACCCAATATGTAATAGACAAGACCTACTCCTTGCTCAGTGAATTGGACTCAACACCCCCTATTCAGGGCCCAAGGATATATCTGACTAGTAAGAATCTTAAAACCTATGTATTGATATCTCTCTGTAAGTGAGTCAAGTGGGTGTAAAGTGGCATAAACACAGCAGTGAAAAGCAGCTAAACCCCATTATAAAAATCAATTACTTTTAAAAACCTGTGAAACAAAGACAGTGAAAGAGAGAGAAATTCTTACAAAATTCGTTTAGGGGCAGTTATGCTACCTGGATTGACCATATCTAGACCCACAGCTGATTGAGACATAAGGGTGGACACTCTTGGGGCTGAGAGGTTTGGTGAGGTTGGGTGAGCAAACGCAGACCCTTTAAAGTAATACTGCGTGGTACCCATCCCATGGGTCCCAAATCTCCAGGTTCAAGGGCATCTTCCTACATCGAAAACATGCATGAGAAACCCAGAAGATGGTACACCGTGTGATCGGGAAAGGTTTCTAAAACGCACCTCATTTCTCATGTCCTTGTGCTCGGGTTCGCCATTCCAGCCGCATTACTAGCAATCTCCCTCCTTGGAGAATCAGCACCTTTAACCTCCTGTTCCGTACAGGTTGCAATTTGTCCTGAGGATGAACGGGAAGAAGGGGGAACCAATGAGAGACTAGCTCTAGGTGTTGGGACAGGCACAGGTCACTCTATTTTCCCATCAGGAAGAAGAATTAAGCACAGGCTCAGCCTGCCGCCCGGGACCAGAATAGGGCCTGAAGCAATCCTGCGCTTTTGCGGCCAGCTCCCAAGAAAGCGAGTTGAAAAATGGAGCTCAGGGGCACTGCAATTCACAAACCTGCAGACTTATAAATGATCACTCTCGTCCACAAATATATTGAGGGAAGGCAACGAAGAGGATTTGAAAGCAAGGCAGAATTGCAGGAAACAGATTTCAGGAGGGAGATTCGAATCGCCTTTAAAGCACAGGAAAAGCGGCAAAACCTCGTCAATGATGCCCTTGGCCAAAAAGGGCGTATGCGTTTTTTCCTGAATATATTCAGGAAAAAACGCATACGCCCTTTTTGGCCAAGCAAGCAACCTGGAAAGGCAAATCAGCGCTACAAAGAAGTCTCGCTTCCCACCGATCAAAAGGGCCATGCTGAATAAAGTGTCAAAACCAGAAATGCAGGACAGGCCATGGAGAAACGGGAGCCTTGCTACGCTGATGGGTGGGATGTAAATTGCCAACAGCCACCCTGGAGAAGTGTACGGTGTGTCCTGAAACATCTAAAAAACTCAGCTTAGAGAGCATAGGGCACTTCCACTCATGGGCGTATAAAGTGGGAAAATTAAAAACCAGCAAGACACAGGCACCCCAATGTTTAGGGCTGCTCTGTTGACAAGAACCTCCAACTTCGTTACACCTTAAAAATCCCAGGAAAGAGAAAAATGGATAAAGATGTTGTGGTCCTTATGTACAATGGAATATCACTCAGCCATGAAATCAACGTCATAAGGCTAGTAGCAGCATGATGAGTGGATTTAGGTACGACGATTCTAAGTGAAATAAGTCACACAGAAAAAGACAGTTATCATAAGATATCACTTATAGAGGGAATGTAAAAACCGCTACCCTTGAACTGAATTACAAAACAGAACAGAGTCACACGTTTAGAAAACACACTATGGCTGCTTAACGGGAAAGGTGAGGTGGGGTGATGCATAAAACAAGGGTTTCAAATTAGCTCAGATACCGTTCCATAAACCCAATATGTAATAGACAAGACCTACTCCTTGCTCAGTGAATTGGACTCAACACCCCCTATTCACGGCCCAAGAATATATCTGACTAGTAAGAATCTTAAAACCTATGTATTGATATCTCTTTGTAAGTGAGTCAAGTGGGTGTAAAGTGGCATAAACACAGCAGTGAAAAGCAGCTAAACCCCATTATAAAAATCAATTACTTTTAAAAACCTGTGAAACAAAGACAGTGAAAGAGAGAGAAATTCTTACAAAATTCGTTTAGGGGCAGTTATGCTACCTGGATTGACCATATCTAGACCCAGAGCTGATTGAGACATAAGGGTGGACACTCTTGGGGCTGAGAGGTTTGGTGAGGTTGGGTGAGCAAACGCAGACCCTTTAAAGTAATACTGCGTGGTACCCATCCCATGGGTTCCAAATCTCCAGGTTCAAGGGCATCTTCCTACATCGAAAACATGCATGAGAAACCCAGAAGATGGTACACCGTGTGATCGCGAAAGGTTTCTAAACGCACCTCATTTCTCATCTCCTTGTGCTCGGGTTCGCCATTCCAGCTGCTTTACTAGCAACCTCCCTCCTTGGGGAATCATCACCTTTAACCTCCTGTTCCGTACAGGTTGCAATTTGTCCTGAGGATGAACGAGAAGAGGGGAAAACAATGAGAGACTAGCTCTAGGTGTTGGGACAGGCACAGTTCACTCTATTTTCCCATCAGGAAGAAGAATTAAGCACAGGCTCAGCCTGCCGCCCGGGACCAGAATAGGGCCTGAAGCAATCCTGCGCTTTTGCGGCCAGCTCCCAAGAAAGCGAGTTGAAAAATGGAGCTCAGGGGCACTGCAATTCACAAACCTGCAGACTTATAAATGACCACTCTCGTCCACAAATATATTGAGGGAAGGCAACGAAGAGGATTTGAAAGCAAGGCAGAATTGCAGGAAACAGATTTCAGGAGGGAGATTCGAATCGCCTTTAAAGCACAGGAAAAGCGGCAAAACCTCGTCAATGATGCCCTTGGCCAAAAAGGGCGTATGCGTTTTTTCCTGAATATATTCAGGAAAAAACGCATACGCCCTTTTTGGCCAACCAAGCAACCTGGAAAGGCAAATCAGCGCTACAAAGAAGTCTCGCTTCCCATCGGTCAAAAGGGCCATGCTGAATAAAGTGTCAAAACCAGAAATGCAGGACAGTCCATGGAGAAACGGGAGCCTTGCTACGCTGATGGGTGGGATGTAAATTGCCAACAGCCACCCTGGAGAAGTGTACGGTGTGTCCTGAAACATCTAAAAAACTCAGCTTAGAGAGCATAGGGCACTTCCACTCATGGGCGTATAAAGTGGGAAAATTAAAAACCAGCAAGACACAGGCACCCCAATGTTTAGGGCTGCTCTGTTGACAAGAACCTCCAACTTCGTTACACCTTAAAAATCCCAGGAAAGAGAAAAATGGATAAAGATGTTGTGGTCCTTATGTACAATGGAATATCACTCAGCCATGAAATCAACGTCATAAGGCTAGTAGCAGCATGATGAGTGTATTTAGGTACGACGATTCTAAGTGAAATAAGTCACACAGAAAAAGACACTTATCATAAGATATCACTTATAGAGGGAATGTAAAAACCGCTACCCTTGAACTGAATTACAAAACAGAACAGAGTCACACGTTTAGAAAACACACTATGGCTGCTTAACGGGAAAGGTGAGGTGGGGTGATGCATAAAACAAGGGTTTCAAATTAGCTCAGATACCGTTCCATAAACCCAATATGTACTAGACAAGACCTACTCCTTGCTCAGTGAATTGGACTCAAAACCCCCTATTCACGGCCCAAGAATATATCTGACTAGTAAGAATCTTAAAACCTATGTATTGATATCTCTCTGTAAGTGAGTCATGTGGGTGTAAAGTGACATAAACACAGCAGTGAAAAGCAGCTAAACCCCATTATAAAAATCAATTACTTTTAAAAACCTGTGAAAAAAAGACAGTGAAAGAGAGAGAAATTCTTACAAAATTCTTTTAGGGGCAGTTATGCTACCTGGATTGACCATATCTAGACCCACAGCTGATTGAGACATAAGGGTGGACACTCTTGGGGCTGAGAGGTTTGGTGAGGTTGGGTGAGGAAACGCAGACCCTTTAAAGTAACACTGCGTGGTACCCATCCCATGGGTTCCAAATCTCCAGGTTCAAGGGCATCTTCCTACATCGAAAACATGCATGAGAAACCCAGAAGATGGTACACCGTGTGATCGCGAAAGGTTTCTAAACGCACCTCATTTCTCATCTCCTTGTGCTCGGGTTCGCCATTCCAGCTGCTTTACTAGCAACCTCCCTCCTTGGAGAATCATCACCTTTAACCTCCTGTTCCGTACAGGTTGCAATTTGTCCTGAGGATGAACGAGAAGAGGGGAAAACAATGAGAGACTAGCTCTAGGTGTTGGGACAGGCACAGTTCACTCTATTTTCCCATCAGGAAGAAGAATTAAGCACAGGCTCAGCCTGCCGCCCGGGACCAGAATAGGGCCTGAAGCAATCCTGCGCTTTTGCGGCCAGCTCCCAAGAAAGCGAGTTGAAAAATGGAGCTCAGGGGCACTGCAATTCACAAACCTGCAGACTTATAAATGATCACTCTCGTCCACAAATATATTGAGGGAAAGCAACGAAGAGGATTTGAAAGCAAGGCAGAATTGCAGGAAACAGATTTCAGGAGGGAGATTCGAATCGCCTTTAAAGCACAGGAAAAGCGGCAAAACCTCGACAATGATGCCCTTGGCCAAAAAGGGCGTATGCGTTTTTTCCTGAATATATTCAGGAAAAAACGCATACGCCCTTTTTGGCCAAGCAAGCAACCTGGAAAGGCAAATCAGCGCTACAAAGAAGTCTCGCTTCCCATCGGTCAAAAGGGCCATGCTGAATAAAGTGTCAAAACCAGAAATGCAGGACAGGCCATGGAGAAACGGGAGCCTTGCTACGCTGATGGGCGGGATGTAAATTGCCAACAGCCACTCTGGAGAAGTGTACGGTGTGTCCTGAAACATCTAAAAAACTCAGCTTAGAGAGCATAGGGCACTTCCACTCATGGGCGTATAAAGTGGGAAAATTAAAAACCAGCAAGACACAGGCACCCCAAAGTTTAGGGCTGCTCTGTTGACAAGAACCTCCACTTCGTTACACCTTAAATATCCCAGGAAAGAGAAAAATGGATAAAGAAGTTGTGGTCCTTATGTACAATGGAATATCACTCAGCCATGAAATCAACGTCATAAGGTTAGTAGCACCATGATGAGTGGATTTAGGTACTACGATTCTAAGTGAAATAAGTCACACAGAAAAAGACACTTATCATAAGATATCAGTTATAGAGGGAATGTAAAAACCGCTACCCTTGAACTGAATTACAAAACAGAACAGAGTCACACGTTTAGAAAACACACTATGGCTGCTTAACGGGAAAGGTGAGGTGGAGTGATGCATAAAACAAGGGTTTCAAACTAGCTCAGATACCGTTCCATAAACCCAATATGTAATAGACAAGACCTACTCCTTGCTCAGTGAATTGGACTCAACACCCCCTATTCAGGGCCCAAGGATATATCTGACTAGTAAGAATCTTAAAACCTATGTATTGATATCTCTCTGTAAGTGAGTCAAGTGGGTGTAAAGTGGCATAAACACAGCAGTGAAAAGCAGCTAAACCCCATTATAAAAATCAATTACTTTTAAAAACCTGTGAAACAAAGACAGTGAAAGAGAGAGAAATTCTTACAAAATTCGTTTAGGGGCAGTTATGCTACCTGGATTGACCATATCTAGACCCACAGCTGATTGAGACATAAGGGTGGACACTCTTGGGACTGAGAGGTTTGGTGAGGTTGGGTGAGCAAACGCAGACCCTTTAAAGTAATACTGCGTGGTACCCATCCCATGGGTCCCAAATCTCCAGGTTCAAGGGCATCTTCCTACATCGAAAACATGCATGAGAAACCCAGAAGATGGTACACCGTGTGATCGGGAAAGGTTTCTAAAACGCACCTCATTTCTCATGTCCTTGTGCTCGGGTTCGCCATTCCAGCCGCATTACTAGCAATCTCCCTCCTTGGAGAATCAGCACCTTTAACCTCCTGTTCCGTACAGGTTGCAATTTGTCCTGAGGATGAACGGGAAGAAGGGGGAACCAATGAGAGACTAGCTCTAGGTGTTGGGACAGGCACAGGTCACTCTATTTTCCCATCAGGAAGAAGAATTAAGCACAGGCTCAGCCTGCCGCCCGGGACCAGAATAGGGCCTGAAGCAATCCTGCGCTTTTGCGGCCAGCTCCCAAGAAAGCGAGTTGAAAAATGGAGCTCAGGGGCACTGCAATTCACAAACCTGCAGACTTATAAATGATCACTCTCGTCCACAAATATATTGAGGGAAGGCAACGAAGAGGATTTGAAAGCAAGGCAGAATTGCAGGAAACAGATTTCAGGAGGGAGATTCGAATCGCCTTTAAAGCACAGGAAAAGCGGCAAAACCTCGTCAATGATGCCCTTGGCCAAAAAGGGCGTATGCGTTTTTTCCTGAATATATTCAGGAAAAAACGCATACGCCCTTTTTGGCCAAGCAAGCAACCTGGAAAGGCAAATCAGCGCTACAAAGAAGTCTCGCTTCCCACCGATCAAAAGGGCCATGCTGAATAAAGTGTCAAAACCAGAAATGCAGGACAGGCCATGGAGAAACGGGAGCCTTGCTACGCTGATGGGTGGGATGTAAATTGCCAACAGCCACCCTGGAGAAGTGTACGGTGTGTCCTGAAACATCTAAAAAACTCAGCTTAGAGAGCATAGGGCACTTCCACTCATGGGCGTATAAAGTGGGAAAATTAAAAACCAGCAAGACACAGGCACCCCAATGTTTAGGGCTGCTCTGTTGACAAGAACCTCCAACTTCGTTACACCTTAAAAATCCCAGGAAAGAGAAAAATGGATAAAGATGTTGTGGTCCTTATGTACAATGGAATATCACTCAGCCATGAAATCAACGTCATAAGGCTAGTAGCAGCATGATGAGTGGATTTAGGTACGACGATTCTAAGTGAAATAAGTCACACAGAAAAAGACAGTTATCATAAGATATCACTTATAGAGGGAATGTAAAAACCGCTACCCTTGAACTGAATTACAAAACAGAACAGAGTCACACGTTTAGAAAACACACTATGGCTGCTTAACGGGAAAGGTGAGGTGGGGTGATGCATAAAACAAGGGTTTCAAATTAGCTCAGATACCGTTCCATAAACCCAATATGTAATAGACAAGACCTACTCCTTGCTCAGTGAATTGGACTCAACACCCCCTATTCACGGCCCAAGAATATATCTGACTAGTAAGAATCTTAAAACCTATGTATTGATATCTCTTTGTAAGTGAGTCAAGTGGGTGTAAAGTGGCATAAACACAGCAGTGAAAAGCAGCTAAACCCCATTATAAAAATCAATTACTTTTAAAAACCTGTGAAACAAAGACAGTGAAAGAGAGAGAAATTCTTACAAAATTCGTTTAGGGGCAGTTATGCTACCTGGATTGACCATATCTAGACCCAGAGCTGATTGAGACATAAGGGTGGACACTCTTGGGGCTGAGAGGTTTGGTGAGGTTGGGTGAGCAAACGCAGACCCTTTAAAGTAATACTGCGTGGTACCCATCCCATGGGTTCCAAATCTCCAGGTTCAAGGGCATCTTCCTACATCGAAAACATGCATGAGAAACCCAGAAGATGGTACACCGTGTGATCGCGAAAGGTTTCTAAACGCACCTCATTTCTCATCTCCTTGTGCTCGGGTTCGCCATTCCAGCTGCTTTACTAGCAACCTCCCTCCTTGGAGAATCATCACCTTTAACCTCCTGTTCCGTACAGGTTGCAATTTGTCCTGAGGATGAACGAGAAGAGGGGAAAACAATGAGAGACTAGCTCTAGGTGTTGGGACAGGCACAGTTCACTCTATTTTCCCATCAGGAAGAAGAATTAAGCACAGGCTCAGCCTGCCGCCCGGGACCAGAATAGGGCCTGAAGCAATCCTGCGCTTTTGCGGCCAGCTCCCAAGAAAGCGAGTTGAAAAATGGAGCTCAGGGGCACTGCAATTCACAAACCTGCAGACTTATAAATGACCACTCTCGTCCACAAATATATTGAGGGAAGGCAACGAAGAGGATTTGAAAGCAAGGCAGAATTGCAGGAAACAGATTTCAGGAGGGAGATTCGAATCGCCTTTAAAGCACAGGAAAAGCGGCAAAACCTCGTCAATGATGCCCTTGGCCAAAAAGGGCGTATGCGTTTTTTCCTGAATATATTCAGGAAAAAACGCATACGCCCTTTTTGGCCAACCAAGCAACCTGGAAAGGCAAATCAGCGCTACAAAGAAGTCTCGCTTCCCATCGGTCAAAAGGGCCATGCTGAATAAAGTGTCAAAACCAGAAATGCAGGACAGTCCATGGAGAAACGGGAGCCTTGCTACGCTGATGGGTGGGATGTAAATTGCCAACAGCCACCCTGGAGAAGTGTACGGTGTGTCCTGAAACATCTAAAAAACTCAGCTTAGAGAGCATAGGGCACTTCCACTCATGGGCGTATAAAGTGGGAAAATTAAAAACCAGCAAGACACAGGCACCCCAATGTTTAGGGCTGCTCTGTTGACAAGAACCTCCAACTTCGTTACACCTTAAAAATCCCAGGAAAGAGAAAAATGGATAAAGATGTTGTGGTCCTTATGTACAATGGAATATCACTCAGCCATGAAATCAACGTCATAAGGCTAGTAGCAGCATGATGAGTGTATTTAGGTACGACGATTCTAAGTGAAATAAGTCACACAGAAAAAGACACTTATCATAAGATATCACTTATAGAGGGAATGTAAAAACCGCTACCCTTGAACTGAATTACAAAACAGAACAGAGTCACACGTTTAGAAAACACACTATGGCTGCTTAACGGGAAAGGTGAGGTGGGGTGATGCATAAAACAAGGGTTTCAAATTAGCTCAGATACCGTTCCATAAACCCAATATGTACTAGACAAGACCTACTCCTTGCTCAGTGAATTGGACTCAAAACCCCCTATTCACGGCCCAAGAATATATCTGACTAGTAAGAATCTTAAAACCTATGTATTGATATCTCTCTGTAAGTGAGTCATGTGGGTGTAAAGTGACATAAACACAGCAGTGAAAAGCAGCTAAACCCCATTATAAAAATCAATTACTTTTAAAAACCTGTGAAAAAAAGACAGTGAAAGAGAGAGAAATTCTTACAAAATTCTTTTAGGGGCAGTTATGCTACCTGGATTGACCATATCTAGACCCACAGCTGATTGAGACATAAGGGTGGACACTCTTGGGGCTGAGAGGTTTGGTGAGGTTGGGTGAGGAAACGCAGACCCTTTAAAGTAACACTGCGTGGTACCCATCCCATGGGTTCCAAATCTCCAGGTTCAAGGGCATCTTCCTACATCGAAAACATGCATGAGAAACCCAGAAGATGGTACACCGTGTGATCGCGAAAGGTTTCTAAACGCACCTCATTTCTCATCTCCTTGTGCTCGGGTTCGCCATTCCAGCTGCTTTACTAGCAACCTCCCTCCTTGGAGAATCATCACCTTTAACCTCCTGTTCCGTACAGGTTGCAATTTGTCCTGAGGATGAACGAGAAGAGGGGAAAACAATGAGAGACTAGCTCTAGGTGTTGGGACAGGCACAGTTCACTCTATTTTCCCATCAGGAAGAAGAATTAAGCACAGGCTCAGCCTGCCGCCCGGGACCAGAATAGGGCCTGAAGCAATCCTGCGCTTTTGCGGCCAGCTCCCAAGAAAGCGAGTTGAAAAATGGAGCTCAGGGGCACTGCAATTCACAAACCTGCAGACTTATAAATGATCACTCTCGTCCACAAATATATTGAGGGAAAGCAACGAAGAGGATTTGAAAGCAAGGCAGAATTGCAGGAAACAGATTTCAGGAGGGAGATTCGAATCGCCTTTAAAGCACAGGAAAAGCGGCAAAACCTCGACAATGATGCCCTTGGCCAAAAAGGGCGTATGCGTTTTTTCCTGAATATATTCAGGAAAAAACGCATACGCCCTTTTTGGCCAAGCAAGCAACCTGGAAAGGCAAATCAGCGCTACAAAGAAGTCTCGCTTCCCATCGGTCAAAAGGGCCATGCTGAATAAAGTGTCAAAACCAGAAATGCAGGACAGGCCATGGAGAAACGGGAGCCTTGCTACGCTGATGGGCGGGATGTAAATTGCCAACAGCCACTCTGGAGAAGTGTACGGTGTGTCCTGAAACATCTAAAAAACTCAGCTTAGAGAGCATAGGGCACTTCCACTCATGGGCGTATAAAGTGGGAAAATTAAAAACCAGCAAGACACAGGCACCCCAAAGTTTAGGGCTGCTCTGTTGACAAGAACCTCCACTTCGTTACACCTTAAATATCCCAGGAAAGAGAAAAATGGATAAAGAAGTTGTGGTCCTTATGTACAATGGAATATCACTCAGCCATGAAATCAACGTCATAAGGTTAGTAGCACCATGATGAGTGGATTTAGGTACTACGATTCTAAGTGAAATAAGTCACACAGAAAAAGACACTTATCATAAGATATCAGTTATAGAGGGAATGTAAAAACCGCTACCCTTGAACTGAATTACAAAACAGAACAGAGTCACACGTTTAGAAAACACACTATGGCTGCTTAACGGGAAAGGTGAGGTGGAGTGATGCATAAAACAAGGGTTTCAAACTAGCTCAGATACCGTTCCATAAACCCAATATGTAATAGACAAGACCTACTCCTTGCTCAGTGAATTGGACTCAACACCCCCTATTCAGGGCCCAAGGATATATCTGACTAGTAAGAATCTTAAAACCTATGTATTGATATCTCTCTGTAAGTGAGTCAAGTGGGTGTAAAGTGGCATAAACACAGCAGTGAAAAGCAGCTAAACCCCATTATAAAAATCAATTACTTTTAAAAACCTGTGAAACAAAGACAGTGAAAGAGAGAGAAATTCTTACAAAATTCGTATAGGGGCAGTTATGCTACCTGGATTGACCATATCTAGACCCACAGCTGATTGAGACATAAGGGTGGACACTCTTGGGGCTGAGAGGTTTGGTGAGGTTGGGTGAGCAAACGCAGACCCTTTAAAGTAATACTGCGTGCTACCCATCCCATGGGTCCCAAATCTCCAGGTTCAAGGGCATCTTCCTACATCGAAAACATGCATGAGAAACCCAGAAGATGGTACACCGTGTGATCGGGAAAGGTTTCTAAAACGCACCTCATTTCTCATGTCCTTGTGCTCGGGTTCGCCATTCCAGCCGCATTACTAGCAATCTCCCTCCTTGGAGAATCAGCACCTTTAACCTCCTGTTCCGTACAGGTTGCAATTTGTCCTGAGGATGAACGGGAAGAAGGGGGAACCAATGAGAGACTAGCTCTAGGTGTTGGGACAGGCACAGGTCACTCTATTTTCCCATCAGGAAGAAGAATTAAGCACAGGCTCAGCCTGCCGCCCGGGACCAGAATAGGGCCTGAAGCAATCCTGCGCTTTTGCGGCCAGCTCCCAAGAAAGCGAGTTGAAAAATGGAGCTCAGGGGCACTGCAATTCACAAACCTGCAGACTTATAAATGATCACTCTCGTCCACAAATATATTGAGGGAAGGCAACGAAGAGGATTTGAAAGCAAGGCAGAATTGCAGGAAACAGATTTCAGGAGGGAGATTCGAATCGCCTTTAAAGCACAGGAAAAGGGGCAAAACCTCGTCAATGATGCCCTTGGCCAAAAAGGGCGTATGCGTTTTTTCCTGAATATATTCAGGAAAAAACGCATACGCCCTTTTTGGCCAAGCAAGCAACCTGGAAAGGCAAATCAGCGCTACAAAGAAGTCTCGCTTCCCACCGGTCAAAAGGGCCATGCTGAATAAAGTGTCAAAACCAGAAATGCAGGACAGGCCATGGAGAAACGGGAGCCTTGCTAGGCTGATGGGTGGGATGTAAATTGCCAACAGCCACCCTGGAGAAGTGTACGGTGTGTCCTGAAACATCTAAAAAACTCAGCTTAGAGAGCATAGGGCACTTCCACTCATGGGCGTATAAAGTGGGAAAATTAAAAACCAGCAAGACACAGGCACCCCAATGTTTAGGGCTGCTCTGTTGACAAGAACCTCCAACTTCGTTACACCTTAAAAATCCCAGGAAAGAGAAAAATGGATAAAGATGTTGTGGTCCTTATGTACAATGGAATATCACTCAGCCATGAAATCAACGTCATAAAGCTAGTAGCAGCATGATGAGTGGATTTAGGTACGACGATTCTAAGTGAAATAAGTCACACAGAAAAAGACAGTTATCATAAGATATCACTTATAGAGGGAATGTAAAAACCGCTACCCTTGAACTGAATTACAAAACAGAACAGAGTCACACGTTTAGAAAACACACTATGGCTGCTTAACCGGAAAGGTGAGGTGGGGTGATGCATAAAACAAGGGTTTCAAATTAGCTCAGATACCGTTCCATAAACCCAATATGTAATAGACAAGACCTACTCCTTGCTCAGTGAATTGGACTCAACACCCCCTATTCACGGCCCAAGAATATATCTGACTAGTAAGAATCTTAAAACCTATGTATTGATATCTCTTTGTAAGTGAGTCAAGTGGGTGTAAAGTGGCATAAACACAGCAGTGAAAAGCAGCTAAACCCCATTATAAAAATCAATTACTTTTAAAAACCTGTGAAACAAAGACAGTGAAAGAGAGAGAAATTCTTACAAAATTCGTTTAGGGGCAGTTATGCTACCTGGATTGACCATATCTAGACCCACAGCTGATTGAGACATAAGGGTGGACACTCTTGGGGCTGAGAGGTTTGGTGAGGTTGGGTGAGCAAACGCAGACCCTTTAAAGTAATACTGCGTGGTACCCATCCTATGGGTTCCAAATCTCCAGGTTCAAGGGCATCTTCCTACATCGAAAACATGCATGAGAAACCCAGAAGATGGTACACCGTGTGATCGCGAAAGGTTTCTAAACGCACCTCATTTCTCATCTCCTTGTGCTCGGGTTCGCCATTCCAGCTGCTTTACTAGCAACCTCCCTCCTTGGAGAATCATCACCTTTAACCTCCTGTTCCGTACAGGTTGCAATTTGTCCTGAGGATGAACGAGAAGAGGGGAAAACAATGAGAGACTAGCTCTAGGTGTTGGGACAGGCACAGTTCACTCTATTTTCCCATCAGGAAGAAGAATTAAGCACAGGCTCAGCCTGCCGCCCGGGACCAGAATAGGGCCTGAAGCAATCCTGCGCTTTTGCGGCCAGCTCCCAAGAAAGCGAGTTGAAAAATGGAGCTCAGGGGCACTGCAATTCACAAACCTGCAGACTTATAAATGATCACTCTCGTCCACAAATATATTGAGGGAAAGCAACGAAGAGGATTTGAAAGCAAGGCAGAATTGCAGGAAACAGATTTCAGGAGGGAGATTCGAATCGCCTTTAAAGCACAGGAAAAGCGGCAAAACCTCGACAATGATGCCCTTGGCCAAAAAGGGCGTATGCGTTTTTTCCTGAATATATTCAGGAAAAAACGCATACGCCCTTTTTGGCCAAGCAAGCAACCTGGAAAGGCAAATCAGCGCTACAAAGAAGTCTCGCTTCCCATCGGTCAAAAGGGCCATGCTGAATAAAGTGTCAAAACCAGAAATGCAGGACAGCCCATGGAGAAACGGGAGCCTTGCTACGCTGATGGGCGGGATGTAAATTGCCAACAGCCACTCTGGAGAAGTGTACGGTGTGTCCTGAAACATCTAAAAAACTCAGCTTAGAGAGCATAGGGCACTTCCACTCATGGGCGTATAAAGTGGGAAAATTAAAAACCAGCAAGACACAGGCACCCCAAAGTTTAGGGCTGCTCTGTTGACAAGAACCTCCACTTCGTTACACCTTAAATATCCCAGGAAAGAGAAAAATGGATAAAGAAGTTGTGGTCCTTATGTACAATGGAATATCACTCAGCCATGAAATCAACGTCATAAGGTTAGTAGCACCATGATGAGTGGATTTAGGTACTACGATTCTAAGTGAAATAAGTCACACAGAAAAAGACACTTATCATAAGATATCAGTTATAGAGGGAATGTAAAAACCGCTACCCTTGAACTGAATTACAAAACAGAACAGAGTCACACGTTTAGAAAACACACTATGGCTGCTTAACGGGAAAGGTGAGGTGGAGTGATGCATAAAACAAGGGTTTCAAACTAGCTCAGATACCGTTCCATAAACCCAATATGTAATAGACAAGACCTACTCCTTGCTCAGTGAATTGGACTCAACACCCCCTATTCAGGGCCCAAGGATATATCTGACTAGTAAGAATCTTAAAACCTATGTATTGATATCTCTCTGTAAGTGAGTCAAGTGGGTGTAAAGTGGCATAAACACAGCAGTGAAAAGCAGCTAAACCCCATTATAAAAATCAATTACTTTTAAAAACCTGTGAAACAAAGACAGTGAAAGAGAGAGAAATTCTTACAAAATTCGTTTAGGGGCAGTTATGCTACCTGGATTGACCATATCTAGACCCACAGCTGATTGAGACATAAGGGTGGACACTCTTGGGGCTGAGAGGTTTGGTGAGGTTGGGTGAGCAAACGCAGACCCTTTAAAGTAATACTGCGTGGTACCCATCCCATGGGTCCCAAATCTCCAGGTTCAAGGGCATCTTCCTACATCGAAAACATGCATGAGAAACCCAGAAGATGGTACACCGTGTGATCGGGAAAGGTTTCTAAAACGCACCTCATTTCTCATGTCCTTGTGCTCGGGTTCGCCATTCCAGCCGCATTACTAGCAATCTCCCTCCTTGGAGAATCAGCACCTTTAACCTCCTGTTCCGTACAGGTTGCAATTTGTCCTGAGGATGAACGGGAAGAAGGGGGAACCAATGAGAGACTAGCTCTAGGTGTTGGGACAGGCACAGGTCACTCTATTTTCCCATCAGGAAGAAGAATTAAGCACAGGCTCAGCCTTCCGCCCGGGACCAGAATAGGGCCTGAAGCAATCCTGCGCTTTTGCGGCCAGCTCCCAAGAAAGCGAGTTGAAAAATGGAGCTCAGGGGCACTGCAATTCACAAACCTGCAGACTTATAAATGATCACTCTCGTCCACAAATATATTGAGGGAAGGCAACGAAGAGGATTTGAAAGCAAGGCAGAATTGCAGGAAACAGATTTCAGGAGGGAGATTCGAATCGCCTTTAAAGCACAGGAAAAGGGGCAAAACCTCGTCAATGATGCCCTTGGCCAAAAAGGGCGTATGCGTTTTTTCCTGAATATATTCAGGAAAAAACGCATACGCCCTTTTTGGCCAAGCAAGCAACCTGGAAAGGCAAATCAGCGCTACAAAGAAGTCTCGCTTCCCACCGGTCAAAAGGGCCATGCTGAATAAAGTGTCAAAACCAGAAATGCAGGACAGGCCATGGAGAAACGGGAGCCTTGCTAGGCTGATGGGTGGGATGTAAATTGCCAACAGCCACCCTGGAGAAGTGTACGGTGTGTCCTGAAACATCTAAAAAACTCAGCTTAGAGAGCATAGGGCACTTCCACTCATGGGCGTATAAAGTGGGAAAATTAAAAACCAGCAAGACACAGGCACCCCAATGTTTAGGGCTGCTCTGTTGACAAGAACCTCCAACTTCGTTACACCTTAAAAATCCCAGGAAAGAGAAAAATGGATAAAGATGTTGTGGTCCTTATGTACAATGGAATATCACTCAGCCATGAAATCAACGTCATAAGGCTAGTAGCAGCATGATGAGTGGATTTAGGTACGACGATTCTAAGTGAAATAAGTCACACAGAAAAAGACAGTTATCATAAGATATCACTTATAGAGGGAATGTAAAAACCGCTACCCTTGAACTGAATTACAAAACAGAACAGAGTCACACGTTTAGAAAACACACTATGGCTGCTTAACCGGAAAGGTGAGGTGGGGTGATGCATAAAACAAGGGTTTCAAATTAGCTCAGATACCGTTCCATAAACCCAATATGTAATAGACAAGACCTACTCCTTGCTCAGTGAATTGGACTCAACACCCCCTATTCACGGCCCAAGAATATATCTGACTAGTAAGAATCTTAAAACCTATGTATTGATATCTCTTTGTAAGTGAGTCAAGTGGGTGTAAAGTGGCATAAACACAGCAGTGAAAAGCAGCTAAACCCCATTATAAAAATCAATTACTTTTAAAAACCTGTGAAACAAAGACAGTGAAAGAGAGAGAAATTCTTACAAAATTCGTTTAGGGGCAGTTATGCTACCTGGATTGACCATATCTAGACCCACAGCTGATTGAGACATAAGGGTGGACACTCTTGGGGCTGAGAGGTTTGGTGAGGTTGGGTGAGCAAACGCAGACCCTTTAAAGTAATACTGCGTGGTACCCATCCCATGGGTTCCAAATCTCCAGGTTCAAGGGCATCTTCCTACATCGAAAACATGCATGAGAAACCCAGAAGATGGTACACCGTGTGATCGCGAAAGGTTTCTAAACGCACCTCATTTCTCATCTCCTTGTGCTCGGGTTCGCCATTCCAGCTGCTTTACTAGCAACCTCCCTCCTTGGAGAATCATCACCTTTAACCTCCTGTTCCGTACAGGTTGCAATTTGTCCTGAGGATGAACGAGAAGAGGGGAAAACAATGAGAGACTAGCTCTAGGTGTTGGGACAGGCACAGTTCACTCTATTTTCCCATCAGGAAGAAGAATTAAGCACAGGCTCAGCCTGCCGCCCGGGACCAGAATAGGGCCTGAAGCAATCCTGCGCTTTTGCGGCCAGCTCCCAAGAAAGCGAGTTGAAAAATGGAGCTCAGGGGCACTGCAATTCACAAACCTGCAGACTTATAAATGACCACTCTCGTCCACAAATATATTGAGGGAAGGCAACGAAGAGGATTTGAAAACAAGGCAGAATTGCAGGAAACAGATTTCAGGAGGGAGATTCGAATCGCCTTTAAAGCACAGGAAAAACGGCAAAACCTCGACAATGATGCCCTTGGCCAAAACGGGCGTATGCGTTTTTTCCTGAATATATTCAGGAAAAAACGCATACGCCCTTTTTGGCCAAGCAAGCAACCTGGAAAGGCAAATCAGCGCTACAAAGAAGTCTCGCTTCCCATCGGTCAAAAGGGCCATGCTGAATAAAGTGTCAAAACCAGAAATGCAGGGCAGGCCATGGAGAAACGGGAGCCTTGCTACGCTGATGGGCGGGATGTAAATTGCCAACAGCCACTCTGCAGAAGTGTACGGTGTGTCCTGAAACATCTAAAAAACTCAGCTTAGAGAGCATAGGGCACTTCCACTTATGGGCGTATAAATTGGGAAAACTAAAAATCAGCAAGACACAGGCACCCCAACGTTTAGGGCTGCTCTGTTGACAAGAACCTCCAACTTCGTTACACCTTAAAAATCCCAGGAAAGAGAAAAATGGATAAAGATGTTGTGGTCCTTATGTACAATGGAATATCACTGAGCCATGAAATCAACGTCATAAGGCTAGTAGCAGCATGATGAGTGGATTTAGGTACGACGATTCTAAGTGAAATAAGTCACACAGAAAAAGACACTTATCATAAGATATCACTTATAGAGGGAATGTAAAAACCGCTACCCTTGAACTGAATTACAAAACAGATCAGAGTCACACGTTTAGAAAACACACTATGGCTGCTTAACGGGAAAGGTGAGGTGGGGTGATGCATAAAACAAGGGTTTCAAATTAGCTCAGATACCGTTCCATAAACCCAATATGTAATAGACAAGACCTACTCCTTGCTCAGTGAATTGGACTCAACACCCCCTATTCACGGCCCAAGAATATATCTGACTAGTAAGAATCTTAAAACCTATGTATTGATATCTCTTTGTAAGTGAGTCAAGTGGGTGTAAAGTGGAATAAACACAGCAGTGAAAAGCAGCTAAACCCCATTATAAAAATAAATTACTTTTAAAAACCTGTGAAACAAAGACAGTGAAAGAGAGAGAAATTCTTAAAAAATTCGTTTAGGGGCAGTTATGCTACCTGGATTGACCATATCTAGACCCACAGCTGATTGAGACATAAGGGTGGACACTCTTGGGGCTGAGAGGTTTGGTGAGGTTGGGTGAGCAAACGCAGACCCTTTAAAGTAATACTGCGTGGTACCCATCCCATGGGTCCCAAATCTCCAGGTTCAAGGGCATCTTCCTACATCGAAAACATGCATGAGAAACCCAGAAGATGGTACACCGTGTGATCGGGAAAGGTTTCTAAAACGCACCTCATTTCTCATGTCCTTGTGCTCGGGTTCGCCATTCCAGCCGCATTACTAGCAATCTCCCTCCTTGGAGAATCAGCACCTTTAACCTCCTGTTCCGTACAGGTTGCAATTTGTCCTGAGGATGAACGGGAAGAAGGGGGAAACAATGAGAGACTAGCTCTAGGTGTTGGGACAGGCACAGGTCACTCTATTTTCCCATCAGGAAGAAGAATTAAGCACAGGCTCAGCCTGCCGCCCGGGACCAGAATAGGGCCTGAAGCAATCCTGCGCTTTTGCGGCCAGCTCCCAAGAAAGCGAGTTGAAAAATGGAGCTCAGGGGCACTGCAATTCACAAACCTGCAGACTTATAAATGATCACTCTCGTCCACAAATATATTGAGGGAAGGCAACGAAGAGGATTTGAAAGCAAGGCAGAATTGCAGGAAACAGATTTCAGGAGGGAGATTCGAATCGCCTTTAAAGCACAGGAAAAGCGGCAAAACCTCGTCAATGATGCCCTTGGCCAAAAAGGGCGTATGCGTTTTTTCCTGAATATATTCAGGAAAAAACGCATACGCCCTTTTTGGCCAAGCAAGCAACCTGGAAAGGCAAATCAGCGCTACAAAGAAGTCTCGCTTCCCATCCGTCAAAAGGGCCATGCTGAATAAAGTGTCAAAACCAGAAATGCAGGACAGGCCATGGAGAAACGGGAGCCTTGCTACGCTGATGGGTGGGATGTAAATTGCCAACAGCCACCCTGGAGAAGTGTACGGTGTGTCCTGAAACATCTAAAAAACTCAGCTTAGAGAGCATAGGGCACTTCCACTCATGGGCGTATAAAGTGGGAAAATTAAAAACCAGCAAGACACAGGCACCCCAATGTTTAGGGCTGCTCTGTTGACAAGAACCTCCAACTTCGTTACACCTTAAAAATCCCAGGAAAGAGAAAAATGGATAAAGATGTTGTGGTCCTTATGTACAATGGAATATCACTCAGCCATGAAATCAACGTCATAAGGCTAGTAGCGGCATGATGAGTGGATTTAGGTACGACGATTCTAAGTGAAATAAGTCACACAGAAAAAGACACTTATCATAAGATATCACTTATAGAGGGAATGTAAAAACCGCTACCCTTGAACTGAATTACAAAACAGAACAGAGTCACACGTTTAGAAAACACACTATGGCTGCTTAACGGGAAAGGTGAGGTGGGGTGATGCATAAAACAAGGGTTTCAAATTAGCTCAGATACCGTTCCATAAACCCAATATGTAATAGACAAGACCTACTCCTTGCTCAGTGAATTGGACTCAACACCCCCTATTCACGGCCCAAGGATATATCTGACTAGTAAGAATCTTAAAACCTATGTATTGATATCTCTCTGTAAGTGAGTCAAGTGGGTGTAAAGTGGCATAAACACAGCAGTGAAAAGCAGCTAAACCCCATTATAAAAATCAATTACTTTTAAAAACCTGTGAAACAAAGACAGTGAAAGAGAGAGAAATTCTTACAAAATTCGTTTAGGGGCAGTTATGCTACCTGGATTGACCATATCTAGACCCACAGCTGATTGAGACATAAGGGTGGACACTCTTGGGGCTGAGAGGTTTGGTGAGGTTGGGTGAGCAAACGCAGACCCTTTAAATTAATACTGCGTGGTGCCCATCCCATGGGTTCCAAATCTCCAGGTTCAAGGGCATCTTCCTACATCGAAAACATGCATGAGAAACCCAGAAGATGGTACACCGTGTGATCGCGAAAGGTTTCTAAACGCACCTCATTTCTCATCTCCTTGTGCTCGGGTTCGCCATTCCAGCTGCTTTACTAGCAACCTCCCTCCTTGGAGAATCATCACCTTTAACCTCCTGTTCCGTACAGGTTGCAATTTGTCCTGAGGATGAACGAGAAGAGGGGAAAACAATGAGAGACTAGCTCTAGGTGTTGGGACAGGCACAGTTCACTCTATTTTCCCATCAGGAAGAAGAATTAAGCACAGGCTCAGCCTGCCGCCCGGGACCAGAATAGGGCCTGAAGCAATCCTGCGCTTTTGCGGCCAGCTCCCAAGAAAGCGAGTTGAAAAATGGAGCTCAGGGGCACTGCAATTCACAAACCTGCAGACTTATAAATGACCACTCTCGTCCACAAATATATTGAGGGAAGGCAACGAAGAGGATTTGAAAACAAGGCAGAATTGCAGGAAACAGATTTCAGGAGGGAGATTCGAATCGCCTTTAAAGCACAGGAAAAACGGCAAAACCTCGACAATGATGCCCTTGGCCAAAAAGGGCGTATGCGTTTTTTCCTGAATATATTCAGGAAAAAACGCATACGCCCTTTTTGGCCAAGCAAGCAACCTGGAAAGGCAAATCAGCGCTACAAAGAAGTCTCGCTTCCCATCGGTCAAAAGGGCCATGCTGAATAAAGTGTCAAAACCAGAAATGCAGGGCAGGCCATGGAGAAACGGGAGCCTTGCTACGCTGATGGGCGGGATGTAAATTGCCAACAGCCACTCTGCAGAAGTGTACGGTGTGTCCTGAAACATCTAAAAAACTCAGCTTAGAGAGCATAGGGCACTTCCACTTATGGGCGTATAAATTGGGAAAACTAAAAATCAGCAAGACACAGGCACCCCAACGTTTAGGGCTGCTCTGTTGACAAGAACCTCCACTTCTTTACACCTTAAATATCTCAGGATAGAGAAAAATGGATAAATAAGTTGTGGTCCTTATGTACAATGGAATATCACTCAGCCATGAAATCAACGTCATAAGGCTAGTAGCAGCATGATGAGTGGATTTAGGTACGACGATTCTAAGTGAAATAAGTCACACAGAAAAAGACACTTATCATAAGATATCACTTATAGAGGGAATGTAAAAACCGCTACCCTTGAACTGAATTACAAAACATAACAGAGTCACACGTTTAGAAAACACACTATGGCTGCGTAACGGGAAAGGTGAGGTGGGGTGATGCATAAAACAAGGGTTTCAAATTAGCTCAGATACCGTTCCATAAACCCAATATGTAATAGACAAGACCTACTCCTTGCTCAGTGAATTGGACTCAACACCCCCTATTCACGGCCCAAGAATATATCTGACTAGTAAGAATCTTAAAACCTATGTATTGATATCTCTCTGTAAGTGAGTCAAGTGGGTGTAAAGTGGCATAAACACAGCAGTGAAAAGCAGCTAAACCCCATTATAAAAATCAATTACTTTTAAAAACCTGTGAAACAAAGACAGTGAAAGAGAGAGAAATTCTTACAAAATTCGTTTAGGGGCAGTTATGCTACCTGGATTGACCATATCTAGACCCACAGCTGATTGAGACATAAGGGTGGACACTCTTGGGGCTGAGAGGTTTGGTGAGGTTGGGTGAGCAAACGCAGACCCTTTAAATTAATACTGCGTGGTGCCCATCCCATGGGTTCCAAATCTCCAGGTTCAAGGGCATCTTCCTACATCGAAAACATGCATGAGAAACCCAGAAGATGGTACACCGTGTGATCGCGAAAGGTTTCTAAACGCACCTCATTTCTCATCTCCTTGTGCTCGGGTTCGCCATTCCAGCTGCTTTACTAGCAACCTCCCTCCTTGGAGAATCATCACCTTTAACCTCCTGTTCCGTACAGGTTGCAATTTGTCCTGAGGATGAACGAGAAGAGGGGAAAACAATGAGAGACTAGCTCTAGGTGTTGGGACAGGCACAGTTCACTCTATTTTCCCATCAGGAAGAAGAATTAAGCACAGGCTCAGCCTGCCGCACGGGACCAGAATAGGGCCTGAAGCAATCCTGCGCTTTTGCGGCCAGCTCCCAAGAAAGCGAGTTGAAAAATGGAGCTCAGGGGCACTGCAATTCACAAACCTGCAGACTTATAAATGACCACTCTCGTCCACAAATATATTCAGGGAAGGCAACGAAGAGGATTTGAAAGCAAGGCAGAATTGCAGGAAACAGATTTCAGGAGGGAGATTCGAATCGCCTTTAAAGCACAGGAAAAGCGGCAAAACCTCGACAATGATGCCCTTGGCCAAAAAGGGCGTATGCGTTTTTTCCTGAATATATTCAGGAAAAAACGCATACGCCCTTTTTGGCCAAGCAAGCAACCTGGAAAGGCAAATCAGCGCTACAAAGAAGTCTCGCTTCCCATCGGTCAAAAGGGCCATGCTGAATAAAGTGTCAAAACCAGAAATGCAGGGCAGGCCATGGAGAAACGGGAGGCTTGCTACGCTGATGGGCGGGATGTAAATTGCCAACAGCCACTCTGGAGAAGTGTACGGTGTGTCGTGAAACATCTAAAAAACTCAGCTTAGAGAGCATAGGGCACTTCCACTCATGGGCGTATAAAGTGGGAAAATTAAAAACCAGCAAGACACAGGCACCCCAAAGTTTAGGGCTGCTCTGTTGACAAGAACCTCCAACTTCGTTACACCTTAAATATCCCAGGAAAGAGAAAAATGGATAAAGATGTTGTGGTCTTTATGTACAATGGAATATCACTCAGCCATGAAATCAACGTCATAAGGCTAGTAGCGGCATGATGAGTGGATTTAGGTACGACGATTCTAAGTGAAATAAGTCACACAGAAAAAGACACTTATCATAAGATATCACTTATAGAGGGAATGTAAAAACCGCTACCCTTGAACTGAATTACAAAACAGAACAGAGTCACACGTTTAGAAAACACACTATGGCTGCTTAACGGGAAAGGTGAGGTGGGGTGATGCATAAAACAAGGGTTTCAAATTAGCTCAGATACCGTTCCATAAACCCAATATGTAATAGACAAGACCTACTCCTTGCTCAGTGAATTGGACTCAACACCCCCTATTCACGGCCCAAGAATATATCTGACTAGTAAGAATCTTAAAACCTATGTATTGATATCTCTTTGTAAGTGAGTCAAGTGGGTGTAAAGTGGAATAAACACAGCAGTGAAAAGCAGCTAAACCCCATTATAAAAATAAATTACTTTTAAAAACCTGTGAAACAAAGACAGTGAAAGAGAGAGAAATTCTTAAAAAATTCGTTTAGGGGCAGTTATGCTACCTGGATTGACCATATCTAGACCCACAGCTGATTGAGACATAAGGGTGGACACTCTTGGGGCTGAGAGGTTTGGTGAGGTTGGGTGAGCAAACGCAGACCCTTTAAAGTAATACTGCGTGGTACCCATCCCATGGGTCCCAAATCTCCAGGTTCAAGGGCATCTTCCTACATCGAAAACATGCATGAGAAACCCAGAAGATGGTACACCGTGTGATCGGGAAAGGTTTCTAAAACGCACCTCATTTCTCATGTCCTTGTGCTCGGGTTCGCCATTCCAGCCACATTACTAGCAATCTCCCTCCTTGGAGAATCAGCACCTTTAACCTCCTGTTCCGTACAGGTTGCAATTTGTCCTGAGGATGAACGGGAAGAAGGGGGAAACAATGAGAGACTAGCTCTAGGTGTTGGGACAGGCACAGGTCACTCTATTTTCCCATCAGGAAGAAGAATTAAGCACAGGCTCAGCCTGCCGCCCGGGACCAGAATAGGGCCTGAAGCAATCCTGCGCTTTTGCGGCCAGCTCCCAAGAAAGCGAGTTGAAAAATGGAGCTCAGGGGCACTGCAATTCACAAACCTGCAGACTTATAAATGATCACTCTCGTCCACAAATATATTGAGGGAAGGCAACGAAGAGGATTTGAAAGCAAGGCAGAATTGCAGGAAACAGATTTCAGGAGGGAGATTCGAATCGCCTTTAAAGCACAGGAAAAGCGGCAAAACCTCGTCAATGATGCCCTTGGCCAAAAAGGGCGTATGCGTTTTTTCCTGAATATATTCAGGAAAAAACGCATACGCCCTTTTTGGCCAAGCAAGCAACCTGGAAAGGCAAATCAGCGCTACAAAGAAGTCTCGCTTCCCATCCGTCAAAAGGGCCATGCTGAATAAAGTGTCAAAACCAGAAATGCAGGACAGGCCATGGAGAAACGGGAGCCTTGCTACGCTGATGGGTGGGATGTAAATTGCCAACAGCCACCCTGGAGAAGTGTACGGTGTGTCCTGAAACATCTAAAAAACTCAGCTTAGAGAGCATAGGGCACTTCCACTCATGGGCGTATAAAGTGGGAAAATTAAAAACCAGCAAGACACAGGCACCCCAATGTTTAGGGCTGCTCTGTTGACAAGAACCTCCAACTTCGTTACACCTTAAAAATCCCAGGAAAGAGAAAAATGGATAAAGATGTTGTGGTCCTTATGTACAATGGAATATCACTCAGCCATGAAATCAACGTCATAAGGCTAGTAGCGGCATGATGAGTGGATTTAGGTACGACGATTCTAAGTGAAATAAGTCACACAGAAAAAGACACTTATCATAAGATATCACTTATAGAGGGAATGTAAAAACCGCTACCCTTGAACTGAATTACAAAACAGAACAGAGTCACACGTTTAGAAAACACACTATGGCTGCTTAACGGGAAAGGTGAGGTGGGGTGATGCATAAAACAAGGGTTTCAAATTAGCTCAGATACCGTTCCATAAACCCAATATGTAATAGACAAGACCTACTCCTTGCTCAGTGAATTGGACTCAACACCCCCTATTCAGGGCCCAAGGATATATCTGACTAGTAAGAATCTTAAAACCTATGTATTGATATCTCTCTGTAAGTGAGTCAAGTGGGTGTAAAGTGGCATAAACACAGCAGTGAAAAGCAGCTAAACCCCATTATAAAAATCAATTACTTTTAAAAACCTGTGAAACAAAGACAGTGAAAGAGAGAGAAATTCTTACAAAATTCGTTTAGGGGCAGTTATGCTACCTGGATTGACCATATCTAGACCCACAGCTGATTGAGACATAAGGGTGGACACTCTTGGGGCTGAGAGGTTTGGTGAGGTTGGGTGAGCAAACGCAGACCCTTTAAAGTAATACTGCGTGGTACCCATCCCATGGGTCCCAAATCTCCAGGTTCAAGGGCATCTTCCTACATCGAAAACATGCATGAGAAACCCAGAAGATGGTACACCGTGTGATCGGGAAAGGTTTCTAAAACGCACCTCATTTCTCATGTCCTTGTGCTCGGGTTCGCCATTCCAGCCGCATTACTAGCAATCTCCCTCCTTGGAGAATCAGCACCTTTAACCTCCTGTTCCGTACAGGTTGCAATTTGTCCTGAGGATGAACGGGAAGAAGGGGGAACCAATGAGAGACTAGCTCTAGGTGTTGGGACAGGCACAGGTCACTCTATTTTCCCATCAGGAAGAAGAATTAAGCACAGGCTCAGCCTGCCGCCCGGGACCAGAATAGGGCCTGAAGCAATCCTGCGCTTTTGCGGCCAGCTCCCAAGAAAGCGAGTTGAAAAATGGAGCTCAGGGGCACTGCAATTCACAAACCTGCAGACTTATAAATGATCACTCTCGTCCACAAATATATTGAGGGAAGGCAACGAAGAGGATTTGAAAGCAAGGCAGAATTGCAGGAAACAGATTTCAGGAGGGAGATTCGAATCGCCTTTAAAGCACAGGAAAAGCGGCAAAACCTCGTCAATGATGCCCTTGGCCAAAAAGGGCATATGCGTTTTTTCCTGAATATATTCAGGAAAAAACGCATATGCCCTTTTTGGCCAACCAAGCAACCTGGAAAGGCAAATCAGCGCTACAAAGAAGTCTCGCTTCCCATCGGTCAAAAGGGCCATGCTGAATAAAGTGTCAAAACCAGAAATGCAGGACAGGCCATGGAGAAACGGGAGCCTTGCTACGCTGATGGGTGGGATGTAAATTGCCAACAGCCACCCTGGAGAAGTGTACGGTGTGTCCTGAAACATCTAAAAAACTCAGCTTAGAGAGCATAGGGCACTTCCACTCATGGGCGTATAAAGTGGGAAAATTAAAAACCAGCAAGACACAGGCACCCCAATGTTTAGGGCTGCTCTGTTGACAAGAACCTCCAACTTCGTTACACCTTAAAAATCCCAGGAAAGAGAAAAATGGATAAAGATGCTGTGGTCCTTATGTACAATGGAATATCACTCAGCCATGAAATCAACGTCATAAGGCTAGTAGCAGCATGATGAGTGGATTTAGGTACGACGATTCTAAGTGAAATAAGTCACACAGAAAAAGACACTTATCATAAGATATCACTTATAGAGGGAATGTAAAAACCGCTACCCTTGAACTGAATTACAAAACAGAACAGAGTCACACGTTTAGAAAACACACTATGGCTGCTTAACGGGAAAGGTGAGGTGGGGTGATGCATAAAACAAGGGTTTCAAATTAGCTCAGATACCGTTCCATAAACCCAATATGTACTAGACAAGACCTACTCCTTGCTCAGTGAATTGGACTCAAAACCCCCTATTCACGGCCCAAGAATATATCTGACTAGTAAGAATCTTAAAACCTATGTATTGATATCTCTCTGTAAGTGAGTCATGTGGGTGTAAAGTGACATAAACACAGCAGTGAAAAGCAGCTAAACCCCATTATGAAAATCAATTACTTTTAAAAACCTGTGAAAAAAAGACAGTGAAAGAGAGAGAAATTCTTACAAAATTCTTTTAGGGGCAGTTATGCTACCTGGATTGACCATATCTAGACCCACAGCTGATTGAGACATAAGGGTGGACACTCTTGGGGCTGAGAGGTTTGGTGAGGTTGGGTGAGCAAACGCAGACCCTTTAAATTAATACTGCGTGGTGCCCATCCCATGGGTTCCAAATCTCCAGGTTCAAGGGCATCTTCCTACATCGAAAACATGCATGAGAAACCCAGAAGATGGTACACCGTGTGATCGCGAAAGGTTTCTAAACGCACCTCATTTCTCATCTCCTTGTGCTCGGGTTCGCCATTCCAGCTGCTTTACTAGCAACCTCCCTCCTTGGAGAATCATCACCTTTAACCTCCTGTTCCGTACAGGTTGCAATTTGTCCTGAGGATGAACGAGAAGAGGGGAAAACAATGAGAGACTAGCTCTAGGTATTGGGACAGGCACAGTTCACTCTATTTTCCCATCAGGAAGAAGAATTAAGCACAGGCTCAGCCTGCCGCCCGGGACCAGAATAGGGCCTGAAGCAATCCTGCGCTTTTGCGGCCAGCTCCCAAGAAAGCGAGTTGAAAAATGGAGCTCAGGGGCACTGCAATTCACAAACCTGCAGACTTATAAATGACCACTCTCGTCCACAAATATATTGAGGGAAGGCAACGAAGAGGATTTGAAAACAAGGCAGAATTGCAGGAAACAGATTTCAGGAGGGAGATTCGAATCGCCTTTAAAGCACAGGAAAAACGGCAAAACCTCGACAATGATGCCCTTGGCCAAAAAGGGCGTATGCGTTTTTTCCTGAATATATTCAGGAAAAAACGCATACGCCCTTTTTGGCCAAGCAAGCAACCTGGAAAGGCAAATCAGCGCTACAAAGAAGTCTCGCTTCCCATCGGTCAAAAGGGCCATGCTGAATAAAGTGTCAAAACCAGAAATGCAGGGCAGGCCATGGAGAAACGGGAGCCTTGCTACGCTGATGGGCGGGATGTAAATTGCCAACAGCCACTCTGGAGAAGTGTACGGTGTGTCCTGAAACATCTAAATAACTCAGCTTAGAGAGCATAGGGCACTTCCACTTATGGGCGTATAAATTGGGAAAACTAAAAATCAGCAAGACACAGGCACCCCAACGTTTAGGGCTGCTCTGTTGACAAGAACCTCCAACTTCGTTACACCTTAAAAATCCCAGGAAAGAGAAAAATGGATAAAGATGTTGTGGTCCTTATGTACAATGGAATATCACTCAGCCATGAAATCAACGTCATAAGGCTAGTAGCAGCATGATGAGTGGATTTAGGTACGACGATTCTAAGTGAAATAAGTCACACAGAAAAAGACACTTATCATAAGATATCACTTATAGAGGGAATGTAAAAACCGCTACCCTTGAACTGAATTACAAAACAGAACAGAGTCACACGTTTAGAAAACACACTATGGCTGCTTAACGGGAAAGGTGAGGTGGGGTGATGCATAAAACAAGGGTTTCAAATTAGCTCAGATACCGTTCCATAAACCCAATATGTAATAGACAAGACCTACTCCTTGCTCAGTGAATTGGACTCAACACCCCCTATTCACGGCCCAAGGATATATCTGACTAGTAAGAATCTTAAAACCTATGTATTGATATCTCTCTGTAAGTGAGTCAAGTGGGTGTAAAGTGGCATAAACACAGCAGTGAAAAGCAGATAAACCCCATTATAAAAATCAATTACTTTTAAAAACCTGTGAAACAAAGACAGTGAAAGAGAGAGAAATTCTTACAAAATTCGTTTAGGGGCAGTTATGCTACCTGGATTGACCATATCTAGACCCACAGCTGATTGAGACATAAGGGTGGACACTCTTGGGGCTGAGAGGTTTGGTGAGGTTGGGTGAGCAAACGCAGACCCTTTAAATTAATACTGCGTGGTGCCCATCCCATGGGTTCCAAATCTCCAGGTTCAAGGGCATCTTCCTACATCGAAAACATGCATGAGAAACCCAGAAGATGGTACACCGTGTGATCGCGAAAGGTTTCTAAACGCACCTCATTTCTCATCTCCTTGTGCTCGGGTTCGCCATTCCAGCTGCTTTACTAGCAACCTCCCTCCTTGGAGAATCATCACCTTTAACCTCCTGTTCCGTACAGGTTGCAATTTGTCCTGAGGATGAACGAGAAGAGGGGAAAACAATGAGAGACTAGCTCTAGGTGTTGGGACAGGCACAGTTCACTCTATTTTCCCATCAGGAAGAAGAATTAAGCACAGGCTCAGCCTGCCGCCCGGGACCAGAATAGGGCCTGAAGCAATCCTGCGCTTTTGCGGCCAGCTCCCAAGAAAGCGAGTTGAAAAATGGAGCTCAGGGGCACTGCAATTCACAAACCTGCAGACTTATAAATGACCACTCTCGTCCACAAATATATTGAGGGAAGGCAACGAAGAGGATTTGAAAACAAGGCAGAATTGCAGGAAACAGATTTCAGGAGGGAGATTCGAATCGCCTTTAAAGCACAGGAAAAACGGCAAAACCTCGACAATGATGCCCTTGGCCAAAAAGGGCGTATGCGTTTTTTCCTGAATATATTCAGGAAAAAACGCATACGCCCTTTTTGGCCAAGCAAGCAACCTGGAAAGGCAAATCAGCGCTACAAAGAAGTCTCGCTTCCCATCGGTCAAAAGGGCCATGCTGAATAAAGTGTCAAAACCAGAAATGCAGGACAGCCCATGGAGAAACGGGAGCCTTGCTACGCTGATGGGCGGGATGTAAATTGCCAACAGCCACTCTGGAGAAGTGTACGGTGTGTCCTGAAACATCTAAAAAACTCAGCTTAGAGAGCATAGGGCACTTCCACTCATGGGCGTATAAAGTGGGAAAATTAAAAACCAGCAAGACACAGGCACCCCAAAGTTTAGGGCTGCTCTGTTGACAAGAACCTCCACTTCGTTACACCTTAAATATCCCAGGAAAGAGAAAAATGGATAAAGAAGTTGTGGTCCTTATGTACAATGGAATATCACTCAGCCATGAAATCAACGTCATAAGGTTAGTAGCACCATGATGAGTGGATTTAGGTACTACGATTCTAAGTGAAATAAGTCACACAGAAAAAGACACTTATCATAAGATATCAGTTATAGAGGGAATGTAAAAACCGCTACCCTTGAACTGAATTACAAAACAGAACAGAGTCACACGTTTAGAAAACACACTATGGCTGCTTAACGGGAAAGGTGAGGTGGAGTGATGCATAAAACAAGGGTTTCAAACTAGCTCAGATACCGTTCCATAAACCCAATATGTAATAGACAACACCTACTCCTTGCTCAGTGAATTGGACTCAACACCCCCTATTCAGGGCCCAAGGATATATCTGACTAGTAAGAATCTTAAAACCTATGTATTGATATCTCTCTGTAAGTGAGTCAAGTGGGTGTAAAGTGGCATAAACACAGCAGTGAAAAGCAGCTAAACCCCATTATAAAAATCAATTACTTTTAAAAACCTGTGAAACAAAGACAGTGAAAGAGAGAGAAATTCTTACAAAATTCGTTTAGGGGCAGTTATGCTACCTGGATTGACCATATCTAGACCCACAGCTGATTGAGACATAAGGGTGGACACTCTTGGGGCTGAGAGGTTTGGTGAGGTTGGGTGAGCAAACGCAGACCCTTTAAAGTAATACTGCGTGGTACCCATCCCATGGGTCCCAAATCTCCAGGTTCAAGGGCATCTTCCTACATCGAAAACATGCATGAGAAACCCAGAAGATGGTACACCGTGTGATCGGGAAAGGTTTCTAAAACGCACCTCATTTCTCATGTCCTTGTGCTCGGGTTCGCCATTCCAGCCGCATTACTAGCAATCTCCCTCCTTGGAGAATCAGCACCTTTAACCTCCTGTTCCGTACAGGTTGCAATTTGTCCTGAGGATGAACGGGAAGAAGGGGGAAACAATGAGAGACTAGCTCTAGGTGTTGGGACAGGCACAGGTCACTCTATTTTCCCATCAGGAAGAAGAATTAAGCACAGGCTCAGCCTGCCGCCCGGGACCAGAATAGGGCCTGAAGCAATCCTGCGCTTTTGCGGCCAGCTCCCAAGAAAGCGAGTTGAAAAATGGAGCTCAGGGGCACTGCAATTCACAAACCTGCAGACTTATAAATGATCACTCTCGTCCACAAATATATTGAGGGAAGGCAACGAAGAGGATTTGAAAGCAAGGCAGAATTGCAGGAAACAGATTTCAGGAGGGAGATTCGAATCGCCTTTAAAGCACAGGAAAAGCGGCAAAACCTCGTCAATGATGCCCTTGGCCAAAAAGGGCGTATGCGTTTTTTCCTGAATATATTCAGGAAAAAACGCATACGCCCTTTTTGGCCAAGCAAGCAACCTGGAAAGGCAAATCAGCGCTACAAAGAAGTCTCGCTTCCCATCCGTCAAAAGGGCCATGCTGAATAAAGTGTCAAAACCAGAAATGCAGGACAGGCCATGGAGAAACGGGAGCCTTGCTACGCTGATGGGTGGGATGTAAATTGCCAACAGCCACCCTGGAGAAGTGTACGGTGTGTCCTGAAACATCTAAAAAACTCAGCTTAGAGAGCATAGGGCACTTCCACTCATGGGCGTATAAAGTGGGAAAATTAAAAACCAGCAAGACACAGGCACCCCAATGTTTAGGGCTGCTCTGTTGACAAGAACCTCCAACTTCGTTACACCTTAAAAATCCCAGGAAAGAGAAAAATGGATAAAGATGTTGTGGTCCTTATGTACAATGGAATATCACTCAGCCATGAAATCAACGTCATAAGGCTAGTAGCAGCATGATGAGTGGATTTAGGTACGACGATTCTAAGTGAAATAAGTCACACAGAAAAAGACAGTTATCATAAGATATCACTTATAGAGGGAATGTAAAAACCGCTACCCTTGAACTGAATTACAAAACAGAACAGAGTCACACGTTTAGAAAACACACTATGGCTGCTTAACGGGAAAGGTGAGGTGGGGTGATGCATAAAACAAGGGTTTCAAATTAGCTCAGATACCGTTCCATAAACCCAATATGTAATAGACAAGACCTACTCCTTGCTCAGTGAATTGGACTCAACACCCCCTATTCACGGCCCAAGAATATATCTGACTAGTAAGAATCTTAAAACCTATGTATTGATATCTCTTTGTAAGTGAGTCAAGTGGGTGTAAAGTGGCATAAACACAGCAGTGAAAAGCAGCTAAACCCCATTATAAAAATCAATTACTTTTAAAAACCTGTGAAACAAAGACAGTGAAAGAGAGAGAAATTCTTACAAAATTCGTTTAGGGGCAGTTATGCTACCTGGATTGACCATATCTAGACCCACAGCTGATTGAGACATAAGGGTGGACACTCTTGGGGCTGAGAGGTTTGGTGAGGTTGGGTGAGCAAACGCAGACCCTTTAAAGTAATACTGCGTGGTACCCATCCCATGGGTTCCAAATCTCCAGGTTCAAGGGCATCTTCCTACATCGAAAACATGCATGAGAAACCCAGAAGATGGTACACCGTGTGATCGCGAAAGGTTTCTAAACGCACCTCATTTCTCATCTCCTTGTGCTCGGGTTCGCCATTCCAGCTGCTTTACTAGCAACCTCCCTCCTTGGAGAATCATCACCTTTAACCTCCTGTTCCGTACAGGTTGCAATTTGTCCTGAGGATGAACGAGAAGAGGGGAAAACAATGAGAGACTAGCTCTAGGTGTTGGGACAGGCACAGTTCACTCTATTTTCCCATCAGGAAGAAGAATTAAGCACAGGCTCAGCCTGCCGCCCGGGACCAGAATAGGGCCTGAAGCAATCCTGCGCTTTTGCGGCCAGCTCCCAAGAAAGCGAGTTGAAAAATGGAGCTCAGGGGCACTGCAATTCACAAACCTGCAGACTTATAAATGACCACTCTCGTCCACAAATATATTGAGGGAAGGCAACGAAGAGGATTTGAAAACAAGGCAGAATTGCAGGAAACAGATTTCAGGAGGGAGATTCGAATCGCCTTTAAAGCACAGGAAAAACGGCAAAACCTCGACAATGATGCCCTTGGCCAAAAAGGGCGTATGCGTTTTTTCCTGAATATATTCAGGAAAAAACGCATACGCCCTTTTTGGCCAAGCAAGCAACCTGGAAAGGCAAATCAGCGCTACAAAGAAGTCTCGCTTCCCATCGGTCAAAAGGGCCATGCTGAATAAAGTGTCAAAACCAGAAATGCAGGGCAGGCCATGGAGAAACGGGAGCCTTGCTACGCTGATGGGCGGGATGTAAATTGCCAACAGCCACTCTGGAGAAGTGTACGGTGTGTCCTGAAACATCTAAAAAACTCAGCTTAGAGAGCATAGGGCACTTCCACTTATGGGCGTATAAATTGGGAAAACTAAAAATCAGCAAGACACAGGCACCCCAACGTTTAGGGCTGCTCTGTTGACAAGAACCTCCAACTTCGTTACACCTTAAAAATCCCAGGAAAGAGAAAAATGGATAAAGATGTTGTGGTCCTTATGTACAATGGAATATCACTCAGCCATGAAATCAACGTCATAAGGCTAGTAGCAGCATGATGAGTGGATTTAGGTACGACGATTCTAAGTGAAATAAGTCACACAGAAAAAGACACTTATCATAAGATATCACTTATAGAGGGAATGTAAAAACCGCTACCCTTGAACTGAATTACAAAACAGAACAGAGTCACACGTTTAGAAAACACACTATGGCTGCTTAACGGGAAAGGTGAGGTGGGGTGATGCATAAAACAAGGGTTTCAAATTAGCTCAGATACCGTTCCATAAACCCAATATGTAATAGACAAGACCTACTCCTTGCTCAGTGAATTGGACTCAACACCCCCTATTCAGGGCCCAAGGATATATCTGACTAGTAAGAATCTTAAAACCTATGTATTGATATCTCTCTGTAAGTGAGTCAAGTGGGTGTAAAGTGGCATAAACACAGCAGTGAAAAGCAGCTAAACCCCATTATAAAAATCAATTACTTTTAAAAACCTGTGAAACAAAGACAGTGAAAGAGAGAGAAATTCTTACAAAATTCGTTTAGGGGAAGTTATGCTACCTGGATTGACCATATCTAGACCCACAGCTGATTGAGACATAAGGGTGGACACTCTTGGGGCTGAGAGGTTTGGTGAGGTTGGGTGAGCAAACGCAGACCCTTTAAAGTAATACTGCGTGGTACCCATCCCATGGGTCCCAAATCTCCAGGTTCAAGGGCATCTTCCTACATCGAAAACATGCATGAGAAACCCAGAAGATGGTACACCGTGTGATCGGGAAAGGTTTCTAAAACGCACCTCATTTCTCATGTCCTTGTGCTCGGGTTCGCCATTCCAGCCGCATTACTAGCAATCTCCCTCCTTGGAGAATCAGCACCTTTAACCTCCTGTTCCGTACAGGTTGCAATTTGTCCTGAGGATGAACGGGAAGAAGGGGGAACCAATGAGAGACTAGCTCTAGGTGTTGGGACAGGCACAGGTCACTCTATTTTCCCATCAGGAAGAAGAATTAAGCACAGGCTCAGCCTGCCGCCCGGGACCAGAATAGGGCCTGAAGCAATCCTGCGCTTTTGCGGCCAGCTCCCAAGAAAGCGAGTTGAAAAATGGAGCTCAGGGGCACTGCAATTCACAAACCTGCAGACTTATAAATGATCACTCTCGTCCACAAATATATTGAGGGAAGGCAACGAAGAGGATTTGAAAGCAAGGCAGAATTGCAGGAAACAGATTTCAGGAGGGAGATTCGAATCGCCTTTAAAGCACAGGAAAAGCGGCAAAACCTCGTCAATGATGCCCTTGGCCAAAAAGGGCGTATGCGTTTTTTCCTGAATATATTCAGGAAAAAACGCATACGCCCTTTTTGGCCAACCAAGCAACCTGGAAAGGCAAATCAGCGCTACAAAGAAGTCTCGCTTCCCATCGGTCAAAAGGGCCATGCTGAATAAAGTGTCAAAACCAGAAATGCAGGACAGGCCATGGAGAAACGGGAGCCTTGCTACGCTGATGGGTGGGATGTAAATTGCCAACAGCCACCCTGGAGAAGTGTACGGTGTGTCCTGAAACATCTAAAAAACTCAGCTTAGAGAGCATAGGGCACTTCCACTCATGGGCGTATAAAGTGGGAAAATTAAAAACCAGCAAGACACAGGCACCCCAATGTTTAGGGCTGCTCTGTTGACAAGAACCTCCAACTTCGTTACACCTTAAAAATCCCAGGAAAGAGAAAAATGGATAAAGATGCTGTGGTCCTTATGTACAATGGAATATCACTCAGCCATGAAATCAACGTCATAAGGCTAGTAGCAGCATGATGAGTGGATTTAGGTACGACGATTCTAAGTGAAATAAGTCACACAGAAAAAGACACTTATCATAAGATATCACTTATAGAGGGAATGTAAAAACCGCTACCCTTGAACTGAATTACAAAACAGAACAGAGTCACACGTTTAGAAAACACACTATGGCTGCTTAACGGGAAAGGTGAGGTGGGGTGATGCATAAAACAAGGGTTTCAAATTAGCTCAGATACCGTTCCATAAACCCAATATGTACTAGACAAGACCTACTCCTTGCTCAGTGAATTGGACTCAAAACCCCCTATTCACGGCCCAAGAATATATCTGACTAGTAAGAATCTTAAAACCTATGTATTGATATCTCTCTGTAAGTGAGTCATGTGGGTGTAAAGTGACATAAACACAGCAGTGAAAAGCAGCTAAACCCCATTATGAAAATCAATTACTTTTAAAAACCTGTGAAAAAAAGACAGTGAAAGAGAGAGAAATTCTTACAAAATTCTTTTAGGGGCAGTTATGCTACCTGGATTGACCATATCTAGACCCACAGCTGATTGAGACATAAGGGTGGACACTCTTGGGGCTGAGAGGTTTGGTGAGGTTGGGTGAGCAAACGCAGACCCTTTAAATTAATACTGCGTGGTGCCCATCCCATGGGTTCCAAATCTCCAGGTTCAAGGGCATCTTCCTACATCGAAAACATGCATGAGAAACCCAGAAGATGGTACACCGTGTGATCGCGAAAGGTTTCTAAACGCACCTCATTTCTCATCTCCTTGTGCTCGGGTTCGCCATTCCAGCTGCTTTACTAGCAACCTCCCTCCTTGGAGAATCATCACCTTTAACCTCCTGTTCCGTACAGGTTGCAATTTGTCCTGAGGATGAACGAGAAGAGGGGAAAACAATGAGAGACTAGCTCTAGGTATTGGGACAGGCACAGTTCACTCTATTTTCCCATCAGGAAGAAGAATTAAGCACAGGCTCAGCCTGCCGCCCGGGACCAGAATAGGGCCTGAAGCAATCCTGCGCTTTTGCGGCCAGCTCCCAAGAAAGCGAGTTGAAAAATGGAGCTCAGGGGCACTGCAATTCACAAACCTGCAGACTTATAAATGACCACTCTCGTCCACAAATATATTGAGGGAAGGCAACGAAGAGGATTTGAAAACAAGGCAGAATTGCAGGAAACAGATTTCAGGAGGGAGATTCGAATCGCCTTTAAAGCACAGGAAAAACGGCAAAACCTCGACAATGATGCCCTTGGCCAAAAAGGGCGTATGCGTTTTTTCCTGAATATATTCAGGAAAAAACGCATACGCCCTTTTTGGCCAAGCAAGCAACCTGGAAAGGCAAATCAGCGCTACAAAGAAGTCTCGCTTCCCATCGGTCAAAAGGGCCATGCTGAATAAAGTGTCAAAACCAGAAATGCAGGGCAGGCCATGGAGAAACGGGAGCCTTGCTACGCTGATGGGCGGGATGTAAATTGCCAACAGCCACTCTGGAGAAGTGTACGGTGTGTCCTGAAACATCTAAAAAACTCAGCTTAGAGAGCATAGGGCACTTCCACTTATGGGCGTATAAATTGGGAAAACTAAAAATCAGCAAGACACAGGCACCCCAACGTTTAGGGCTGCTCTGTTGACAAGAACCTCCACTTCTTTACACCTTAAATATCTCAGGATAGAGAAAAATGGATAAATAAGTTGTGGTCCTTATGTACAATGGAATATCACTCAGCCATGAAATCAACGTCATAAGGCTAGTAGCAGCATGATGAGTGGATTTAGGTACGACGATTCTAAGTGAAATAAGTCACACAGAAAAAGACACTTATCATAAGATATCACTTATAGAGGGAATGTAAAAACCGCTACCCTTGAACTGAATTACAAAACAGAACAGAGTCACACGTTTAGAAAACACACTATGGCTGCGTAACGGGAAAGGTGAGGTGGGGTGATGCATAAAACAAGGGTTTCAAATTAGCTCAGATACCGTTCCATAAACCCAATATGTAATAGACAAGACCTACTCCTTGCTCAGTGAATTGGACTCAACACCCCCTATTCACGGCCCAAGAATATATCTGACTAGTAAGAATCTTAAAACCTATGTATTGATATCTCTCTGTAAGTGAGTAAAGTGGGTGTAAAGTGGCATAAACACAGCAGTGAAAAGCAGATAAACCCCATTATAAAAATCAATTACTTTTAAAAACCTGTGAAAAAAAGACAGTGAAAGAGAGAGAAATTCTTACAAAATTCGTTTAGGGGCAGTTATGCTACCTGGATTGACCATATCTAGACCCACAGCTGATTGAGACATAAGGGTGGACACTCTTGGGGCTGAGAGGTTTGGTGAGGTTGGGTGAGCAAACGCAGACCCTTTAAAGTAATACTGCGTGGTACCCATCCCATGGGTCCCAAATCTCCAGGTTCAAGGGCATCTTCCTACATCGAAAACATGCATGAGAAACCCAGAAGATGGTACACCGTGTGATCGGGAAAGGTTTCTAAAACGCACCTCATTTCTCATGTCCTTGTGCTCGGGTTCGCCATTCCAGCCGCATTACTAGCAATCTCCCTCCTTGGAGAATCAGCACCTTTAACCTCCTGTTCCGTACAGGTTGCAATTTGTCCTGAGGATGAACGGGAAGAAGGGGGAACCAATGAGAGACTAGCTCTAGGTGTTGGGACAGGCACAGGTCACTCTATTTTCCCATCAGGAAGAAGAATTAAGCACAGGCTCAGCCTGCCGCCCGGGACCAGAATAGGGCCTGAAGCAATCCTGCGCTTTTGCGGCCAGCTCCCAAGAAAGCGAGTTGAAAAATGGAGCTCAGGGGCACTGCAATTCACAAACCTGCAGACTTATAAATGATCACTCTCGTCCACAAATATATTGAGGGAAGGCAACGAAGAGGATTTGAAAGCAAGGCAGAATTGCAGGAAACAGATTTCAGGAGGGAGATTCGAATCGCCTTTAAAGCACAGGAAAAGCGGCAAAACCTCGTCAATGATGCCCTTGGCCAAAAAGGGCGTATGCGTTTTTTCCTGAATATATTCAGGAAAAAACGCATACGCCCTTTTTGGCCAAGCAAGCAACCTGGAAAGGCAAATCAGCGCTACAAAGAAGTCTCGCTTCCCATCGGTCAAAAGGGCCATGCTGAATAAAGTGTCAAAACCAGAAATGCAGGACAGCCCATGGAGAAACGGGAGCCTTGCTACGCTGATGGGTGGGATGTAAATTGCCAACAGCCACCCTGGAGAAGTGTACGGTGTGTCCTGAAACATCTAAAAAACTCAGCTTAGAGAGCATAGGGCACTTCCACTCATGGGCGTATAAAGTGGGAAAATTAAAAACCAGCAAGACACAGGCACCCCAATGTTTAGGGCTGCTCTGTTGACAAGAACCTCCAACTTCGTTACACCTTAAAAATCCCAGGAAAGAGAAAAATGGATAAAGATGCTGTGGTCCTTATGTACAATGGAATATCACTCAGCCATGAAATCAACGTCATAAGGCTAGTAGCAGCATGATGAGTGGATTTAGGTACGACGATTCTAAGTGAAATAAGTCACACAGAAAAAGACACTTATCATAAGATATCACTTATAGAGGGAATGTAAAAACCGCTACCCTTGAACTGAATTACAAAACAGAACAGAGTCACACGTTTAGAAAACACACTATGGCTGCTTAACGGGAAAGGTGAGGTGGGGTGATGCATAAAACAAGGGTTTCAAATTAGCTCAGATACCGTTCCATAAACCCAATATGTACTAGACAAGACCTACTCCTTGCTCAGTGAATTGGACTCAAAACCCCCTATTCACGGCCCAAGAATATATCTGACTAGTAAGAATCTTAAAACCTATGTATTGATATCTCTCTGTAACTGAGTCATGTGGGTGTAAAGTGACATAAACACAGCAGTGAAAAGCAGCTAAACCCCATTATGAAAATCAATTACTTTTAAAAACCTGTGAAAAAAAGACAGTGAAAGAGAGAGAAATTCTTACAAAATTCTTTTAGGGGCAGTTATGCTACCTGGATTGACCATATCTAGACCCACAGCTGATTGAGACATAAGGGTGGACACTCTTGGGGCTGAGAGGTTTGGTGAGGTTGGGTGAGCAAACGCAGACCCTTTAAATTAATACTGCGTGGTGCCCATCCCATGGGTTCCAAATCTCCAGGTTCAAGGGCATCTTCCTACATCGAAAACATGCATGAGAAACCCAGAAGATGGTACACCGTGTGATCGCGAAAGGTTTCTAAACGCACCTCATTTCTCATCTCCTTGTGCTCGGGTTCGCCATTCCAGCTGCTTTACTAGCAACCTCCCTCCTTGGAGAATCATCACCTTTAACCTCCTGTTCCGTACAGGTTGCAATTTGACCTGAGGATGAACGAGAAGAGGGGAAAACAATGAGAGACTAGCTCTAGGTGTTGGGACAGGCACAGTTCACTCTATTTTCCCATCAGGAAGAAGAATTAAGCACAGGCTCAGCCTGCCGCCCGGGACCAGAATAGGGCCTGAAGCAATCCTGCGCTTTTGCGGCCAGCTCCCAAGAAAGCGAGTTGAAAAATGGAGCTCAGGGGCACTGCAATTCACAAACCTGCAGACTTATAAATGATCACTCTCGTCCACAAATATATTGAGGGAAAGCAACGAAGAGGATTTGAAAGCAAGGCAGAATTGCAGGAAACAGATTTCAGGAGGTAGATTCGAATCGCCTTTAAAGCACAGGAAAAGCGGCAAAACCTCGTCACTGATGCCCTTGGCCAAAAAGGGCGTATGCGTTTTTTCCTGAATGTATTCAGGAAAAAACGCATACGCCCTTTTTGGCCAACCAAGCAACCTGGAAAGGCAAATCAGCGATACAAAGAAGTCTAGCTTCCCATCGGTCAAAAGGGCCATGCTGAATAAAGTGTCAAAACCAGAAATGCAGGACAGGCCATGGAGAAACGGGAGCCTTGCTACGCTGATGGGCGGGATGTAAATTGCCAACAGCCACTCTGGAGAAGTGTACGGTGTGTCCTGAAACATCTAAAAAACTCAGCTTAGAGAGCATAGGGCACTTCCACTCATGGGCGTATAAAGTGGGAACATTAAAAACCAGCAAGACACAGGCACCCCAAAGATTAGGGCTGCTCTGTTGACAAGAACCTCCAACTTCGTTACACCTTAAATATCCCAGGAAAGAGAAAAATGGATAAAGATGTTGTGGTCCTTATGTACAATGGAATATCACTCAGCCATGAAATCAACGTCATAAGGCTAGTAGCAGCATGATGAGTGGATTTAGGTTCTACGATTCTAAGTGAAATAAGTCACACAGAAAAAGACACTTATCATAAGATATCACTTATAGAGGGAATGTAAAAACCGCTACCCTTGAACTGAATTACAAAACAGAACAGAGTCACACGTTTAGAAAACACACTATGGCTGCTTAACGGGAAAGGTGAGGTGGGGTGATGCATAAAACAAGGGTTTCAAATTAGCTCAGATACCGTTCCATAAACCCAATATGTAATAGACAACACCTACTCCTTGCTCAGTGAATTGGACTCAACACCCCCTATTCACGGCCCAAGAATATATCTGACTAGTAAGAATCTTAAAACCTATGTATTGATATCTCTTAGTAAGTGAGTCAAGTGGGTGTAAAGTGGCATAAACACAGCAGTGAAAAGCAGCTAAACCCCATTATAAAAATCAATTACTTTTAAAACCCTGTGAAAAAAAGACAGTGAAAGAGAGAGAAATTCTTACAAAATTCGTTCAGGGGCAGTTATGCTACCTGGATTGACCATATCTAGACCCACAGCTGATTGAGACATAAGGGTGGACACTCTTGGGGCTGAGAGGTTTGGTGAGATTGGGTGAGCAAACGCAGACCCTTTAAAGTAATAGTGCGTGGTACCCATCCCATGGGTCCCAAATCTCCAGGTTCAAGGGCATCTTCCTACATCGAAAACGTGCATGAGAAACCCAGAAGATGGTACACTGTGTGATCGGGAAAGGTTTCTAAAACGCACCTCATTTCTCATGTCCTTGTGCTCGGGTTCGCCATTCCAGCCGCTTTACTAGCAATCTCCCTCCTTGGAGAATCAGCACCTTTAACCTCCTGTTTCGTACAGGTTGCAATTTGTCCTGAGGATGAACGGGAAGAAGTGGGAACCAATGAGAGACTAGCTCTAGGTGTTGGGACAGGCACAGGTCACTCTATTTTCCCATCAGGAAGAAGAATTAAGCACAGGCTCAGCCTTCCGCCCGGGACCAGAATAGGGCCTGAAGCAATCCTGCGCTTTTGCGGCCAGCTCCCAAGAAAGCGAGTTGAAAAATCGAGCTCAGGGGCACTGCAATTCACAAACCTGCAGACTTATAAATGATCACTCTCATCCACAAATATATTGAGGGAAGGCAACGAAGAGGATTTGAAAGCAAGGCAGAATTGCAGGAAACAGATTTCAGGAGGGAGATTCGAATCGCCTTTAAAGCACAGGAAAAGCGGCAAAACCTCGTCAGTGATGCCCTTGGCCAAAAAGGGCGTATGCGTTTTTTCCTGAATATATTCAGGAAAAAACGCATACGCCCTTTTTGGCCAACCAAGCAACCTGGAAAGGCAAATCAGCGCTACAAAGAAGTCTCACTTCCCATCGGTCAAAAGGGCCATGCTGAATAAAGTGTCAAAACAAGAAATGCAGGACAGGCCATGGAGAAACGGGAGCCTTGCTACGCTGATGGGCGGGATGTAAATTGCCAACAGCCACTCTGGAGAAGTGTTCGGTGTGTCCGGAAACATCTAAAAAACTCAGCTTAGAGAGCATAGGGCACTTCCACTCATGGGCGTATAACGTGGGAAAATTAAAAACAAGCAAGACACAGGCACCCCAAAGTTTAGGGCTGCTCTGTTGACAAGAACCTACAACTTCGTTACACCTTAAATATCCCAGGAAAGAGAAAAATGGATAAAGATGTTGTGGTCCTTATGTACAATGGAATATCACTCAGCCATGAAATCAACGTCATAAGGCTAGTAGCAGCATGATGAGTGGATTTAGGTACGACGATTCTAAGTGAAATAAGTCACACAGAAAAAGACACTTATCATAAGATATCACTTATAGAGGGAATGTAAAAACCGCTACCCTTGAACTGAATTACAAAACAGAACAGAGTCACACGTTTAGAAAACACACTATGGCTGCTTAACGGGAAAGGTGAGGTGGGGTGATGCATAAAACAAGGGTTTCAAATTAGCTCAGATACCGTTCCATAAACCCAATATGTACTAGACAAGACCTACTCCTTGCTCAGTGAATTGGACTCAAAACCCCCTATTCACGGCCCAAGAATATATCTGACTAGTAAGAATCTTAAAAGCTATGTATTGATATCTCTCTGTAAGTGAGTCATGTGGGTGTAAAGTGACATAAACACAGCATTGAAAAGCAGCTAAACCCCATTATAAAAATCAATTACTTTTAAAAACCTGTGAAAAAAAGACAGTGAAAGAGAGAGAAATTCTTACAAAATTCGTTTAGGGGCAGTTATGCTACCTGGATTGACCATATCTAGACCCACAGCTGATTGAGACATAAGGGTGGACACCCTTGGGGCTGAGAGGTTTGGTGAGGTTGGGTGAGGAAACGCAGACCCTTTAAAGTAATACTGCGTGGTACCCATCCCATGGGTCCCAAATCTCCAGGTTCAAGGGCATCTTCCTACATCGAAAACATGCATGAGAAACCCAGAAGATGGTACACTGTGTGATCGGGAAAGGTTTCTAAAACGCACCTCATTTCTCATGTCCTTGTGCTCGGGTTCGCCATTCCAGCCGCATTACTAGCAATCTCCCTCCTTGGAGAATCAGCACCTTTAACCTCCTGTTCCGTACAGGTTGCAATTTGTCCTGAGGATGAACGGGAAGAAGTGGGAACCAATGAGAGACTAGCTCTAGGTGCTGGGACAGGCACAGGTCACTCTATTTTCCCATCAGGAAGAAGAATTAAGCACAGGCTCAGCCTTCCGCCCGGGACCAGAATAGGGCCTGAAGCAATCCTGCGCTTTTGCGGCCAGCTCCCAAGAAAGCGAGTTGAAAAATGGAGCCCAGGGGCACTGCAATTCACAAACCTGCAGACTTATAAATGATCACTCTCGTCCACAAATATATTGAGGGAAGGCAACGAAGAGGATTTGAAAGCAAGGCAGAATTGCAGGAAACAGATTTCAGGAGGGAGATTCGAATCGCCTTTAAAGCACAGGAAAAGCGGCAAAACCTCGTCAATGATGCCCTTGGCCAAAAAGGGCGTATGCGTTTTTTCCTTAATATATTCAGGAAAAAACGCATACGCCCTTTTTGGCCAACCAAGCAACCTGGAAAGGCAAATCAGCGCTACAAAGAAGTGTCACTTCCCATCGGTCAAAAGGGCCATGCTGAATAAAGTGTCAAAACCAGAAATGCAGGACAGGCCATGGAGAAACGGGAGCCTTGCTACGCTGATGGGCGGGATGTAAATTGCCAACAGCCACTCTGGAGAAGTGTACGGTGTTTCCTGAAACATCTAAAGAACTCAGCTTAGAGAGCATAGGGCACTTCCACTCATGGGCGTATAACGTGGGAAAATTAAAAACAAGCAAGACACAGGCACCCCAAAGTTTAGGGCTGCTCTGTTGACAAGAACCTCCAACTTCGTTACACCTTAAATATCCCAGGAAAGAGAAAAATGGATAAAGATGTTGTGGTCCTTATGTACAATGGAATATCACTCAGCCATGAAATCAACGTCATAAGGCTAGTAGCAGCATGATGAGTGGATTTAGGTACGACGATTCTAAGTGAAATAAGTCACACAGAAAAAGACACTTATCATAAGATATCACTTATAGAGGGAATGTAAAAACCGCTACCCTTGAACTGAATTACAAAACAGAACAGAGTCACACGTTTAGAAAACACACTATGGCTGCTTAACGGGAAAGGTGAGGTGGGGTGATGCATAAAACAAGGGTTTCAAATAAGCTCAGATACCGTTCCATAAACCCAATATGTACTAGACAAGACCTACTCCTTGCTCAGTGAATTGGACTCAAAACCCCCTATTCACGGCCCAAGAATATATCTGACTAGTAAGAATCTTAAAACCTATATATTGATATCTCTCTGTAAGTGAGTCATGTGGGTGTAAAGTGACATAAACACAGCATTGAAAAGCAGCTAAACCCCATTATAAAAATCAATTACTTTTAAAAACCTGTGAAAAAAAGACAGTGAAAGAGAGAGAAATTCTTACAAAATTCGTTCAGGGGCAGTTATGCTACCTGGATTGACCATATCTAGACCCACAGCTGATTGAGGCATAAGGGTGGACACTCTTGGGGCTGAGAGGTTTGGTGAGATTGGGTGAGCAAACGCAGACCCTTTAAAGTAATAGTGCGTGGTACCCATCCCATGGGTCCCAAATCTCCAGGTTCAAGGGCATCTTCCTACATCGAAAACGTGCATGAAACCCAGAAGATGGTACACTGTGTGATCGGGAAAGGTTTCTAAAACGCACCTCCTTTCTCATCTCCTTGTGCTCAGGTCCGCCATTCCAGCCGCTTTACTAGCAATTCCCTCCTTGGAAAATCATCACCTTTAACCTCCTGTTCCGTACAGGTTGCAATTTGTCCTGAGGATGAACGGGAAGAGGGGAAAACAATGAGAGACTAGCTCTAGGTGTTGGGACAGGCACAGGTCACTCTATTTTCCCATCAGGAAGAAGAATTAACCACAGGCTCAGCCTGCCGTCCGGAACCAGAATAGGGCCTGAAGCAATCCTGCGCTTTTGCGGCCAGCTCCCAAGAAAGCGAGTTGAAAAATGGATCTCAGGGGCACTGCAATTCACAAACCTGCAGACTTATAAATGATCACTCTCGTCCACAAATATATTGAGGGAAGGCAACGAAGAGGATTTGAAAGCAAGGCAGAATTGCAGGAAACAGATTTCAGGAGGTAGATTCGAATCGCCTTTAAAGCACAGGAAAAGCGGCAAAACCTCGTCACTGATGCCCTTGGCCAAAAAGGGCATATGCGTTTTTTCCTGAATATATTCAGGAAAAAACGCATACGCCCTTTTTGGCCAACCAAGCAACCTGGAAAGGCAAATCAGCGATACAAAGAAGTCTAGCTTCCCATCGGTCAAAAGGGCCATGCTGAATAAAGTGTCAAAACCAGAAATGCAGGACAGGCCATGGAGAAACGGGAGCCTTGCTACGCAGATGGGCGGGATGTAAATTGCCAACAGCCACTCTGGAGAAGTGTACGGTGTGTCCTGAAACACCTAAAAAACTCAGCTTAGAGAGCATAGGGCACTTCCACTCATGGGCGTATAAAGTGGGAACATTAAAAACCAGCAAGACACAGGCACCCCAAAGATTAGGGCTGCTCTGTTGACAAGAACCTCCAACTTCGTTACACCTTAAATATCCCAGGAAAGAGAAAAATGGATAAAGATGTTGTGGTCCTTATGTACAATGGAATATCACTCAGCCATGAAATCAACGTCATAAGGCTAGTAGCAGCATGATGAGTGGATTTAGGTACGACGATTCTAAGTGAAATAAGTCACACAGAAAAAGACACTTATCATAAGATATCACTTATAGAGGGAATGTAAAAACCGCTACCCTTGAACTGAATTACAAAACAGAACAGAGTCACACGTTTAGAAAACACACTATGGCTGCTTAACGGGAAAGGTGAGGTGGGGTGATGCATAAAACAAGGGTTTCAAATTAGCTCAGATACCGTTCCATAAACCCAATATGTAATAGACAAGACCTACTCCTTGCTCAGTGAATTGGACTCAACACCCCCTATTCACGGCCCAAGAATATATCTGACTAGTAAGAATCTTAAAACCTATGTATTGATATCTCTTAGTAAGTGAGTCAAGTGGGTGTAAAGTGGCATAAACACAGCAGTGAAAAGCAGCTAAACCCTATTATAAAAATCAATTACTTTTAAAACCCTGTGAAAAAAAGACAGTGAAAGAGAGAGAAATTCTTACAAAATTCGTTCAGGGGCAGTTATGCTACCTGGATTGACCATATCTAGACCCACACCTGATTGAGACATAAGGGTGGACACTCTTGGGGCTGAGAGGTTTGGTGAGATTGGGTGAGCAAACGCAGACCCTTTAAAGTAATAGTGCGTGGTACCCATCCCATGGGTCCCAAATCTCCAGGTTCAAGGGCATCTTCCTACATCGAAAACGTGCATGAGAAACCCAGAAGATGGTACACTGTGTGATCGGGAAAGGTTTCTAAAACGCACCTCATTTCTCATGTCCTTGTGCTCGGGTTCGCCATTCCAGCCGCATTACTAGCAATCTCCCTCCTTGGAGAATCAGCACCTTTAACCTCCTGTTTCGTACAGGTTGCAATTTGTCCTGAGGATGAACGGGAAGAAGTGGGAACCAATGAGAGACTAGCTCTAGGTGTTGGGACAGGCACAGGTCACTCTATTTTCCCATCAGGAAGAAGAATTAAGCACAGGCTCAGCCTTCCGCCCGGGACCAGAATAGGGCCTGAGGCAATCCTGCGCTTTTGCGGCCAGCTCCCAAGAAAGCGAGTTGAAAAATGGAGCTCAGGGGCACTGCAATTCACAAACCTGCAGACTTATAAATGATCACTCTCATCCACAAATATATTGAGGGAAGGCAACGAAGAGGATTTGAAAGCAAGGCAGAATTGCAGGAAACAGATTTCAGGAGGGAGATTCGAATCGCCTTTAAAGCACAGGAAAAGCGGCAAAACCTCGTCACTGATGCCCTTGGCCAAAAAGGGCGTATGCGTTTTTTCCTGAATGTATTCAGGAAAAAACGCATACGCCCTTTTTGGCCAACCAAGCAACCTGGAAAGGCAAATCAGCGATACAAAGAAGTCTAGCTTCCCATCGGTCAAAAGGGCCATGCTGAATAAAGTGTCAAAACCAGAAATGCAGGACAGGCCATGGAGAAACGGGAGCCTTGCTACGCTGATGGGCGGGATGTAAATTGCCAACAGCCACTCTGGAGAAGTGTACGGTGTGTCCTGAAACATCTAAAAAACTCAGCTTAGAGAGCATAGGGCACTTCCACTCATGGGCGTATAAAGTGGGAACATTAAAAACCAGCAAGACACAGGAACCCCAAAGATTAGGGCTGCTCTGTTGACAAGAACCTCCAACTTCGTTACACCTTAAATATCCCAGGAAAGAGAAAAATGGATAAAGATGTTGTGGTCCTTATGTACAATGGAATATCACTCAGCCATGAAATCAACGTCATAAGGCTAGTAGCAGCATGATGAGTGGATTTAGGTTCTACGATTCTAAGTGAAATAAGTCACAAAGAAAAAGACACTTATCATAAGATATCACTTATAGAGGGAATGTAAAAACCGCTACCCTTGAACTGAATTACAAAACAGAACAGAGTCACACGTTTAGAAAACACACTATGGCTGCTTAACGGGAAAGGTGAGGTGGGGTGATGCATAAAACAAGGGTTTCAAATTAGCTCAGATACCGTTCCATAAACCCAATATGTAATAGACAAGACCTACTCCTTGCTCAGTGAATTGGACTCAACACCCCCTATTCACGGCCCAAGAATATATCTGACTAGTAAGAATCTTAAAACCTATGTATTGATATCTCTTAGTAAGTGAGTCAAGTGGGTGTAAAGTGGCATAAACACAGCAGTGAAAAGCAGCTAAACCCCATTATAAAAATCAATTACTTTTAAAACCCTGTGAAAAAAAGACAGTGAAAGAGAGAGAAATTCTTACAAAATTCGTTCAGGGGCAGTTATGCTACCTGGATTGACCATATCTAGACCCACAGCTGATTGAGACATAAGGGTGGACACTCTTGGGGCTGAGAGGTTTGGTGAGATTGGGTGAGCAAACGCAGACCCTTTAAAGTAATAGTGCGTGGTACCCATCCCATGGGTCCCAAATCTCCAGGTTCAAGGGCATCTTCCTACATCGAAAACGTGCATGAGAAACCCAGAAGATGGTACACTGTGTGATCGGGAAAGGTTTCTAAAACGCACCTCATTTCTCATGTCCTTGTGCTCGGGTTCGCCATTCCAGCCGCATTACTAGCAATCTCCCTCCTTGGAGAATCAGCACCTTTAACCTCCTGTTTCGTACAGGTTGCAATTTGTCCTGAGGATGAACGGGAAGAAGTGGGAACCAATGAGAGACTAGCTCTAGGTTTTGGGACAGGCACAGGTCACTCTATTTTCCCATCAGGAAGAAGAATTAAGCACAGGCTCAGCCTTCCGCCCGGGACCAGAATAGGGCCTGAAGCAATCCTGCGCTTTTGCGGCCAGCTCCCAAGAAAGCGAGTTGAAAAATGGAGCTCAGGGGCACTGCAATTCACAAACCTGCAGACTTATAAATGATCACTCTCATCCACAAATATATTGAGGGAAGGCAACGAAGAGGATTTGAAAGCAAGGCAGAATTGCAGGAAACAGATTTCAGGAGGGAGATTCGAATCGCCTTTAAAGCACAGGAAAAGCGGCAAAACCTCGTCAGTGATGCCCTTGGCCAAAAAGGGCGTATGCGTTTTTTCCTGAATATATTCAGGAAAAAACGCATACGCCCTTTTTGGCCAACCAAGCAACCTGGAAAGGCAAAACAGCGCTACAAAGAAGTCTCACTTCCCATCGGTCAAAAGGGCCATGCTGAATAAAGTGTCAAAACCAGAAATGCAGGACAGGCCATGGAGAAACGGGAGTCTTGCTACGCTGATGGGCGGGATGTAAATTGCCAACAGCCACTCTGGAGAAGTGTACGGTGTGTCCTGAAACATCTAAAAAACTCAGCTTAGAGAGCATAGGGCACTTCCACTCATGGGCGTATAAAGTGGGAAAATTAAAAACAAGCAAGACACAGGCACCCCAAAGTTTAGGGCTGCTCTGTTGACAAGAACCTCCAACTTCGTTACACCTTAAATATCCCAGGAAAGAGAAAAATGGATAAAGATGTTGTGGTCCTTATGTACAATGGAATATCACTCAGCCATGAAATCAACGTCATAAGGCTAGTAGCAGCATGATGAGTGGATTTAGGTACGACGATTCTAAGTGAAATAAGTCACACAGAAAAAGACACTTATCATAAGATATCACTTATAGAGGGAATGTAAAAACCGCTACCCTTGAACTGAATTACAAAACAGATCAGAGTCACACGTTTAGAAAACACACTATGGCTGCTTAACGGGAAAGGTGAGGTGGGGTGATGCATAAAACAAGGGTTTCAAATTAGCTCAGATACCGTTCCATAAACCCAATATGTACTAGACAAGACCTACTCCTTGCTCAGTGAATTGGACTCAAAACCCCCTATTCACGGCCCAAGAATATATCTGACTAGTAAGAATCTTAAAACCTATGTATTGATATCTATCTGTAAGTGAGTCATGTGGGTGTAAAGTGACATAAACACAGCATTGAATAGCTGCTAAACCCCATTATAAAAATCAATTACTTTTAAAAACCTGTGAAAAAAAGACAGTGAAAGAGAGAGAAATTCTTACAAAATTCGTTTAGGGGCAGTTATGCTACCTGGAATGACCATATCTAGACCCACAGCTCATTGAGACATAAGGGTGGACACTCTTGGGGCTGAGAGGTTTGGTGAGGTTGGGTGAGGAAACGCAGACCCTTTAAAGTAATACTGCGTGGTACCCATCCCATGGGTCCCAAATCTCCAGGTTCAAGGGCATCTTCCTACATCGAAAACATGCATGAGAAACCCAGAAGATGGTACACTTTGTGATCGGGAAAGGTTTCTAAAACGCACCTCATTTCTCATGTCCTTGTGCTCGGGTTCGCCATTCCAGCCGCATTACTAGCAATCTCCCTCCTTGGAGAATCAGCACCTTTAACCTCCTGTTCCCTACAGGTTGCAATTTGTCCTGAGGATGAACGGGAAGAAGTGGGAACCAATGAGAGACTAGCTCTAGGTGTTGGGACAGGCACAGGTCACTCTATTTTCCCATCAGGAAGAAGAATTAAGCACAGGCTCAGCCTTCCGCCCGGGACCAGAATAGGGCCTGAAGCAATCCTGCGCTTTTGCGGCCAGCTCCCAAGAAAGCGAGTTGAAAAATGGAGCTCAGGGGCACTGCAATTCACAAACCTGCAGACTTATAAATGATCACTCTCGTCCACAAATATATTGAGGGAAGGCAACGAAGAGGATTTGAAAGCAAGGCAGAATTGCAGGAAAGACATTTCAGGAGGGAGATTCGAATCGCCTTTAAAGCACAGGAAAAGCGGCAAAACCTCGTCAATGATGCCCTTGGCCAAAAAGGGCGTATGCGTTTTTTCCTGAATATATTCAGGAAAAAACGCATACGCCCTTTTTGGCCAACCAAGCAACCTGGAAAGGCAAATCAGCGCTACAAAGAAGTCTCACTTCCCATCGGTCAAAAGGGCCATGCTGAATAAAGTGTCAAAACCAGAAATGCAGGACAGGCCATGGAGAAACGGGAGCCTTGCTACGCTGATGGGCGGGATGTAAATTGCCAACAGCCACTCTGGAGAAGTGTACGGTGTGTCCTGAAACATCTAAAAAACTCAGCTTAGAGAGCATAGGGCACTTCCACTCATGGGCGTATAACGTGGGAAAATTAAAAACAAGCAAGACACAGGCACCCCAAAGTTTAGGGCTGCTCTGTTGACAAGAACCTACAACTTCGTTACACCTTAAATATCCCAGGAAAGAGAAAAATGGATAAAGATGTTGTGGTCCTTATGTACAATGGAATATCACTCAGCCATGAAATCAACGTCATAAGGCTAGTAGCAGCATGATGAGTGGATTTAGGTACGACGATTCTAAGTGAAATAAGTCACACAGAAAAAGACACTTATCATAAGATATCACTTATAGAGGGAATGTAAAAACCGCTACCCTTGAACTGAATTACAAAACAGAACAGAGTCACACGTTTAGAAAACACACTATGGCTGCTTAACGGGAAAGGTGAGGTGGGGTGATGCATAAAACAAGGGTTTCAAATTAGCTCAGATACCGTTCCATAAACCCAATATGTACTAGACAAGACCTACTCCTTGCTCAGTGAATTGGACTCAAAACCCCCTATTCACGGCCCAAGAATATATCTGACTAGTAAGAATCTTAAAAGCTATGTATTGATATCTCTCTGTAAGTGAGTCATGTGGGTGTAAAGTGACATAAACACAGCATTGAAAAACAGCTAAACCCCATTATAAAAATCAATTACTTTTAAAAACCTGTGAAAAAAAGACAGTGAAAGAGAGAGAAATTCTTACAAAATTCGTTTAGGGGCAGTTATGCTACCTGGATTGACCATATCTAGACCCACAGCTGATTGAGACATAAGGGTGGACACCCTTGGGGCTGAGAGGTTTGGTGAGGTTGGGTGAGGAAACGCAGACCCTTTAAAGTAATACTGCGTGGTACCCATCCCATGGGTCCCAAATCTCCAGGTTCAAGGGCATCTTCCTACATCGAAAACATGCATGAGAAACCCAGAAGATGGTACACTGTGTGATCGGGAAAGGTTTCTAAAACGCACCTCATTTCTCATGTCCTTGTGCTCGGGTTCGCCATTCCAGCCGCATTACTAGCAATCTCCCTCCTTGGAGAATCAGCACCTTTAACCTCCTGTTCCATACAGGTTGCAATTTGTCCTGAGGATGAACGGGAAGAAGTGGGAACCAATGAGAGACTAGCTCTAGGTGTTGGGACAGGCACAGGTCACTCTATTTTCCCATCAGGAAGAAGAATTAAGCACAGGCTCAGCCTTCCGCCCGGGACCAGAATAGGGCCTGAAGCAATCCTGCGCTTTTGCGGCCAGCTCCCAAGAAAGCGAGTTGAAAAATGGAGCCCAGGGGCACTGCAATTCACAAACCTGCAGACTTATAAATGATCACTCTCGTCCACAAATATATTGAGGGAAGGCAACGAAGAGGATTTGAAAGCAAGGCAGAATTGCAGGAAACAGATTTCAGGAGGGAGATTCGAATCGCCTTTAAAGCACAGGAAAAGCGGCAAAACCTCGTCAATGATGCCCTTGGCCAAAAAGGGCGTATGCGTTTTTTCCTGAATATATTCAGGAAAAAACGCATACGCCCTTTTTGGCCAACCAAGCAACCTGGAAAGGCAAATCAGCGCTACAAAGAAGTGTCACTTCCCATCGGTCAAAAGGGCCATGCTGAATAAAGTGTCAAAACCAGAAATGCAGGACAGGCCATGGAGAAACGGGAGCCTTGCTACGCTGATGGGCGGGATGTAAATTGCCAACAGCCACTCTGGAGAAGTGTACGGTGTTTCCTGAAACATCTAAAAAACTCAGCTTAGAGAGCATAGGGCACTTCCACTCATGGGCGTATAACGTGGGAAAATTAAAAACAAGCAAGACACAGGCACCCCAAAGTTTAGGGCTGCTCTGTTGACAAGAACCTCCAACTTCGTTACACCTTAAATATCCCAGGAAAGAGAAAAATGGATAAAGATGTTGTGGTCCTTATGTACAATGGAATATCACTCAGCCATGAAATCAACGTCATAAGGCTAGTAGCAGCATGATGAGTGGATTTAGGTACGACGATTCTAAGTGAAATAAGTCACACAGAAAAAGACACTTATCATAAGATATCACTTATAGAGGGAATGTAAAAACCGCTACCCTTGAACTGAATTACAAAACAGAACAGAGTCACACGTTTAGAAAACACACTATGGCTGCTTAACGGGAAAGGTGAGGTGGGGTGATGCATAAAACAAGGGTTTCAAATAAGCTCAGATACCGTTCCATAAACCCAATATGTACTAGACAAGACCTACTCCTTGCTCAGTGAATTGGACTCAAAACCCCCTATTCACGGCCCAAGAATATATCTGACTAGTAAGAATCTTAAAACCTATATATTGATATCTCTCTGTAAGTGAGTCATGTGGGTGTAAAGTGACATAAACACAGCATTGAAAAGCAGCTAAACCCCATTATAAAAATCAGTTACTTTTAAAAACCTGTGAAAAAAAGACAGTGAAAGAGAGAGAAATTCTTACAAAATTCGTTTAGGGGCAGTTATGCTACCTGGATTGACCATATCTAGACCCACAGCTGATTGAGACATAAGGGTGGACACCCTTGGGGCTGAGAGGTTTGGTGAGGTTGGGTGAGGAAACGCAGACCCTTTAAAGTAATACTGCGTGGTACCCATCCCATGGGTCCCAAAACTCCAGGTTCAAGGGCATCTTCCTACATCGAAAACATGCATGAGAAACCCAGAAGATGGTACACTGTGTGATCGGGAAAGGTTTCTAAAACGCACCTCATTTCTCATGTCCTTGTGCTCGGGTTCGCCATTCCAGCCGCATTACTAGCAATCTCCCTCCTTGGAGAATCAGCACCTTTAACGTCCTGTTCCGTACAGGGTGCAATTTGTCCTGAGGATGAACGGGAAGAAGTGGGAACCAATGAGAGACTAGCTCTAGGTGTTGGGACAGGCACAGGTCACTCTATTTTCCCATCAGGAAGAAGAATTAAGCACAGGCTCAGCCTTCCGCCCGGGACCAGAATAGGGCCTGAAGCAATCCTGCGCTTTTGCGGCCAGCTCCCAAGAAAGCGAGTTGAAAAATGGAGCCCAGGGGCACTGCAATTCACAAACCTGCAGACTTATAAATGATCACTCTCGTCCACAAATATATTGAGGGAAGGCAACGAAGAGGATTTGAAAGCAAGGCAGAATTGCAGGAAACAGATTTCAGGAGGGAGATTCGAATCGCCTTTAAAGCACAGGAAAAGCGGCAAAACCTCGTCAATGATGCCCTTGGCCAAAAAGGGCGTATGCGTTTTTTCCTGAATATATTCAGAAAAAAACGCATACGCCCTTTTTGGCCAACCAAGCAACCTGGAAAGGCAAATCAGCGCTACAAAGAAGTGTCACTTCCCATCGGTCAAAAGGGCCATGCTGAATAAAGTGTCAAAACCAGAAATGCAGGACAGGCCATGGAGAAACGGGAGCCTTGCTACGCTGATGGGCGGGATGTAAATTGCCAACAGCCACTCTGGAGAAGTGTACGGTTTTTCCTGAAACATCTAAAAAACTCAGCTTAGAGAGCATAGGGCACTTCCACTCATGGGCGTATAACGTGGGAAAATTAAAAACAAGCAAGACACAGGCACCCCAAAGTTTAGGGCTGCTCTGTTGACAAGAACCTCCAACTTCGTTACACCTTAAATATCCCAGGAAAGAGAAAAATGGATAAAGATGTTGTGGTCCTTATGTACAATGGAATATCACTCAGCCATGAAATCAACGTCATAAGGCTAGTAGCAGCATGATGAGTGGATTTAGGTACGACGATTCTAAGTGAAATAAGTCACACAGAAAAAGACACTTATCATAAGATATCACTTATAGAGGGAATGTAAAAACCGCTACCCTTGAACTGAATTACAAAACAGAACAGAGTCACACGTTTAGAAAACACACTATGGCTGCTTAACGGGAAAGGTGAGGTGGGGTGATGCATAAAACAAGGGTTTCAAATTAGCTCAGATACCGTTCCATAAACCAAATATGTACTAGACAAGACCTACTCCTTGCTCAGTGAATTGGACTCAAAACCCCCTATTCACGGCCCAAGAATATATCTGACTAGTAAGAATCTTAAAACCTATGTATTGATATCTATCTGTAAGTGAGTCATGTGGGTGTAAAGTGACATAAACACAGCATTGAATAGCTGCTAAACCCCATTATAAAAATCAATTACTTTTAAAAACCTGTGAAAAAAAGACAGTGAAAGAGAGAGAAATTCTTACAAAATTCGTTTAGGGGCAGTTATGCTACCTGGAATGACCATATCTAGACCCACAGCTCATTGAGACATAAGGGTGGACACTCTTGGGGCTGAGAGGTTTGGTGAGGTTGGGTGAGGAAACGCAGACCCTTTAAAGTAATACTGCGTGGTACCCATCCCATGGGTCCCAAATCTCCAGGTTCAAGGGCATCTTCCTACATCGAAAACATGCATGAGAAACCCAGAAGATGGTACACTTTGTGATCGGGAAAGGTTTCTAAAACGCACCTCATTTCTCATGTCCTTGTGCTCGGGTTCGCCATTCCAGCCGCATTACTAGCAATCTCCCTCCTTGGAGAATCAGCACCTTTAACCTCCTGTTCCGTACAGGTTGCAATTTGTCCTGAGGATGAACGGGAAGAAGTGGGAACCAATGAGAGACTAGCTCTAGGTGTTGGGACAGGCACAGGTCACTCTATTTTCCCATCAGGAAGAAGAATTAAGCACAGGCTCAGCCTTCCGCCCGGGACCAGAATAGGGCCTGAAGCAATCCTGCGCTTTTGCGGCCAGCTCCCAAGAAAGCGAGTTGAAAAATGGAGCTCAGGGGCACTGCAATTCACAAACCTGCAGACTTATAAATGATCACTCTCGTCCACAAATATATTGAGGGAAGGCAACGAAGAGGATTTGAAAGCAAGGCAGAATTGCAGGAAACACATTTCAGGAGGGAGATTCGAATCGCCTTTAAAGCACAGGAAAAGCGGCAAAACCTCGTCAATGATGCCCTTGGCCAAAAAGGGCGTATGCGTTTTTTCCTGAATATATTCAGGAAAAAACGCATACGCCCTTTTTGGCCAACCAAGCAACCTGGAAAGGCAAATCAGCGCTACAAAGAAGTCTCACTTCCCATCGGTCAAAAGGGCCATGCTGAATAAAGTGTCAAAACCAGAAATGCAGGACAGGCCATGGAGAAACGGGAGCCTTGCTACGCTGATGGGCGGGATGTAAATTGCCAACAGCCACTCTGGAGAAGTGTACGGTGTGTCCTGAAACATCTAAAAAACTCAGCTTAGAGAGCATAGGACACTTCCACTCATGGGCGTATAACGTGGGAAAATTAAAAACAAGCAAGACACAGGCACCCCAAAGTTTAGGGCTGCTCTGTTGACAAGAACCTACAACTTCGTTACACCTTAAATATCCCAGGAAAGAGAAAAATGGATAAAGATGTTGTGGTCCTTATGTACAATGGAATATCACTCAGCCATGAAATCAACGTCATAAGGCTAGTAGCAGCATGATGAGTGGATTTAGGTACGACGATTCTAAGTGAAATAAGTCACACAGAAAAAGACACTTATCATAAGATATCACTTATAGAGGGAATGTAAAAACCGCTACCCTTGAACTGAATTACAAAACAGAACAGAGTCACACGTTTAGAAAACACACTATGGCTGCTTAACGGGAAAGGTGAGGTGGGGTGATGCATAAAACAAGGGTTTCAAATTAGCTCAGATACCGTTCCATAAACCCAATATGTACTAGACAAGACCTACTCCTTGCTCAGTGAATTGGACTCAAAACCCCCTATTCACGGCCCAAGAATATATCTGACTAGTAAGAATCTTAAAAGCTATGTATTGATATCTCTCTGTAAGTGAGTCATGTGGGTGTAAAGTGACATAAACACAGCATTGAAAAACAGCTAAACCCCATTATAAAAATCAATTACTTTTAAAAACCTGTGAAAAAAAGACAGTGAAAGAGAGAGAAATTCTTACAAAATTCGTTTAGGGGCAGTTATGCTACCTGGATTGACCATATCTAGACCCACAGCTGATTGAGACATAAGGGTGGACACCCTTGGGGCTGAGAGGTTTGGTGAGGTTGGGTGAGGAAACGCAGACCCTTTAAAGTAATACTGCGTGGTACCCATCCCATGGGTCCCAAATCTCCAGGTTCAAGGGCATCTTCCTACATCGAAAACATGCATGAGAAACCCAGAAGATGGTACACTGTGTGATCGGGAAAGGTTTCTAAAACGCACCTCATTTCTCATGTCCTTGTGCTCGGGTTCGCCATTCCAGCCGCATTACTAGCAATCTCCCTCCTTGGAGAATCAGCACCTTTAACCTCCTGTTCCGTACAGGTTGCAATTTGTCCTGAGGATGAACGGGAAGAAGTGGGAACCAATGAGAGACTAGCTCTAGGTGTTGGGACAGGCACAGTTCACTCTATTTTCCCATCAGGAAGAAGAATTAAGCACAGGCTCAGCCTTCCGCCCGGGACCAGAATAGGGCCTGAAGCAATCCTGCGCTTTTGCGGCCAGCTCCCAAGAAAGCGAGTTGAAAAATGGAGCCCAGGGGCACTGCAATTCACAAACCTGCAGACTTATAAATGATCACTCTCGTCCACAAATATATTGAGGGAAGGCAACGAAGAGGATTTGAAAGCAAGGCAGAATTGCAGGAAACAGATTTCAGGAGGGAGATTCGAATCGCCTTTAAAGCACAGGAAAAGCGGCAAAACCTCGTCAATGATGCCCTTGGCCAAAAAGGGCGTATGCGTTTTTTCCTGAATATATTCAGGAAAAAACGCATACGCCCTTTTTGGCCAACCAAGCAACCTGGAAAGGCAAATCAGCGCTACAAAGAAGTGTCACTTCCCATCGGTCAAAAGGGCCATGCTGAATAAAGTGTCAAAACCAGAAATGCAGGACAGGCCATGGAGAAACGGGAGCCTTGCTACGCTGATGGGCGGGATGTAAATTGCCAACAGCCACTCTGGAGAAGTGTACGGTGTTTCCTGAAACATCTAAAAAACTCAGCTTAGAGAGCATAGGGCACTTCCACTCATGGGCGTATAACGTGGGAAAATTAAAAACAAGCAAGACACAGGCACCCCAAAGTTTAGGGCTGCTCTGTTGACAAGAACCTCCAACTTCGTTACACCTTAAATATCCCAGGAAAGAGAAAAATGGATAAAGATGTTGTGGTCCTTATGTACAATGGAATATCACTCAGCCATGAAATCAACGTCATAAGGCTAGTAGCAGCATGATGAGTGGATTTAGGTACGACGATTCTAAGTGAAATAAGTCACACAGAAAAAGACACTTATCATAAGATATCACTTATAGAGGGAATGTAAAAACCGCTACCCTTGAACTGAATTACAAAACAGAACAGAGTCACACGTTTAGAAAACACACTATGGCTGCTTAACGGGAAAGGTGAGGTGGGGTGATGCATAAAACAAGGGTTTCAAATAAGCTCAGATACCGTTCCATAAACCCAATATGTACTAGACAAGACCTACTCCTTGCTCAGTGAATTGGACTCAAAACCCCCTATTCACGGCCCAAGAATATATCTGACTAGTAAGAATCTTAAAACCTATATATTGATATCTCTCTGTAAGTGAGTCATGTGGGTGTAAAGTGACATAAACACAGCATTGAAAAGCAGCTAAACCCCATTATAAAAATCAATTACTTTTAAAAAACCTGTGAAAAAAAGACAGTGAAAGAGAGAGAAATTCTTACAAAATTCGTTTAGGGGCAGTTATGCTACCTGGATTGACCATATCTAGACCCACAGCTGATTGAGACATAAGGGTGGACACCCTTGGGGCTGAGAGGTTTGGTGAGGTTGGGTGAGGAAACGCAGACCCTTTAAAGTAATACTGCGTGGTACCCATCCCATGGGTCCCAAAACTCCAGGTTCAAGGGCATCTTCCTACATCGAAAACATGCATGAGAAACCCAGAAGATGGTACACTGTGTGATCGGGAAAGGTTTCTAAAACGCACCTCATTTCTCATGTCCTTGTGCTCGGGTTCGCCATTCCAGCCGCATTACTAGCAATCTCCCTCCTTGGAGAATCAGCACCTTTAACGTCCTGTTCCGTACAGGTTGCAATTTGTCCTGAGGATGAACGGGAAGAAGTGGGAACCAATGAGAGACTAGCTCTAGGTGTTGGGACAGGCACAGGTCACTCTATTTTCCCATCAGGAAGAAGAATTAAGCACAGGCTCAGCCTTCCGCCCGGGACCAGAATAGGGCCTGAAGCAATCCTGCGCTTTTGCGGCCAGCTCCCAAGAAAGCGAGTTGAAAAATGGAGCCCAGGGGCACTGCAATTCACAAACCTGCAGACTTATAAATGATCACTCTCGTCCACAAATATATTGAGGGAAGGCAACGAAGAGGATTTGAAAGCAAGGCAGAATTGCAGGAAACAGATTTCAGGAGGGAGATTCGAATCGCCTTTAAAGCACAGGAAAAGCGGCAAAACCTCGACAATGATGCCCTTGGCCAAAAAGGGCGTATGCGTTTTTTCCTGAATATATTCAGGAAAAAACGCATACGCCCTTTTTGGCCAACCAAGCAACCTGGAAAGGCAAATCAGCGCTACAAAGAAGTGTCACTTCCCATCGGTCAAAAGGGCCATGCTGAATAAAGTGTCAAAACCAGAAATGCAGGACAGGCCATGGAGAAACGGGAGCCTTGCTACGCTGATGGGCGGGATGTAAATTGCCAACAGCCACTCTGGAGAAGTGTACGGTTTTTCCTGAAACATCTAAAAAACTCAGCTTAGAGAGCATAGGGCACTTCCACTCATGGGCGTATAACGTGGGAAAATTAAAAACAAGCAAGACACAGGCACCCCAAAGTTTAGGGCTGCTCTGTTGACAAGAACCTCCAACTTCGTTACACCTTAAATATCCCAGGAAAGAGAAAAATGGATAAAGATGTTGTGGTCCTTATGTACAATGGAATATCACTCAGCCATGAAATCAACGTCATAAGGCTAGTAGCAGCATGATGAGTGGATTTAGGTACGACGATTCTAAGTGAAATAAGTCACACAGAAAAAGACACTTATCATAAGATATCACTTATAGAGGGAATGTAAAAACCGCTACCCTTGAACTGAATTACAAAACAGAACAGAGTCACACGTTTAGAAAACACACTATGGCTGCTTAACGGGAAAGGTGAGGTGGGGTGATGCATAAAACAAGGGTTTCAAATTAGCTCAGATACCGTTCCATAAACCCAATATGTACTAGACAAGACCTACTCCTTGCTCAGTGAATTGGACTCAAAACCCCCTATTCACGGCCCAAGAATATATCTGACTAGTAAGAATCTTAAAAGCTATGTATTGATATCTCTCTGTAAGTGAGTCATGTGGGTGTAAAGTGACATAAACACAGCATTGAAAAACAGCTAAACCCCATTATAAAAATCAATTACTTTTAAAAACCTGTGAAAAAAAGACAGTGAAAGAGAGAGAAATTCTTACAAAATTCGTTTAGGGGCAGTTATGCTACCTGGATTGACCATATCTAGACCCACAGCTGATTGAGACATAAGGGTGGACACCCTTGGGGCTGAGAGGTTTGGTGAGGTTGGGTGAGGAAACGCAGACCCTTTAAAGTAATACTGCGTGGTACCCATCCCATGGGTCCCAAATCTCCAGGTTCAAGGGCATCTTCCTACATCGAAAACATGCATGAGAAACCCAGAAGATGGTACACTGTGTGATCGGGAAAGGTTTCTAAAACGCACCTCATTTCTCATGTCCTTGTGCTCGGGTTCGCCATTCCAGCCGCATTACTAGCAATCTCCCTCCTTGGAGAATCAGCACCTTTAACCTCCTGTTCCGTACAGGTTGCAATTTGTCCTGAGGATGAACGGGAAGAAGTGGGAACCAATGAGAGACTAGCTCTAGGTGTTGGGACAGGCACAGTTCACTCTATTTTCCCATCAGGAAGAAGAATTAAGCACAGGCTCAGCCTTCCGCCCGGGACCAGAATAGGGCCTGAAGCAATCCTGCGCTTTTGCGGCCAGCTCCCAAGAAAGCGAGTTGAAAAATGGAGCCCAGGGGCACTGCAATTCACAAACCTGCAGACTTATAAATGATCACTCTCGTCCACAAATATATTGAGGGAAGGCAACGAAGAGGATTTGAAAGCAAGGCAGAATTGCAGGAAACAGATTTCAGGAGGGAGATTCGAATCGCCTTTAAAGCACAGGAAAAGCGGCAAAACCTCGTCAATGATGCCCTTGGCCAAAAAGGGCGTATGCGTTTTTTCCTGAATATATTCAGGAAAAAACGCATACGCCCTTTTTGGCCAACCAAGCAACCTGGAAAGGCAAATCAGCGCTACAAAGAAGTGTCACTTCCCATCGGTCAAAAGGGCCATGCTGAATAAAGTGTCAAAACCAGAAATGCAGGACAGGCCATGGAGAAACGGGAGCCTTGCTACGCTGATGGGCGGGATGTAAATTGCCAACAGCCACTCTGGAGAAGTGTACGGTGTTTCCTGAAACATCTAAAAAACTCAGCTTAGAGAGCATAGGGCACTTCCACTCATGGGCGTATAACGTGGGAAAATTAAAAACAAGCAAGACACAGGCACCCCAAAGTTTAGGGCTGCTCTGTTGACAAGAACCTCCAACTTCGTTACACCTTAAATATCCCAGGAAAGAGAAAAATGGATAAAGATGTTGTGGTCCTTATGTACAATGGAATATCACTCAGCCATGAAATCAACGTCATAAGGCTAGTAGCAGCATGATGAGTGGATTTAGGTACGACGATTCTAAGTGAAATAAGTCACACAGAAAAAGACACTTATCATAAGATATCACTTATAGAGGGAATGTAAAAACCGCTACCCTTGAACTGAATTACAAAACAGAACAGAGTCACACGTTTAGAAAACACACTATGGCTGCTTAACGGGAAAGGTGAGGTGGGGTGATGCATAAAACAAGGGTTTCAAATTAGCTCAGATACCGTTCCATAAACCCAATATGTACTAGACAAGACCTACTCCTTGCTCAGTGAATTGGACTCAAAACCCCCTATTCACGGCCCAAGAATATATCTGACTAGTAAGAATCTTAAAACCTATGTATTGATATCTATCTGTAAGTGAGTCATGTGGGTGTAAAGTGACATAAACACAGCATTGAATAGCTGCTAAACCCCATTATAAAAATCAATTACTTTTAAAAACCTGTGAAAAAAAGACAGTGAAAGAGAGAGAAATTCTTACAAAATTCGTTTAGGGGCAGTTATGCTACCTGGAATGACCATATCAGACCCACAGCTCATTGAGACATAAGGGTGGACACTCTTGGGGCTGAGAGGTTTGGTGAGGTTGGGTGAGGAAACGCAGACCCTTTAAAGTAATACTGCGTGGTACCCATCCCATGGGTCCCAAATCTCCAGGTTCAAGGGCATCTTCCTACATCGAAAACATGCATGAGAAACCCAGAAGATGGTACACTTTGTGATCGGGAAAGGTTTCTAAAACGCACCTCATTTCTCATGTCCTTGTGCTCGGGTTCGCCATTCCAGCCGCATTACTAGCAATCTCCCTCCTTGGAGAATCAGCACCTTTAACCTCCTGTTCCGTACAGGTTGCAATTTGTCCTGAGGATGAACGGGAAGAAGTGGGAACCAATGAGAGACTAGCTCTAGGTGTTGGGACAGGCACAGGTCACTCTATTTTCCCATCAGGAAGAAGAATTAAGCACAGGCTCAGCCTTCCGCCCGGGACCAGAATAGGGCCTGAAGCAATCCTGCGCTTTTGCGGCCAGCTCCCAAGAAAGCGAGTTGAAAAATGGAGCTCAGGGGCACTGCAATTCACAAACCTGCAGACTTATAAATGATCACTCTCGTCCACAAATATATTGAGGGAAGGCAACGAAGAGGATTTGAAAGCAAGGCAGAATTGCAGGAAACACATTTCAGGAGGGAGATTCGAATCGCCTTTAAAGCACAGGAAAAGCGGCAAAACCTCGTCAATGATGCCCTTGGCCAAAATGGGCGTATGCGTTTTTTCCTGAATATATTCAGGAAAAAACGCATACGCCCTTTTTGGCCAACCAAGCAACCTGGAAAGGCAAATCAGCGCTACAAAGAAGTGTCACTTCCCATCGGTCAAAAGGGCCATGCTGAATAAAGTGTCAAAACCAGAAATGCAGGACAGGCCATGGAGAAACGGGAGCCTTGCTACGCTGATGGGCGGGATGTAAATTGCCAACAGCCACTCTGGAGAAGTGTACGGTGTTTCCTGAAACATCTAAAAAACTCAGCTTAGAGAGCATAGGGCACTTCCACTCATGGGCGTATAACGTGGGAAAATTAAAAACAAGCAAGACACAGGCACCCCAAAGTTTAGGGCTGCTCTGTTGACAAGAACCTCCAACTTCGTTACACCTTAAATATCCCAGGAAAGAGAAAAATGGATAAAGATGTTGTGGTCCTTATGTACAATGGAATATCACTCAGCCATGAAATCAACGTCATAAGGCTAGTAGCAGCATGATGAGTGGATTTAGGTACGACGATTCTAAGTGAAATAAGTCACACAGAAAAAGACACTTATCATAAGATATCACTTATAGAGGGAATGTAAAAACCGCTACCCTTGAACTGAATTACAAAACAGAACAGAGTCACACGTTTAGAAAACACACTATGGCTGCTTAACGGGAAAGGTGAGGTGGGGTGATGCATAAAACAAGGGTTTCAAATTAGCTCAGATACCGTTCCATAAACCCAATATGTACTAGACAAGACCTACTCCTTGCTCAGTGAATTGGACTCAAAACCCCCTATTCACGGCCCAAGAATATATCTGACTAGTAAGAATCTTAAAAGCTATGTATTGATATCTCTCTGTAAGTGAGTCATGTGGGTGTAAAGTGACATAAACACAGCATTGAAAAACAGCTAAACCCCATTATAAAAATCAATTACTTTTAAAAACCTGTGAAAAAAAGACAGTGAAAGAGAGAGAAATTCTTACAAAATTCGTTTAGGGGCAGTTATGCTACCTGGATTGACCATATCTAGACCCACAGCTGATTGAGACATAAGGGTGGACACCCTTGGGGCTGAGAGGTTTGGTGAGGTTGGGTGAGGAAACGCAGACCCTTTAAAGTAATACTGCGTGGTACCCATCCCATGGGTCCCAAATCTCCAGGTTCAAGGGCATCTTCCTACATCGAAAACATGCATGAGAAACCCAGAAGATGGTACACTGTGTGATCGGGAAAGGTTTCTAAAACGCACCTCATTTCTCATGTCCTTGTGCTCGGGTTCGCCATTCCAGCCGCATTACTAGCAATCTCCCTCCTTGGAGAATCAGCACCTTTAACCTCCTGTTCCGTACAGGTTGCAATTTGTCCTGAGGATGAACGGGAAGAAGTGGGAACCAATGAGAGACTAGCTCTAGGTGTTGGGACAGGCACAGTTCACTCTATTTTCCCATCAGGAAGAAGAATTAAGCACAGGCTCAGCCTTCCGCCCGGGACCAGAATAGGGCCTGAAGCAATCCTGCGCTTTTGCGGCCAGCTCCCAAGAAAGCGAGTTGAAAAATGGAGCCCAGGGGCACTGCAATTCACAAACCTGCAGACTTATAAATGATCACTCTCGTCCACAAATATATTGAGGGAAGGCAACGAAGAGGATTTGAAAGCAAGGCAGAATTGCAGGAAACAGATTTCAGGAGGGAGATTCGAATCGCCTTTAAAGCACAGGAAAAGCGGCAAAACCTCGTCAATGATGCCCTTGGCCAAAAAGGGCGTATGCGTTTTTTCCTGAATATATTCAGGAAAAAACGCATACGCCCTTTTTGGCCAACCAAGCAACCTGGAAAGGCAAATCAGCGCTACAAAGAAGTGTCACTTCCCATCGGTCAAAAGGGCCATGCTGAATAAAGTGTCAAAACCAGAAATGCAGGACAGGCCATGGAGAAACGGGAGCCTTGCTACGCTGATGGGCGGGATGTAAATTGCCAACAGCCACTCTGGAGAAGTGTACGGTGTTTCCTGAAACATCTAAAAAACTCAGCTTAGAGAGCATAGGGCACTTCCACTCATGGGCGTATAACGTGGGAAAATTAAAAACAAGCAAGACACAGGCACCCCAAAGTTTAGGGCTGCTCTGTTGACAAGAACCTCCAACTTCGTTACACCTTAAATATCCCAGGAAAGAGAAAAATGGATAAAGATGTTGTGGTCCTTATGTACAATGGAATATCACTCAGCCATGAAATCAACGTCATAAGGCTAGTAGCAGCATGATGAGTGGATTTAGGTACGACGATTCTAAGTGAAATAAGTCACACAGAAAAAGACACTTATCATAAGATATCACTTATAGAGGGAATGTAAAAACCGCTACCCTTGAACTGAATTACAAAACAGAACAGAGTCACACGTTTAGAAAACACACTATGGCTGCTTAACGGGAAAGGTGAGGTGGGGTGATGCATAAAACAAGGGTTTCAAATTAGCTCAGATACCGTTCCATAAACCCAATATGTACTAGACAAGACCTACTCCTTGCTCAGTGAATTGGACTCAAAACCCCCTATTCACGGCCCAAGAATATATCTGACTAGTAAGAATCTTAAAACCTATGTATTGATATCTATCTGTAAGTGAGTCATGTGGGTGTAAAGTGACATAAACACAGCATTGAATAGCTGCTAAACCCCATTATAAAAATCAATTACTTTTAAAAACCTGTGAAAAAAAGACAGTGAAAGAGAGAGAAATTCTTACAAAATTCGTTTAGGGGCAGTTATGCTACCTGGAATGACCATATCTAGACCCACAGCTCATTGAGACATAAGGGTGGACACTCTTGGGGCTGAGAGGTTTGGTGAGGTTGGGTGAGGAAACGCAGACCCTTTAAAGTAATACTGCGTGGTACCCATCCCATGGGTCCCAAATCTCCAGGTTCAAGGGCATCTTCCTACATCGAAAACATGCATGAGAAACCCAGAAGATGGTACACTTTGTGATCGGGAAAGGTTTCTAAAACGCACCTCATTTCTCATGTCCTTTTGCTCGGGTTCGCCATTCCAGCCGCATTACTAGCAATCTCCCTCCTTGGAGAATCAGCACCTTTAACCTCCTGTTCCGTACAGGTTGCAATTTGTCCTGAGGATGAACGGGAAGAAGTGGGAACCAATGAGAGACTAGCTCTAGGTGTTGGGACAGGCACAGGTCACTCTATTTTCCCATCAGGAAGAAGAATTAAGCACAGGCTCAGCCTTCCGCCCGGGACCAGAATAGGGCCTGAAGCAATCCTGCGCTTTTGCGGCCAGCTCCCAAGAAAGCGAGTTGAAAAATGGAGCTCAGGGGCACTGCAATTCACAAACCTGCAGACTTATAAATGATCACTCTCGTCCACAAATATATTGAGGGAAGGCAACGAAGAGGATTTGAAAGCAAGGCAGAATTGCAGGAAACACATTTCAGGAGGGAGATTCGAATCGCCTTTAAAGCACAGGAAAAGCGGCAAAACCTCGTCAATGATGCCCTTGGCCAAAAAGGGCGTATGCGTTTTTTCCTGAATATATTCAGGAAAAAACGCATACGCCCTTTTTGGCCAACCAAGCAACCTGGAAAGGCAAATCAGCGCTACAAAGAAGTGTCACTTCCCATCGGTCAAAAGGGCCATGCTGAATAAAGTGTCAAAACCAGAAATGCAGGACAGGCCATGGAGAAACGGGAGCCTTGCTACGCTGATGGGCGGGATGTAAATTGCCAACAGCCACTCTGGAGAAGTGTACGGTTTTTCCTGAAACATCTAAAAAACTCAGCTTAGAGAGCATAGGGCACTTCCACTCATGGGCGTATAACGTGGGAAAATTAAAAACAAGCAAGACACAGGCACCCCAAAGTTTAGGGCTGCTCTGTTGACAAGAACCTCCAACTTCGTTACACCTTAAATATCCCAGGAAAGAGAAAAATGGATAAAGATGTTGTGGTCCTTATGTACAATGGAATATCACTCAGCCATGAAATCAACGTCATAAGGCTAGTAGCAGCATGATGAGTGGATTTAGGTACGACGATTCTAAGTGAAATAAGTCACACAGAAAAAGACACTTATCATAAGATATCACTTATAGAGGGAATGTAAAAACCGCTACCCTTGAACTGAATTACAAAACAGAACAGAGTCACACGTTTAGAAAACACACTATGGCTGCTTAACGGGAAAGGTGAGGTGGGGTGATGCATAAAACAAGGGTTTCAAATTAGCTCAGATACCGTTCCATAAACCCAATATGTACTAGACAAGACCTACTCCTTGCTCAGTGAATTGGACTCAAAACCCCCTATTCACGGCCCAAGAATATATCTGACTAGTAAGAATCTTAAAAGCTATGTATTGATATCTCTCTGTAAGTGAGTCATGTGGGTGTAAAGTGACATAAACACAGCATTGAAAAACAGCTAAACCCCATTATAAAAATCAATTACTTTTAAAAACCTGTGAAAAAAAGACAGTGAAAGAGAGAGAAATTCTTACAAAATTCGTTTAGGGGCAGTTATGCTACCTGGATTGACCATATCTAGACCCACAGCTGATTGAGACATAAGGGTGGACACCCTTGGGGCTGAGAGGTTTGGTGAGGTTGGGTGAGGAAACGCAGACCCTTTAAAGTAATACTGCGTGGTACCCATCCCATGGGTCCCAAATCTCCAGGTTCAAGGGCATCTTCCTATATCGAAAACATGCATGAGAAACCCAGAAGATGGTACACTGTGTGATCGGGAAAGGTTTCTAAAACGCACCTCATTTCTCATGTCCTTGTGCTCGGGTTCGCCATTCCAGCCGCATTACTAGCAATCTCCCTCCTTGGAGAATCAGCACCTTTAACCTCCTGTTCCGTACAGGTTGCAATTTGTCCTGAGGATGAACGGGAAGAAGTGGGAACCAATGAGAGACTAGCTCTAGGTGTTGGGACAGGCACAGGTCACTCTATTTTCCCATCAGGAAGAAGAATTAACCACAGGCTCAGCCTTCCGCCCGGGACCAGAATAGGGCCTGAAGCAATCCTGCGCTTTTGCGGCCAGCTCCCAAGAAAGCGAGTTGAAAAATGGAGCCCAGGGGCACTGCAATTCACAAACCTGCAGACTTATAAATGATCACTCTCGTCCACAAATATATTGAGGGAAGGCAACGAAGAGGATTTGAAAGCAAGGCAGAATTGCAGGAAACAGATTTCAGGAGGGAGATTCGAATCGCCTTTAAAGCACAGGAAAAGCGGCACAACCTCGTCAATGATGCCCTTGGCCAAAAAGGGCGTATGCGTTTTTTCCTGAATATATTCAGGAAAAAACGCATACGCCCTTTTTGGCCAACCAAGCAACCTGGAAAGGCAAATCAGCGCTACAAAGAAGTGTCACTTCCCATCGGTCAAAAGGGCCATGCTGAATAAAGTGTCAAAACCAGAAATGCAGGACAGGCCATGGAGAAACGGGAGCCTTGCTACGCTGATGGGCGGGATGTAAATTGCCAACAGCCACTCTGGAGAAGTGTACGGTGTTTCCTGAAACATCTAAAAAACTCAGCTTAGAGAGCATAGGGCACTTCCACTCATGGGCGTATAACGTGGGAAAATTAAAAAGAAGCAAGACACAGGCACCCCAAAGTTTAGGGCTGCTCTGTTGACAAGAACCTCCAACTTCGTTACACCTTAAATATCCCAGGAAAGAGAAAAATGGATAAAGATGTTGTGGTCCTTATGTACAATGGAATATCACTCAGCCATGAAATCAACGTCATAAGGCTAGTAGCAGCATGATGAGTGGATTTAGGTACGACGATTCTAAGTGAAATAAGTCACACAGAAAAAGACACTTATCATAAGATATCACTTATAGAGGGAATGTAAAAACCGCTACCCTTGAACTGAATTACAAAACAGAACAGAGTCACACGTTTAGAAAACACACTATGGCTGCTTAACGGGAAAGGTGAGGTGGGGTGATGCATAAAACAAGGGTTTCAAATAAGCTCAGATACCGTTCCATAAACCCAATATGTACTAGACAAGACCTACTCCTTGCTCAGTGAATTGGACTCAAAACCCCCTATTCACGGCCCAAGAATATATCTGACTAGTAAGAATCTTAAAACCTATATATTGATATCTCTCTGTAAGTGAGTCATGTGGGTGTAAAGTGACATAAACACAGCATTGAAAAGCAGCTAAACCCCATTATAAAAATCAATTACTTTTAAAAACCTGTGAAAAAAAGACAGTGAAAGAGAGAGAAATTCTTACAAAATTCGTTTAGGGGCCGTTATGCTACCTGGATTGACCATATCTAGACCCACAGCTGATTGAGACATAAGGGTGGACACCCTTGGGGCTGAGAGTTTTGGTGAGGTTGGGTGAGGAAACGCAGACCCTTTAAAGTAATACTGCGTGGTACCCATCCCATGGGTCCCAAAACTCCAGGTTCAAGGGCATCTTCCTACATCGAAAACATGCATGAGAAACCCAGAAGATGGTACACTGTGTGATCGGGAAAGGTTTCTAAAACGCACCTCATTTCTCATGTCCTTGTGCTCGGGTTCGCCATTCCAGCCGCATTACTAGCAATCTCCCTCCTTGGAGAATCAGCACCTTTAACGTCCTGTTCCGTACAGGTTGCAATTTGTCCTGAGGATGAACGGGAAGAAGTGGGAACCAATGAGAGACTAGCTCTAGGTGTTGGGACAGGCACAGGTCACTCTATTTTCCCATCAGGAAGAAGAATTAAGCACAGCCTCAGCCTTCCGCCCGGGACCAGAATAGGGCCTGAAGCAATCCTGCGCTTTTGCGGCCAGCTCCCAAGAAAGCGAGTTGAAAAATGGAGCCCAGGGGCACTGCAATTCACAAACCTGCAGACTTATAAATGATCACTCTCGTCCACAAATATATTGAGGGAAGGCAACGAAGAGGATTTGAAAGCAAGGCAGAATTGCAGGAAACAGATTTCAGGAGGGAGATTCGAATCGCCTTTAAAGCACAGGAAAAGCGGCAAAACCTCGTCAATGATGCCCTTGGCCAAAAAGGGCGTATGCGTTTTTTCCTGAATATATTCAGGAAAAAACGCATACGCCCTTTTTGGCCAACCAAGCAACCTGGAAAGGCAAATCAGCGCTACAAAGAAGTGTCACTTCCCATCGGTCAAAAGGGCCATGCTGAATAAAGTGTCAAAACCAGAAATGCAGGACAGGCCATGGAGAAACGGGAGCCTTGCTACGCTGATGGGCGGGATGTAAATTGCCAACAGCCACTCTGGAGAAGTGTACGGTTTTTCCTGAAACATCTAAAAAACTCAGCTTAGAGAGCATAGGGCACTTCCACTCATGGGCGTATAACGTGGGAAAATTAAAAACAAGCAAGACACAGGCACCCCAAAGTTTAGGGCTGCTCTGTTGACAAGAACCTCCAACTTCGTTACACCTTAAATATCCCAGGAAAGAGAAAAATGGATAAAGATGTTGTGGTCCTTATGTACAATGGAATATCACTCAGCCATGAAATCAACGTCATAAGGCTAGTAGCAGCATGATGAGTGGATTTAGGTACGACGATTCTAAGTGAAATAAGTCACACAGAAAAAGACACTTATCATAAGATATCACTTATAGAGGGAATGTAAAAACCGCTACCCTTGAACTGAATTACAAAACAGAACAGAGTCACACGTTTAGAAAACACACTATGGCTGCTTAACGGGAAAGGTGAGGTGGGGTGATGCATAAAACAAGGGTTTCAAATTAGCTCAGATACCGTTCCATAAACCCAATATGTACTAGACAAGACCTACTCCTTGCTCAGTGAATTGGACTCAAAACCCCCTATTCACGGCCCAAGAATATATCTGACTAGTAAGAATCTTAAAACCTATATATTGATATCTCTCTGTAAGTGAGTCATGTGGGTGTAAAGTGACATAAACACAGCATTGAAAAGCAGCTAAACCCCATTATAAAAATCAATTACTTTTAAAAACCTGTGAAAAAAAGACAGTGAAAGAGAGAGAAATTCTTACAAAATTCGTTTAGGGGCAGTTATGCTACCTGGATTGACCATATCTAGACCCACAGCTGATTGAGACATAAGGGTGGACACTCTTGGGGCTGAGAGGTTTGGTGAGGTTGGGTGAGGAAACGCAGACCCTTTAAAGTAATACTGCGTGGTACCCATCCCATGGGTCCCAAATCTGCAGGTTCAAGGGCATCTTCCTACATCGAAAACATGCATGAGAAACCCAGAAGATGGTACACTGTGTGATCGGGAAAGGTTTCTAAAACACACCTCATTTCTCATGTCCTTGTGATCGGGTTCGCCATTCCAGCCGCATTACTAGCAATCTCCCTCCTTGGAGAATCAGCACCTTTAACCTCCTGTTCCGTACAGGTTGCAATTTGTCCTGAGGATGAACGGGAAGAAGTGGGAACCAATGAGAGACTAGCTCTAGGTGTTGGGACAGGCACAGGTCACTCTATTTTCCCATCAGGAAGAAGAATTAAGCACAGGCTCAGCCTTCCGCCCGGGACCAGAATAGGGCCTGAAGCAATCCTGCGCTTTTGCGGCCAGCTCCCAAGAAAGCGAGTTGAAAAATGGAGCCCAGGGGCACTGCAATTCACAAACCTGCAGACTTATAAATGATCACTCTCGTCCACAAATATATTGAGGGAAGGCAACGAAGAGGATTTGAAAGCAAGGCAGAATTGCAGGAAACAGATTTCAGGAGGGAGATTCGAATCGCCTTTAAAGCACAGGAAAAGCGGCAAAACCTCGTCAATGATGCCCTTGGCCAAAAAGGGCGTATGCGTTTTTTCCTGAATATATTCAGGAAAAAACGCATACGCCCTTTTTGGCCAACCAAGCAACCTGGAAAGGCAAATCAGCGCTACAAAGAAGTGTCACTTCCCATCGGTCAAAAGGGCCATGCTGAATAAAGTGTCAAAACCAGAAATGCAGGACAGGCCATGGAGAAACGGGAGCCTTGCTACGCTGATGGGCGGGATGTAAATTGCCAACAGCCACTCTGGAGAAGTGTACGGTTTTTCCTGAAACATCTAAAAAACTCAGCTTAGAGAGCATAGGGCACTTCCACTCATGGGCGTATAACGTGGGAAAATTAAAAACAAGCAAGACACAGGCACCCCAAAGTTTAGGGCTGCTCTGTTGACAAGAACCTCCAACTTCGTTACACCTTAAATATCCCAGGAAAGAGAAAAATGGATAAAGATGTTGTGGTCCTTATGTACAATGGAATATCACTCAGCCATGAAATCAACGTCATAAGGCTAGTAGCAGCATGATGAGTGGATTTAGGTACGACGATTCTAAGTGAAATAAGTCACACAGAAAAAGACACTTATCATAAGATATCACTTATAGAGGGAATGTAAAAACCGCTACCCTTGAACTGAATTACAAAACAGAACAGAGTCACACGTTTAGAAAACACACTATGGCTGCTTAACGGGAAAGGTGAGGTTGGGTGATGCATAAAACAAGGGTTTCAAATTAGCTCAGATACCGTTCCATAAACCCAATATGTACTAGACAAGACCTACTCCTTGCTCAGTGAATTGGACTCAAAACCCCCTATTCACGGCCCAAGAATATATCTGACTAGTAAGAATCTTAAAACCTATGTATTGATATCTCTCTGTAAGTGAGTCATGTGGGTGTAAAGTGACATAAACACAGCATTGAAAAGCAGCTAAACCCCATTATAAAAATCAATTACTTTTAAAAACCTGTGAAAAAAAGACAGTGAAAGAGAGAGAAATTCTTACAAAATTCGTTTAGGGGCAGTTATGCTACCTGGATTGACCATATCTAGACCCACAGCTGATTGAGACTTAAGGGTGGACACTCTTGGGGCTGAGAGGTTTGGTGAGGTTGGGTGAGGAAACGCAGACCCTTTAAAGTAATACTGCGTGGTACCCATCCCATGGGTTCCAAATCTCCAGGTTCAAGGGCATCTTCCTACATCGAAAACATGCATGAGAAACCCAGAAGATGGTACACCGTGTGATCGCGAAAGGTTTCTAAAACGCACCTCATTTCTCATCTCCTTGTGCTCGGGTTCGCCATTCCAGCTGCTTTACTAGCAACCTCCCTCCTTGGAGAATCAGCACCTTTAACCTCCTGTTCCGTACAGGTTGCAATTTGTTCTGAGGATGAACGAGAAGAGGGGAAAACAACGAGAGACTAGCTCTAGGTGTTGGGACAGGCACAGGTCACTCTATTTTCCCATATGGAAGAAGAATTAAGCACAGGCTCAGCCTGCCGCCCGGGACCAGAATAGGGCCTGAAGCAATCCTGCGCTTTTGCGGCCATCTCCCAAGAAAGCGAGTTGAAAAATGGAGCTCAGGGGCACTGCAATTCACAAACCTGCAGACTTATAAATGATCACTCTCGTCCACAAATATATTGAGGGAAAGCAACGAAGAGGATTTGAAAGCAAGGCAGAATTGCAGGAAACAGATTTCAGGAGGGAGATTCGAATCGCCTTTAAAGCACAGGAAAAGCGGTAAAACCTCGACAATGATGCCCTTGGCCAAAAAGGGCGTATGCGTTTTTTCCTGAATATATTCAGGAAAAAACGCATACGCCCTTTTTGGCCAACCAAGCAACCTGGAAAGGCAAATCAGCGCTACAAAGAAGTCTCGCTTCCCATCGGTCAAAAGGGCCATGCTGAATAAAGTGTCAAAACCAGAAATGCAGGACAGGCCATGGAGAAACGGGAGCCTTGCTACGCTGATGGGCGGGATGTAAATTGCCAACAGCCACTCTGGAGAAGTGTACGGTGTGTCCTGAAACATCTAAAAAACTCAGCTTAGAGAGCATAGGGCACTTCCACTCATGGGCGTATAAAGTGGGAAAATTAAAAACCAGCAAGACACAGGCACCTCAACATTTAGGGCTGCTCTGTTGACAAGAACCTCCACTTCGTTACACCTTAAATATCCCAGGAAAGAGAAAAATGGATAAAGAAGTTGTGGTCCTTATGTACAATGGAATATCACTCAGCCATGAAATCAACGTCATAAGGCTAGTAGCAGCATGATGAGTGGATTTAGGTTCTACGATTCTAAGTGAAATAAGTCACACAGAAAAAGACACTTATCATAAGATATCACTTATAGAGGGAATGTAAAAACCGCTACCCTTGAACTGAATTACAAAACAGAACAGAGTCACACGTTTAGAAAACACACTATGGCTGCTTAACGGGAAAGGTGAGGTGGGGTGATGCATAAAACAAGGGTTTCAAATTAGCTCAGATACCGTTCCATAAACCCAATATGTAATAGACAAGACCTACTCCTTGCTCAGTGAATTGGACTTAACACCCCCTATTCACGGCCCAAGAATATATCTGACTAGTAAGAATCTTAAAACCTATGTATTGATATCTCTCTGTAAGTGAGTCAAGTGGGTGTAAAGTGGAATAAACACAGCAATGAAAAGCAGCTAAACCCCATTATAAAAATCAATTACTTTTAAAAACCTGTGAAAAAAAGACAGTGAAAGAGAGAGAAATTCTTACAAAATTCGTTTAGGGGCAGTGATGCTACCTGGATTGACCATATCTAGACCCACAGCTCATTGAGACATAAGGGTGGACACTCTTGTGGCTGAGAGGTTTGGTGAGGTTGGGTGAGGAAACGCAGACCCTTTAAAGTAATACTCCGTGGTACCCATCCCATGGGTCCCAAATCTCCAGGTTCAAGGGCATCTTCCTACATCGAAAACATGCATGAGAAACCCAGAAGATGGTACACCGTGTGATCGAGAAAGGTTTCTAAAACGCACCTCATTTCTCATCTCCTTGTGCTCAGGTCCGCCATTCCAGCCGCTTTACTAGCAACCTCCCTCCTTGGAAAATCATCACCTTTAACCTTCTGTTCCGTACAGGTTGCAATTTGTCCTGAGGATGAACGGGAAGAGGGGAAAACAATGAGAGACTAGCTCTAGGTGTTGGGACAGGCACAGGTCACTCTATTTTCCCATCAGGAAGAAGAATTAAGCACAGGCTCAGCCTTCCGCCCGGGACCAGAATAGGGCCTGAAGCAATCCTGCGCTTTTGCGGCCAGCTCCCAAGAAAGCGAGTTGAAAAATGGAGCCCAGGGGCACTGCAATTCACAAACCTGCAGACTTATAAATGATCACTCTCGTCCACAAATATATTGAGGGAAGGCAACGAAGAGGATTTGAAAGCAAGGCAGAATTGCAGGAAACAGATTTCAGGAGGGAGATTCGAATCGCCTTTAAAGCACAGGAAAAGCGGCAAAACCTCGTCAATGATGCCCTTGGCCAAAAAGGGCGTATGCGTTTTTTCCTGAATATATTCAGGAAAAAACGCATACGCCCTTTTTGGCCAACCAAGCAACCTGGAAAGGCAAATCAGCGCTACAAAGAAGTCTCGCTTCCCATCGGTCAAAAGGGCCATGCTGAATAAAGTGTCAAAATCAGGAATGCAGGACAGGCCATGGAGAAACGGGAGCCTTGCTACGCTGATGGGCGGGATGTAAATTGCCAACAGCCACTCTGGAGAAGTGTACGGTTTTTCCTGAAACATCTAAAAAACTCAGCTTAGAGAGCATAGGGCACTTCCACTCATGGGCGTATAACGTGGGAAAATTAAAAACAAGCAAGACACAGGCACCCCAAAGTTTAGGGCTGCTCTGTTGACAAGAAACTCCAACTTCGTTACACCTTAAATATCCCAGGAAAGAGAAAAATGGATAAAGATGTTGTGGTCCTTATGTACAATGGAATATCACTCAGCCATGAAATCAACGTCATAAGGCTAGTAGCAGCATGATGAGTGGATTTAGGTACGACGATTCTAAGTGAAATAAGTCACACAGAAAAAGACACTTATCATAAGATATCACTTATAGAGGGAATGTAAAAACCGCTACCCTTGAACTGAATTACAAAACAGAACAGAGTCACACGTTTAGAAAACACACTATGGCTGCTTAACGGGAAAGGTGAGGTGGGGTGATGCATAAAACAAGGGTTTCAAATTAGCTCAGATACCGTTCCATAAACCCAATATGTACTAGACAAGACCTACTCCTTGCTCAGTGAATTGGTCTCAAAACCCCCTATTCACGGCCCAAGAATATATCTGACTAGTAAGAATCTTAAAACCTATGTATTGATATCTCTCTGTACGTGAGTCATGTGGGTGTAAAGTGACATAAACACAGCATTGAAAAGCAGCTAAACCCCATTATAAAAATCAATTACTTTTAAAAACCTGTGAAAAAAAGACAGTGAAGGAGAGAGAAATTCTTACAAAATTCGTTTAGGGGCAGTTATGCTACCTGGATTGACCATATCTAGACCCACAGCTGATTGAGACATAAGGGTGGACACTCTTGGGGCTGAGAGGTTTGGTGAGGTTGGGTGAGGAAACGCAGACCCTTTAAAGTAATACTGCGTGGTACCCATCCCATGGGTCCCAAATCTCCAGGTTCAAGGGCATCTTCCTACATCGAAAACATGCATGAGAAACCCAGAAGATGGTACACTGTGTGATCGGGAAAGGTTTCTAAAACGCACCTCATTTCTCATGTCCTTGTGCTCGGGTTCGCCATTCCAGCCGCATTACAAGCAATCTCCCTCCTTGGAGAATCAGCACCTTTAACCTCCTGTTCCGTACAGGTTGCAATTTGCCCTGAGGATGAACGGGAAGAAGTGGGAACCAATGAGAGACTAGCTCTAGGTGTTGGGACAGGCACAGGTCTCTCTATTTTCCCATCAGGAAGAAGAATTAAGCACAGGCTCAGCCTTCCGCCCGGGACCAGAATAGGGCCTGAAGCAATCCTGCGCTTTTGCGGCCAGCTCCCAAGAAAGCGAGTTGAAAAATGGAGCTCAGGGGCACTGCAATTCACAAACCTGCAGACTTATAAATCATCACTTTCGTCCACAAATATATTGAGGGAAGGCAACGAAGAGGATTTGAAAGCAAGGCAGAATTGCAGGAAACAGATTTCAGGAGGGAGATTCGAATCGCCTTTAAAGCACAGGAAAAGCGGCAAAACCTCGTCAATGATGCCCTTGGCCAAAAAGGGCGTATGCGTTTTTTCCTGAATATATTCAGGAAAAAACGCATACGCCCTTTTTGGCCAACCAAGCAACCTGGAAAGGCAAATCAGCGCTACAAAGAAGTCTCACTTCCCATCGGTCAAAAGGGCCATGCTGAATAAAGTGTCAAAACCAGAAATGCAGGACAGGCCATGGAGAAACGGGAGCCTTGCTACGCTGATGGGCGGGATGTAAATTGCCAACAGCCACTCTGGAGAAGTGTACGGTGTGTCCTGAAACATCTAAAAAACTCAGCTTAGAGAGCATAGGGCACTTCCACTCATGGGCGTATAACGTGGGAAAATTAAAAACAAGCAAGACACAGGCACCCCAAAGTTTAGAGCTGCTCTGTTGACAAGAACCTACAACTTCGTTACACCTTAAATATCCCAGGAAAGAGAAAAATGGATAAAGATGTTGTGGTCCTTATGTACAATGGAATATCACTCAGCCATGAAATCAACGTCATAAGGCTAGTAGCAGCATGATGAGTGGATTTAGGTACGACGATTCTAAGTGAAATAAGTCACACAGAAAAAGACACTTATCATAAGATATCACTTATAGAGGGAATGTAAAAACCGCTACCCTTGAACTGAATTACAAAACAGAACAGAGTCACACGTTTAGAAAACACACTATGGCTGCTTAACGGGAAAGGTGAGGTGGGGTGATGCATAAAACAAGGGTTTCAAATTAGCTCAGATACCGTTCCATAAACCCAATATGTACTAGACAAGACCTACTCCTTGCTCAGTGAATTGGACTCAAAACCCCCTATTCACGGCCCAAGAATATATCTGACTAGTAAGAATCTTAAAACCTATGTATTGATATCTCTCTGTAAGTGAGTCATGTGGGTGTAAAGTGACATAAACACAGCATTGAAAAGCAGCTAAACCACATTATAAAAATCAATTACTTTTAAAAACCTGTGAAAAAAAGACAGTGAAAGAGAGAGAAATTCTTACAAAATTCGTTTAGGGGCAGTTATGCTACCTGGATTGACCATATGTAGACCCACAGCTGATTGAGACATAAGGGTGGACACTCTTGGGGCTGAGAGGTTTGGTGAGGTTGGGTGAGGAAACGCAGACCCTTTAAAGTAATACTGCGTGGTACCCATCCCATGGGTTCCAAATCTCCAGGTTCAAGGGCATCTTCCTACATCGAAAACATGCATGAGAAACCCAGAAGATGGTACACCGTGTGATCGCGAAAGGTTTCTAAAACGCACCTCATTTCTCATCTCCTTGTGCTCGGGTTCGCCATTCCAGCTGCTTTACTAGCAACCTCCCTCCTTGGAGAATCAGCACCTTTAACCTCCTGTTCCGTACAGGTTGCAATTTGTCCTGAGGATGAACGAGAAGAGGGGAAAACAACGAGAGACTAGCTCTAGGTGTTGGGACAGGCACAGGTCACTCTATTTTCCCATATGGAAGAAGAATTAAGCACAGGCTCAGCCTGCCGTCCGGGACCAGAATAGGGCCTGAAGCAATCCTGCGCTTTTGCGGCCAGCTCCCAAGAAAGCGAGTTGAAAAATGGAGCTCAGGGGCACTGCAATTCACAAACCTGCAGACTTATAAATGATCACTCTCGTCCACAAATATATTGAGGGAAAGCAACGAAGAGGATTTGAAAGCAAGGCAGAATTGCAGGAAACAGATTTCAGGAGGGAGATTCGAATCGCCTTTAAAGCACAGGAAAAGCGGTAAAACCTCGACAATGATGCCCTTGGCCAAAAAGGGCGTATGCGTTTTTTCCTGAATATATTCAGGAAAAAACGCATACGCCCTTTTTGGCCAACCAAGCAACCTGGAAAGGCAAATCAGCGCTACAAAGAAGTCTCGCTTCCCATCGGTCAAAAGGGCCATGCTGAATAAAGTGTCAAAATCAGAAATGCAGGACAGGCCATGGAGAAACGGGAGCCTTGCTACGCTGATGGGCGGGATGTAAATTGCCAACAGCCACTCTGGAGAAGTGTACGGTGTGTCCTGAAACATCTAAAAAACTCAGCTTAGAGAGCATAGGGCACTTCCACTCATGGGCGTATAAAGTGGGAAAATTAAAAACCAGCAAGACACAGGCACCTCAACATTTAGGGCTGCTCTGTTGACAAGAACCTCCACTTCGTTACACCTTAAATATCCCAGGAAAGAGAAAAATGGATAAAGAAGTTGTGGTCCTTATGTACAATGGAATATCACTCAGCCATGAAATCAGCGTCATAAGGTTAGTAGCAGCATGATGAGTGGATTTAGGTTCTACGATTCTAAGTGAAATAAGTCACACAGAAAAAGACACTTATCATAAGATATCACTTATAGAGGGAATGTAAAAACCGCTACCCTTGAACTGAATTACAAAACAGAACAGAGTCACACGTTTAGAAAACACACTATGGCTGCTTAACGGGAAAGGTGAGGTGGGGTGATGCATAAAACAAGGGTTTCAAATTAGCTCAGATACCGTTCCATAAACGCAATATGTAATAGACAAGACCTACTCCTTGCTCAGTGAATTGGACTCAACACCCCCTATTTACGGCCCAAGAATATATCTGACTAGTAAGAATCTTAAAACCTATGTATTGATATCTCTCTGTAAGTGAGTCAAGTGGGTGTAAAGTGGAATAAACACAGCAGTGAAAAGCAGCTAAACCCCATTATAAAAATCAATTACTTTTAAAAACCTGTGAAAAAAAGACAGTGAAAGAGAGAGAAATTCTTACAAAATTCGTTTAGGGGCAGTGATGCTACCTGGATTGACCATATCTAGACCCACAGCTCATTGAGACATAAGGGTGGACACTCTTGGGGCTGAGAGGTTTGGTGAGGTTGGGTGAGGAAACGCAGACCCTTTAAAGTAATACTCCGTGGTACCCATCCCATGGGTCCCAAATCTCCAGGTTCAAGGGCATCTTCCTACATCGAAAACATGCATGAGAAACCCAGAAGATGGTACACCGTGTGATCGAGAAAGGTTTCTAAAACGCACCTCATTTCTCATCTCCTTGTGCTCAGGTCCGCCATTCCAGCCACTTTACTAGCAACCTCCCTCCTTGGAAAATCATCACCTTTAACCTTCTGTTCCGTACAGGTTGCAATTTGTCCTGAGGATGAACGGGAAGAGGGGAAAACAATGAGAGACTAGCTCTAGGTGTTGGGACAGGCACAGGTCACTCTATTTTCCCATCAGGAAGAAGAATTAACCACAGGCTCAGCCTGCCGTCCGGGACCAGAATAGGGCCTGAAGCAATCCTGCGCTTTTGCGGCCAGCTCCCAAGAAAGCGAGTTGAAAAATGGAGCTCAGGGGCACTGCAATTCACAAACCTGCAGACTTATAAATGATCACTCTCGTCCACAAATATATTGAGGGAAGGCAACGAAGAGGATTTGAAAGCAAGGCAGAATTGCAGGAAACAGATTTCAGGAGGGAGATTCGAATCGCCTTTAAAGCACAGGAAAAGTGGCAAAACCTCGTCAATGATGCCCTTGGCCAAAAAGGGCGTATGCGTTTTTTCCTGAATATATTCAGGAAAAAACGCATACGCCCTTTTTGGCCAACCAAGCAACCTGGAAAGTCAAATCAGCGCTACAAAGAAGTCTCACTTCCCATCGGTCAAAAGGGCCATGCTGAATAAAGTTTCAAAACCAGAAATGCAGGACAGGCCATGGAGAAACGGGAGCCTTGCTACACTGATGGGCGGGATGTAAATTGCCAACAGCCACTCTGGAGAAGTGTACGGTGTGTCCTGAAACATCTAAAAAACTCAGCTTAGAGAGCATAGGGCACTTCCACTCATGGGCGTATAAAGTGGGAAAATTAAAAACAAGCAAGACACAGGCACCTCAACATTTAGGGCTGCTCTGTTGACAAGAACCTCCACTTCGTTACACCTTAAATATCCCAGGAAAGAGAAAAATGGATAAAGATGTTGTGGTCCTTATGTACAATGGAATATCACTCAGCCATGAAATCAACGTCATAAGGCTAGTAGCAGCATGATGAGTGGATTTAGGTACGACGATTCTAAGTGAAATAAGTCACACAGAAAAAGACAGTTATCATAAGATATCACTTATAGAGGGAATGTAAAAACCGCTACCCTTGAACTGAATTACAAAACAGAACAGAGTCACACGTTTAGAAAACACACTATGGCTGCTTAACGGGAAAGGTGAGGTGGGGTGATGCATAAAACAAGGGTTTCAAATTAGCTCAGATACCGTTCCATAAACCCAATATTTACTAGACAAGACCTACTCCTTGCTCAGTGAATTGGACTGAAAACCCCCTATTCACGGCCCAAGAATATATCTGACTAGTAAGAATCTTAAAACCTATGTATTGATATCTCTCTGTAAGTGAGTCATGTGGGTGTAAAGTGACATAAACACAGCATTGAAAAGCAGCTAAACCCCATTATAAAAATCAATTACTTTTAAAAACCTGTGAAAAAAAGACAGTGAAGGAGAGAGAAATTCTTACAAAATTCGTTTAGGGGCAGTTATGCTACCTGGATTGACCATATCTAGACCCACAGCTGATTGAGACATAAGGGTGGACACTCTTGGGGCTGAGAGGTTTGGTGAGGTTGGGTGAGGAAACGCAGACCCTTTAAAGTAATACTGCGTGGTACCCATCCCATGGGTCCCAAATCTCCAGGTTCAAGGGCATCTTCCTACATCGAAAACATGCATGAGAAACCCAGAAGATGGTACACTGTGTGATCGGGAAAGGTTTCTAAAACGCACCTCATTTCTCATGTCCTTGTGCTCGGGTTCGCCATTCCAGCCGCATTACTAGCAATCTCCCTCCTTGGAGAATCAGCACCTTTAACCTCCTGTTCCGTACAGGTTGCAATTTGTCCTGAGGATGAACGGGAAGAAGTGGGAACCAATGAGAGACTAGCTCTAGGTGTTGGGACAGGCACAGGTCACTCTATTTTCCCATCAGGAAGAAGAATTAAGCACAGGCTCAGCCTTCCGCCCGGGACCAGAATAGGGCCTGAAGCAATCCTGCGCTTTTGCGGCCAGCTCCCAAGAAAGCGAGTTGAAAAATGGAGCTCAGGGGCACTGCAATTCACAAACCTGCAGACTTATAAATCATCACTTTCGTCCACAAATATATTGAGGGAAGGCAACGAAGAGGATTTGAAAGCAAGGCAGAATTGCAGGAAACAGATTTCAGGAGGGAGATTCGAATCGCCTTTAAAGCACAGGAAAAGCGGCAAAACCTCGTCAATGATGCCCTTGGCCAAAAAGGGCGTATGCGTTTTTTCCTGAATATATTCAGGAAAAAACGCATACGCCCTTTTTGGCCAACCAAGCAACCTGGAAAGGCAAATCAGCGCTACAAAGAAGTCTCACTTCCCATCGGTCAAAAGGGCCATGCTGAATAAAGTGTCAAAACCAGAAATGCAGGACAGGCCATGGAGAAACGGGAGCCTTGCTACGCTGATGGGCGGGATGTAAATTGCCAACAGCCACTCTGGAGAAGTGTACGGTGTGTCCTGAAACATCTAAAAAACTCAGCTTAGAGAGCATAGGGCACTTCCACTCATGGGCGTATAACGTGGGAAAATTAAAAACAAGCAAGACACAGGCACCCCAAAGTTTAGGGCTGCTCTGTTGACAAGAACCTACAACTTCGTTACACCTTAAATATCCCAGGAAAGAGAAAAATGGATAAAGATGTTGTGGTCCTTATGTACAATGGAATATCACTCAGCCATGAAATCAACGTCATAAGGCTAGTAGCAGCATGATGAGTGGATTTAGGTACGACGATTCTAAGTGAAATAAGTCACACAGAAAAAGACACTTATCATAAGATATCACTTATAGAGGGAATGTAAAAACCGCTACCCTTGAACTGAATTACAAAACAGAACAGAGTCACACGTTTAGAAAACACACTATGGCTGCTTAACGGGAAAGGTGAGGTGGGGTGATGCATAAAACAAGGGTTTCAAATTAGCTCAGATACCGTTCCATAAACCCAATATGTACTAGACAAGACCTACTCCTTGCTCAGTGAATTGGACTCAAAACCCCCTATTCACGGCCCAAGAATATATCTGACTAGTAAGAATCTTAAAACCTATGTATTGATATCTGTCTGTAAGTGAGTCATGTGGGTGTAAAGTGACATAAACACAGCAGTGAAAAGCAGCTAAACCCCATTATAAAAATCAATTACTTTTAAAAACCTGTGAAAAAAAGACAGTGAAAGAGAGAGAAATTCTTACAAAATTCGTTTACGGGCAGTGATGCTACCTGGATTGACCATATCTAGACCCACAGCTGATTGAGACATAAGGGTGGACACTCTTGGGGTTGAGAGGTTTGCTGAGGTTGGGTGAGGAAACGCAGACCCTTTAAAGTAATATTGCGTGGTACCCATCCCATGGGTCCCAAATCTCCAGGTTCAAGGGAATCTTCCTACATCGAAAACATGCATGAGAAACCCAGAAGATGGCACACTGTGTGATCGGGAAAGGTTTCTAAAACGCACCTCATTTCTCATCTCCTTGTGCTCGAATTCGCCATTCCAGCTGCTTTACTAGCAGTCTCCCTCATTGGAGAATCAGCACCTTTAACCTCCTGTTCCGTACAGGTTGCAATTTGTCCTGAGGATGAACGGGAAGAGGGGAAAACAATGAGAGACTAGCTCTAGGTGTTGGGACAGGCACAGGTCACTCTATTTTCCCATCAGGATGAAGAATTAAGCACAGGCTCAGCCTTCCGCCCGGGACCAAAATAGGGCCTGAAGCAATCCTGCGCTTTTGCGGCCAGCTCCCAAGAAAGCGAGTTGAAAAATGGAGCTCAGGGGCACTGCAATTCACAAACCTGCAGACTTATAAATGATCACTCTCGTCCACAAATATATTGAGGGAAGGCAACGAAGAGGATTTGAAAGCAAGGCACAATTGCAGGAAACAGATTTCAGGAGGGAGATTCGAATCGCCTTTAAAGCACAGGAAAAGCGGCAAAACCTCGTCAATGATGCCCTTGGCCAAAAAGGGCGTATGCGTTTTTTCCTGAATATATTCAGGAAAAAACGCATACGCCCTTTTTGGCCAACCAAGCAACCTGGAAAGGCAAATCAGCGCTACAAAGAAGTCTCGCTTCCCATCGGTCAAAAGGGCCATGCTGAATAAAGTGTCAAAACCAGAAATGCAGGACAGGCCATGGAGAAACGGGAGCCTTGCTACGCTGATGGGCGGGATGTAAATTGCCAACAGCCACTCTGGAGAAGTGAACGGTGTGTCCTGAAACATCTAAAAAACTCAGCTTAGAGAGCATAGGGCACTTCCACTCATGGGCGTATAACGTGGGAAAATTAAAAACCAGCAAGACACAGGCACCCCAACGTTTAGGGCTGCTCGGTTGACAAGAACCTCCACTTCGTTACACCTTAAATATCTCAGGATAGAGAAAAATGGATAAATAAGTTGTGGTCCTTATGTACAATGGAATATCACTCAGCCATGAAATCAACGTCATAAGGCTAGTAGCAGCATGATGAGTGGATTTAGGTACGACGATTCTAAGTGAAATAAGTCACACAGAAAAAGACACTTATCATAAGATATCACTTATAGAGGGAATGTAAAAACCGCTACCCTTGAACTGAATTACAAAACAGAACAGAGTCACACGTTTAGAAAACACACTATGGCTGCTTAACGGGAAAGGTGAGGTGGGGTGATGCATAAAACAAGGGTTTCAAATTAGCTCAGATACCGTTCCATAAACCCAATATGTAATAGACAAGACCTACTCCTTGCTCAGTGAATTGGACTCAACACCCCCTATTCACGGCCCAAGAATATATCTGACTAGTAAGAATCTTAAAACCTATGTATTGATATCTCTTTGTAAGTGAGTCAAGTGGGTGTAAAGTGGCATAAACACAGCAGTGAAAAGCAGCTAAACCCCATTATAAAAATCAATTACTTTTAAAAACCTCTGAAAAAAAGACAGTGAAAGAGAGAGAAATTCTTACAAAATTCGTTTAGGGGCAGTTATGCTACCTGGATTGACCATATCTAGACCCACAGCTGATTGAGACATAAGGGTGGACACTCTTGGGGCTGAGAGGTTTGGTGAGGTTGGGTGAGGAAACGCAGACCCTTTAAAGTAATACTGCGTGGTACCCATCCCATGGGTCCCAAATCTCAGGTTCAAGGGCATCTTCCTACATCGAAAACATGCATGAGAAACCCAGAAGATGGTACACTGTGTGATCGGGAAAGGTTTCTAAAACGCACCTCATTTCTCATGTCCTTGTGCTCGGGTCCGCCATTCCAGCCGCTTTACAAGCAACCTCCCTCCTTGGAGAATCATCACCTTTAACCTCCTGTTCCGTACAGGTTGCAATTTGTCCTGAGGATGAACGGGAAGAGGGGAAAACAATGAGAGACTAGCTCTAGGTGTTGGGACAGGCACAGGTCACTCTATTTTCCCATCAGGAAGAAGAATTAACCAGAGGCTCAGCCTGCCGCCCGGGACCAGAATAGGGCCTGAAGCAATCCTGCGCTTTTGCGGCCAGCTCCCAAGAAAGTGAGTTGAAAAATGGAGCTCAGGGGCACTGCAATTCACAAACCTGCAGACTTATAAATGATCACTCTCGTCCAGAAATATATTGAGGGAAGGCAACGAAGAGGATTTGAAAGCAAGGCACAATTGCAGGAAACAGATTTCAGGAGGGAGATTCGAATCGCCTTTAAAGCACAGGAAAAGCGGCAAAACCTCGTCAATGATGCCCTTGGCCAAAAAGGGCGTATGCGTTTTTTCCTGAATATATTCAGGAAAAAACGCATACGCCCTTTTTGGCCAACCAAGCAACCTGGAAAGGCAAATCAGCGCTACAAAGAAGTCTCGCTTCCCATCGGTCAAAAGGGCCATGCTGAATAAAGTGTCAAAACCAGAAATGCAGGACAGGCCATGGAGAAACGGGAGCCTTGCTACGCTGATGGGCGGGATGTAAATTGCCAACAGCCACTCTGGAGAAGTGAACGGTGTGTCCTGAAACATCTAAACAACTCAGCTTAGAGAGCATAGGGCACTTCCACTCATGGGCGTATAACGTGGGAAAATTAAAAACCAGCAAGACACAGGCACCCCAACGTTTAGGGCTGCTCTGTTGACAAGAACCTCCACTTCGTTACACCTTAAATATCTCAGGATAGAGAAAAATGGATAAATAAGTTGTGGTCCTTATGTACAATGGAATATCACTCAGCCATGAAATCAACGTCATAAGGCTAGTAGCAGCATGATGAGTGGATTTAGGTACGACGATTCTAAGTGAAATAAGTCACACAGAAAAAGACACTTATCATAAGATATCACTTATAGATGGAATGTAAAAACCGCTACCCTTGAACTGAATTACAAAACAGAACAGAGTCACACGTTTAGAAAACACACTATGGCTGCTTAACGGGAAAGGTGAGGTGGGGTGATGCATAAAACAAGGGTTTCAAATTAGCTCAGATACCGTTCCTTAAACCCAATATGTAATAGACAAGACCTACTCCTTGCTCAGTGACTTGGACTCAACACCCCCTATTCACGGCCCAAGAATATATCTGACTAGTAAGAATCTTAAAACCTATGTATTGATATCTCTTTGTAAGTGAGTCAAGTGGGTGTAAAGTGACATAAACACAGCAGTGAAAAGCAGCTAAACCCCATTATAAAAATCAATTACTTTTAAAAACCTGTGAAAAAAAGACAGTGAAAGAGAGAGAAATTCTTACAAAATTCGTTTACGGGCAGTGATGCTACCTGGATTGACCATATCTAGACCCACAGCTGATTGAGACATAAGGGTGGACACTCTTGGGGCTGAGAGGTTTGGTGAGGTTGGGTGAGGAAACGCAGACCCTTTAAAGTAATACTGCGTGGTACCCATCCCATGGGTCCCAAATCTCCAGGTTCAAGGGCATCTTCCTACATCGAAAACATGCATGAGAAACCCAGAAGATGGTACACTGTGTGATCGGGAAAGGTTTCTAAAACGCACCTCATTTCTCATGTCCTTGTGCTCGGGTTCGCCATTCCAGCCGCATTACAAGCAATCTCCCTCCTTGGAGAATCAGCACCTTTAACCTCCTGTTCCGTACAGGTTGCAATTTGCCCTGAGGATGAACGGGAAGAAGTGGGAACCAATGAGAGACTAGCTCTAGGTGTTGGGACAGGCACAGGTCTCTCTATTTTCCCATCAGGAAGAAGAATTAAGCACAGGCTCAGCCTTCCGCCCGGGACCAGAATAGGGCCTGAAGCAATCCTGCGCTTTTGCGGCCAGCTCCCAAGAAAGCGATTTGAAAAATGGAGCTCAGGGGCACTGCAATTCACAAACCTGCAGACTTATAAATCATCACTTTCGTCCACAAATATATTGAGGGAAGGCAACGAAGAGGATTTGAAAGCAAGGCAGAATTGCAGGAAACAGATTTCAGGAGGGAGATTCGAATCGCCTTTAAAGCACAGGAAAAGCGGCAAAACCTCGTCAATGATGCCCTTGGCCAAAAAGGGCGTATGCGTTTTTTCCTGAATATATTCAGGAAAAAACGCATACGCCCTTTTTGGCCAACCAAGCAACCTGGAAAGGCAAATCAGCGCTACAAAGAAGTCTCACTTCCCATCGGTCAAAAGGGCCATGCTGAATAAAGTGTCAAAACCAGAAATGCAGGACAGGCCATGGAGAAACGGGAGCCTTGCTACGCTGATGGGCGGGATGTAAATTGCCAACAGCCACTCTGGAGAAGTGTACGGTGTGTCCTGAAACATCTAAAAAACTCAGCTTAGAGAGCATAGGGCACTTCCACTCATGGGCGTATAACGTGGGAAAATTAAAAACAAGCAAGACACAGGCACCCCAAAGTTTAGAGCTGCTCTGTTGACAAGAACCTACAACTTCGTTACACCTTAAATATCCCAGGAAAGAGAAAAATGGATAAAGATGTTGTGGTCCTTATGTACAATGGAATATCACTCAGCCATGAAATCAACGTCATAAGGCTAGTAGCAGCATGATGAGTGGATTTAGGTACGACGATTCTAAGTGAAATAAGTCACACAGAAAAAGACACTTATCATAAGATATCACTTATAGAGGGAATGTAAAAACCGCTACCCTTGAACTGAATTACAAAACAGAACAGAGTCACACGTTTAGAAAACACACTATGGCTGCTTAACGGGAAAGGTGAGGTGGGGTGATGCATAAAACAAGGGTTTCAAATTAGCTCAGATACCGTTCCATAAACCCAATATGTACTAGACAAGACCTACTCCTTGCTCAGTGAATTGGACTCAAAACCCCCTATTCACGGCCCAAGAATATATCTGACTAGTAAGAATCTTAAAACCTATGTATTGATATCTCTCTGTAAGTGAGTCATGTGGGTGTAAAGTGACATAAACACAGCATTGAAAAGCAGCTAAACCCCATTATAAAAATCAATTACTTTTAAAAACCTGTGAAAAAAAGACAGTGAAAGAGAGAGAAATTCTTACAAAATTCGTTTAGGGGCAGTTATGCTACCTGGATTGACCATATGTAGACCCACAGCTGATTGAGACATAAGGGTGGACACTCTTGGGGCTGAGAGGTTTGGTGAGGTTGGGTGAGGAAACGCAGACCCTTTAAAGTAATACTGCGTGGTACCCATCCCATGGGTTCCAAATCTCCAGGTTCAAGGGCATCTTCCTACATCGAAAACATGCATGAGAAACCCAGAAGATGGTACACCGTGTGATCGCGAAAGGTTTCTAAAACGCACCTCATTTCTCATCTCCTTGTGCTCGGGTTCGCCATTCCAGCTGCTTTACTAGCAACCTCCCTCCTTGGAGAATCAGCACCTTTAACCTCCTGTTCCGTACAGGTTGCAATTTGTCCTGAGGATGAACGAGAAGAGGGGAAAACAACGAGAGACTAGCTCTAGGTGTTGGGACAGGCACAGGTCACTCTATTTTCCCATATGGAAGAAGAATTAAGCACAGGCTCAGCCTGCCGTCCGGGACCAGAATAGGGCCTGAAGCAATCCTGCGCTTTTGCGGCCAGCTCCCAAGAAAGCGAGTTGAAAAATGGAGCTCAGGGGCACTGCAATTCACAAACCTGCAGACTTATAAATGATCACTCTCGTCCACAAATATATTGAGGGAAAGCAACGAAGAGGATTTGAAAGCAAGGCAGAATTGCAGGAAACAGATTTCAGGAGGGAGATTCGAATCGCCTTTAAAGCACAGGAAAAGCGGTAAAACCTCGACAATGATGCCCTTGGCCAAAAAGGGCGTATGCGTTTTTTCCTGAATATATTCAGGAAAAAACGCATACGCCCTTTTTGGCCAACCAAGCAACCTGGAAAGGCAAATCAGCGCTACAAAGAAGTCTCGCTTCCCATCGGTCAAAAGGGCCATGCTGAATAAAGTGTCAAAATCAGAAATGCAGGACAGGCCATGGAGAAACGGGAGCCTTGCTACGCTGATGGGCGGGATGTAAATTGCCAACAGCCACTCTGGAGAAGTGTACGGTGTGTCCTGAAACATCTAAAAAACTCAGCTTAGAGAGCATAGGGCACTTCCACTCATGGGCGTATAAAGTGGGAAAATTAAAAACCAGCAAGACACAGGCACCTCAACATTTAGGGCTGCTCTGTTGACAAGAACCTCCACTTCGTTACACCTTAAATATCCCAGGAAAGAGAAAAATGGATAAAGAAGTTGTGGTCCTTATGTACAATGGAATATCACTCAGCCATGAAATCAGCGTCATAAGGTTAGTAGCAGCATGATGAGTGGATTTAGGTTCTACGATTCTAAGTGAAATAATTCACACAGAAAAAGACACTTATCATAAGATATCACTTATAGAGGGAATGTAAAAACCGCTACCCTTGAACTGAATTACAAAACAGAACAGAGTCACACGTTTAGAAAACACACTATGGCTGCTTAACGGGAAAGGTGAGGTGGGGTGATGCATAAAACAAGGGTTTCAAATTAGCTCAGATACCGTTCCATAAACGCAATATGTAATAGACAAGACCTACTCCTTGCTCAGTGAATTGGACTCAACACCCCCTATTCACGGCCCAAGAATATATCTGACTAGTAAGAATCTTAAAACCTATGTATTGATATCTCTCTGTAAGTGAGTCAAGTGGGTGTAAAGTGGAATAAACACAGCAGTGAAAAGCAGCTAAACCCCATTATAAAAATCAATTACTTTTAAAAACCTGTGAAAAAAAGACAGTGAAAGAGAGAGAAATTCTTACAAAATTCGTTTAGGGGCAGTGATGCTACCTGGATTGACCATATCTAGACCCACAGCTCATTGAGACATAAGGGTGGACACTCTTGGGGCTGAGAGGTTTGGTGAGGTTGGGTGAGGAAACGCAGACCCTTTAAAGTAATACTCCGTGGTACCCATCCCATGGGTCCCAAATCTCCAGGTTCAAGGGCATCTTCCTACATCGAAAACATGCATGAGAAACCCAGAAGATGGTACACCGTGTGATCGAGAAAGGTTTCTAAAACGCACCTCATTTCTCATCTCCTTGTGCTCAGGTCCGCCATTCCAGCCACTTTACTAGCAACCTCCCTCCTTGGAAAATCATCACCTTTAACCTTCTGTTCCGTACAGGTTGCAATTTGTCCTGAGGATGAACGGGAAGAGGGGAAAACAATGAGAGACTAGCTCTAGGTGTTGGGACAGGCACAGGTCACTCTATTTTCCCATCAGGAAGAAGAATTAACCACAGGCTCAGCCTGCCGTCCGGGACCAGAATAGGGCCTGAAGCAATCCTGCGCTTTTGCGGCCAGCTCCCAAGAAAGCGAGTTGAAAAATGGAGCTCAGGGGCACTGCAATTCACAAACCTGCAGACTTATAAATGATCACTCTCGTCCACAAATATATTGAGGGAAGGCAACGAAGAGGATTTGAAAGCAAGGCAGAATTGCAGGAAACAGATTTCAGGAGGGAGATTCGAATCGCCTTTAAAGCACAGGAAAAGTGGCAAAACCTCGTCAATGATGCCCTTGGCCAAAAAGGGCGTATGCGTTTTTTCCTGAATATATTCAGGAAAAAACGCATACGCCCTTTTTGGCCAACCAAGCAACCTGGAAAGGCAAATCAGCGCTACAAAGAAGTCTCACTTCCCATCGGTCAAAAGGGCCATGCTGAATAAAGTTTCAAAACCAGAAATGCAGGACAGGCCATGGAGAAACGGGAGCCTTGCTACACTGATGGGCGGGATGTAAATTGCCAACAGCCACTCTGGAGAAGTGTACGGTGTGTCCTGAAACATCTAAAAAACTCAGCTTAGAGAGCATAGGGCACTTCCACTCATGGGCGTATAAAGTGGGAAAATTAAAAACAAGCAAGACACAGGCACCTCAACATTTAGGGCTGCTCTGTTGACAAGAACCTCCACTTCGTTACACCTTAAATATCCCAGGAAAGAGAAAAATGGATAAAGATGTTGTGGTCCTTATGTACAATGGAATATCACTCAGCCATGAAATCAACGTCATAAGGCTAGTAGCAGCATGATGAGTGGATTTAGGTACGACGATTCTAAGTGAAATAAGTCACACAGAAAAAGACACTTATCATAAGATATCACTTATAGAGGGAATGTAAAAACCGCTACCCTTGAACTGAATTACAAAACAGAACAGAGTCACACGTTTAGAAAACACACTATGGCTGCTTAACGGGAAAGGTGAGGTGGGGTGATGCATAAAACAAGGGTTTCAAATTAGCTCAGATACCGTTCCATAAACCCAATATTTACTAGACAAGACCTACTCCTTGCTCAGTGAATTGGACTGAAAACCCCCTATTCACGGCCCAAGAATATATCTGACTAGTAAGAATCTTAAAACCTATGTATTGATATCTCTCTGTAAGTGAGTCATGTGGGTGTAAAGTGACATAAACACAGCATTGAAAAGCAGCTAAACCCCATTATAAAAATCAATTACTTTTAAAAACCTGTGAAAAAAAGACAGTGAAGGAGAGAGAAATTCTTACAAAATTCGTTTAGGGGCAGTTATGCTACCTGGATTGACCATATCTAGACCCACAGCTGATTGAGACATAAGGGTGGACACTCTTGGGGCTGAGAGGTTTGGTGAGGTTGGGTGAGGAAACGCAGACCCTTTAAAGTAATACTGCGTGGTACCCATCCCATGGGTCCCAAATCTCCAGGTTCAAGGGCATCTTCCTACATCGAAAACATGCATGAGAAACCCAGAAGATGGTACACTGTGTGATCGGGAAAGGTTTCTAAAACGCACCTCATTTCTCATGTCCTTGTGCTCGGGTTCGCCATTCCAGCCGCATTACTAGCAATCTCCCTCCTTGGAGAATCAGCACCTTTAACCTCCTGTTCCGTACAGGTTGCAATTTGTCCTGAGGATGAACGGGAAGAAGTGGGAACCAATGAGAGACTAGCTCTAGGTGTTGGGACAGGCACAGGTCACTCTATTTTCCCATCAGGAAGAAGAATTAAGCACAGGCTCAGCCTTCCGCCCGGGACCAGAATAGGGCCTGAAGCAATCCTGCGCTTTTGCGGCCAGCTCCCAAGAAAGCGAGTTGAAAAATGGAGCTCAGGGGCACTGCAATTCACAAACCTGCAGACTTATAAATGATCACTCTCGTCCACAAATATATTGAGGGAAGGCAACGAAGAGGATTTGAAAGCAAGGCACAATTGCAGGAAACAGATTTCAGGAGGGAGATTCGAATCGCCTTTAAAGCACAGGAAAAGCGGCAAAACCTCGTCAATGATGCCCTTGGCCAAAAAGGGCGTATGCGTTTTTTCCTGAATATATTCAGGAAAAAACGCATACGCCCTTTTTGGCCAACCAAGCAACCTGGAAAGGCAAATCAGCGCTACAAAGAAGTCTCGCTTCCCATCGGTCAAAAGGGCCATGCTGAATAAAGTGTCAAAACCAGAAATGCAGGACAGGCCATGGAGAAACGGGAGCCTTGCTACGCTGATGGGCGGGATGTAAATTGCCAACAGCCACTCTGGAGAAGTGAACGGTGTGTCCTGAAACATCTAAAAAACTCAGCTTAGAGAGCATAGGGCACTTCCACTCATGGGCGTATAACGTGGGAAAATTAAAAACCAGCAAGACACAGGCACCCCAAAGTTTAGGGCTGCTCGGTTGACAAGAACCTCCACTTCGTTACACCTTAAATATCTCAGGATAGAGAAAAATGGATAAATAAGTTGTGGTCCTTATGTACAATGGAATATCACTCAGCCATGAAATCAACGTCATAAGGCTAGTAGCAGCATGATGAGTGGATTTAGGTACGACGATTCTAAGTGAAATAAGTCACACAGAAAAAGACACTTATCATAAGATATCACTTATAGAGGGAATGTAAAAACCGCTACCCTTGAACTGAATTACAAAACAGAACAGAGTCACACGTTTAGAAAACACACTATGGCTGCTTAACGGGAAAGGTGAGGTGGGGTGATGCATAAAACAAGGGTTTCAAATTAGCTCAGATACCGTTCCATAAACCCAATATGTAATAGACAAGACCTACTCCTTGCTCAGTGAATTGGACTCAACACCCCCTATTCACGGCCCAAGAATATATCTGACTAGTAAGAATCTTAAAACCTATGTATTGATATCTCTTTGTAAGTGAGTCAAGTGGGTGTAAAGTGGCATAAACACAGCAGTGAAAAGCAGCTAAACCCCATTATAAAAATCAATTACTTTTAAAAACCTCTGAAAAAAAGACAGTGAAAGAGAGAGAAATTCTTACAAAATTCGTTTAGGGGCAGTTATGCTACCTGGATTGACCATATCTAGACCCACAGCTGATTGAGACATAAGGGTGGACACTCTTGGGGCTGAGAGGTTTGGTGAGGTTGGGTGAGGAAACGCAGACCCTTTAAAGTAATACTGCGTGGTACCCATCCCATGGGTCCCAAATCTCAGGTTCAAGGGCATCTTCCTACATCGAAAACATGCATGAGAAACCCAGAAGATGGTACACTGTGTGATCGGGAAAGGTTTCTAAAACGCACCTCATTTCTCATGTCCTTGTGCTCGGGTCCGCCATTCCAGCCGCTTTACAAGCAACCTCCCTCCTTGGAGAATCATCACCTTTAACCTCCTGTTCCGTACAGGTTGCAATTTGTCCTGAGGATGAACGGGAAGAGGGGAAAACAATGAGAGACTAGCTCTAGGTGTTGGGACAGGCACAGGTCACTCTATTTTCCCATCAGGAAGAAGAATTAACCAGAGGCTCAGCCTGCCGCCCGGGACCAGAATAGGGCCTGAAGCAATCCTGCGCTTTTGCGGCCAGCTCCCAAGAAAGTGAGTTGAAAAATGGAGCTCAGGGGCACTGCAATTCACAAACCTGCAGACTTATAAATGATCACTCTCGTCCAGAAATATATTGAGGGAAGGCAACGAAGAGGATTTGAAAGCAAGGCAGAATTGCAGGAAACAGATTTCAGGAGGGAGATTCGAATCGCCTTTAAAGCACAGGAAAAGCGGCAAAACCTCGTCAATGATGCCCTTGGCCAAAAAGGGCGTATGCGTTTTTTCCTGAATATATTCAGGAAAAAACGCATACGCCCTTTTTGGCCAACCAAGCAACCTGGAAAGGCAAATCAGCGCTACAAAGAAGTCTCGCTTCCCATCGGTCAAAAGGGCCATGCTGAATAAAGTGTCAAAACCAGAAATGCAGGACAGGCCATGGAGAAACGGGAGCCTTGCTACGCTGATGGGCGGGATGTAAATTGCCAACAGCCACTCTGGAGAAGTGAACGGTGTGTCCTGAAACATCTAAAAAACTCAGCTTAGAGAGCATAGGGCACTTCCACTCATGGGCGTATAACGTGGGAAAATTAAAAACCAGCAAGACACAGGCACCCCAAAGTTTAGGGCTGCTCGGTTGACAAGAACCTCCACTTCGTTACACCTTAAATATCTCAGGATAGAGAAAAATGGATAAATAAGTTGTGGTCCTTATGTACAATGGAATATCACTCAGCCATGAAATCAACGTCATAAGGCTAGTAGCAGCATGATGAGTGGATTTAGGTACGACGATTCTAAGTGAAATAAGTCACACAGAAAAAGACACTTATCATAAGATATCACTTATAGAGGGAATGTAAAAACCGCTACCCTTGAACTGAATTACAAAACAGAACAGAGTCACACGTTTAGAAAACACACTATGGCTGCTTAACGGGAAAGGTGAGGTGGGGTGATGCATAAAACAAGGGTTTCAAATTAGCTCAGATACCGTTCCATAAACCCAATATGTAATAGACAAGACCTACTCCTTGCTCAGTGAATTGGACTCAACACCCCCTATTCACGGCCCAAGAATATATCTGACTAGTAAGAATCTTAAAACCTATGTATTGATATCTCTTTGTAAGTGAGTCAAGTGGGTGTAAAGTGGCATAAACACAGCAGTGAAAAGCAGCTAAACCCCATTATAAAAATCAATTACTTTTAAAAACCTCTGAAAAAAAGACAGTGAAAGAGAGAGAAATTCTTACAAAATTCGTTTAGGGGCAGTTATGCTACCTGGATTGACCATATCTAGACCCACAGCTGATTGAGACATAAGGGTGGACACTCTTGGGGCTGAGAGGTTTGGTGAGGTTGGGTGAGGAAACGCAGACCCTTTAAAGTAATACTGCGTGGTACCCATCCCATGGGTCCCAAATCTCAGGTTCAAGGGCATCTTCCTACATCGAAAACATGCATGAGAAACCCAGAAGATGGTACACTGTGTGATCGGGAAAGGTTTCTAAAACGCACCTCATTTCTCATGTCCTTGTGCTCGGGTCCGCCATTCCAGCCGCTTTACAAGCAACCTCCCTCCTTGGAGAATCATCACCTTTAACCTCCTGTTCCGTACAGGTTGCAATTTGTCCTGAGGATGAACGGGAAGAGGGGAAAACAATGAGAGACTAGCTCTAGGTGTTGGGACAGGCACAGGTCACTCTATTTTCCCATCAGGAAGAAGAATTAACCAGAGGCTCAGCCTGCCGCCCGGGACCAGAATAGGGCCTGAAGCAATCCTGCGCTTTTGCGGCCAGCTCCCAAGAAAGTGAGTTGAAAAATGGAGCTCAGGGGCACTGCAATTCACAAACCTGCAGACTTATAAATGATCACTCTCGTCCAGAAATATATTGAGGGAAGGCAACGAAGAGGATTTGAAAGCAAGGCAGAATTGCAGGAAACAGATTTCAGGAGGGAGATTCGAATCGCCTTTAAAGCACAGGAAAAGCGGCAAAACCTCGTCAATGATGCCCTTGGCCAAAAAGGGCGTATGCGTTTTTTCCTGAATATATTCAGGAAAAAACGCATACGCCCTTTTTGGCCAACCAAGCAACCTGGAAAGGCAAATCAGCGCTACAAAGAAGTCTCGCTTCCCATCGGTCAAAAGGGCCATGCTGAATAAAGTGTCAAAACCAGAAATGCAGGACAGGCCATGGAGAAACGGGAGCCTTGCTACGCTGATGGGCGGGATGTAAATTGCCAACAGCCACTCTGGAGAAGTGAACGGTGTGTCCTGAAACATCTAAACAACTCAGCTTAGAGAGCATAGGGCACTTCCACTCATGGGCGTATAACGTGGGAAAATTAAAAACCAGCAAGACACAGGCACCCCAACGTTTAGGGCTGCTCTGTTGACAAGAACCTCCACTTCGTTACACCTTAAATATCTCAGGATAGAGAAAAATAGATAAATAAGTTGTGGTCCTTATGTACAATGGAATATCACTCAGCCATGAAATCAACGTCATAAGGCTAGTAGCAGCATGATGAGTGGATTTAGGTACGACGATTCTAAGTGAAATAAGTCACACAGAAAAAGACACTTATCATAAGATATCACTTATAGAGGGAATGTAAAAACCGCTACCCTTGAACTGAATTACAAAACAGAACAGAGTCACACGTTTAGAAAACACACTATGGCTGCTTAACGGGAAAGGTGAGGTGGGGTGATGCATAAAACAAGGGTTTCAAATTAGCTCAGATACCGTTCCTTAAACCCAATATGTAATAGACAAGACCTACTCCTTGCTCAGTGACTTGGACTCAACACCCCCTATTCACGGCCCAAGAATATATCTGACTAGTAAGAATCTTAAAACCTATGTATTGATATCTGTCTGTAAGTGAGTCAAGTGGGTGTAAAGTGACATAAACACAGCAGTGAAAAGCAGCTAAACCCCATTATAAAAATCAATTACTTTTAAAAACCTGTGAAAAAAAGACAGTGAAAGAGAGAGAAATTCTTACAAAATTCGTTTACGGGCAGTGATGCTACCTGGATTGACCATATCTAGACCCACAGCTGATTGAGACATAAGGGTGGACACTCTTGGGGTTGAGAGGTTTGCTGAGGTTGGGTGAGGAAACGCAGACCCTTTAAAGTAATATTGCGTGGTACCCATCCCATGGGTCCCAAATCTCCAGGTTCAAGGGCATATTCCTACATCGAAAACATGCATGAGAAACCCAGAAGATGGCACACTGTGTGATCGGGAAAGGTTTCTAAAACGCACCTCATTTCTCATTTCCTTGTGCTTGAATTCGCCATTCCAGCTGCTTTACTAGCAGTCTCCCTCTTTGGAGAATCAGCACCTTTAACCTCCTGTTCCGTACAGCTTGCAATTTGTCCTGAGGATGAACGGGAAGAGGGGAAAACAATGAGAGACTAGCTCTAGGTGTTGGGACAGGCACAGGTCACTCTATTTTCCCATCAGGAAGAAGAATTAACCACAGGCTCAGCCTGCCGCCCGGGACCAGAATAGGACCTGAAGCAATCCTGCGCTTTTGCGGCCAGCTCCCAAGAAAGCGAGTTGAAAAATGGAGCTCAGGGGCACTGCAATTCACAAACCTGCAGACTTATAAATGATCACTCTCGTCCAGAAATATATTGAGGGAAGGCAACGAAGAGGATTTGAAAGCAAGGCAGAATTGCAGGAAACAGATTTCAGGAGGGAGATTCGAATCGCCTTTAAAGCACAGGAAAAGCGGCAAAACCTCGTCAATGATGCCCTTGGCCAAAAAGGGCGTATGCGTTTTTTCCTGAATATATTCAGGAAAAAACGCATACGCCCTTTTTGGCCAACCAAGCAACCTGGAAAGGCAAATCAGCGCTACAAAGAAGTCTCGCTTCCCATCGGTCAAAAGGGCCATGCTGAATAAAGTGTCAAAATCAGAAATGCAGGACAGGCCATGGAGAAACGGGAGCCTTGCTACGCTGATGGGCGGAATGTAAATTGCCAACAGCCACTTTGGAGAAGTGTACGGTGTGTCCTGAAACATCTAAAAAACTCAGCTTAGAGAGCATAGGGCACTTCCACTCATGGGCGTATAAAGTGGGAAAATTAAAAACCAGCAAGACACAGGCACCCCAACATTTAGATCTGCTCTGTTGACAAGAACCTCCACTTCGTTACACCTTAAATATCCCAGGAAAGAGAAAAATGGATAAAGAAGTTGTGGTCCTTATGTACAATGGAATATCACTCAGCCATGAAATCAACGTCATAAGGCTAGTAGCAGCATGATGAGTGGATTTAGGTACTACGATTCTAAGTGAAATAAGTCACACAGAAAAAGACACTTATCATAAGATATCACTTATAGAGGGAATGTAAAAACCGCTACCCTTGAACTGAATTACAAAACAGAACAGAGTCACACGTTTAGAAAACACACTATGGCTGCTTAACGGGAAAGGTGAGGTGGGGTGATGCATAAAACAAGGGTTTCAAATTAGCTCAGATACCGTTCCATAAACCCAATATGTAATAGACAAGACCTACTCCTTGCTCAGTGAATTGGACTCAACACCCCCTATTCACGGCCCAAGAATATATCTGACTAGTAAGAATCTTAAAACCTATGTATTGATATCTCTCTGTAAGTGAGTCAAGTGGGTGTAAAGTGACATAAACACAGCAGTGAAAAGCAGCTAAACCCCATTATAAAAATCAATTACTTTTAAAAACCTGTGAAAAAAAGACAGTGAAAGAGAGAGAAATTCTTACAAAATTCGTTTATGGGCATTGATGCTACCTGGATTGACCATATCTAGACCCCCAGCTGATTGAGACATAAGGGTGGACACTCTTGGGGCTGAGAGGTTTGCTGAGGTTGGGTGAGGAAACGCAGACCCTTTAAAGTAATACTGCGTGGTACCCATCCCATGGGTCCCAAATCTCCAGGTTCAAGGGCATCTTCCTACATCGAAATCATGCATGAGAAACCCAGAAGATGGTACACTGTGTGATCAGGAAAGGTTTCTAAAACGCACCTCATTTCTCATGTCCTTGTGCTCGGGTCCGCCATTCCAGCCGCTTTACAAGCAACCTCCCTCCTTGGAGAATCATCACCTTTAACCTCCTGTTCCGTACAGGTTGCAATTTGTCCTGAGGATGAACGGGAAGAGGGGAAAACAATGAGAGACTAGCTCTAGGTGTTGGGACAGGCACAGGTCACTCTATTTTCCCATCAGGAAGAAGAATTAAGCACAGGCTCAGCCTGCCGCCCGGGACCAGAATAGGGCCTGAAGCAATCCTGCGCTTTTGCGGCCAGCTCCCAAGAAAGCGAGTTGAAAAATGGAGCTCAGGGGCACTGCAATTCACAAACCTGCAGACTTATAAATGATCACTCTCGTCCAGAAATATATTGAGGGAAGGCAACGAAGAGGATTTGAAAGCAAGGCAGAATTGCAGGAAACAGATTTCAGGAGGGAGATTCGAATCGCCTTTAAAGCACAGGAAAAGCGGCAAAACCTCGTCAATGATGCCCTTGGCCAAAAAGGGCGTATGCGTTTTTTCCTGAATATATTCAGGAAAAAACGCATACGCCCTTTTTGGCCAACCAAGCAACCTGGAAAGGCAAATCAGCGCTACAAAGAAGTCTCCCTTCCCATCGGTCAAAAGGGCCATGCTGAATAAAGTGTCAAAACCAGAAATGCAGGACAGGCCATGGAGAAACGGGAGCCTTGCTACGCTGATGGGCGGGATGTAAATTGCCAACAGCCACTCTGGAGAAGTGAACGGTGTGTCCTGAAACATCTAAAAAACTCAGCTTAGAGAGCATAGGGCACTTCCACTCATGGGCGTATAACGTGGGAAAATTAAAAACCAGCAAGACACAGGCACCCCAACGTTTAGGGCTGCTCTGTTGACAAGAACCTCCACTTCGTTACACCTTAAATATCTCAGGATAGAGAAAAATGGATAAATAAGTTGTGGTCCTTATGTACAATGGAATATCACTCAGCCATGAAATCAACGTCATAAGGCTAGTAGCAGCATGATGAGTGGATTTAGGTACGACGATTCTAAGTGAAATAAGTCACACAGAAAAAGACACTTATCATAAGATATCACTTATAGAGGGAATGTAAAAACCGCTACCCTTGAACTGAATTACAAAACAGAACAGAGTCACACGTTTAGAAAACACACTATGGCTGCTTAACGGGAAAGGTGAGGTGGGGTGATGCATAAAACAAGGGTTTCAAATTAGCTCAGATACCGTTCCTTAAACCCAATATGTAATAGACAAGACCTACTCCTTGCTCAGTGACTTGGACTCAACACCCCCTATTCACGGCCCAAGAATATATCTGACTAGTAAGAATCTTAAAACCTATGTATTGATATCTGTCTGTAAGTGAGTCAAGTGGGTGTAAAGTGACATAAACACAGCAGTGAAAAGCAGCTAAACCCCATTATAAAAATCAATTACTTTTAAAAACCTGTGAAAAAAAGACAGTGAAAGAGAGAGAAATTCTTACAAAATTCGTTTACGGGCAGTGATGCTACCTGGATTGACCATATCTAGACCCACAGCTGATTGAGACATAAGGGTGGACACTCTTGGGGTTGAGAGGTTTGCTGAGGTTGGGTGAGGAAACGCAGACCCTTTAAAGTAATATTGCGTGGTACCCATCCCATGGGTCCCAAATCTCCAGGTTCAAGGGCATATTCCTACATCGAAAACATGCATGAGAAACCCAGAAGATGGCACACTGTGTGATCGGGAAAGGTTTCTAAAACGCACCTCATTTCTCATTTCCTTGTGCTTGAATTCGCCATTCCAGCTGCTTTACTAGCAGTCTCCCTCTTTGGAGAATCAGCACCTTTAACCTCCTGTTCCGTACAGCTTGCAATTTGTCCTGAGGATGAACGGGAAGAGGGGAAAACAATGAGAGACTAGCTCTAGGTGTTGGGACAGGCACAGGTCACTCTATTTTCCCATCAGGAAGAAGAATTAACCACAGGCTCAGCCTGCCGCCCGGGACCAGAATAGGACCTGAAGCAATCCTGCGCTTTTGCGGCCAGCTCCCAAGAAAGCGAGTTGAAAAATGGAGCTCAGGGGCACTGCAATTCACAAACCTGCAGACTTATAAATGATCACTCTCGTCCAGAAATATATTGAGGGAAGGCAACGAAGAGGATTTGAAAGCAAGGCAGAATTGCAGGAAACAGATTTCAGGAGGGAGATTCGAATCGCCTTTAAAGCACAGGAAAAGCGGCAAAACCTCGTCAATGATGCCCTTGGCCAAAAAGGGCGTATGCGTTTTTTCCTGAATATATTCAGGAAAAAACGCATACGCCCTTTTTGGCCAACCAAGCAACCTGGAAAGGCAAATCAGCGCTACAAAGAAGTCTCGCTTCCCATCGGTCAAAAGGGCCATGCTGAATAAAGTGTCAAAATCAGAAATGCAGGACAGGCCATGGAGAAACGGGAGCCTTGCTACGCTGATGGGCGGAATGTAAATTGCCAACAGCCACTTTGGAGAAGTGTACGGTGTGTCCTGAAACATCTAAAAAACTCAGCTTAGAGAGCATAGGGCACTTCCACTCATGGGCGTATAAAGTGGGAAAATTAAAAACCAGCAAGACACAGGCACCCCAACATTTAGATCTGCTCTGTTGACAAGAACCTCCACTTCGTTACACCTTAAATATCCCAGGAAAGAGAAAAATGGATAAAGAAGTTGTGGTCCTTATGTACAATGGAATATCACTCAGCCATGAAATCAACGTCATAAGGCTAGTAGCAGCATGATGAGTGGATTTAGGTACTACGATTCTAAGTGAAATAAGTCACACAGAAAAAGACACTTATCATAAGATATCACTTATAGAGGGAATGTAAAAACCGCTACCCTTGAACTGAATTACAAAACAGAACAGAGTCACACGTTTAGAAAACACACTATGGCTGCTTAACGGGAAAGGTGAGGTGGGGTGATGCATAAAACAAGGGTTTCAAATTAGCTCAGATACCGTTCCATAAACCCAATATGTAATAGACAAGACCTACTCCTTGCTCAGTGAATTGGACTCAACACCCCCTATTCACGGCCCAAGAATATATCTGACTAGTAAGAATCTTAAAACCTATGTATTGATATCTCTCTGTAAGTGAGTCAAGTGGGTGTAAAGTGACATAAACACAGCAGTGAAAAGCAGCTAAACCCCATTATAAAAATCAATTACTTTTAAAAACCTGTGAAAAAAAGACAGTGAAAGAGAGAGAAATTCTTACAAAATTCGTTTATGGGCATTGATGCTACCTGGATTGACCATATCTAGACCCCCAGCTGATTGAGACATAAGGGTGGACACTCTTGGGGCTGAGAGGTTTGCTGAGGTTGGGTGAGGAAACGCAGACCCTTTAAAGTAATACTGCGTGGTACCCATCCCATGGGTCCCAAATCTCCAGGTTCAAGGGCATCTTCCTACATCGAAATCATGCATGAGAAACCCAGAAGATGGTACACTGTGTGATCAGGAAAGGTTTCTAAAACGCACCTCATTTCTCATGTCCTTGTGCTCGGGTCCGCCATTCCAGCCGCTTTACAAGCAACCTCCCTCCTTGGAGAATCATCACCTTTAACCTCCTGTTCCGTACAGGTTGCAATTTGTCCTGAGGATGAACGGGAAGAGGGGAAAACAATGAGAGACTAGCTCTAGGTGTTGGGACAGGCACAGGTCACTCTATTTTCCCATCAGGAAGAAGAATTAAGCACAGGCTCAGCCTGCCGCCCGGGACCAGAATAGGGCCTGAAGCAATCCTGCGCTTTTGCGGCCAGCTCCCAAGAAAGCGAGTTGAAAAATGGAGCTCAGGGGCACTGCAATTCACAAACCTGCAGACTTATAAATGATCACTCTCGTCCAGAAATATATTGAGGGAAGGCAACGAAGAGGATTTGAAAGCAAGGCAGAATTGCAGGAAACAGATTTCAGGAGGGAGATTCGAATCGCCTTTAAAGCACAGGAAAAGCGGCAAAACCTCGTCAATGATGCCCTTGGCCAAAAAGGGCGTATGCGTTTTTTCCTGAATATATTCAGGAAAAAACGCATACGCCCTTTTTGGCCAACCAAGCAACCTGGAAAGGCAAATCAGCGCTACAAAGAAGTCTCCCTTCCCATCGGTCAAAAGGGCCATGCTGAATAAAGTGTCAAAACCAGAAATGCAGGACAGGCCATGGAGAAACGGGAGCCTTGCTACGCTGATGGGCGGGATGTAAATTGCCAACAGCCACTCTGGAGAAGTGAACGGTGTGTCCTGAAACATCTAAAAAACTCAGCTTAGAGAGCATAGGGCACTTCCACTCATGGGCGTATAACGTGGGAAAATTAAAAACCAGCAAGACACAGGCACCCCAACGTTTAGGGCTGCTCTGTTGACAAGAACCTCCACTTCGTTACACCTTAAATATCTCAGGATAGAGAAAAATGGATAAATAAGTTGTGGTCCTTATGTACAATGGAATATCACTCAGCCATGAAATCAACGTCATAAGGCTAGTAGCAGCATGATGAGTGGATTTAGGTACGACGATTCTAAGTGAAATAAGTCACACAGAAAAAGACACTTATCATAAGATATCACTTATAGAGGGAATGTAAAAACCGCTACCCTTGAACTGAATTACAAAACAGAACAGAGTCACACGTTTAGAAAACACACTATGGCTGCTTAACGGGAAAGGTGAGGTGGGGTGATGCATAAAACAAGGGTTTCAAATTAGCTCAGATACCGTTCCATAAACCCAATATGTAATAGACAAGACCTACTCCTTGCTCAGTGAATTGGACTCAACACCCCCTATTCACGGCCCAAGAATATATCTGACTAGTAAGAATCTTAAAACCTATGTATTGATATCTCTTTGTAAGTGAGTCAAGTGGGTGTAAAGTGGCATAAACACAGCAGTGAAAAGCAGCTAAACCCCATTATAAAAATCAATTACTTTTAAAAACCTGTGAAAAAAAGACAGTGAAAGAGAGAGAAATTCTTACAAAATTCGTTTAGGGGCAGTTATGCTACCTGGATTGACCATATCTAGACCCACAGCTGATTGAGACATAAGGGTGGACACTCTTGGGGCTGAGAGGTTTGGTGAGGTTGGGTGAGCAAACGCAGACCCTTTAAAGTAATACTGCGTGGTACCCATCCCATGGGTCCCAAATCTCCAGGTTCAAGGGCATCTTCCTACATCGAAAACATGCATGAGAAACCCAGAAGATGGTACACCGTGTGATCGGGAAAGGTTTCTAAAACGCACCTCATTTCTCATGTCCTTGTGCTCGGGTCCGCCATTCCAGCCGCTTTACAAGCAACCTCCCTCCTTGGAGAATCATCACCTTTAACCTCCTGTTCCGTACAGGTTGCAATTTGTCCTGAGGATGAACGGGAAGAGGGGAAAACAATGAGAGACTAGCTCTAGGTGTTGGGACAGGCACAGGTCACTCTATTTTCCCATCAGGAAGAAGAATTAACCACAGGCTCAGCCTGCCGCCCGGGACCAGAATAGGACCTGAAGCAATCCTGCGCTTTTGCGGCCAGCTCCCAAGAAAGCGAGTTGAAAAATGGAGCTCAGGGGCACTGCAATTCACAAACCTGCAGACTTATAAATGATCACTCTCGTCCAGAAATATATTGAGGGAAGGCAACGAAGAGGATTTGAAAGCAAGGCAGAATTGCAGGAAACAGATTTCAGGAGGGAGATTCGAATCGCCTTTAAAGCACAGGAAAAGCGGCAAAACCTCGTCAATGATGCCCTTGGCCAAAAAGGGCGTATGCGTTTTTTCCTGAATATATTCAGGAAAAAACGCATACGCCCTTTTTGGCCAACCAAGCAACCTGGAAAGGCAAATCAGCGCTACAAAGAAGTCTCGCTTCCCATCGGTCAAAAGGGCCATGCTGAATAAAGTGTCAAAATCAGAAATGCAGGACAGGCCATGGAGAAACGGGAGCCTTGCTACGCTGATGGGCGGGATGTAAATTGCCAACAGCCACTCTGGAGAAGTGAACGGTGTGTCCTGAAACATCTAAAAAACTCAGCTTAGAGAGCATAGGGCACTTCCACTCATGGGCGTATAACGTGGGAAAATTAAAAACCAGCAAGACACAGGCACCCCAACGTTTAGGGCTGCTCTGTTGACAAGAACCTCCACTTCGTTACACCTTAAATATCTCAGGATAGAGAAAAATGGATAAATAAGTTGTGGTCCTTATGTACAATGGAATATCACTCAGCCATGAAATCAACGTCATAAGGCTAGTAGCAGCATGATGAGTGGATTTAGGTACGACGATTCTAAGTGAAATAAGTCACACAGAAAAAGACACTTATCATAAGATATCACTTATAGAGGGAATGTAAAAACCGCTACCCTTGAACTGAATTACAAAACAGAACAGAGTCACACGTTTAGAAAACACACTATGGCTGCTTAACGGGAAAGGTGAGGTGGGGTGATGCATAAAACAAGGGTTTCAAATTAGCTCAGATACCGTTCCATAAACCCAATATGTAATAGACAAGACCTACTCCTTGCTCAGTGAATTGGACTCAACACCCCCTATTCACGGCCCAAGAATATATCTGACTAGTAAGAATCTTAAAACCTATGTATTGATATCTCTTTGTAAGTGAGTCAAGTGGGTGTAAAGTGGCATAAACACAGCAGTGAAAAGCAGCTAAACCCCATTATAAAAATCAATTACTTTTAAAAACCTGTGAAAAAAAGACAGTGAAAGAGAGAGAAATTCTTACAAAATTCGTTTAGGGGCAGTTATGCTACCTGGATTGACCATATCTAGACCCACAGCTGATTGAGACATAAGGGTGGACACTCTTGGGGCTGAGAGGTTTGGTGAGGTTGGGTGAGGAAACGCAGACCCTTTAAAGTAATACTCCGTGGTACCCATCCCATGGGTCCCAAATCTCCAGGTTCAAGGGCATCTTCCTACATCGAAAACATGCATGAGAAACCCAGAAGATGGTACACCGTGTGATCGAGAAAGGTTTCTAAAACGCACCTCATTTCTCATCTCCTTGTGCTCGGGTCCGCCATTCCAGCCGCTTTACTAGCAACCTCCCTCGTTGGAAAATCATCACCTTTAACCTCCTGTTCCGTACAGGTTGCAATTTGTCCTGAGGATGAACGGGAAGAGGGGAAAACAATGAGAGACTAGCTCTAGGTGTTGGGACAGGCACAGGTCACTCTATTTTCCCATCAGGAAGAAGAATTAACCACAGGCTCAGCCTGCCGTCCGGGACCAGAATAGGGCCTGAAGCAATCCTGCGCTTTTGCGGCCAGCTCCCAAGAAAGCGAGTTGAAAAATGGAGCTCAGGGGCACTGCAATTCACAAACCTGCAGACTTATAAATGATCACTCTCGTCCAGAAATATATTGAGGGAAGGCAACGAAGAGGATTTGAAAGCAAGGCAGAATTGCAGGAAACAGATTTCAGGAGGGAGATTCGAATCGCCTTTAAAGCACAGGAAAAGCGGCAAAACCTCGTCAATGATGCCCTTGGCCAAAAAGGGCGTATGCGTTTTTTCCTGAATATATTCAGGAAAAAACGCATACGCCCTTTTTGGCCAACCAAGCAACCTGGAAAGGCAAATCAGCGCTACAAAGAAGTCTCGCTTCCCATCGGTCAAAAGGGCCATGCTGAATAAAGTGTCAAAATCAGAAATGCAGGACAGGCCATGGAGAAACGGGAGCCTTGCTACGCTGATGGGCGGGATGTAAATTGCCAACAGCCACTCTGGAGAAGTGAACGGTGTGTCCTGAAACATCTAAAAAACTCAGCTTAGAGAGCATAGGGCACTTCCACTCATGGGCGTATAACGTGGGAAAATTAAAAACCAGCAAGACACAGGCACCCCAACGTTTAGGGCTGCTCTGTTGACAAGAACCTCCACATCGTTACACCTTAAATATCTCAGGATAGAGAAAAATGGATAAATAAGTTGTGGTCCTTATGTACAATGGAATATCACTCAGCCATGAAATCAACGTCATAAGGCTAGTAGCAGCATGATGAGTGGATTTAGGTACGACGATTCTAAGTGAAATAAGTCACACAGAAAAAGACACTTATCATAAGATATCACTTATAGAGGGAATGTAAAAACCGCTACCCTTGAACTGAATTACAAAACAGAACAGAGTCACACGTTTAGAAAACACACTATGGCTGCTTAACGGGAAAGGTGAGGTGGGGTGATGCATAAAACAAGGGTTTCAAATTAGCTCAGATACCGTTCCATAAACCCAATATGTAATAGACAAGACCTACTCCTTGCTCAGTGAATTGGACTCAACACCCCCTATTCACGGCCCAAGAATATATCTGACTAGTAAGAATCTTAAAACCTATGTATTGATATCTCTTTGTAAGTGAGTCAAGTGGGTGTAAAGTGGCATAAACACAGCAGTGAAAAGCAGCTAAACCCCATTATAAAAATCAATTACTTTTAAAAACCTGTGAAAAAAAGACAGTGAAAGAGAGAGAAATTCTTACAAAATTCGTTTAGGGGCAGTTATGCTACCTGGATTGACCATATCTAGACCCACAGCTGATTGAGACATAAGGGTGGACACTCTTGGGGCTGAGAGGTTTGGTGAGGTTGGGTGAGCAAACGCAGACCCTTTAAAGTAATACTGCGTGGTACCCATCCCATGGGTCCCAAATCTCCAGGTTCAAGGGCATCTTCCTACATCGAAAACATGCATGAGAAACCCAGAAGATGGTACACTGTGTGATCGGGAAAGGTTTCTAAAACGCACCTCATTTCTCATGTCCTTGTGCTCGGGTCCGCCATTCCAGCCGCTTTACAAGCAACCTCCCTCCTTGGAGAATCATCACCTTTAACCTCCTGTTCCGTACAGGTTGCAATTTGTCCTGAGGATGAACGGGAAGAGGGGAAAACAATGAGAGACTAGCTCTAGGTGTTGGGACAGGCACAGGTCACTCTATTTTCCCATCAGGAAGAAGAATTAAGCACAGGCTCAGCCTGCCGCCCGGAACCAGAATAGGACCTGAAGCAATCCTGCGCTTTTGCGGCCAGCTCCCAAGAAAGCGAGTTGAAAAATGGAGCTCAGGGGCACTGCAATTCACAAACCTGCAGACTTATAAATGATCACTCTCGTCCAGAAATATATTGAGGGAAGGCAACGAAGAGGATTTGAAAGCAAGGCAGAATTGCAGGAAACAGATTTCAGGAGGGAGATTCGAATCGCCTTTAAAGCACAGGAAAAGCGGCAAAACCTCGTCAATGATGCCCTTGGCCAAAAAGGGCGTATGCGTTTTTTCCTGAATATATTCAGGAAAAAACGCATACGCCCTTTTTGGCGAACTAAGCAACCTGGAAAGGCAAATCAGCGCTACAAAGAAGTCTCGCTTCCCATCGGTCAAAAGGGCCATGCTGAATAAAGTGTCAAAATCAGAAATGCAGGACAGGCCATGGAGAAACCGGAGCCTTGCTACGCTGATGGGCGGAATGTAAATTGCCAACAGCCACTTTGGAGAAGTGTACGGTGTGTCCTGAAACATCTAAAAAACTCAGCTTAGAGAGCATAGGGCACTTCCACTCATGGGCGTATAAAGTGGGAAAATTAAAAACCAGCAAGACACAGGCACCCCAACATTTAGAGCTGCTCTGTTGACAAGAACCTCCACTTCGTTACACCTTAAATATCCCAGGAAAGAGAAAAATGGATAAAGAAGTTGTGGTCCTTATGTACAATGGAATATCACTCAGCCATGAAATCAACGTCATAAGGCTAGTAGCAGCATGATGAGTGGATTTAGGTACTACGATTCTAAGTGAAATAAGTCACACAGAAAAAGACACTTATCATAAGATATCACTTATAGAGGGAATGTAAAAACCGCTACCCTTGAACTGAATTACAAAACAGAACAGAGTCACACGTTTAGAAAACACACTATGGCTGCTTAACGGGAAAGGTGAGGTGGGGTGATGCATAAAACAAGGGTTTCAAATTAGCTCAGATACCGTTCCATAAACCCAATATGTAATAGACAAGACCTACTCCTTGCTCAGTGAATTGGACTCAACACCCCCTATTCACGGCCCAAGAATATATCTGACTAGTAAGAATCTTAAAACCTATGTATTGATATCTCTCTGTAAGTGAGTCAAGTGGGTGTAAAGTGACATAAACACAGCAGTGAAAAGCAGCTAAACCCCATTATAAAAATCAATTACTTTTAAAAACCTGTGAAAAAAAGACAGTGAAAGAGAGAGAAATTCTTACAAAATTCGTTTATGGGCATTGATGCTACCTGGATTGACCATATCTAGACCCCCAGCTGATTGAGACATAAGGGTGGACACTCTTGGGGCTGAGAGGTTTGCTGAGGTTGGGTGAGGAAACGCAGACCCTTTAAAGTAATATTGCGTGGTACCCATCCCATGGGTCCCAAATCTGCAGGTTCAAGGGCATCTTCCTACATCGAAAACATGCATGAGAAACCCAGAAGATGGCACACTGTGTGATCGGGAAAGGTTTCTAAAACGCACCTCATTTCTCATCTCCTTGTGCTCGAATTCGCCATTCCAGCTGCTTTACTAGCAGTCTCCCTCATTGGAGAATCAGCACCTTTAACCTCCTGTTCCGTACAGGTTGCAATTTGTCCTGAGGATGAACGAGAAGAGGGGAAAACAATGAGAGACTAGCTCTAGGTGTTGGGACAGGCACAGGTCACTCTATTTTCCCATCAGGAAGAAGAATTAAGCACAGGCTCAGCCTGCCTCCCGGGACCAGAATAGGGCCTGAAGCAATCCTGCGCTTTTGCGGCCAGCTCCCAAGAAAGCGAGTTGAAAAATGGAGCTCAGGGGCACTGCAATTCACAAACCTGCAGACTTATAAATGATCACTCTCGTCCACAAATATATTGAGGGAAGGCAACGAAGAGGATTTGAAAGCAAGGCAGAATTGCAGGAAACAGATTTCAGGAGGGAGATTGGAATCGCCTTTAAAGCACAGGAAAAGCGGCAAAACCTCGACAATGATGCCCTTGGCCAAAAAGGGCGTATGCGTTTTTTCCTGAATATATTCAGGAAAAAACGCATACGCCCTTTTTGGCCAAGCAAGCAACCTAGAAAGGCAAATCAGCGCTACAAAGAAGTCTCACTTCCCATCGGTCAAAAGGGCCATGCTGAATAAAGTGTCAAAACCAGAAATGCAGGGCAGGCCATGGAGAAACGGGAGCCTTGCTACGCTGATGGGCGGGATGTAAATTGCCAACAGCCAATCTGGAGAAGTGTACGGTGTGTCCTGAAACATCTAAAAAACTCAGCTTAGAGAGCATAGGGCACTTCCACTCATGGGCGTATAAATTGGGAAAACTAAAAATCAGCAAGACACAGGCACCCCAACGTTTAGGGCTGCTCTGTTGACAAGAACCTCCACTTCGTTACACCTTAAATATCTCAGGATAGAGAAAAATGGATAAATAAGTGGTGGTCCTTATGTACAATGGAACATCACTCAGCCATGAAATCAACGTCATAAGGCTAGTAGCAGCAAGATGAGTGGATTTAGGTACGACGATTCTAAGTGAAATAAGTCACACAGAAAAAGACACTTATCATAACATATCACTTATAGAGTGAATGTAAAAACCGCTACTCTTGAACTGAATTACAAAACAGAACAGAGTCACACGTTTAGAAAACACACTGTGGCTGCTTAACGGGAAAGGTGAGGTGGGGTGATGCATAAAACAAGGGTTTCAAATTAGCTCAGAGACCGTTCCATAAACCCAATATGTAATAGACAAGACCTACTCCTTGCTCAGTGAATTGGACTCAACACCCCCTATTCACGGCCCAAGAATATATCTGACTAGTAAGAATCTTAAAACCTATGTATTGATATCTCTCTGTAAGTGAGTCAAGTGGGTGTAAAGTGGCATAAACACAGCAGTGAAAAGCAGCTAAACCCCATTATAAAAATCAATTACTTTTAAAAACCTGTGAAAAAAAGACAGTGAAAGAGAGAGAAATTCTTACAAAATTCGTTTAGGGGCAGTTATGCTACCTGGATTGACCATATCTAGACCCACAGCTGATTGAGACATAAGGGTGGACACTCTTGGGGCTGAGAGGTTTGGTGAGGTTGGGTGAGGAAACGCAGACCCTTTAAAGTAATACTGCGTGGTACCCATCCCATGGGTCCCAAATCTCCAGGTTCAAGGGCATCTTCCTACATCGAAAACATGCATGAGAAACCCAGAAGATGGTACACCGTGTGATCGAGAAAGGTTTCTAAAACGCACCTCATTTCTCATCTCCTTGTGCTCGGGTCGGCCATTCCAGCCGCTTTACTAGCAACTTCCCTCTTTGGAGAATCAGCACCTTTAACCTCCTTTTCCGTACAGGTTGCAATTTGTCCTGAGGATGAACGGGAAGAGGGGAAAACAATGAGAGACTAGCTCTAGGTGTTGGGACAGGCACAGGTCACTCTATTTTCCCATCAGGAAGAAGAATTAACCACAGGCTCAGCCTGCCGTCCGGGACCAGAATAGGGCCTGAAGCAATCCTGCGCTTTTGCGGCCAGCTCCCAAGAAAGCGAGTTGAAAAATGGAGCTCAGGGGCACTGCAATTCACAAACCTGCAGACTTATAAATGACCACTCTCGTCCACAAATATATTGAGGGAAGGCAACGAAGAGGATTTGAAAGCAAGGCAGAATTGCAGGAAACAGATTTCAGGAGGGAGATTCGAATCACAATTAAAGCACAGGAAAAGCGGCAAAACCTCGACAATGATGCCCTTGGCCAAAAAGGGCGTATGCGTTTTTTCCTGAATATATTCAGGAAAAAACGCATACGCCCTTTTTGGCCAACCAAGCAACCTGGAAAGGCAAATCAGCGCTACAAAGAACTCTCGCTTCCCATCGGTCAAAAGGGCCATGCTGAATAAAGTGTCAAAACCAGAAATGCAGGACAGGCCATGGAGAAACGGGAGCCTTGCTACGATGATGGGCGGGATGTAAATTGCCAACAGCCACTCTGGAGAAGTGTACGGTGTGTCCTGAAACATCTAAAAAACTCAGCTTAGAGAGCATAGGGCACTTCCACTCATGGGCGTATAAAGTGGGAAAATTAAAAACCAGCAAGACACAGGCACCCCAATGTTTAGGGCTTCTCTGTTGACAAGAACCTCCAACTTCGTTACACCATAAATATCCCAGGAAAGAGAAAAATGGATAAAGATGTTGTGGTCCTTATGTACAATGGAATATCACTCAGCCATGAAATCAACGTCATAAGGCTAGTAGCAGCATGATGAGTGGATTTAGGTACGACGATTCTAAGTGAAATAAGTCACACAGAAAAAGACACTTATCATAAGATATCACTAATAGAGGGAATGTAAAAACCGCTACCCTTGAACTGAATTACAAAACAGAACAGAGTCACACGTTTAGAAAACACACTATGGCTGCTTAACGGGAAAGGTGAGTTGGGGTGATGCATAAAACAAGGGTTTCAAATTAGCTCAGATACCGTTCCATAAACCCAATATGTACTAGACAAGACCTACTCCTTGCTCAGTGAATTGGACTCAAAACCCCCTATTCACGGCCCAAGAATATATCTGACTAGTAAGAATCTTAAAACCTATGTATTGATATCTCTCTGTAAGTGAGTCATGTGGGTGTAAAGTGACATAAACACAGCAGTGAAAAGCAGCTAAACCCCATTATAAAAATCAATTACTTTTAAAAACCTGTGAAAAAAAGACAGTGAAAGAGAGAGAAATTCTTACAAAATTCGTTTAGGGGCAGTTATGCTACCTGGATTGACCATATCTAGACCCACAGCTGATTGAGACATAAGGGTGGACACTCTTGGGGCTGAGAGGTTTGGTGAGGTTGGGTGAGGAAACGGAGACCCTTTAAAGTAATACTGCGTGGTACCCATCCCATGGGTTCCAAATATCCAGGTTCAAGGGCATCTTCCTACATCGAAAACATGCATGAGAAACCCAGAAGATGGTACACCGTGTGATCGCGAAAGGTTTCTAAAACGCACCACATTTCTCATCTCCTTGTGCTCGGGTTCGCCATTCCAGCTGCTTTACTAGCAACCTCCCTCCTTGGAGAATCATCACCTTTAACCTCCTGTACCGTACAGGTTGCAATTTGTCCTGAGGATGAACGAGAAGAGGGGAAAACAATGAGAGACTAGCTCTAGGTGTTGGGACAAGCACAGGTCACTCTATTTTCCCATCAGGAAGAAGAATTAAGCACAGGCTCAGCCTGCCTCCCGGGACCAGAATAGGGCCTGAAGCAATCCTGCGCTTTTGCGGTCAGCTCCCAAGAAAGCGAGTTGAAAAATGGAGCTCAGGGGCACTGCAATTCACAAACCTGCAGACTTATAAATGATCACTCTCGTCCACAAATATATTGAGGGAAGGCAACGAAGAGGATTTGAAAGCAAGGCAGAATTGCAGGAAACAGATTTCAGGAGGGAGATTCGAATCGCCTTTAAAGCACAGGAAAAGCGGCAAAACCTCGACAATGATGCCCTTGGCCAAAAAGGGCGTATGCGTTTTTTCCTGAATATATTCAGGAAAAAACGCATACGCCCTTTTTGGCCAAGCAAGCAACCTAGAAAGGCAAATCAGCGCTACAAAGAAGTCTCACTTCCCATCGGTCAAAAGGGCCATGCTGAATAAAGTGTCAAAACCAGAAATGCAGGGCAGGCCATGGAGAAACGGGAGCCTTGCTACGCTGATGGGCGGGATGTAAATTGCCAACAGCCAATCTGGAGAAGTGTACGGTGTGTCCTGAAACATCTAAAAAACTCAGCTTAGAGAGCATAGGGCACTTCCACTCATGGGCGTATAAATTGGGAAAACTAAAAATCAGCAAGACACAGGCACCCCAACGTTTAGGGCTGCTCTGTTGACAAGAACCTCCACTTCGTTACACCTTAAATATCTCAGGATAGAGAAAAATGGATAAATAAGTTGTGGTCCTTATGTACAATGGAACATCACTCAGCCATGAAATCAACGTCATAAGGCTAGTAGCAGCATGATGAGTGGATTTAGGTACGACGATTCTAAGTGAAATAAGTCACACAGAAAAAGACACTTATCATAAGATATCACTTATAGAGTGAATGTAAAAACCGCTACTCTTGAACTGAATTACAAAACAGAACAGAGTCACACGTTTAGAAAACACACTATGGCTGCTTAACGGGAAAGGTGAGGTGGGGTGATGCATAAAACAAGGGTTTCAAATTAGCTCAGATACCGTTCCATAAACCCAATATGTAATAGAAAAGACCTACTCCTTGCTCAGTGAATTGGACTCAACACCCCCTATTCACGGCCCAAGAATATATCTGACTAGTAAGAATCTTAAAACCTATGTATTGATATCTCTCTGTAAGTGAGTCAAGTGGGTGTAAAGTGGCATAAACACAGCAGTGAAAAGCAGCTAAACCCCATTATAAAAATCAATTACTTTTAAAAACCTGTGAAAAAAATACAGTGAAAGAGAGAGAAATTCTTACAAAATTCGTTTAGGGGCAGTTATGCTACCTGGATTGACCATATCTAGACCCACAGCTGATTGAGACATAAGGGTGGACACTCTTGGGGCTGAGAGGTTTGGTGAGGTTGGGTGAGGAAACGCAGACCCTTTAAAGTAATACTGCGTGGTACCCATCCCATGGGTCCCAAATCTCCAGGTTCAAGGGCATCTTCCTACATCGAAAACATGCATGAGAAACCCAGAAGATGGTACACCGTGTGATCGAGAAAGGTTTCTAAAACGCACCTCATTTCTCATCTCCTTGTGCTCGGGTCGGCCATTCCAGCCGCTTTACTAGCAACTTCCCTCCTTGGAGAATCAGCACCTTTAACCTCCTTTTCCGTACAGGTTGCAATTTGTCCTGAGGATGAACGGGAAGAGGGGAAAACAATGAGAGACTAGCTCTAGGTGTTGGGACAGGCACAGGTCACTCTATTTTCCCATCAGGAAGAAGAATTAACCACAGGCTCAGCCTGCCGTCCGGGACCAGAATAGGGCCTGAAGCAATCCTGCGCTTTTGCGGCCAGCTCCCAAGAAAGCGAGTTGAAAAATGGAGCTCAGGGGCACTGCAATTCACAAACCTGCAGACTTATAAATGACCACTCTCGTCCAGAAATATATTGAGGGAAGGCAACGAAGAGGATTTGAAAGCAAGGCAGAATTGCAGGAAACAGATTTCAGGAGGGAGATTCGAATCGCCTTTAAAGCACAGGAAAAGCGGCAAAACCTCGACAATGATGCCCTTGGCCAAAGAGGGCGTATGCGTTTTTTCCTGAATATATTCAGGAAAAAACGCATACGCCATCTTTCGCCAATCAAGCCACCTGGAAAGGCAAATCAGCGCTACAAAGAAGTCTCGCTTCGCATCGGTCAAAAGGGCCATGCTGAATAAAGTGTCAAAACCAGAAATGCAGGGCAGGCCATGGAGAAACGGGAGCCTTTCTACGCTGATGGGCGGGATGTAAATTGCCAACAGCCACTCTGGAGAAGTGTACGGTGTGTCCTGAAACATCTAAAAAACTCAGCTTAGAGAGCATAGGGCACTTCCACTCTTGGGCGTATATAGTGGGAAAATTAAAAACAAGCAAAACACAGGCACCCCAACGTTTAGGGCTGCTCTGTTGACAAGAACCTCCAACTTCGTTACACCTTAAATATCCCAGGAAAGAGAAAAATGGATAAAGATGTTGTGGTCCTTATGTACAATGGAATATCACTCAGCCATGAAATCAACGTCATAAGGCTAGTAGCAGCATGATGAGTGGATTTAGGTACGACGATTCTAAGTGAAATAAGTCACACAGAAAAAGACACTTACCATAAGATATCACTTATAGAGGGAATGTAAAAACCGCTACCCTTGAACTGAATTACAAAACAGAACAGAGTCACACGTTTAGAAAACACACTATGGCTGCTTAACGGGAAAGGTGAGGTGGGGTGATGCATAAAACAAGGGTTTCAAATTAGCTCAGATACCGTTCCATAAACCCAATATGTACTAGACAAGACCTACTCCTTGCTCAGTGAATTGGACTCAACACCCCCTATTCACGGCCCAAGAATATATCTGACTAGTAAGAATCTTAAAACCTATGTATTGATATCTCTTTGTAAGTGAGTCAAGTGGGTGTAAAGTGGCATAACCACAGCAGTGAAAAGCAGCTAAACCCCATTATAAAAATCAATTACTTTTAAAAACCTGTGAAAAAAAGACAGTGAAAGAGAGAGAAATTCTTACAAAATTCGTTTAGGGGCAGTTATGCTACCTGGATTGACCATATCTAGACCCACAGCTGATTGAGACATAAGGGTGGACACTCTTGGGGCTGAGAGGTTTCCTGAGGTTGGGTGAGGAAACGCAGACCCTTTAAAGTAATATTGCGTGGTACCCATCCCATGGGTCCCAAATCTCCAGGTTCAAGGGCATCTTCCTACATCGAAAACATGCATGAGAAACCCAGAAGATGGCACACTGTGTGATCGGGAAAGGTTTCTAAAACGCACCTCATTTCTCATCTCCTTGTGCTCGAATTCGCCATTCCACCTGCTTTACTAGCAGTCTCCCTCATTGGAGAATCAGCACCTTTAACCTCCTGTTCCGTACAGGTTGCAATTTGTCCTGAGGATGAACGGGAAAAGGGGGAAACAATGAGAGTCTAGCTCTAGGTGTTGGGACAGGCACAGGTCACTCTATTTTCCCATCAGGAAGAAGAATTAAGCACAAGCTCAGCCTGCCGCCCGGAACCAGAATAGGGCCTGAAGCAATCCTGCGCTTTTGCGGCCAGCTCCCAAGAAAGCGAGTTGAAAAATGGAGCTCAGGGGCACTGCAATTCACAAACCTGCAGGCTTATAAATGACCACTCTCGTCCACAAATATACTGAGGGAAGGCAACGAAGAGGATTTGAAAGCAAGGCAGAATTGCAGGAAACAGATTTCAGGAGGGAGATTCGAATCGCCTTGAAAGCACAGGAAGAGCGGCAAAACCCCGACAATGATGCCCTTGGCCAAAAAGGGCGTATGCGTTTTTTCCTGAATATATTCAGGAAAAAACGCATACGCCCTTTTTGGCCAAGCAAGCAACCTGGAAAGGCAAATCAGCGCTACAAAGAAGTCTCGCTTCCCATCGGTCAAAAGGGCCATGCTGAATAAAGTGTCAAAACCAGAAATGCAGGGCAGGCCATGGAGAAACGGGAGGCTTGCTACGCTGATGGGCGGGATGTAAATTGCCAACAGCCACTCTGGAGAAGTGTACGGTGTGTCGTGAAACATCTAAAAAACTCAGCTTAGAGAGCATAGGGCACTTCCACTCATGGGCGTATAAAGTGGGAAAATTAAAAACCAGCAAGACACAGGCACCCCAAAGTTTAGGGCTGCTCTGTTGACAAGAACCTCCAACTTCGTTACACCTTAAATATCCCAGGAAAGAGAAAAATGGATAAAGATGTTGTGGTCCTTATGTACAATGGAATATCACTCAGCCATGAAATCAACGTCATAAGGCTAGTAGCAGCATGATGAGTGGATTTAGGTACGACGATTCTAAGTGAAATAAGTCACACAGAAAAAGACACTTATCATAAGATATCACTTATAGAGGGAATGTAAAAACCGCTACCCTTGAAGTGAATTACAAAACAGAACAGAGTCACACGTTTAGAAAACACACTATGGCTGCTTAACGGGAAAGGTGAGGTGGGGTGATGCATAAAACAAGGGTTTCAAATTAGCTCAGATACCGTTCCATAAACCCAATATGTAATAGACAAGACCTACTCCTTGCTCAGTGAATTGGACTCAACACCCCCTATTCACGGCCCAAGAATATATCTGACTAGTAAGAATCTTAAAACCTATGTATTGATATCTCTCTGTAAGTGAGTCAAGTGGGTGTAAAGTGGAATAAACACAGCAGTGAAAAGCAGCTAAACCCCATTATAAAAATCAATTACTTTTAAAAACCTGTGAAAAAAAGACAGTGAAAGAGAGAGAAATTCTTACAAAATTCGTTTAGGGGCAGTGATGCTACCTGGATTGACCATATCTAGACCCACAGCTCATTGAGACATAAGGGTGGACACTCTTGGGGCTGAGAGGTTTGGTGAGGTTGGGTGAGGAAACGCAGACCCTTTAAAGTAATACTCCGTGGTACCCAACCCATGGGTCCCAAATCTCCAGGTTCAAGGGCATCTTCCTACATCGAAAACATGCATGAGAAACCCAGAAGATGGTACACCGTGTGATCGAGAAAGGTTTCTAAAACGCACCTCATTTCTCATCTCCTTGTGCTCGGGTCCGCCATTCCAGCCGCTTTACTAGCAACCTCCCTCCTTGGAAAATCATCACCTTTAACCTCCTGTTCCGTACAGGTTGCAATTTGTCCTGAGGATGAACGGGAAGAGGGGAAAACAATGAGAGACTAGCTCTAGGTGTTGGGACAGGCACAGGTCACTCTATTTTCCCATCAGGAAGAGGAATTAACCACAGGCTCAGCCTGCCGCCCGGGACCAGAATAGGGCCTGAAGCAATCCTGCGCTTTTGCGGCCAGCTCCCAAGAAAGCGAGTTGAAAAATGGAGCTCAGGGGCACTGCAATTCACAAACCTGCAGACTTATAAATGACCACTCTCGTCCACAAATATATTGAGGGAAGGCAACGAAGAGGATTTGAAAGCAAGGCAGAATTGCAGGAAACAGATTTCAGGAGGGAGATTCGAATCGCCTTTAAAGCACAGGAACAGCGGCAAAACCTCGACAATGATGCCCTTGGCCAAAGAGGGCGTATGCGTTTTTTCCTGAATATATTCAGGAAAAAACGCATACGCCCTCTTTCGCCAACAAAGCCACCTGGAAAGGCAAATCAGCGCTACAAAGAAGTCTCGCTTCCCATCGGTCAAAAGGGCCATGCTGAATAAAGTGTCAAAACCAGAAATGCAGGGCAGGCCATGGAGAAACGGGAGCCTTGCTACGCTGATGGGCGGGATGTAAAATGCCAACAGCCACTCTGGAGAAGTGTACGGTGTGTCCTGAAACATCTAAAAAACTCAGCTTAGAGAGCATAGGGCACTTCCACTCTTGGGCGTATATAGTGGGAAAATTAAAAACAAGCAAAACACAGGCACCCCAACGTTTAGGGCTGCTCTGTTGACAAGAACCTCCAACTTCGTTACACCTTAAATATCCCAGGAAAGAGAAAAATGGATAAAGATGTTGTGGTCCTTATGTACAATGGAATATCACTCAGCCATGAAATCAACGTCATAAGGCTAGTAGCAGCATGATGAGTGGATTTAGGTACAACGATTCTAAGTGAAATAAGTCACACAGAAAAAGACACTTACCATAAGATATCACTTATAGAGGGAATGTAAAAACCGCTACCCTTGAACTGAATTACAAAACAGAACAGAGTCACACGTTTAGAAAACACACTATGGCTGCTTAACGGGAAAGGTGAGGTGGGGTGATGCATAAAACAAGGGTTTCAAATTAGCTCAGATACCGTTCCATAAACCCAATATGTACTAGACAAGACCTACTCCTTGCTCAGTGAATTGGACTCAACACCCCCTATTCACGGCCCAAGAATATATCTGACTAGTAAGAATCTTAAAACCTATGTATTGATATCTCTTTGTAAGTGAGTCAAGTGGGTGTAAAGTGGCATAAACACAGCAGTGAAAAGCAGCTAAACCCCATTATAAAAATCAATTACTTTTAAAAACCTGTGAAAAAAAGACAGTGAAAGAGAGAGAAATTCTTACAAAATTCGTTTAGGGGCAGTTATGCTACCTGGATTGACCATATCTAGACCCACAGCTGATTGAGACATAAGGGTGGACACTCTTGGGGCTGAGAGGTTTGCTGAGGTTGGGTGAGGAAACGCAGACCCTTTAAAGTAATATTGCGTGGTACCCATCCCATGGGTCCCAAATCTCCAGGTTCAAGGGCATCTTCCTACATCGAAAACATGCATGAGAAACCCAGAAGATGGCACACTGTGTGATCGGGAAAGGTTTCTAAAACGCACCTCATTTCTCATCTCCTTGTGCTCGAATTCGCCATTCCACCTGCTTTACTAGCAGTCTCCCTCATTGGAGAATCAGCACCTTTAACCTCCTGTTCCGTACAGGTTGCAATTTGTCCTGAGGATGAACGGGAAAAGGGGGAAACAATGAGAGTCTAGCTCTAGGTGTTGGGACAGGCACAGGTCACTCTATTTTCCCATCAGGAAGAAGAATTAAGCACAGGCTCAGCCTGCCGCCCGGAACCAGAATAGGGCCTGAAGCAATCCTGCGCTTTTGCGGCCAGCTCCCAAGAAAGCGAGTTGAAAAATTCAGCTCAGGGGCACTGCAATTCACAAACCTGCAGACTTATAAATGACCACTCTCGTCCACAAATATACTGAGGGAAGGCAACGAAGAGGATTTGAAAGCAAGGCAGAATTGCAGGAAACAGATTTCAGGAGGGAGATTCGAATCGCCTTGAAAGCACAGGAAGAGCGGCAAAACCCCGACAATGATGCCCTTGGCCAAAAAGGGCGTATGCGTTTTTTCCTGAATATATTCAGGAAAAAACGCATACGCCCTTTTTGGCCAAGCAAGCAACCTGGAAAGGCAAATCAGCGCTACAAAGAAGTCTCGCTTCCCATCGGTCAAAAGGGCCATGCTGAATAAAGTGTCAAAAGCAGAAATGCAGGGCAGGCCATGGAGAAACGGGAGGCTTGCTACGCTGATGGGCGGGATATAAATTGCCAACAGCCACTCTGGAGAAGTGTACGGTGTGTCGTGAAACATCTAAAAAACTCAGCTTAGAGAGCATAGGGCACTTCCACTCATGGGCGTATAAAGTGGGAAAATTAAAAACCAGCAAGACACAGGCACCCCAAAGTTTAGGGCTGCTCTGTTGACAAGAACCTCCAACTTCGTTACACCTTAAATATCCCAGGAAAGAGAAAAATGGATAAAGATGTTGTGGTCCTTATGTACAATGGAATATCACTCAGCCATGAAATCAACGTCATAAGGCTAGTAGCAGCATGATGAGTGGATTTAGGTACGACGATTCTAAGTGAAATAAGTCACACAGAAAAAGACACTTATCATAAGATATCACTTATAGAGGGAATGTAAAAACCGCTACCCTTGAAGTGAATTACAAAACAGAACAGAGTCACACGTTTAGAAAACACACTATGGCTGCTTAACGGGAAAGGTGAGGTGGGGTGATGCATAAAACAAGGGTTTCAAATTAGCTCAGATACCGTTCCATAAACCCAATATGTAATAGACAAGACCTACTCCTTGCTCAGTGAATTGGACTCAACACCCCCTATTCACGGCCCAAGAATATATCTGACTAGTAAAAATCTTAAAACCTATGTATTGATATCTCTCTGTAAGTTAGTCAAGTGGGTGTAAAGTGGAATAAACACAGCAGTGAAAAGCAGCTAAACCCCATTATAAAAATCAATTACTTTTAAAAACCTGTGAAAAAAAGACAGTGAAAGAGAGAGAAATTCTTACAAAATTCGTTCAGGGGCAGTGATGCTACCTGGATTGACCATATCTAGACCCACAGCTCATTGAGACATAAGGGTGGACACTCTTGGGGCTGAGAGGTTTGGTGAGGTTGGGTTAGGAAACGCAGACCCTTTGAAGTAATACTCCGTGGTACCCATCCCATGGGTCCCAAATCTCCAGGTTCAAGGGCATCTTCCTACATCGAAAACATGCATGAGAAACCCAGAAGATGGTACACCGTGTGATCGAGAAAGGTTTCTAAAACGCACCTCATTTCTCATCTCCTTGTGCTCGGGTCCGCCATTCCAGCCGCTTTACTAGTAACCTCCCTCCTTGGAAAATCATCACCTTTAACCTCCTGTTCCGTACAGGTTGCAATTTGTCCTGAGGATGAACGGGAAGAGGGGAAAACAATGAGAGACTAGCTCTAGGTGTTGGGACAGGCACAGGTCACTCTATTTTCCCATCAGGAAGAAGAATTAACCACAGGCTCAGCCTGCCGCCCGGGACCAGAATAGGGCCTGAAGCAATCCTGCGCTTTTGCGGCCAGCTCCCAAGAAAGCGAGTTGAAAAATGGAGCTCAGGGGCACTGCAATTCACAAACCTGCAGACTTATAAATGACCACTCTCGTCCACAAATATATTGAGGGAAGGCAACGAAGAGGATTTGAAAGCAAGGCAGAATTGCAGGAAACAGATTTCAGGAGGGAGATTCGAATCACCATTAAAGCACAGGAAAAGCGGCAAAACCTCGACAATGATGCCCTTGGCCAAAAAGGGCGTATGCGTTTTTTCCTGAATATATTCAGGAAAAAACGCATACGCCCTTTTTGGCCAACCAAGCAACCTGGAAAGGCAAATCAGCGCTAAAAAGAAGTCTCGCTTCCCATCGGTCAAAAGGGCCATGCTGAATAAAGTGTCAAAACCAGAAATGCAGGGCAGGCCATGAGGAAACGGGAGCCTTGCTACGCTGATGGGCGGGATGTAAATTGCCAACAGCCACTCTGGAGAAGTGTACGGTGTGTCCTGAAACATCTAAAAAACTCAGTTTAGACAGCATAGGGCAGTTCCACTCATGGGCGTATAATTTGGGAAAACTAAAAATCAGCATGACACAGGCACCCCAACGTTAAGGGCTGCTCTGTTGACAAGAACCTCCACTTCGTTACACCTTACATACCTCAGGAAAGAGAAAAATGGATAAAGAAGTTGTGGTCCTTATGTACAATGGAATATCACTCAACCATGAAATCAACGTCATAAGGCTAGCAGCAGCATGATGAGTGGATTTAGGTACGACGATTCTAAGTGAAATAAGTCACACAGAAAAAGACACTTATCATAAGATATCACTTATAGAGGGAATGTAAAAACCGCTACCCTTGAACTGAATTACAAAACAGAACAGAGTCACACGTTTAGAAAACACACTATGGCTGCTTAACGGGAAAGGTGAGGTGGGGTGATGCATAAAACAAGGGTTTCAAATTAGCTCAGATACCGTTCCATAAACCCAATATGTAATAGACAAAGACCTACTCCTTGCTCAGTGAATTGGACTCAACACCCCCTATTCACGGCCCAAGAATATATCTGACTAGTAAGAATCTTAAAACCTATGTATTGATATCTCTTAGTAAGTGAGTGAAGTGGGTGTAAAGTGGCATAAACACAGCAGTGAAAAGCAGCTAAACCCCATTATAAAAATCAATTACTTTTAAAAACCTGTGAAAAAAAGACAGTGAAAGAGAGAGAAATTCTTACAAAATTCGTTCAGGGGCAGTTATGCTACCTGGATTGACCATATCTAGACCCACAGCTGATTGAGACATAAGGGTGGACACTCTTGGGGCTGAGAGGTTTGGTGAGATTGGGTGAGCAAACGCAGACCCTTTAAAGTAATAGTGCGTGGTACCCATCCCATGGGTCCCAAATCTCCAGGTTCAAGGGCATCTTCCTACATCGAAAACGTGCATGAGAAACCCAGAAGATGGTACACTGTGTGATCGGGAAAGGTTTCTAAAACGCACCTCATTTCTCATGTCCTTGTGCTCGGGTTCGCCATTCCAGCCGCATTACTAGCAATCTCCCTCCTTGGAGAATCAGCACCTTTAACCTCCTGTTCCGTACAGGTTGCAATTTGTCCTGAGGATGAACGGGCAGAGGGGAAAACAATGAGAGACTAGCTCTAGGTGTTGGGACAGGCACAGGTCACTCTATTTTCCCATCAGGAAGAAGAATTAACCACAGGCTCAGCCTGCCGTCCGGGACCAGAATAGGGCCTGAAGCAATCCTGCGCTTTTGCGGCCAGCTCCCAAGAAAGCGAGTTGAAAAATGGAGCTCAAGGGCACTGCAATTCACAAACCTGCAGACTTATAAATGACCACTCTCGTCCAAAAATATATTGAGGGAAGGCAACGAAGAGGATTTGAAAGCAAGGCAGAATTGCAGGAAACAGATTTCAGGAGGGAGATTCGAATCAACATTAAAGCACAGGAAAAGCGGCAAAACCTCGACAATGATGCCCTTGGCCAAAAAGGGCGTATGCGTTTTTTCCTGAATATATTCAGGAAAAAACGCATACGCCCTTTTTGGCCAACCAAGCAACCTGGAAAGGCAAATCAGCGCTATAAAGAAGTCTCGCTTCCCATCGGTCAAAAGGGCCAAGCTGAATAAAGTGTCTAAACCAGAAATGCAGGGCAGGCCATGGAGAAACGGGAGCCTTGCTACGCTGATGGGCGGGATGTAAATTGCCAACAGCCACTCTGGAGAAGTGTACGGTGTGTCCTGAAACATCTAAAAAACTCAGCTTAGAGAGCATAGGGCACTTCCACTCATGGGCGTATAAATTGGGAAAACTAAAAATCAGCAAGACACAGGCACCCCAACGTTTAGGGCTGCTCTGTTGACAAGAACCTCCACTTCGTTACACCTTAAATATCTCAGGAAAGAGAAAGATGGATAAATAAGTTGTGGTCCTTATGTACAATGGAATATCACTCAGCCATGAAATCAACGTCATAAGGCTAGTAGCAGCATGATGAGAGGATTTAGGTACGACGATTCTAAGTGAAATAAGTCACACAGAAAAAGACACTTATCATAAGATATCACTTATAGAGGGAATGTAAAAACCGCTACCCTTGAACTGAATTACAAAACAGAACAGAGTCACACGTTTAGAAAACACACTATGGCTGCTTAACGGGAAAGGTGAGGTGGGGTGATGCATAAAACAAGGGTTTCAAATTAGCTCAGATACCGTTCCATAAACCCAATATGTAATAGACAAGACCTACTCCTTGCTCAGTGAATTGGACTCGACACCCCCTATTAACGGCCCAAGAATATATCTGACTAGTAAGAATCTTAAAACCTATGTATTGATATCTCTCTGTAAGTGAGTCAAGTGGGTGTAAAGTGACATAAACACAGCAGTGAAAAGCAGCTAAACCCCATTATAAAAATCAATTACTTTTAAAATCCTGTGAAACAAAGACAGTGAAAGAGAGAGAAATTCTTACAAAATTCGTTCAGGGGCTGTGATGCCACCTGGATTGACCATGTATAGACCCACAGCTGATTGAGACATAAGGGTGGACACTCTTGGGGCTGAGAGGTTTGGTGAGGTTGGGTGAGGAAACGCAGACCCTTTAAAGTAATAGTGCGTGGTACCCATCCCATGGGTCCCAAATCTCCAGGTTCAAGGGCATCTTCCTACATCGAAAACGTGCATGAGAAACCCAGAAGATGGTACACCGTGTGATCGGGAAAGGTTTCTAAAACACACCTCATTTCTCATCTCCTTGTGCTCGGGTTCGCCATTCCAGCCGCTTTACTAGCAATCTCCCTCCTTGGAGAATCAGCACCTTTAACCTCCTGTTCCGTACAGGTTGCAATTTGTCCTGAGGATAAACGGGAAGAGGGGGAACCAATGAGAGACTAGCTCTAGGTGTTGGGACAGGCACAGGTCACTCTATTTTCCCATCAGGAAGAAGAATTAAGCACAGGCTCAGCCTGCCGCCCGGGACCGGAATAGGGCCTGAAGCAAACCTGCGCTTTTGCGGCCAGCTCCCAAGAAAGCGAGTTGAAAAATGGAGCTCAGGCGCACTGCAATTCACAAACCTGCAGACTTATAAATGTTCACTCTCGTCCACAAATATATTGAGGGAAGGGAACGAAGAGGATTTGAAAGCAAGGCAGAATTGCAGGAAACAGATTTCAGGAGGGAGATTCGAATCGCCTTTAAAGCACAAGAAAAGCGGCAAAACCTCGACAATGATGCTCTTGGCCAAAAACGGCGTATGCGTTTTTTCCTGAATATATTCAGGAAAAAACGCATACGCCCTTTTTGGCCAAGCAAGCAACCTGGAAAGGCAAATCAGCGCTACAAAGAAGTCTCGCTTCCCATCGGTCAAAAGGGCCAAGCTGAATAAAGTGTCAAAACCAGAAATGCAGGGCAGGCCATGGAGAAACGGGAGCCTTGCTACGCTGATGGGCGGGATGTAAATTGCCAACAGCCACTCTGGAGAAGTGTACGGTGTGTCCTGAAACATCTAAAAAACTCAGCTTAGAGAGCATAGGGCACTTCCACTCATGGGCGTATAAATTGGGAAAACTAAAAATCAGCAAGACACAGGCACCCCAACGTTTAGGGCTGCTCTGTTGACAAGAACCTCCACTTCGTTACACCTTAAATATCTCAGGAAAGAGAAAGATGGATAAATAAGTTGTGGTCCTTATGTACAATGGAATATCACTCAGCCATGAAATCAACGTCATAAGGCTTGTAGCAGCATGATGAGAGGATTTAGGTACGACGATTCTAAGTGAAATAAGTCACAGAGAAAAAGACACTTATCATAAGATATCACTTATAGAGGGAATGTAAAAACCGCTACCCTTGAACTGAATTACAAAACAGAACAGAGTCACACGTTTAGAAAACACACTATGGCTGCTTAACGGGAAAGGTGAGGTGGGGTGATGCATAAAACAAGGGTTTCAAATTGGCTCAGATACCGTTCCATAAACCCAATATGTAATAGACAAGACCTACTCCTTGCTCAGTGAATTGGACTCGACACCCCCTATTCACGGCCCAAGAATATATCTGACTAGTAAGAATCTTAAAACCTATGTATTGATATCTCTCTGTAAGTGAGTCAAGTGGGTGTAAAGTGACATAAACACAGCAGTGAAAAGCAGGTAAACCCCATTATAAAAATCAATTACTTTTAAAAACCTGTGAAACAAAGACAGTGAAAGAGAGAGAAATTCTTAGAAAATTCGTTCAGGGGCTGTGATGCCACCTGGATTGACCATGTATAGACCCACAGCTGATTGAGACATAAGGGTGGACACTCTTGGGGCTGAGAGGTTTGGTGAGGTTGGGTGAGCAAACGCAGACCCTTTAAAGTAATACTGCGTGGTACCCATCCCATGGGTCCCAAATCTCCAGGTTCAAGGGCATCTTCCTACATCGAAACCATGCATGAGAAACCCAGAAGATGGTACACCGTGTGATCGGGAAAGGTTTTTAAAACACACCTCATTTCTCATCTCCTTGTGCTCGGGTTCGCCATTCCAGCCGCTTTACTAGCAATCTCCCTCCTTGGAGAATCAGCACCTTTAACCTCCTGTTCCGTACAGGTTGCAATTTGTCCTGAGGATGAACGGGAAGAGGGGGAACCAATGAGAGACTAGCTCTAGGTGTTGGGACAGGCACAGGTCACTCTATTTTCCCATCAGGAAGAAGAATTAAGCACAGGCTCAGCCTGCCGCCCGGGACCAGAATAGGGCCTGAAGCAATCCTGCGCTTTTGCGGCCAGCTCCCAAGAAAGCGAGTTGAAAAATGGAGCTCAGGGGCACTGCAATTCACAAACCTGCAGACTTATAAATGATCACTCTCGTCCACAAATATATTGAGGGAAGGCAACGAAGAGGATTTGAAAGCAAGGCAGAATTGCAGGAAACAGATTTCAGGAGGGAGATTCGAATCGCCTTTAAAGCACAAGAAAAGCGGCAAAACCTCGACAATGATGCCCTTGGCCAAAAACGGCGTATGCGTTTTTTCCTGAATATATTCAGGAAAAAACGCATACGCCCTTTTTGGCCAACCAAGCAACCTGGAAAGGCAAATCAGCGCTACAAAGAAGTCTCGCTTCCCATCGGTCAAAAGGGCCAAGCTGAATAAAGTGTCAAAACCAGAAATGCAGGGCAGGCCATGGAGAAACGGGAGCCTTGCTACGCTGATGGGCGGGATGTAAATTGCCAACAGCCACTCTGGAGAAGTGTACGGTGTGTCCTGAAACATCTAAAAAACTCAGCTTAGAGAGCATAGGGCACTTCCACTCATGGGCGTATAAATTGGGAAAACTAAAAATCAGCAAGACACAGGCACCCCAACGTTTAGGGCTGCTCTGTTGACAAGAACCTCCACTTCGTTACACCTTAAATATCTCAGGAAAGAGAAAGATGGATAAATAAGTTGTGGTCCTTATGTACAAAGGAATATCACTCAGCCATGAAATCAACGTCATAAGGCTAGTAGCAGCATGATGAGTGGATTTAGGTACGACGATTTTAAGTGAAATAAGTCACAGAGAAAAAGACACTTATCATAAGATATCACTTATAGAGGGAATGTAAAAACCGCTACCCTTGAACTGAATTACAAAACAGAACAGAGTCACACGTTTAGAAAACACACTATGGCTGCTTCACGGGAAAGGTGAGGTGGGGTGATGCATAAAACAAGGGTTTCAAATTAGCTCAGATACCGTTCCATAAACCCAATGTGTAACAGACAAGACCTACTCCTTGCTCAGTGAATTGGACTCAACACCCCCTATTCACGGCCCAAGAATATATCTTACTAGTAAGAATCTTAAAACCTATGTATTGATATCTCTCTGTAAGAGAGTCAGGTGGGTGTAAAGTGACATAAACACAGCAGTGAAAAGCAGCTAAACCCCATTATAAAAATCAATTACTTTTAAAAACCTGTGAAACAAAGACAGTGAAAGAGAGAGAAATTCTTACAAAATTCGTTCAGGGGCTGTGATGCCACCTGGATTGACCATGTATAGACCCACAGCTGATTGAGACATAAGGGTGGACACTCTTGGGGCTGAGAGGTTTGCTGAGGTTGGGTGAGCAAACGCAGACCCTTTAAAGTAATACTGCGTGCTACCCATCCCATGGGTCCCAAATCTCCAGGTTCAAGGGCACCTTCCTACATCGAAAACATGCATGAGAAACCCAGAAGATGGTACACCGTGTGACCGGGAAAGGTTTCTAAAACGCACCTCATTTCTCATCTCCTTGTGTTCGGGTTCGCCATTCCAGCCGCTTTACTAGCAATCTCCCTCCTTGGAGAATCAGCACCTTTAACCTCCTGTTCCGTACAGGTTGCAATTTGTCCTGAGGATTAACGGGAAGAGGGGGAACCAATGAGAGACTAGCTCTAGGTGTTGGGACAGGCACAGGTCACTCTATTTTCCCATCAGGAAGAAGAATTAAGCACAGGCTCAGCCTGCCGCCCGGGACCAGAATAGGGCCTGAAGCAATCCTGCGCTTTTGCGGCCAGCTCCCAAGAAAGCGAGTTGAAAAATGGAGCTCAGGGGCACTGCAATTCACAAACCTGCAGACTTATAAATGATCACTCTCGTCCACAAATATATTGAGGGAAGGCAACGAAGAGGATTTGAAAGCAAGGCAGAATTGCAGGAAACAGATTTCAGGAGGGAGAGTCAAATCGCCTTTAAAGCACAGAAAAAGCGGCAAAACCTCGACAAGATGCCCTTTTTGGCCAACCAAGCAACCTGGAAAGGCAAATCAGCGCTACAAAGAAGTCTCGCTTCCCATCGGTCGAAAGGGCCATGCTGAATAAAGTGTCAAAACCAGAAATGCAGGGCAGGCCATGTGGAAACGGGAGCCTTGTTACTATGATGGGCGGGATGTAAATTGCCAACAGCCACTCTGGAGAAGTGTACGATGTGTCCTGAAACATCTAAAAAAATCAGCTTAGAGAGCATAGGGCACTTCCACTCATGGGCGAATAAAGTGGGAAAATTAAAAACCAGCAAGACACAGGCAACCCAAAGTTTAGGGCTGCTCTGTTGACAAGAACCTCCAACTTCGTTACACCTTAAATATCCCAGGAAAGAGAAAAATGGATAAAGAAGTTGTGGTCCTTATGTACAATGGAATATCACTCAGCCATGAAATCAACGTCATAAGGCTAGTAGCAGCATGATGAGTGGATTTAGGTACGACGATTCTAAGTGAAATAAGTCACACAGAAAAAGACACTTATCATAAGATATCACTTATAGAGGGAATGAAAAAACCGCTACCCTTGAACTGAATTACAAAACAGAACAGAGTCACACGTTTAGAAAACACACAATGGCTGCTTAACGGGAAAGGTGAGGTGGGGTGATGAATAAAACAAGGGTTTCAAATTAGCTCAGATACCGTTCCATAAACCCAATATGTACTAGACAAGACCTACTCCTTGCTCAGTGAATTGGACTCAAAACCCCCTATTCACGGCCCAAGAATATATCTGACTAGTAAGAATCTTAAAACCTATGTATTGATATCTCTCTGTAAGTGAGTCAAGTGGGTGTGAAGTGACATAAACACAGCAGTGAAAAGCAGCTAAACCCCATTATAAAAATCAATTACTTTTAAAAACCTGTGAAAAAAAGACAGTGAAAGAGAGAGAAATTCTTACAAAATTCGTTTAGGGGCAGTTATGCTACCTGGATTGACCATATCTAGACCCACAGCTGATTGAGACATAAGGGTGGACACTCTTGGGGATGAGAGGTTTGGTGAGGTTGGGTGAGGAAACGCAGACCCTTTAAAGTAATACTGCGTGGTACCCATCCCATGGGTTCCAAATCTCCAGGTTCAAGGGCATCTTCCTACATCGAAAACATGCATGAGAAACCCAGAAGATGGTACACCGTGTGATCGCGAAAGGTTTCTAAAACGCACCTCATTTCTCATCTCCTTGTGCTCGGGTTCGCCATTCCAGCTGCTTTACTAGCAATCTCCCTCCTTGGAGAATCAGCACTTTTAACCTCCTGTTCCGTACAGGTTGCAGTTTGTCCTGAGGATGAACGGGAAGAGGGGAAAACAATGAGAGACTAGCTCTAGGTGTTGGGACAGGCACAGGTCACTCTATTTTCCCATCAGGAAGAAGAATTAACCCCAGGCTCAGCCTGCCGCCCGGGACCAGAATAGGGCCTGAAGCAATCCTGCGCTTTTGCGGCCAGCTCCCAAGAAAGCGAGTTGAAAAATGGAGCTCAGGGGCACTGCAATTCACAAACCTGCAGACTTATAAATGATCACTCTCGTCCACAAATATATTGAGGGAAGGCAACGAAGAGGATTTGAAAGCAAGGCAGAATTGCAGGAAACAGATTTCAGGAGGGAGAGTCAAATCGCCTTTAAAGCACAGGAAAAGCGGCAAAACCTCGACAAGATGCCCTTTTTGGCCAACCAAGCAACCTGGAAAGGCAAATCAGCGCTACAAAGAAGTCTCGCTTCCCATCGGTCGAAAGGGCCATGCTGAATAAAGTGTCAAAACCAGAAATGCAGGGCAGGCCATGAGGAAACGGGAGCCTTGTTACTATGATGGGCGGGATGTAAATTGCCAACAGCCACTCTGGAGAAGTGTACGATGTGTCCTGAAACATCTAAAAAAATCAGCTTAGAGAGCATAGGGCACTTCCACTCATGGGCGAATAAAGTGGGAAAATTAAAAACCAGCAAGACACAGGCACCCCAAAGTTTAGGGCTGCTCTGTTGACAAGAACCTCCAACTTCGTTACACCTTAAATATCCCAGGAAAGAGAAAAATGGATAAAGAAGTTGTGGTCCTTATGTACAATGGAATATCACTCAGCCATGAAATCAACGTCATAAGGCTAGTAGCAGCATGATGAGTGGATTTAGGTACGACGATTCTAAGTGAAATAAGTCACACAGAAAAAGACACTTATCATAAGATATCACTTATAGAGGGAATGAAAAAACCGCTACCCTTGAACTGAATTACAAAACAGAACAGAGTCACACGTTTAGAAAACACACAATGGCTGCTTAACGGGAAAGGTGAGGTGGGGTGATGAATAAAACAAGGGTTTCAAATTAGCTCAGATACCGTTCCATAAACCCAATATGTACTAGACAAGACCTACTCCTTGCTCAGTGAATTGGACTCAAAACCCCCTATTCACGGCCCAAGAATATATCTGACTAGTAAGAATCTTAAAACCTATGTATTGATATCTCTCTGTAAGTGAGTCAAGTGGGTGTGAAGTGACATAAACACAGCAGTGAAAAGCAGCTAAACCCCATTATAAAAATCAATTACTTTTAAAAACCTGTGAAAAAAAGACAGTGAAAGAGAGAGAAATTCTTACAAAATTCGTTTAGGGGCAGTTATGCTACCTGGATTGACCATATCTAGACCCACAGCTGATTGAGACATAAGGGTGGACACTCTTGGGGATGAGAGGTTTGGTGAGGTTGGGTGAGGAAACGCAGACCCTTTAAAGTAATACTGCGTGGTACCCATCCCATGGGTTCCAAATCTCCAGGTTCAAGGGCATCTTCCTACATCGAAAACATGCATGAGAAACCCAGAAGATGGTACACCGTGTGATCGCGAAAGGTTTCTAAAACGCACCTCATTTCTCATCTCCTTGTGCTCGGGTTCGCCATTCCAGCTGCTTTACTAGCAATCTCCCTCCTTGGAGAATCAGCACCTTTAACCTCCTGTTCCGTACAGGTTGCAGTTTGTCCTGAGGATGAACGGGAAGAGGGGAAAACAATGAGAGACTAGCTCTAGGTGTTGGGACAGGCACAGGTCACTCTATTTTCCCATCAGGAAGAAGAATTAACCCCAGGCTCAGCCTGCCGCCCGGGACCAGAATAGGGCCTGAAGCAATCCTGCGCTTTTGCGGCCAGCTCCCAAGAAAGCGAGTTGAAAAATGGAGCTCAGGGGCACTGCAATTCACAAACCTGCAGACTTATAAATGATCACTCTCGTCCACAAATATATTGAGGGAAGGCAACGAAGAGGATTTGAAAGCAAGGCAGAATTGCAGGAAACAGATTTCAGGAGGGAGAGTCAAATCGCCTTTAAAGCACAGGAAAAGCGGCAAAACCTCGACAAGATGCCCTTGGCCAAAAAGGGCGTATGCGTTTTTTCCTGAATATATTCAGGAAAAAACGCATACGCCCTTTTTGGCCAACCAAGCAACCTGGAAAGGCAAATCAGCGCTACAAAGAAGTCTCGCTTCCCATCGGTCAAAAGGGCCATGCTGAATAAAGTGTCAAAACCAGAAATGCAGGGCAGGCCATGAGGAAACGGGAGCCTTGTTACGATGATGGGCGGGATGTAAATTGCCAACAGCCACTCTGGAGAAGTGTACGATGTGTCCTGAAACATCTAAAAAACTCAGCTTAGAGAGCATAGGGCACTTCCACTCATGGGCGTATAAAGTGGGAAAATTAAAAACCAGCAAGACACAGGCACCCCAAACTTTAGGGCTGCTCTGTTGACAAGAACCTCCAACTTCGTTACACCTTAAATATCCCAGGAAAGAGAAAAATGGATAAAGAAGTTGTGGTCCTTATGTACAATGGAATATCACTCAGCCATGAAATCAACGTCATAAGGCTAGTAGCAGCATGATGAGTGGATTTAGGTACGACGATTCTAAGTGAAATAAGTCACACAGAAAAAGACACTTATCATAAGATATCACTTATAGAGGGAATGAAAAAACCGCTACCCTTGAACTGAATTACAAAACAGAACAGAGTCACACGTTTAGAAAACACACAATGGCTGCTTAACGGGAAAGGTGAGGTGGGGTGATGAATAAAACAAGGGTTTCAAATTAGCTCAGATACCGTTCCATAAACCCAATATGTACTAGACAAGACCTACTCCTTGCTCAGTGAATTGGACTCAAAACCCCCTATTCACGGCCCAAGAATATATCTGACTAGTAAGAATCTTAAAACCTATGTATTGATATCTCTCTGTAAGTGAGTCAAGTGGGTGTGAAGTGACATAAACACAGCAGTGAAAAGCAGCTAAACCCCATTATAAAAATCAATTACTTTTAAAAACCTGTGAAAAAAAGACAGTGAAAGAGAGAGAAATTCTTACAAAATTCGTTTAGGGGCAGTGATGCTACCTGGATTGACCATATCTAGACCCACAGCTGATTGAGACATAAGGGTGGACACTCTTGGGGCTGAGAGGTTTGGTGAGGTTGGGTAAGGAAACGCAGACCCATTAAAGTAATACTGCGTGGTACCCATCCCATGGGTCCCAAATCTCCAGGTTCAAGGGCATCTTCCTACATCGAAAACATGCATGAGAAACCCAGAAGATGGTACACCGTGTGATCGCGAAAGGTTTCTAAAACGCACCTCATTTCTCATCTCCTTGTGCTCGGGTTCGACATTCCAGATGCTTTACTAGCAATCTCCCTCCTTGGAGAATCAGCACCTTTAACCTCCTGTTCCGTACAGGTTGCAATTTGTCCTGAGGATGAACGGGAAGAGGGGAAAACAATGAGAGACTAGCTCTAGGTGTTGAGACAGGCACAGGTCACTCTATTTTCCCATCAGGAAGAAGAATTAAGCCCAGGCTCAGCCTGCCGCCCAGGACCAGAATAGGGCCTGAAGCAATCCTGCGCTTTTGCGGCCAGCTCCCAAGAAAGCGAGTTGAAAAATGGAGCTCAGGGGCACTGCAATTCACAAACCTGCAGACTTATAAATGATCACTCTCGTCCACAAATATATTGAGGGAAGGCAACGAAGAGGATTTGAAAGCAAGGCAGAATTGCAGGAAACAGATTTCAGGAGGGAGAGTCAAATCGCCTTTAAAGCACAGGAAAAGCGGGAAAACCTCGACAACATGCCCTTGGCCAAAAAGGGCGTATGCGTTTTTTCCTGAATATATTCAGGAAAAAACGCATACGCCCTTTTTGGCCAACCAAGCAACCTGGAAAGGAAAATCAGCGCTACAAAGAAGTCTCGCTTCCCATCGGTCAAAAGGGCCATGCTGAATAAAGTGTCAAAACCAGAAATGCAGGGCAGGCCATGAGGAAACGGGAGCCTTGTTACGATGATGGGCGGGATGTAAATTGCCAACAGCCACTCTGGAGAAGTGTACGATGTGTCCTGAAACATCTAAAAAACTCAGCTTAGAGAGCATAGGGCACTTCCACTCATGGGCGTATAAAGTGGGAAAATTAAAAACCAGCAAGACACAGGCACCCCAAAGTTTAGGGCTGCTCTGTTGACAAGAACCTCCAACTTCGTTACACCTTAAATATCCCAGGAAAGAGAAAAATGGATAAAGAAGTTGTGGTCCTTATGTACAATGGAATATCACTCAGCCATGAAATCAACGTCATAAGGCTAGTAGCAGCATGATGAGTGGATTTAGGTACGACGATTCTAAGTGAAATAAATCACACAGAAAAAGACACTTATCATAAGATATCACTTATAGAGGGAATGAAAAAATCGCTACCTTTGAACTGAATTACAAAACAGAACAGAGTCACACGTTTAGAAAACACACAATGGCTGCTTAACGGGAAAGGTGAGGTGGGGTGATGAATAAAACAAGGGTTTCAAATTAGCTCAGATACCGTTCCATAAACCCAATATGTACTAGACAAGACCTACTCCTTGCTCAGTGAATTGGACTCAACACCCCCTATTCACGGCCCAAGAATATATCTGACTAGTAAGAATCTTAAAACCTATGTATTGATATCTCTCTGTAAGTGAGTCAAGTGGGTGTGAAGTGACATAAACACAGCAGTGAAAAGCAGCTAAACCCCATTATAAAAATCAATTACTTTTAAAAACCTGTGAAAAAAAGACAGTGAAAGAGAGAGAAATTCTTACAAAATTCGTTCAGGGGCTGTGATGCCACCTGGATTGACCATGTATAGACCCACAGCTGATTGAGACATAAGGGTGGACACTTTTGGGGCTGAGAGGTTTGGTGAGGTTGGGTGAGCAAACGCAGACCCTTTAAAGTAATACTGCGTGGTACCCATCCCATGGGTCCCAAATCTCCAGGTTCAAGGGCATCTTCCTACATCGAAAACATGCATGAGAAACCCAGAAGATGGTACACCGTGTGATCGGGAAAGGTTTTTAAAACACACCTCATTTCTCATCTCCTTGTGCTCGGGTTCGCCATTCCAGCCGCTTTACTAGCAATCTCCCTCCTTGGAGAATCAGCACCTTTAACCTCCTGTTCCGTACAGGTTGCAATTTGTCCTGAGGATGAACGGGAAGAGGGGGAACCAATGAGAGACTAGCTCTAGGTGTTGGGACAGGCACAGGTCACTCTATTTTCCCATCAGGAAGAAGAATTAAGCACAGGCTCAGCCTGCCGCCCAGGACCAGAATAGGGCCTGAAGAAATCCTGCGCTTTTGCGGCCAGCTCCCAAGAAAGCGAGTTGAAAAATGGAGCTCAGGGGCACTGCAATTCACAAACCTGCAGACTTATAAATGATCACTCTCGTCCACAAATATATTGAGGGAAGGCAACGAAGAGGATGTGAAAGCAAGGCAGAATTGCAGGAAACAGATTTCAGGAGGGAGATTCGAATCGCCTTTAAAGCACAGTAAAAGCGGCAAAACCTCGACAATGATGCCCTAGGCCAAAAAGGGCGTATGCGTTTTTTCCTGAATATATTCAGGAAAAAAAGCATACGCCCTTTTTGGCCAAGCAAGCAACCTGGAAAGGCAAATCAGCGCTACAAAGAAGTCTCGCTTCCCATCGGTCAAAAGGGTCATGCTGAATAAAGTGTCAAAACCAGAAATGCAGGGCAGGCCATTTAGAAACGGGAGCCTTGGTACGCTGATGGGCGGGATGTAAATTGCCAACAGCCACTCTGGTGAAGTGTACGGTGTGTCCTGAAACATCTAAAAAACTCAGCTTAGAGAGCATAGGGCAGTTCCACTCATGGGCGTATAAATTGGGAAAACTAAAAATCAGCAAGACACAGGCACCCCAACGTTTAGGGCTGCTCTGTTGACAAGAACCTCCACTTCGTTACACCTTAAATATCCCAGGAAAGAGAAAAATGGATAAAGAAGTTGTGGTCCTTATGTACAATGGAATATCACTCAGCCATGAAATCAACGTCATAAGGCTAGTAGCAGCATGATGAGTGGATTTAGGTACGACGATTCTAAGTGAAATATGTCACAGAGAAAAAGACACTTATCATAAGATATCACTTATAGAGGGAATGTAAAAACCGCTACCCTTGAACTGAATTACAAAACAGAACAGAGTCACACGTTTAGAAAACACACTATGGCTGCTTCACGGGAAAGGTGAGGTGGGGTGATGCATAAAACAAGGGTTTCAAATTAGCTCAGATACCGTTCCATAAACCCAATATGTAATAGACAAGACCTACTCCTTGCTCAGTGAATTGGACTCGACACCCCCTAATCACGGCCCAATAATATATCTGACTAGTAAGAATCTTAAAACCTATGTATTGATATCTCTCTGTGAGTCAATTGGGTGTAAAGTGACATAAACACAGCAGTGAAAAGCAGCTAAACCCCATTATAAAAATCAATTACTTTTAAAATCCTGTGAAACAAAGACAGTGAAAGAGAGAGAAATTCTTACAAAATTCGTTCATTGGCTGTGATGCCACCTGGATTGACCATGTATAGACCCACAGCTGATTGAGACATAAGGGTGGACACTCTTGGGGCTGAGAGGTTTGGTGAGGTTGGGTGAGCAAACGCAGACCCTTTAAAGTAATACTGCGTGGTACCCATCCCATGGGTCCCAAATCTCCAGGTTCAAGGGCATCTTCCTACATCGAAAACATGCATGAGAAACCCAGAACATGGTACACCGTGTGATCGGGAAAGGTTTCTAAAACACACCTCATTTCTCATCTCCTTGTGCTCGGGTTCGCCATTCCAGCCGCTTTACTAGCAATCTCCCTCCTTGGAGAATCAGCACCTTTAACCTCCTGTTCCGTACAGGTTGCAATTTGTCCTGAGGATGAACGGGAAGAGGGGGAACCAATGAGAGACTAGCTCTAGGTGTTGGGACAGGCACAGGTCACTCTATTTTCCCATCAGGAAGAAGAATTAAGCACAGGCTCAGCCTGCCGCCCGGGACCAGAATAGGGCCTGAAGCAATCCTGCGCTTTTGCGGCCAGCTCCCAAGAAAGCGAGTTGAAAAATGGAGCTCAGGGGCACTGCAATTCACAAACCTGCAGACTTATAAATGATCACTCTCGTCCACAAATATATTGAGGGAAGGCAACGAAGAGGATTTGAAAGCAAGGCAGAATTGCAGGAAACAGATTTCAGATTCAGGAGGGAGATTGGAATCGCCTTTAAAACACAGGAAAAGCGGCAAAACCTCGACAATGATGCCCTTGGCCAAAAAGGGCGTATGCGTTTTTTCCTGAATATATTCAGGAAAAAACGCATACGCCCTTTTTGGCCAACCAAGCAACCTGGAAAGGCAAATCAGCGCTACAAAGAAGTCTCGCTTCCCATCGGTCAAAAGGGCCATGCTGAATAAAGTGTCAAAACCAGAAATGCAGGGCAGGCCATGAGGAAACGGGAGCCTTGTTACGATGATGGGCGGGATGTAAATTGCCAACAGCCACTCTGGAGAAGTGTACGATGTGTCCTGAAACATCTAAAAAACTCAGCTTAGAGAGCATAGGGCACTTCCACTCATGGGCGTATAAAGTGGGAAAATTAAAAACCAGCAAGACACAGGCACCCCAAACTTTAGGGCTGCTCTGTTGACAAGAACCTCCAACTTCGTTACACCTTAAATATCCCAGGAAAGAGAAAAATGGATAAAGAAGTTGTGGTCCTTATGTACAATGGAATATCACTCAGCCATGAAATCAACGTCATAAGGCTAGTAGCAGCATGATGAGTGGATTTAGGTACGACGATTCTAAGTGAAATAAGTCACACAGAAAAAGACACTTATCATAAGATATCACTTATAGAGGGAATGTAAAAACCGCTACCCTTGAACTGAATTACAAAACAGAACAGAGTCACACGTTTAGAAAACACACAATGGCTGCTTAACGGGAAAGGTGAGGTGGGGTGATGAATAAAACAAGGGTTTCAAATTAGCTCAGATACCGTTCCATAAACCCAATATGTACTAGACAAGACCTACTCCTTGCTCAGTGAATTGGACTCAAAACCCCCTATTCACGGCCCAAGAATATATCTGACTAGTAAGAATCTTAAAACCTATGTATTGATATCTCTCTGTAAGTGAGTCAAGTGGGTGTGAAGTGACATAAACACAGCAGTGAAAAGCAGCTAAACCCCATTATAAAAATCAATTACTTTTAAAAACCTGTGAAAAAAAGACAGTGAAAGAGAGAGAAATTCTTACAAAATTCGTTTAGGGGCAGTTATGCTACCTGGATTGACCATATCTAGACCCACAGCTGATTGAGACATAAGGGTGGACACTCTTGGGGATGAGAGATTTGGTGAGGTTGGGTGAGGAAACGCAGACCCTTTAAAGTAATACTGCGTGGTACCCATCCCATTGTTCCCAAATCTCCAGGTTCAAGGGCATCTTCCTACATCGAAAACATGCATGAGAAACCCAGAAGATGGTACACCGTGTGATCGCGAAAGGTTTCTAAAACGCACCTCATTTCTCATCTCCCTGTGCTCGGGTTCGCCATTCCAGATGCTTTACTAGCAATCTCCCTCCTTGGAGAATCAGCACCTTTAACCTCCTGTTCCGTACAGGTTGCAATTTGTCCTGAGGATGAACGGGAAGAGGGGAAAACAATGAGAGACTAGCTCTAGGTGTTGAGACAGGCACAGGTCACTCTATTTTCCCATCAGGAAGAAGAATTAAGCACAGGCTCAGCCTGCCGCCCGGGACCAGAATAGGGCCTGAAGCAATCCTGCGCTTTTGCGGCCAGCTCCCAAGAAAGCGAGTTGAAAAATGGAGCTCAGGGGCACTGCAATTCACAAACCTGCAGACTTATAAATGATCACTCTCGTCCACAAATATATTGAGGGAAGGCAACGAAGAGGATTTGAAAGCAAGGCAGAATTGCAGGAAACAGATTTCAGGAGGGAGAGTCAAATCGCCTTTAAAGCACAGGAAAAGCGGGAAAACCTCGACAAGATGCCCTTGGCCAAAAAGGGCGTATGCGTTTTTTCCTGAATATATTCAGGAAAAAACGCATACCCCCTTTTTGGCCAACCAAGCAACCTGGAAAGGCAAATCAGCGCTACAAAGAAGTCTCGCTTCCCATCGGTCAAAAGGGCCATGCTGAATAAAGTGTCAAAACCAGAAATGCAGGGCAGGCCATGAGGAAACGGGAGCCTTGTTACGATGATGGGCGGGATGTAAATTGCCAACAGCCACTCTGGAGAAGTGTACGATGTGTCCTGAAACATCTAAAAAACTCAGCTTAGAGAGCATAGGGCACTTCCACTCAGGGGCGTATAAAGTGGGAAAATTAAAAACCAGCAAGACACAGGCACCCCAAAGTTTAGGGCTGCTCTGTTGACAAGAACCTCCAACTTCGTTACACCTTAAATATCCCAGGAAAGAGAAAAATGGATAAAGAAGTTGTGGTCCTTATGTACAATGGAATATCACTCAGCCATGAAATCAACGTCATAAGGCTAGTAGCAGCATGATGAGTGGATTTAGGTACGACGATTCTAAGTGAAATAAGTCACACAGAAAAAGACACTTATCATAAGATATCACTTATAGAGGGAATGAAAAAATCGCTACCCTTGAACTGAATTACAAAACAGAACAGAGTCACACGTTTAGAAAACACACAATGGCTGCTTAACGGGAAAGGTGAGGTGGGGTGATGAATAAAACAAGGGTTTCAAATTAGCTCAGATACCGTTCCATAAACCCAATATGTACTAGACAAGACCTACTCCTTGCTCAGTGAATTGGACTCAAAACCCCCTATTCCCGGCCCAAGAATATATCTGACTAGTAAGAATCTTAAAACCTATGTATTGATATCTCTCTGTAAGTGAGTCAAGTGGGTGTGAAGTGACATAAACACAGCAGTGAAAAGCAGCTAAACCCCATTATAAAAATCAATTACTTTTAAAAACCTGTGAAAAAAAGACAGTGAAAGAGAGAGAAATTCTTACAAAATTCGTTCAGGGGCTGTGATGCCACCTGGATTGACCATGTATAGACCCACAGCTGATTGAGACATAAGGGTGGACACTTTTGGGGCTGAGAGGTTTGGTGAGGTTGGGTGAGCAAACGCAGACCCTTTAAAGTAATACTGCGTGGTACCCATCTCATGGGTCCCAAATCTCCAGGTTCAAGGGCATCTTCCTACATCGAAAACATGCATGAGAAACCCAGAAGATGGTACACCGTGTGATCGGGAAAGGTTTTTAAAACACACCTCATTTCTCATCTCCTTGTGCTCGGGTTCGCCATTCCAGCCGCTTTACTAGCAATCTCCCTCCTTGGAGAATCAGCACCTTTAACCTCCTGTTCCGTACAGGTTGCAATTTGTCCTGAGGATGAACGGGAAGAGGGGGAACCAATGAGAGACTAGCTCTAGGTGTTGGGACAGGCACAGGTCACTCTATTTTCCCATCAGGAAGAAGAATTAAGCACAGGCTCAGCCTGCCGCCCAGGACCAGAATAGGGCCTGAAGCAATCCTGCGCTTTTGCGGCCAGCTCCCAAGAAAGCGAGTTGAAAAATGGAGCTCAGGGGCACTGCAATTCACAAACCTGCAGACTTATAAATGATCACTCTCGTCCACAAATATATTGAGGGAAGGCAACGAAGAGGATGTGAAAGCAAGGCAGAATTGCAGGAAACAGATTTCAGGAGGGAGATTCGAATCGCCTTTAAAGCACAGTAAAAGCGGCAAAACCTCGACAATGATGCCCTAGGCCAAAAAGGGCGTATGCGTTTTTTCCTGAATATATTCAGGAAAAAAAGCATACGCCCTTTTTGGCCAAGCAAGCAACCTGGAAAGGCAAATCAGCGCTACAAAGAAGTCTCGCTTCCCATCGGTCAAAAGGGTCATGCTGAATAAAGTGTCAAAACCAGAAATGCAGGGCAGGCCATTTAGAAACGGGAGCCTTGGTACGCTGATGGGCGGGATGTAAATTGCCAACAGCCACTCTGGTGAAGTGTACGGTGTGTCCTGAAACATCTAAAAAACTCAGCTTAGAGAGCATAGGGCACTTCCACTCATGGGCGTATAAATTGGGAAAACTAAAAATCAGCAAGACACAGGCACCCCAACGTTTAGGGCTGCTCTGTTGACAAGAACCTCCACTTCGTTACACCTTAAATATCCCAGGAAAGAGAAAAATGGATAAAGAAGTTGTGGTCCTTATGTACAATGGAATATCACTCAGCCATGAAATCAACGTCATAAGGCTAGTAGCAGCATGATGAGTGGATTTAGGTACGACGATTCTAAGTGAAATATGTCACAGAGAAAAAGACACTTATCATAAGATATCACTTATAGAGGGAATGTAAAAACCGCTACCCTTGAACTGAATTACAAAACAGAACAGAGTCACACGTTTAGAAAACACACTATGGCTGCTTCACGGGAAAGGTGAGGTGGGGTGATGCATAAAACAAGGGTTTCAAATTAGCTCAGATACCGTTCCATAAACCCAATATGTAATAGACAAGACCTACTCCTTGCTCAGTGAATTGGACTCGACACCCCCTAATCACGGCCCAAGAATATATCTGACTAGTAAGAATCTTAAAACCTATGTATTGATATCTCTCTGTGAGTCAATTGGGTGTAAAGTGACATAAACACAGCAGTGAAAAGCAGCTAAACCCCATTATAAAAATCAATTACTTTTAAAATCCTGTGAAACAAAGACAGTGAAAGAGAGAGAAATTCTTACAAAATTCGTTCATTGGCTGTGATGCCACCTGGATTGACCATGTATAGACCCACAGCTGATTGAGACATAAGGGTGGACACTCTTGGGGCTGAGAGGTTTGGTGAGGTTGGGTGAGCAAACGCAGACCCTTTAAAGTAATACTGCGTGGTACCCATCCCATGGGTCCCAAATCTCCAGGTTCAAGGGCATCTTCCTACATCGAAAACATGCATGAGAAACCCAGAACATGGTACACCGTGTGATCGGGAAAGGTTTCTAAAACACACCTCATTTCTCATCTCCTTGTGCTCGGGTTCGCCATTCCAGCCGCTTTACTAGCAATCTCCCTCCTTGGAGAATCAGCACCTTTAACCTCCTGTTCCGTACAGGTTGCAATTTGTCCTGAGGATGAACGGGAAGAGGGGGAACCAATGAGAGACTAGCTCTAGGTGTTGGGACAGGCACAGGTCACTCTATTTTCCCATCAGGAAGAAGAATTAAGCACAGGCTCAGCCTGCCGCCCGGGACCAGAATAGGGCCTGAAGCAATCCTGCGCTTTTGCGGCCAGCTCCCAAGAAAGCGAGTTGAAAAATGGAGCTCAGGGGCACTGCAATTCACAAACCTGCAGACTTATAAATGATCACTCTCGTCCACAAATATATTGAGGGAAGGCAACGAAGAGGATTTGAAAGCAAGGCAGAATTGCAGGAAACAGATTTCAGATTCAGGAGGGAGATTGGAATCGCCTTTAAAACACAGGAAAAGCGGCAAAACCTCGACAATGATGCCCTTGGCCAAAAAGGGCGTATGCGTTTTTTCCTGAATATATTCAGGAAAAAACGCATACGCCCTTTTTGGCCAACCAAGCAACCTGGAAAGGCAAATCAGCGCTACAAAGAAGTCTCGCTTCCCATCGGTCAAAAGGGCCATGCTGAATAAAGTGTCAAAACCAGAAATGCAGGGCAGGCCATGAGGAAACGGGAGCCTTGTTACGATGATGGGCGGGATGTAAATTGCCAACAGCCACTCTGGAGAAGTGTACGATGTGTCCTGAAACATCTAAAAAACTCAGCTTAGAGAGCATAGGGCACTTCCACTCATGGGCGTATAAAGTGGGAAAATTAAAAACCAGCAAGACACAGGCACCCCAAACTTTAGGGCTGCTCTGTTGACAAGAACCTCCAACTTCGTTACACCTTAAATATCCCAGGAAAGAGAAAAATGGATAAAGAAGTTGTGGTCCTTATGTACAATGGAATATCACTCAGCCATGAAATCAACGTCATAAGGCTAGTAGCAGCATGATGAGTGGATTTAGGTACGACGATTCTAAGTGAAATAAGTCACACAGAAAAAGACACTTATCATAAGATATCACTTATAGAGGGAATGTAAAAACCGCTACCCTTGAACTGAATTACAAAACAGAACAGAGTCACACGTTTAGAAAACACACAATGGCTGCTTAACGGGAAAGGTGAGGTGGGGTGATGAATAAAACAAGGGTTTCAAATTAGCTCAGATACCGTTCCATAAACCCAATATGTACTAGACAAGACCTACTCCTTGCTCAGTGAATTGGACTCAAAACCCCCTATTCACGGCCCAAGAATATATCTGACTAGTAAGAATCTTAAAACCTATGTATTGATATCTCTCTGTAAGTGAGTCAAGTGGGTGTGAAGTGACATAAACACAGCAGTGAAAAGCAGCTAAACCCCATTATAAAAATCAATTACTTTTAAAAACCTGTGAAAAAAAGACAGTGAAAGAGAGAGAAATTCTTACAAAATTCGTTTAGGGGCAGTTATGCTACCTGGATTGACCATATCTAGACCCACAGCTGATTGAGACATAAGGGTGGACACTCTTGGGGATGAGAGATTTGGTGAGGTTGGGTGAGGAAACGCAGACCCTTTAAAGTAATACTGCGTGGTACCCATCCCATTGTTCCCAAATCTCCAGGTTCAAGGGCATCTTCCTACATCGAAAACATGCATGAGAAACCCAGAAGATGGTACACCGTGTGATCGCGAAAGGTTTCTAAAACGCACCTCATTTCTCATCTCCCTGTGCTCGGGTTCGCCATTCCAGATGCTTTACTAGCAATCTCCCTCCTTGGAGAATCAGCACCTTTAACCTCCTGTTCCGTACAGGTTGCAATTTGTCCTGAGGATGAACGGGAAGAGGGGAAAACAATGAGAGACTAGCTCTAGGTGTTGAGACAGGCACAGGTCACTCTATTTTCCCATCAGGAAGAAGAATTAAGCACAGGCTCAGCCTGCCGCCCGGGACCAGAATAGGGCCTGAAGCAATCCTGCGCTTTTGCGGCCAGCTCCCAAGAAAGCGAGTTGAAAAATGGAGCTCAGGGGCACTGCAATTCACAAACCTGCAGACTTATAAATGATCACTCTCGTCCACAAATATATTGAGGGAAGGCAACGAAGAGGATTTGAAAGCAAGGCAGAATTGCAGGAAACAGATTTCAGGAGGGAGAGTCAAATCGCCTTTAAAGCACAGGAAAAGCGGGAAAACCTCGACAAGATGCCCTTGGCCAAAAAGGGCGTATGCGTTTTTTCCTGAATATATTCAGGAAAAAACGCATACGCCCTTTTTGGCCAACCAAGCAACCTGGAAAGGCAAATCAGCGCTACAAAGAAGTCTCGCTTCCCATCGGTCAAAAGGGCCATGCTGAATAAAGTGTCAAAACCAGAAATGCAGGGCAGGCCATGAGGAAACGGGAGCCTTGTTACGATGATGGGCGGGATGTAAATTGCCAACAGCCACTCTGGAGAAGTGTACGATGTGTCCTGAAACATCTAAAAAACTCAGCTTAGAGAGCATAGGGCACTTCCACTCAGGGGCGTATAAAGTGGGAAAATTAAAAACCAGCAAGACACAGGCACCCCAAAGTTTAGGGCTGCTCTGTTGACAAGAACCTCCAACTTCGTTACACCTTAAATATCCCAGGAAAGAGAAAAATGGATAAAGAAGTTGTGGTCCTTATGTACAATGGAATATCACTCAGCCATGAAATCAACGTCATAAGGCTAGTAGCAGCATGATGAGTGGATTTAGGTACGACGATTCTAAGTGAAATAAGTCACACAGAAAAAGACACTTATCATAAGATATCACTTATAGAGGGAATGAAAAAATCGCTACCCTTGAACTGAATTACAAAACAGAACAGAGTCACACGTTTAGAAAACACACAATGGCTGCTTAACGGGAAAGGTGAGGTGGGGTGATGAATAAAACAAGGGTTTCAAATTAGCTCAGATACCGTTCCATAAACCCAATATGTACTAGACAAGACCTACTCCTTGCTCAGTGAATTGGACTCAAAACCCCCTATTCCCGGCCCAAGAATATATCTGACTAGTAAGAATCTTAAAACCTATGTATTGATATCTCTCTGTAAGTGAGTCAAGTGGGTGTGAAGTGACATAAACACAGCAGTGAAAAGCAGCTAAACCCCATTATAAAAATCAATTACTTTTAAAAACCTGTGAAACAAAGACAGTGAAAGAGAGAGAAATTCTTACAAAATTCGTTCAGGGGCTGTGATGCCACCTGGATTGACCATGTATAGACCCACAGCTGATTGAGACATAAGGGTGGACACTCTTGGGGCTGAGAGGTTTGGTGAGGTTGGGTGAGGAAACGCAGACCCTTTAAAGTAATACTGCGTGGTACCCATCCCATGGGTCCCAAATCTCCAGGTTCAAGGGCATCTTCCTACATCGAAAACATGCATGAGAAACCCAGAAGATGGTACACCGTGTGATCGCGAAAGGTTTCTAAAACGCACCTCATTTCTCATCTCCTTGTGCTCGGGTTCGCCATTCCAGCTGCTTTACTAGCAATCTCCCTCCTTGGAGAATCAGCACCTTTAACCTCCTGTTCCGTACAGGTTGCAATTTGTCCTGAGGATGAACGGGAAGAGGGGAAAACAATGAGAGACTAGCTCTAGGTGTTGAGACAGGCACAGGTCACTCTATTTTCCCATCAGGAAGAAGAATTAACCACAGGCTCAGCCTGCCGCCGGGGACCAGAATAGGGCCTGAAGCAATCCTGCGCTTTTGCGGCCAGCTCCCAAGAAAGCGAGTTGAAAAATGGAGCTCAGGGGCACTGCAATTCACAAACCTGCAGACTTATAAATGATCACTCTCGTCCACAAATATATTGAGGGAAGGCAACGAAGAGGATTTGAAAGCAAGGCAGAATTGCAGGAAACAGATTTCAGGAGGGAGATTCGAATCGCCTTTAAAGCACAAGAAAAGCGGCAAAACCTCGACAATGATGCCCTTGGCCAAAAAGGGCGTATGCGTTTTTTCCTGAATATATTCAGGAAAAAACGCATACGCCCTTTTTGGCCAACCAAGCAACCTGGAAAGGCAAATCAGCGCTACAAAGAAGTCTCGCTTCCCATCGGTCAAAAGGGCCAAGCTGAATAAAGTGTCAAAACCAGAAATGCAGGGCAGGCCATGGATAAACGGGAGCCTTGCTACGCTGATGGGCGGGATGTAAATTGCCAACAGCCACTCTGGAGAAGTGTACGGTGTGTCCTGAAACATCTAAAAAACTCAGCTTAGAGAGCATAGGGCACTTCCACTCATGGGCGTATAAATTGGGAAAACTAAAAATCAGCAAGACACAGGCACCCCAACGTTTAGGGCTGCTCTGTTGACAAGAACCTCCACTTCGTTACACCTTAAATATCTCAGGAAAGAGAAAGATGGATAAATAAGTTGTGGTCCTTATGTACAAAGGAATATCACTCAGCCATGAAATCAACGTCATAAGGCTAGTAGCAGCATGATGAGTGGATTTAGGTACGACGATTTTAAGTGAAATAAGTCACAGAGAAAAAGACACTTATCATAAGATATCACTTATAGAGGGAATGTAAAAACCGCTACCCTTGAACTGAATTACAAAACAGAACAGAGTCACACGTTTAGAAAACACACTATGGCTGCTTCACGGGAAAGGTGAGGTGGGGTGATGCATAAAACAAGGGTTTCAAATTAGCTCAGATACCGTTCCATAAACCCAATGTGTAACAGACAAGACCTACTCCTTGCTCAGTGAATTGGACTCAACACCCCCTATTCACGGCCCAAGAATATATCTTACTAATAAGAATCTTAAAACCTATGTATTGATATCTCTCTGTAAGAGAGTCAGGTGGGTGTAAAGTGACATAAACACAGCAGTGAAAAGCAGCTAAACCCCATTATAAAAATCAATTACTTTTAAAAACCTGTGAAACAAAGACAGTGAAAGAGAGAGAAATTCTTACAAAATTCGTTCAGGGGCTGTGATGCCACCTGGATTGACCATGTATAGACCCACAGCTGATTGAGACATAAGGGTGGACACTCTTGGGGCTGAGAGGTTTGCTGAGGTTGGGTGAGCAAACGCAGACCCTTTAAAGTAATACTGCGTGCTACCCATCCCATGGGTCCCAAATCTCCAGGTTCAAGGGCACCTTCCTACATCGAAAACATGCATGAGAAACCCAGAAGATGGTACACCGTGTGACCGGGAAAGGTTTCTAAAACGCACCTCATTTCTCATCTCCTTGTGTTCGGGTTCGCCATTCCAGCCGCTTTACTAGCAATCTCCCTCCTTGGAGAATCAGCACCTTTAACCTCCTGTTCCGTACAGGTTGCAATTTGTCCTGAGGATTAACGGGAAGAGGGGGAACCAATGAGAGACTAGCTCTAGGTGTTGGGACAGGCACAGGTCACTCTATTTTCCCATCAGGAAGAAGAATTAAGCACAGGCTCAGCCTGCCGCCCGGGACCAGAATAGGGCCTGAAGCAATCCTGCGCTTTTGCGGCCAGCTCCCAAGAAAGCGAGTTGAAAAATGGAGCTCAGGGGCACTGCAATTCACAAACCTGCAGACTTATAAATGATCACTCTCGTCCACAAATATATTGAGGGAAGGCAACGAAGAGGATTTGAAAGCAAGGCAGAATTGCAGGAAACAGATTTCAGGAGGGAGAGTCAAATCGCCTTTAAAGCACAGGAAAAGCGGCAAAACCTCGACAAGATGCCCTTTTTGGCCAACCAAGCAACCTGGAAAGGCAAATCAGCGCTACAAAGAAGTCTCGCTTCCCATCGGTCGAAAGGGCCATGCTGAATAAAGTGTCAAAACCAGAAATGCAGGGCAGGCCATGAGGAAACGGGAGCCTTGTTACTATGATGGGCGGGATGTAAATTGCCAACAGCCACTCTGGAGAAGTGTACGATGTGTCCTGAAACATCTAAAAAAATCAGCTTAGAGAGCATAGGGCACTTCCACTCATAGGCGAATAAAGTGGGAAAATTAAAAACCAGCAAGACACAGGCAACCCAAAGTTTAGGGCTGCTCTGTTGACAAGAACCTCCAACTTCGTTACACCTTAAATATCCCAGGAAAGAGAAAAATGGATAAAGAAGTTGTGGTCCTTATGTACAATGGAATATCAGTCAGCCATGAAATCAACGTCATAAGGCTAGTAGCAGCATGATGAGTGGATTTAGGTACGACGATTCTAAGTGAAATAAGTCACACAGAAAAAGACACTTATCATAAGATATCACTTATAGAGGGAATGAAAAAACCGCTACCCTTGAACTGAATTACAAAACAGAACAGAGTCACACGTTTAGAAAACACACAATGGCTGCTTAACGGGAAAGGTGAGGTGGGGTGATGAATAAAACAAGGGTTTCAAATTAGCTCAGATACCGTTCCATAAACCCAATATGTACTAGACAAGACCTACTCCTTGCTCAGTGAATTGGACTCAAAACCCCCTATTCACGGCCCAAGAATATATCTGACTAGTAAGAATCTTAAAACCTATGTATTGATATCTCTCTGTAAGTGAGTCAAGTGGGTGTGAAGTGACATAAACACAGCAGTGAAAAGCAGCTAAACCCCATTATAAAAATCAATTACTTTTAAAAACCTGTGAAAAAAAGACAGTGAAAGAGAGAGAAATTCTTACAAAATTCGTTTAGGGGCAGTTATGCTACCTGGATTGACCATATCTAGACCCACAGCTGATTGAGACATAAGGGTGGACACTCTTGGGGATGAGAGGTTTGGTGAGGTTGGGTGAGGAAACGCAGACCCTTTAAAGTAATACTGCGTGGTACCCATCCCATGGGTTCCAAATCTCCAGGTTCAAGGGCATCTTCCTACATCGAAAACATGCATGAGAAACCCAGAAGATGGTACACCGTGTGATCGCGAAAGGTTTCTAAAACGCACCTCATTTCTCATCTCCTTGTGCTCGGGTTCGCCATTCCAGCTGCTTTACTAGCAATCTCCCTCCTTGGAGAATCAGCACTTTTAACCTCCTGTTCCGTACAGGTTGCAGTTTGTCCTGAGGATGAACGGGAAGAGGGGAAAACAATGAGAGACTAGCTCTAGGTGTTGGGACAGGCACAGGTCACTCTATTTTCCCATCAGGAAGAAGAATTAACCCCAGGCTCAGCCTGCCGCCCGGGACCAGAATAGGGCCTGAAGCAATCCTGCGCTTTTGCGGCCAGCTCCCAAGAAAGCGAGTTGAAAAATGGAGCTCAGGGGCACTGCAATTCACAAACCTGCAGACTTATAAATGATCACTCTCGTCCACAAATATATTGAGGGAAGGCAACGAAGAGGATTTGAAAGCAAGGCAGAATTGCAGGAAACAGATTTCAGGAGGGAGAGTCAAATCGCCTTTAAAGCACAGGAAAAGCGGCAAAACCTCGACAAGATGCCCTTTTTGGCCAACAAAGCAACCTGGAAAGGCAAATCAGCGCTACAAAGAAGTCTCGCTTCCCATCGGTCGAAAGGGCCATGCTGAATAAAGTGTCAAAACCAGAAATGCAGGGCAGGCCATGAGGAAACGGGAGCCTTGTTACTATGATGGGCGGGATGTAAATTGCCAACAGCCACTCTGGAGAAGTGTACGATGTGTCCTGAAACATCTAAAAAAATTAGCTTAGAGAGCATAGGGCACTTCCACTCATGGGCGAATAAAGTGGGAAAATTAAAAACCAGCAAGACACAGGCACCCCAAAGTTTAGGGCTGCTCTGTTGACAAGAACCTCCAACTTCGTTACACCTTAAATATCCCAGGAAAGAGAAAAATGGATAAAGAAGTTGTGGTCCTTATGTACAATGGAATATCACTCAGCCATGAAATCAACGTCATAAGGCTAGTAGCAGCATGATGAGTGGATTTAGGTACGACGATTCTAAGTGAAATAAGTCACACAGAAAAAGACACTTATCATAAGATATCACTTATAGAGGGAATGAAAAAACCGCTACCCTTGAACTGAATTACAAAACAGAACAGAGTCACACGTTTAGAAAACACACAATGGCTGCTTAACGGGAAAGGTGAGGTGGGGTGATGAATAAAACAAGGGTTTCAAATTAGCTCAGATACCGTTCCATAAACCCAATATGTACTAGACAAGACCTACTCCTTGCTCAGTGAATTGGACTCAAAACCCCCTATTCACGGCCCAAGAATATATCTGACTAGTAAGAATCTTAAAACCTATGTATTGATATCTCTCTGTAAGTGAGTCAAGTGGGTGTGAAGTGACATAAACACAGCAGTGAAAAGCAGCTAAACCCCATTATAAAAATCAATTACTTTTAAAAACCTGTGAAAAAAAGACAGTGAAAGAGAGAGAAATTCTTACAAAATTCGTTTAGGGGCAGTTATGCTACCTGGATTGACCATATCTAGACCCACAGCTGATTGAGACATAAGGGTGGACACTCTTGGAGATGAGAGGTTTGGTGAGGTTGGGTGAGGAAACGCAGACCCTTTAAAGTAATACTGCGTGGTACCCATCCCATGGGTTCCAAATCTCCAGGTTCAAGGGCATCTTCCTACATCGAAAACATGCATGAGAAACCCAGAAGATGGTACACCGTGTGATCGCGAAAGGTTTCTAAAACACACCTCATTTCTCATCTCCTTGTGCTCGGGTTCGCCATTCCAGCTGCTTTACTAGCAATCTCCCTCCTTGGAGAATCAGCACCTTTAACCTCCTGTTCCGTACAGGTTGCAGTTTGTCCTGAGGATGAACGGGAAGAGGGGAAAACAATGAGAGACTAGCTCTAGGTGTTGGGACAGGCACAGGTCACTCTATTTTCCCATCAGGAAGAAGAATTAACCCCAGGCTCAGCCTGCCGCCCGGGACCAGAATAGGGCCTGAAGCAATCCTGCGCTTTTGCGGCCAGCTCCCAAGAAAGCGAGTTGAAAAATGGAGCTCAGGGGCACTGCAATTCACAAACCTGCAGACTTATAAATGATCACTCTCGTCCACAAATATATTGAGGGAAGGCAACGAAGAGGATTTGAAAGCAAGGCAGAATTGCAGGAAACAGATTTCAGGAGGGAGAGTCAAATCGCCTTTAAAGCACAGGAAAAGCGGCAAAACCTCGACAAGATGCCCTTGGCCAAAAAGGGCGTATGCGTTTTTTCCTGAATATATTCAGGAAAAAACGCATACGCCCTTTTTGGCCAACCAAGCAACCTGGAAAGGCAAATCAGCGCTACAAAGAAGTCTCGCTTCCCATCGGTCAAAAGGGCCATGCTGAATAAAGTGTCAAAACCAGAAATGCAGGGCAGGCCATGAGGAAACGGGAGCCTTGTTACGATGATGGGCGGGATGTAAATTGCCAACAGCCACTCTGGAGAAGTGTACGATGTGTCCTGAAACATCTAAAAAACTCAGCTTAGAGAGCATAGGGCACTTCCACTCATGGGCGTATAAAGTGGGAAAATTAAAAACCAGCAAGACACAGGCACCCCAAACTTTAGGGCTGCTCTGTTGACAAGAACCTCCAACTTCATTACACCTTAAATATCCCAGGAAAGAGAAAAATGGATAAAGAAGTTGTGGTCCTTATGTACAATGGAATATCACTCAGCCATGAAATCAACGTCATAAGGCTAGTAGCAGCATGATGAGTGGATTTAGTTACGACGATTCTAAGTGAAATAAGTCACACAGAAAAAGACACTTATCATAAGATATCACTTATAGAGGGAATGAAAAAACCGCTACCCTTGAACTGAATTACAAAACAGAACAGAGTCACACGTTTAGAAAACACACAATGGCTGCTTAACGGGAAAGGTGAGGTGGGGTGATGAATAAAACAAGGGTTTCAAATTAGCTCAGATACCGTTCCATAAACCCAATATGTACTAGACAAGACCTACTCCTTGCTCAGTGAATTGGACTCAAAACCCCCTATTCCCGGCCCAAGAATATATCTGACTAGTAAGAATCTTAAAACCTATGTATTGATATCTCTCTGTAAGTGAGTCAAGTGGGTGTGAAGTGACATAAACACAGCAGTGAAAAGCAGCTAAACCCCATTATAAAAATCAATTACTTTTAAAAACCTGTGAAAAAAAGACAGTGAAAGAGAGAGAAATTCTTACAAAATTCGTTTAGGGGCAGTGATGCTACCTGGATTGACCATATCTAGACCCACAGCTGATTGAGACATAAGGGTGGACACTCTTGGGGCTGAGAGGTTTGGTGAGGTTGGGTAAGGAAACGCAGACCCATTAAAGTAATACTGCGTGGTACCCATCCCATGGGTCCCAAATCTCCAGGTTCAAGGGCATCTTCCTACATCGAAAACATGCATGAGAAACAAAGAAGATGGTACACCGTGTGATCGCGAAAGGTTTCTAAAACGCACCTCATTTCTCATCTCCTTGTGCTCGGGTTCGACATTCCAGATGCTTTACTAGCAATCTCCCTCCTTGGAGAATCAGCACCTTTAACCTCCTGTTCCGTACAGGTTGCAATTTGTCCTGAGGATGAACGGGAAGAGGGGAAAACAATGAGAGACTAGCTCTAGGTGTTGAGACAGGCACAGGTCACTCTATTTTCCCATCAGGAAGAAGAATTAAGCCCAGGCTCAGCCTGCCGCCCAGGACCAGAATAGGGCCTGAAGCAATCCTGCGCTTTTGCGGCCAGCTCCCAAGAAAGCGAGTTGAAAAATGGAGCTCAGGGGCACTGCAATTCACAAACCTGCAGACTTATAAATGATCACTCTCGTCCACAAATATATTGAGGGAAGGCAACGAAGAGGATTTGAAAGCAAGGCAGAATTGCAGGAAACAGATTTCAGGAGGGAGAGTCAAATCGCCTTTAAAGCACAGGAAAAGCGGGAAAACCTCGACAACATGCCCTTGGCCAAAAAGGGCGTATGCGTTTTTTCCTGAATATATTCAGGAAAAAACGCATACGCCCTTTTTGGCCAACCAAGCAACCTGGAAAGGCAAATCAGCGCTACAAAGAAGTCTCGCTTCCCATCGGTCAAAAGGGCCATGCTGAATAAAGTGTCAAAACCAGAAATGCAGGGCAGGCCATGAGGAAACGGGAGCCTTGTTACGATGATGGGCGGGATGTAAATTGCCAACAGCCACTCTGGAGAAGTGTACGATGTGTCCTGAAACATCTAAAAAACTCAGCTTAGAGAGCATAGGGCACTTCCACTCATGGGCGTATAAAGTGGGAAAATTAAAAACCAGCAAGACACAGGCACCCCAAAGTTTAGGGCTGCTCTGTTGACAAGAACCTCCAACTTCGTTACACCTTAAATATCCCAGGAAAGAGAAAAATGGATAAAGAAGTTGTGGTCCTTATGTACAATGGAATATCACTCAGCCATGAAATCAACGTCATAAGGCTAGTAGCAGCATGATGAGTGGATTTAGGTACGACGATTCTAAGTGAAATAAATCACACAGAAAAAGACACTTATCATAAGATATCACTTATAGAGGGAATGAAAAAATCGCTACCTTTGAACTGAATTACAAAACAGAACAGAGTCACACGTTTAGAAAACACACAATGGCTGCTTAACGGGAAAGGTGAGGTGGGGTGATGAATAAAACAAGGGTTTCAAATTAGCTCAGATACCGTTCCATAAACCCAATATGTACTAGACAAGACCTACTCCTTGCTCAGTGAATTGGACTCAAAACCCCCTATTCACGGCCCAAGAATATATCTGACTAGTAAGAATCTTAAAACCTATGTATTGATATCTCTCTGTAAGTGAGTCAAGTGGGTGTGAAGTGACATAAACACAGCAGTGAAAAGCAGCTAAACCCCATTATAAAAATCAATTACTTTTAAAAACCTGTGAAAAAAAGACAGTGAAAGAGAGAGAAATTCTTACAAAATTCGTTCAGGGGCTGTGATGCCACCTGGATTGACCATGTATAGACCCACAGCTGATTGAGACATAAGGGTGGACACTTTTGGGGCTGAGAGGTTTGGTGAGGTTGGGTGAGCAAACGCAGACCCTTTAAAGTAATACTGCGTGGTACCCATCCCATGGGTCCCAAATCTCCAGGTTCAAGGGCATCTTCCTACATCGAAAACATGCATGAGAAACCCAGAAGATGGTACACCGTGTGATCGGGAAAGGTTTTTAAAACACACCTCATTTCTCATCTCCTTGTGCTCGGGTTCGCCATTCCAGCCGCTTTACTAGCAATCTCCCTCCTTGGAGAATCAGCACCTTTAACCTCCTGTTCCGTACAGGTTGCAATTTGTCCTGAGGATGAACGGGAAGAGGGGGAACCAATGAGAGACTAGCTCTAGGTGTTGGGACAGGCACAGGTCACTCTATTTTCCCATCAGGAAGAAGAATTAAGCACAGGCTCAGCCTGCCGCCCAGGACCAGAATAGGGCCTGAAGCAATCCTGCGCTTTTGCGGCCAGCTCCCAAGAAAGCGAGTTGAAAAATGGAGCTCAGGGGCACTGCAATTCACAAACCTGCAGACTTATAAATGATCACTCTCGTCCACAAATATATTGAGGGAAGGCAACGAAGAGGATGTGAAAGCAAGGCAGAATTGCAGGAAACAGATTTCAGGAGGGAGATTCGAATCGCCTTTAAAGCACAGTAAAAGCGGCAAAACCTCGACAATGATGCCCTAGGCCAAAAAGGGCGTATGCGTTTTTTCCTGAATATATTCAGGAAAAAAAGCATACGCCCTTTTTGGCCAAGCAAGCAACCTGGAAAGGCAAATCAGCGCTACAAAGAAGTCTCGCTTCCCATCGGTCAAAAGGGCCATGCTGAATAAAGTGTCAAAACCAGAAATGCAGGGCAGGCCATTTAGAAACGGGAGCCTTGGTACGCTGATGGGCGGGATGTAAATTGCCAACAGCCACTCTGGTGAAGTGTACGGTGTGTCCTGAAACATCTAAAAAACTCAGCTTAGAGAGCATAGGGCACTTCCACTCATGGGCGTATAAATTGGGAAAACTAAAAATCAGCAAGACACAGGCACCCCAACGTTTAGGGCTGCTCTGTTGACAAGAACCTCCACTTCGTTACACCTTAAATATCCCAGGAAAGAGAAAAATGGATAAAGAAGTTGTGGTCCTTATGTACAATGGAATATCACTCAGCCATGAAATCAACGTCATAAGGCTAGTAGCAGCATGATGAGTGGATTTAGGTACGACGATTCTAAGTGAAATATGTCACAGAGAAAAAGACACTTATCATAAGATATCACTTATAGAGGGAATGTAAAAACCGCTACCCTTGAACTGAATTACAAAACAGAACAGAGTCACACGTTTAGAAAACACACTATGGCTGCTTCACGGGAAAGGTGAGGTGGGGTGATGCATAAAACAAGGGTTTCAAATTAGCTCAGATACCGTTCCATAAACCCAATATGTAATAGACAAGACCTACTCCTTGCTCAGTGAATTGGACTCGACACCCCCTAATCACGGCCCAAGAATATATCTGACTAGTAAGAATCTTAAAACCTATGTATTGATATCTCTCTGTGAGTCAATTGGGTGTAAAGTGACATAAACACAGCAGTGAAAAGCAGCTAAACCCCATTATAAAAATCAATTACTTTTAAAATCCTGTGAAACAAAGACAGTGAAAGAGAGAGAAATTCTTACAAAATTCGTTCAGGGGCTGTGATGCCACCTGGATTGACCATGTATAGACCCACAGCTGATTGAGACATAAGGGTGGACACTCTTGGGGCTGAGAGGTTTGGTGAGGTTGGGTGAGCAAACGCAGACCCTTTAAAGTAATACTGCGTGGTACCCATCCCATGGGTCCCAAATCTCCAGGTTCAAGGGCATCTTCCTACATCGAAAACATGCATGAGAAACCCAGAACATGGTACACCGTGTGATCGGGAAAGGTTTCTAAAACACACCTCATTTCTCATCTTCTTGTGCTCGGGTTCGCCATTCCAGCCGCTTTACTAGCAATCTCCCTCCTTGGAGAATCAGCACCTTTAACCTCCTGTTCCGTACAGGTTGCAATTTGTCCTGAGGATGAACGGGAAGAGGGGGAACCAATGAGAGACTAGCTCTAGGTGTTGGGACAGGCACAGGTCACTCTATTTTCCCATCAGGAAGAAGAATTAAGCACAGGCTCAGCCTGCCGCCCGGGACCAGAATAGGGCCTGAAGCAATCCTGCGCTTTTGCGGCCAGCTCCCAAGAAAGCGAGTTGAAAAATGGAGCTCAGGGGCACTGCAATTCACAAACCTGCAGACTTATAAATGATCACTCTCGTCCACAAATATATTGAGGGAAGGCAACGAAGAGGATTTGAAAGCAAGGCAGAATTGCAGGAAACAGATTTCAGATTCAGGAGGGAGATTGGAATCGCCTTTAAAACACAGGAAAAGCGGCAAAACCTCGACAATGATGCCCTTGGCCAAAAAGGGCGTATGCGTTTTTTCCTGAATATATTCAGGAAAAAACGCATACGCCCTTTTTGGCCAACCAAGCAACCTGGAAAGGCAAATCAGCGCTACAAAGAAGTCTCGCTTCCCATCGGTCAAAAGAGCCATGCTGAATAAAGTGTCAAAACCAGAAATGCAGGGCAGGCCATGAGGAAACGGGAGCCTTGTTACGATGATGGGCGGGATGTAAATTGCCAACAGCCACTCTGGAGAAGTGTACGATGTGTCCTGAAACATCTAAAAAACTCAGCTTAGAGAGCATAGGGCACTTCCACTCATGGGCGTATAAAGTGGGAAAATTAAAAACCAGCAAGACACAGGCACCCCAAAGTTTAGGGCTGCTCTGTTGACAAGAACCTCCAACTTCGTTACACCTTAAATATCCCAGGAAAGAGAAAAATGGATAAAGAAGTTGTGGTCCTTATGTACAATGGAATATCACTCAGCCATGAAATCAACGTCATAAGGCTAGTAGCAGCATGATGAGTGGATTTAGGTACGACGATTCTAAGTGAAATAAGTCACACAGAAAAAGACACTTATCATAAGATATCACTTATAGAGGGAATGAAAAAATCGCTACCCTTGAACTGAATTACAAAACAGAACAGAGTCACACGTTTAGAAAACACACAATGGCTGCTTAACGGGAAAGGTGAGGTGGGGTGATGAATAAAACAAGGGTTTCAAATTAGCTCAGATACCGTTCCATAAACCCAATATGTACTAGACAAGACCTACTCCTTGCTCAGTGAATTGGACTCAAAACCCCCTATTCACGGCCCAAGAATATATCTGACTAGTAAGAATCTTAAAACCTATGTATTGATATCTCTCTGTAAGTGAGTCAAGTGGGTGTGAAGTGACATAAACACAGCAGTGAAAAGCAGCTAAACCCCATTATAAAAATCAATTACTTTTAAAAACCTGTGAAACAAAGACAGTGAAAGAGAGAGAAATTCTTACAAAATTCGTTCAGGGGCTGTGATGCCACCTGGATTGACCATGTATAGACCCACAGCTGATTGAGACATAAGGGTGGACACTCTTGGGGCTGAGAGGTTTGGTGAGGTTGGGTGAGGAAACGCAGACCCTTTAAAGTAATACTGCGTGGTACCCATCCCATGGGTCCCAAATCTCCAGGTTCAAGGGCATCTTCCTACATCGAAAACATGCATGAGAAACCCAGAAGATGGTACACCGTGTGATCGCGAAAGGTTTCTAAAACCCACCTCATTTCTCATCTCCTTGTGCTCGGGTTCGCCATTCCAGCTGCTTTACTAGCAATCTCCCTCCTTGGAGAATCAGCACCTTTAACCTCCTGTTCCGTACAGGTTGCAATTTGTCCTGAGGATGAACGGGAAGAGGGGAAAACAATGAGAGACTAGCTCTAGGTGTTGAGACAGGCACAGGTCACTCTATTTTCCCATCAGGAAGAAGAATTAACCACAGGCTCAGCCTGCCGCCCGGGACCAGAATAGGGCCTGAAGCAATCCTGCGCTTTTGCGGCCAGCTCCCAAGAAAGCGAGTTGAAAAATGGAGCTCAGGGGCACTGCAATTCACAAACCTGCAGACTTATAAATGATCACTCTCGTCCACAAATATATTGAGGGAAGGGAACGAAGAGGATTTGAAAGCAAGGCAGAATTGCAGGAAACAGATTTCAGGAGGGAGATTCGAATCGCCTTTAAAGCACAAGAAAAGCGGCAAAACCTCGACAATGATGCCCTTGGCCAAAAACGGCGTATGCGTTTTTTCCTGAATATATTCAGGAAAAAACGCATACGCCGTTTTTGGCCAAGCAAGCAACCTGGAAAGGCAAATCAGCGCTACAAAGAAGTCTCGCTTCCCATAGGTCAAAAGGGCCAAGCTGAATAAAGTGTCAAAACCAGAAATGCAGGGCAGGCCATGGAGAAACGGGAGCCTTGCTACGCTGATGGGCGGGATGTAAATTGCCAACAGCCACTCTGGAGAAGTGTACGGTGTCTCCTGAAACATCTAAAAAACTCAGCTTAGAGAGCATAGGGCACTTCCACTCATGGGCGTATAAATTGGGAAAACTAAAAATCAGCAAGACACAGGCACCCCAACGTTTAGGGCTGCTCTGTTGACAAGAACCTCCACTTCGTTACACCTTAAATATCTCAGGAAAGAGAAAGATGGATAAATAAGTTGTGGTCCTTATGTACAATGGAATATCACTCAGCCATGAAATCAACGTCATAAGGCTTGTAGCAGCATGATGAGAGGATTTAGGTACGACGATTCTAAGTGAAATAAGTCACAGAGAAAAAGACACTTATCATAAGATATCACTTATAGAGGGAATGTAAAAACCGCTACCCTTGAACTGAATTACAAAACAGAACAGAGTCACACGTTTAGAAAACACACTATGGTTGCTTAACGGGAAAGGTGAGGTGGGGTGATGCATAAAACAAGGGTTTCAAATTGGCTCAGATACCGTTCCATAAACCCAATATGTAATAGACAAGACCTACTCCTTGCTCAGTGAATTGGACTCGACAGCCCCTATTCACGGCCCAAGAATATATCTGACTAGTAAGAATCTTAAAACCTATGTATTGATATCTCTCTGTAAGTGAGTCAAGTGGGTGTAAAGTGACATAAACACAGCAGTGAAAAGCAGCTAAACCCCATTATAAAAATCAATTACTTTTAAAAACCTGTGAAACAAAGACAGTGAAAGAGAGAGAAATTCTTACAAAATTCGTTCAGGGGCTGTGATGCCACCTGGATTGACCATGTATAGACCCACAGCTGATTGAGACATAAGGGTGGACACTCTTGGGGCTGAGAGGTTTGGTGAGGTTGGGTGAGCAAACGCAGACCCTTTAAAGTAATACTGCGTGTTACCCATCCAATGGGTCCCAAATCTCCAGGTTCAAGGCCATCTTCCTACATCGAAAACATGCATGAGGAACCCAGAAGATGGTACACCGTGTGATCGGGAAAGGTTTCTAAAATACACCTCATTTCTCATGTCCTTGTGCTCGGGTTCGCCATTCCAGCCGCATTACTAGCAATCTCCCTCCTTGGAGAATCAGCACCTTTAACCTCCTGTTCCGTACAGGTTGCAATTTGTCCTGAGGATGAACGGGAAGAAGGGGGAACCAATGAGAGACTAGCTCTAGGTGTTGGGACAGGCACAGGTCACTCTATTTTCCCATCAGGAAGAAGAATTAAGCACAGGCTCAGCCTTCCGCCCGGGACCAGAATAGGGCCTGAAGCAATCCTGCGCTTTTGCGGCCAGCTCCCAAGAAAGCGAGTTGAAAAATGGAGCTCAGGGGCACTGCAATTCACAAACCTGCAGACTTATAAATGATCACTCTCGTCCACAAATATATTGAGGGAAGGCAACGAAGAGGATTTGAAAGCAAGGCGGAATTGCAGGAAACAGATTTCAGAAGGGAGATTCGAATCGCCTTTAAAGCACAGGAAAAGCGGCAAAACCTCGACAATGATGCCCTTGGCCAAAAAGGGCGTATGCGTTTTTTCCTGAATATATTCAGGAAAAAACGCATACGCCCTATTTGGCCAAGCAAGCAACCTGGAAATGCAAATCAGCGCTACAAAGAAGTCTCGCTTCCCATCGGTCAAAAGGGCCATGCTGAATAAAGTGTCAAAACCAGAAATGCAGGGCAGGCCATGAGGAAACGGGAGCCTTGCTACGATGATGGGCGGGATGTAAATTGCCAACACCCACTCTGGAGAAGTGTACGGTGTGTCCAGAAACATCTAAAAAACTCAGCTTAGAGAGCATAGGGCACTTCCACTCATGGGCGTATAAATTGGGAAAACTAAAAATCAGCAAGACACAGGCACCCCAACATTTAGGGCTGCTCTGTTGACAAGAACCTCCACTTCGTTACACCTTAAATATCCCAGAAAAGAGAAAAATGGATAAAGAAGTTGTGGTCCTTATGTACAAAGGAATATCACTCAGCCATGAAATCAACGTCATAAGGCTAGAAGCAGCATGATGAGTGGATTTAGGTACGACGATTCTAAGTGAAATAAGTCACACAGAAAAAGACACTTATCATAAGATATCACTTATAGAGGGAATGTAAAAACCGCTACCCTGGAACTGAATTACAAAACAGAACAGAGTCACACTTTTACAAAACACACTATGGCTGCTTAAGGGGAAAGGTGAGGTGGGGTGATGCATAAAACAAGGGTTTCAAATTAGCTCAGATAGCGTTCCATAAACCCAATATGTAACAGACAAGACCTACTCCTTGCTCAGTGAATTGGACTCAACACCCCATATTCACGGCCCAAGAATATATCTGATTAGTAAGAATCTTAAAACCTATGTATTGATATCTCTCTGTAAGTGAGTCAAGTGGGTGTAAAGTGACATAAACACAGCACTGAAAAGCAGCTAAACCCCATTATAAAAATCAATTACTTTTATAAACCTGTGAAACAAAGACAGTGAAAGAGAGAGAAATTCTTACAAAATTCGTTCAGGGGCTGTGATGCCACCTGGATTGACCATGTATAGACCCACAGCTGATTGAGACATAAGGGTGGACACTCTTGGGGCTGAGAGGTTTGGTGAGGTTGGGTGAGGAAACGCAGACCCTTTAAAGTAATACTGCGTGGTACCCATCCCATGGGTTTCAAATCTCCAGGTTCAAGGGCATCTTCCTACATCGAAAACATGCATGAGAAACCCAGAAGATGGTACACCGTGTGATCGCGAAAGGTTTCTAAAACGCACCTCATTTCTCATCTCCTTGTGCTCGGGTTCGCCATTCCAGCTGCTTTACTAGCAATCTCCCTCCTTGGAGAATCAGCACCTTTAACCTCCTGTTCCGTACAGGTTGCAATTTGTCCTGAGGATGAACGGGAAGAGGGGAAAACAATGAGAGACTAGCTCTAGGTGTTGGGACAGGCACAGGTCACTCTATTTTCCCATCAGGAAGAAGAATTAAGCACAGGCTCAGCCTGCCGCCCGGGACCAGAATAAGGCCTGAAGCAATCCTGCGCTTTTGCGGCCAGCTCCCAAGAAAGCGAGTTGAAAAATGGAGCTCAGGGGCACTGCAATTCACAAACCTGCAGACTTATAAATGATCACTCTCGTCCACAAATATATTGAGGGAAGGCAACGAAGAGGATTTAAAGCAAGGCAGAATTGCAGGAAACAGATTTCAGGAGGGAGATACGAATCGCCTTTAAAGCACAGGAAAAGCGGCAAAACCTCGACAATGATGCCCTTGGCCAAAAAGGGCGTATGCGTTTTTTCCTGAATATATTCAGGAAAAAACGCATACGCCCTTTTTGGCCAACCAAGCAACCTGGAAAGGCAAATCAGCGCTACAAAGAAGTCTCGCTTCCCATCGGTCAAAAGGGCCATGCTGAATAAAGTGTCAAAACCAGAAATGCAGGGCAGGCCATGAGGAAACGGGAGCCTTGCTATGATGATGGGCGGGATGTAAGTTGCCAACACCCACTCTGGAGAAGTGTACGGTGTGTCCAGAAACATCTAAAAAACTCAGCTTAGAGAGCATAGGGCACTTCCACTCATGGGCGTATAAATTGGGAAAACTAAAAATCAGCAAGACACAGGCACCCCAACATTTAGGGCTGCTCTGTTGACAAGAACCTCCACTTCGTTACACCTTAAATATCCCAGGAAAGAGAAAAATGGATAAAGAAGTTGTGGCCCTTATCTACAAAGGAATATCACTCAGCCATGAAATCAACGTCATAAGGCTAGTAGCAGCATGATGAGTGGATTTAGGTACGACGATTCTAAGTGAAATAAGTCACACAGAAAAAGACACTTATCATAAGATATCACTTATAGAGGGAATGTAAAAACCGCTACCCTTGAACTGAATTACAAAACAGAACAGAGTCACACTTTTACAAAACACACTATGGCTGCTTAAGGGGAAAGGTGAGGTGGGGTGATGCATAAAACAAGGGTTTCAAATTAGCTCAGATACCGTTCCATAAACCCAATATGTAACAGAAAAGACCTACTCCTTGCTCAGTGAATTGGACTCAACACCCCATATTCACGGCCCAAGAATATATCTGATTAGTAAGAATCTTAAAACCTATGTATTGATATCTCTCTGTAAGTGAGTCAAGTGGGTGTAAAGTGACATAAACACAGCAGTGAAAAGCAGCTAAACCCCATTATAAAAATCAATTACTTTTAAAAACCTGTGAAACAAAGACAGTGAAAGAGAGAGAAATTCTTACAAAATTCGTTCAGGGACTGTGATGCCACCTGGATTGAACATGTATAGACCCACAGCTGATTGAGACATAAGGGTGGACACTCTTGGGGCTGAGAGGTTTTGTGAGGTTGGGTGAGCAAACGCAGACCCTTTAAAGTAATACTGCGTGCTACCCATCCCATGGGTTCCAAATCTCCAGGTTCAAGGGCATCTTCCTACATCGAAAACATGCATGAGAAACCCAGAAGATGGTACACCGTGTGATCGCGAAAGGTTTCTAAAACGCACCTCATTTCTCATCTCCTTGTGCTCGGGTTCGCCATTCCAGCTGCTTTACTAGCAATCTCCCTCCTTGGAGAATCAGCACCTTTAACCTCCTGTTCCGTACAGGTTGCAATTTGTCCTGAGGATGAACGGGAAGAGGGGAAAACAATGAGAGACTAGCTCTAGGTGTTGGAACAGGCACAGGTCACTCTATTTTCCCATCAGGAAGAAGAATTAAGCACAGGCTCAGCCTGCCGCCCGGGACCAGAATAGGGCCTGAAGCAATCCTGCGCTTTTGCGGCCAGCTCCCAAGAAAGCGAGTTGAAAAATGGAGCTCAGGGGCACTGCAATTCACAAACCTGCAGACTTATAAATGATCACTCTCGTCCACAAATATATTGAGGGAAGGCAACGAAGAGGATTTAAAGCAAGGCAGAATTGCAGGAAACAGATTTCAGGAGGGAGATACGAATCGCCTTTAAAGCACAGGAAAAGCGGCAAAACCTCGACAATGATGCCCTTGGCCAAAAAGGGCGTATGCGTTTTTTCCTGAATATATTCAGGAAAAAACGCATACGCCCTTTTTGGCCAACCAAGCAACCTGGAAAGGCAAATCAGCGCTACAAAGAAGTCTCGCTTCCCATCGGTCAAAAGGGCCATGCTGAATAAAGTGTCAAAACCAGAAATGCAGGGCAGGCCATGAGGAAACGGGAGCCTTGCTACGATGATGGGCGGGATGTAAATTGCCAACACCCACTCTGGAGAAGTGTACGGTGTGTCCAGAAACATCTAAAAAACTCAGCTTAGAGAGCATAGGGCAGTTCCACTCATGGGCGTATAAATTGGGAAAACTAAAAATCAGCAAGACACAGGCACCCCAACATTTAGGGCTGCTCTGTTGACAAGAACCTCCACTTCGTTACACCTTAAATATCCCAGGAAAGAGAAAAATGGATAAAGAAGTTGTGGTCCTTATGTACAGAGGAATATCACTCAGCCATGAAATCAACGTCATAAGGCTAGTAGCAGCATGATGAGTGGATTTAGGTACGACGATTCTAAGTGAAATAAGTCACACAGAAAAAGACACTTATCATAAGATATCACTTATAGAGGGAATGTAAAAACCGCTACCCTTGAACTGAATTACAAAACAGAACAGAGTCACACTTTTACAAAACACACTATGGCTGCTTAAGGGGAAAGGTGAGGTGGGGTGATGCATAAAACAAGGGTTTCAAATTAGCTCAGATAGCGTTCCATAAACCCAATATGTAACAGACAAGACCTACTCCTTGCTCAGTGAATTGGACTCAACACCCCATATTCACGGCCCAAGAATATATCTGATTAGTAAGAATCTTAAAACCTATGTATTGATATCTCTCTCTAAGTGAGTCAAGTGGGTGTAAAGTGACATAAACACAGCACTGAAAAGCAGCTAAACCCCATTATAAAAATCAATTACTTTTATAAACCTGTGAAACAAAGACAGTGAAAGAGAGAGAAATTCTTACAAAATTCGTTCAGGGGCTGTGATGCCACCTGGATTGACCATGTATAGACCCACAGCTGATTGAGACATAAGGGTGGACACTCTTGGGGCTGAGAGGTTTGGTGAGGTTGGGTGAGGAAACGCAGACCCTTTAAAGTAATACTGCGTGGTACCCATCCCATGGGTTTCAAATCTCCAGGTTCAAGGGCATCTTCCTACATCGAAAACATGCATGAGAAACCCAGAAGATGGTACACCGTGTGATCGCGAAAGGTTTCTAAAACGCACCTCATTTCTCATCTCCTTGTGCTCGGGTTCGCCATTCCAGCTGCTTTACTAGCAATCTCCCTCCTTGGAGAATCAGCACCTTTAACCTCCTGTTCCGTACAGGTTGCAATTTGTCCTGAGGATGAACGGGAAGAGGGGAAAACAATGAGAGACTAGCTCTAGGTGTTGGGACAGGCACAGGTCACTCTATTTTCCCATCAGGAAGAAGAATTAAGCACAGGCTCAGCCTGCCGCCCGGGACCAGAATAAGGCCTGAAGCAATCCTGCGCTTTTGCGGCCAGCTCCCAAGAAAGCGAGTTGAAAAATGGAGCTCAGGGGCACTGCAATTCACAAACCTGCAGACTTATAAATGATCACTCTCGTCCACAAATATATTGAGGGAAGGCAACGAAGAGGATTTAAAGCAAGGCAGAATTGCAGGAAACAGATTTCAGGAGGGAGATACGAATCGCCTTTAAAGCACAGGAAAAGCGGCAAAACCTCGACAATGATGCCCTTGGCCAAAAAGGGCGTATGCGTTTTTTCCTGAATATATTCAGGAAAAAACGCATACGCCCTTTTTGGCCAACCAAGCAACCTGGAAAGGCAAATCAGCGCTACAAAGAAGTCTCGCTTCCCATCGGTCAAAAGGGCCATGCTGAATAAAGTGTCAAAACCAGAAATGCAGGGCAGGCCATGAGGAAACGGGAGCCTTGCTATGATGATGGGCGGGATGTAAGTTGCCAACACCCACTCTGGAGAAGTGTACGGTGTGTCCAGAAACATCTAAAAAACTCAGCTTAGAGAGCATAGGGCACTTCCACTCATGGGCGTATAAATTGGGAAAACTAAAAATCAGCAAGACACAGGCACCCCAACATTTAGGGCTGCTCTGTTGACAAGAACCTCCACTTCGTTACACCTTAAATATCCCAGGAAAGAGAAAAATGGATAAAGAAGTTGTGGCCCTTATCTACAAAGGAATATCACTCAGCCATGAAATCAACGTCATAAGGCTAGTAGCAGCATGATGAGTGGATTTAGGTACGACGATTCTAAGTGAAATAAGTCACACAGAAAAAGACACTTATCATAAGATATCACTTATAGAGGGAATGTAAAAACCGCTACCCTTGAACTGAATTACAAAACAGAACAGAGTCACACTTTTACAAAACACACTATGGCTGCTTAAGGGGAAAGGTGAGGTGGGGTGATGCATAAAACAAGGGTTTCAAATTAGCTCAGATACCGTTCCATAAACCCAATATGTAACAGAAAAGACCTACTCCTTGCTCAGTGAATTGGACTCAACACCCCATATTCACGGCCCAAGAATATATCTGATTAGTAAGAATCTTAAAACCTATGTATTGATATCTCTCTGTAAGTGAGTCAAGTGGGTGTAAAGTGACATAAACACAGCAGTGAAAAGCAGCTAAACCCCATTATAAAAATCAATTACTTTTAAAAACCTGTGAAACAAAGACAGTGAAAGAGAGAGAAATTCTTACAAAATTCGTTCAGGGACTGTGATGCCACCTGGATTGAACATGTATAGACCCACAGCTGATTGAGACATAAGGGTGGACACTCTTGGGGCTGAGAGGTTTTGTGAGGTTGGGTGAGCAAACGCAGACCCTTTAAAGTAATACTGCGTGCTACCCATCCCATGGGTTCCAAATCTCCAGGTTCAAGGGCATCTTCCTACATCGAAAACATGCATGAGAAACCCAGAAGATGGTACACCGTGTGATCGCGAAAGGTTTCTAAAACGCACCTCATTTCTCATCTCCTTGTGCTCGGGTTCGCCATTCCAGCTGCTTTACTAGCAATCTCCCTCCTTGGAGAATCAGCACCTTTAACCTCCTGTTCCGTACAGGTTGCAATTTGTCCTGAGGATGAACGGGAAGAGGGGAAAACAATGAGAGACTAGCTCTAGGTGTTGGAACAGGCACAGGTCACTCTATTTTCCCATCAGGAAGAAGAATTAAGCACAGGCTCAGCCTGCCGCCCGGGACCAGAATAGGGCCTGAAGCAATCCTGCGCTTTTGCGGCCAGCTCCCAAGAAAGCGAGTTGAAAAATGGAGCTCAGGGGCACTGCAATTCACAAACCTGCAGACTTATAAATGATCACTCTCGTCCACAAATATATTGAGGGAAGGCAACGAAGAGGATTTAAAGCAAGGCAGAATTGCAGGAAACAGATTTCAGGAGGGAGATACGAATCGCCTTTAAAGCACAGGAAAAGCGGCAAAACCTCGACAATGATGCCCTTGGCCAAAAAGGGCGTATGCGTTTTTTCCTGAATATATTCAGGAAAAAACGCATACGCCCTTTTTGGCCAACCAAGCAACCTGGAAAGGCAAATCAGCGCTACAAAGAAGTCTCGCTTCCCATCGGTCAAAAGGGCCATGCTGAATAAAGTGTCAAAACCAGAAATGCAGGGCAGGCCATGAGGAAACGGGAGCCTTGCTACGATGATGGGCGGGATGTAAATTGCCAACACCCACTCTGGAGAAGTGTACGGTGTGTCCAGAAACATCTAAAAAACTCAGCTTAGAGAGCATAGGGCAGTTCCACTCATGGGCGTATAAATTGGGAAAACTAAAAATCAGCAAGACACAGGCACCCCAACATTTAGGGCTGCTCTGTTGACAAGAACCTCCACTTCGTTACACCTTAAATATCCCAGGAAAGAGAAAAATGGATAAAGAAGTTGTGGTCCTTATGTACAGAGGAATATCACTCAGCCATGAAATCAACGTCATAAGGCTAGTAGCAGCATGATGAGTGGATTTAGGTACGACGATTCTAAGTGAAATAAGTCACACAGAAAAAGACACTTATCATAAGATATCACTTATAGAGGGAATGTAAAAACCGCTACCCTTGAACTGAATTACAAAACAGAACAGAGTCACACTTTTACAAAACACACTATGGCTGCTTAAGGGGAAAGGTGAGGTGGGGTGATGCATAAAACAAGGGTTTCAAATTAGCTCAGATACCGTTCCATAAACCCAATATGTAACAGACAAGACCTACTCCTTGCTCAGTGAATTGGACTCAACACCCCATATTCACGGCCCAAGAATATATCTGATTAGTAAGAATCTTAAAACCTATGTATTGATATCTCTCTCTAAGTGAGTCAAGTGGGTGTAAAGTGACATAAACACAGCAGTGAAAAGCAGCTAAACCCCATTATAAAAATCAATTACTTTTATAAACCTGTGAAACAAAGACAGTGAAAGAGAGAGAAATTCTTACAAAATTCGTTCAGGGACTGTGACGCCACCTGGATTGACCATGTATAGACCCACAGCTGATTGAGACATAAGGGTGGACACTCTTGGGGCTGAGAGGTTTGGTGAGGTTCGGTGAGCAAACGCAGACCCTTTAAAGTAATACTGCGTGCTACCCATCCCATGGGTCCCAAATCTCCAGGTTCAAGGGCATCTTCCTACATCGAAAACATGCATGAGAAACCCAGAAGATGGTACACCGTGTGATCGCGAAAGGTTTCTAAAACGCACCTCATTTCTCATCTCCTTGTGCTCGGGTTCGCCATTCCAGCTGCTTTACTAGCAATCTCCCTCCTTGGAGAATCAGCACCTTTAACCTCCTGTTCCGTACAGGTTGCAATTTGTCCTGAGGATGAACGGGAAGAGGGGAAAACAATGAGAGACTAGCTCTAGGTGTTGGGACAGGCACAGGTCACTCTATTTTCCCATCAGGAAGAAGAATTAAGCACAGGCTCAGCCTGCCGCCCGGGACCAGAATAGGGCCTGAAGCAATCCTGCGCTTTTGCGGCCAGCTCCCAAGAAAGCGAGTTGAAAAATGGAGCTCAGGGGCACTGCAATTCACAAACCTGCAGACTTATAAATGATCACTCTCGTCCACAAATATATTGAGGGAAGGCAACGAAGAGGATTTAAAGCAAGGCAGAATTGCAGGAAACAGATTTCAGGAGGGAGATTCGAATCGCCTTTAAAGCACAGGAAAAGCGGCAAAACATCGACAATGATGCCCTTGGCCAAAAAGGGCGTATGCGTTTTTTCCTGAATATATTCAGGAAAAAACGCATACGCCCTTTTTGGCCAACCAAGCAACCTGGAAAGGCAAATCAGCGCTACAAAGAAGTCTCGCTTCCCATCGGTCAAAAGGGCCATGCTGAATAAAGTGTCAAAACCAGAAATGCAGGGCAGGCCATGAGGAAACGGGAGCCTTGCTACGATGATGGGCGGGATGTAAATTGCCAACAGCCACTCTGGAGAAGTGTACGGTGTGTCCTGAAACATCTAAAAAACTCAGCTTAGAGAGCATAGGACACTTCCACTCATGGGCGTATAAATTGGGAAAACTAAAAATCAGCAAGACACAGGCACCCCAACATTTAGGGCTGCTCTGTTGACAAGAACCTCCACTTCGTTACACCTTAAATATCCCAGGAAAGAGAAAAATGGATAAAGAAGTTGTGGTCCTTATGTACAAAGGAATATCACTCAGCCATGAAATCAACGTCATAAGGCTAGTAGCAGCATGATGAGTGGATTTAGGTACGACGATTCTAAGTGAAATAAGTCACACAGAAAAAGACACTTATCATAAGATATCACTTATAGAGGGAATGTAAAAACCGCTACCCTTGAACTGAATTACAAAACAGAACAGAGTCACACTTTTACAAAACACACTATGGCTGCTTAAGGGGAAAGGTGAGGTGGGGTGATGCATAAAACAAGGGTTTCAAATTAGCTCAGATACCGTTCCATAAACCCAATATGTAACAGACAAGACCTACTCCTTGCTCAGTGAATTGGACTCAACACCCCATATTCACGGCCCAAGAATATATCTGACTAGTAAGAATCTTAAAACCTATGTATTGATATCTCTCTGTAAGTGAGTCAAGTGGGTGTAAAGTGACATAAACACAGCAGTGAAAAGCAGCTAAACCCCATTATAAAAATCAATTACTTTTAAAAACCTGTGAAACAAAGACAGTGAAAGAGAGAGAAATTCTTACAAAATTCGTTCAGGGGCAGTTATGCTACCTGGATTGACCATATCTAGACCCACAGCTGATTGAGACATAAGGGTGGACACTCTTGGGGCTGAGAGGTTTGGTGAGGTTGGGTGAGGAAACGCAGACCCATTAAAGTAATACTGCGTGGTACCCATCCCATGGGTCCCAAATCTCCAGGTTCAAGGGCATCTTCCTACATCGAAAACATGCATGAGAAACCCAGAAGATGGTACACCGTGTGATCGAGAAAGGTTTCTAAAACGCACCTCATTTCTCATCTCCTTGTGCTCGGGTTCGCCATTCCAGCTGCTTTACTAGCAATCTCCCTCCTTGGAGAATCAGCACCTTTAACCTCCTGTTCCGTACAGGTTGCAATTTGTCCTGAGGATGAACGGGAAGGGGGGAAAACAATGAGAGACTAGCTCTAGGTGTTGAGACAGGCACAGGTCACTCTATTTTCCCATCAGGAAGAAGAATTAACCACAGGCTCAGCCTGCCGCCCGGGATCAGAATAGGGCCTGAAGCAATCCTGCGCTTTTGCGGCCAGCTCCCAAGAAAGCGAGTTGAAAAATGGAGCTCAGGGGCACTGCAATTCACAAACCTGCAGACTTATAAATGATCACTCTCGTCCACAAATATATTGAGGGAAGGCAACGAAGAGGATTTGAAAGCAAGGCAGAATTGCAGGAAACAGATTTCAGGAGGGAGAGTCAAATCGCCTTTAAAGCACAGGAAAAGCGGCAAAACCTCGACAAGATGCCCTTGGCCAAAAAGGGCGTATGCGTTTTTTCCTGAATATATTCAGGAAAAAACGCATACGCCCTTTTTGGCCAACCAAGCAACCTGGAAAGGCAAATCAGCGCTACAAAGAAGTCTCGCTTCCCATCGGTCAAAAGGGCCATGCTGAATAAAGTGTCAAAACCAGAAATGCAGGGCAGGCCATGAGGAAACGGGAGCCTTGTTACGATGATGGGCGGGATGTAAATTGCCAACAGCCACTCTGGAGAAGTGTACGATGTGTCCTGAAACATCTAAAAAACTCAGCTTAGAGAGCATAGGGCACTTCCACTCATGGGCGTATAAAGTGGGAAAATTAAAAACCAGCAAGACACAGGCACCCCAAAGTTTAGGGCTGCTCTGTTGACAAGAACCTCCAACTTCGTTACACCTTAAATATCCCAGGAAAGAGAAAAATGGATAAAGAAGTTGTGGTCCTTATGTACAAAGGAATATCACTCAGCCATGAAATCAACGTCATAAGGCTAGTAGCAGCATGATGAGTGGATTTAGGTACGACGATTCTAAGTGAAATAAGTCACACAGAAAAAGACACTTATCATAAGATATCACTTATAGAGGGAATGAAAAAACCGCTACCCTTGAACTGAATTACAAAACAGAACAGAGTCACACGTTTAGAAAACACACAATGGCTGCTTAACGGGAAAGGTGAGGTGGGGTGATGAATAAAACAAGGGTTTCAAATTAGCTCAGATACCGTTCCATAAACCCAATATGTACTAGACAAGACCTACTCCTTGCTCAGTGAATTGGACTCAAAACCCCCTATTCACGGCCCAAGAATATATCTGACTAGTAAGAATCTTAAAACCTATGTATTGATATCTCTCTGTAAGTGAGTCAAGTGGGTGTGAAGTGACATAAACACAGCAGTGAAAAGCAGCTAAACCCCATTATAAAAATCAATTACTTTTAAAAACCTGTGAAAAAAAGACAGTGAAAGAGAGAGAAATTCTTACAAAATTCGTTTAGGGGCAGTTATGCTACCTGGATGGACCATATCTAGACCCACAGCTGATTGAGACATAAGGGTGGACACTCTTGGGGCTGAGAGGTTTGGTGAGGTTGGGTGAGGAAACGCAGACCCATTAAAGTAATACTGCGTGGTACCCATCCCATGGGTCCCAAATCTCCAGGTTCAAGGGCATCTTCCTACATCGAAAACATGCATGAGAAACCCAGAAGATGGTACACCGTGTGATCGCGAAAGGTTTCTAAAACGCACCTCATTTCTCATCTCCTTGTGCTCGGGTTCGCCATTCCAGCTGCTTTACTAGCAATCTCCCTCCTTGGAGAATCAGCACCTTTAACCTCCTGTTCCGTACAGGTTGCAATTTGTCCTGAGGATGAACGGGAAGAGGGGAAAACAATGAGAGACTAGCTCTAGGTGTTGAGACAGGCACAGGTCACTCTATTTTCCCATCAGGAAGAAGAATTAACCACAGGCTCAGCCTGCCGCCCGGGGCCAGAATAGGGCCTGAAGCAATCCTGCGCTTTTGCGGCCAGCTCCCAAGAAAGCGAGTTGAAAAATGGAGCTCAGGGGCACTGCAATTCACAAACCTGCAGACTTATAAATGATCACTCTCGTCCACAAATATATTGAGGGAAGGCAACGAAGAGGATTTGAAAGCAAGGCAGAATTGCAGGAAACAGATTTCAGGAGGGAGAGTCAAATCGCCTTTAAAGCACAGAAAAAGCGGCAAAACCTCGACAAGATGCCCTTGGCCAAAAAGGGCGTATGCGTTTTTTCCTGAATATATTCAGGAAAAAACGCATACGCCCTTTTTGGCCAACCAAGCAACCTGGAAAGGCAAATCAGCGCTACAAAGAAGTCTCGCTTCAAATCGGTCAAAAGGGCCATGCTGAATAAAGTGTCAAAACCAGAAATGCAGGGCAGGCCATGAGGAAACGGGAGACTTGTTACGATGATGGGCGGGATGTAAATTGCCAACAGCCACTCTGGAGAAGTGTACGGTGTGTCCTGAAACATCTAAAAAACTCAGCTTAGAGAGCATAGGGCACTTCCACTCATGGGCGTATAAAGTGGGAAAATTAAAAACCAGCAAGACACAGGAAGCCCAAAGTTTAGGGCTGCTCTGTTGACAAGAACCTCCAACTTCGTTACACCTTAAATATCCCAGGAAAGAGAAAAATGGATAAAGAAGTTGTGGTCCTTATGTACAATGGAATATCACTCAGCCATGAAATCAACGTCATAAGGCTAGTAGCAGCATGATGAGTGGATTTAGGTACGACGATTCTAAGTGAAATAAGTCACACAGAAAAAGACACTTATCATAAGATATCACTTATAGAGGGAATGAAAAAACCGCTACCCTTGAACTGAATTACAAAACAGAACAGAGTCACACGTTTAGAAAACACACAATGGCTGCTTAACGGGAAAGGTGAGGTGGGGTGATGAATAAAACAAGGGTTTCAAATTAGCTCAGATACCGTTCCATAAACCCAATATGTACTAGACAAGACCTACTCCTTGCTCAGTGAATTGGACTCAAAACCCCCTATTCACGGCCCAAGAATATATCTGACTAGTAAGAATCTTAAAACCTATGTATTGATATCTCTCTGTAAATGAGTCAAGTGGGTGTGAAGTGACATAAACACAGCAGTGAAAAGCAGCTAAACCCCATTATAAAAATCAATTACTTTTAAAAACCTGTGAAAAAAAGACAGTGAAAGAGAGAGAAATTCTTACAAAATTCGTTTAGGGGCAGTTATGCTACCTGGATTGACCATATCTAGACCCACAGCTGATTGAGACATAAGGGTGGACACTCTTGGGGATGAGAGGTTTGGTGAGGTTGGGTGAGGAAACGCAGACCCTTTAAAGTAATACTGCGTGGTACCCATCCCATGGGTCCCAAATCTCCAGGTTCAAGGGCATCTTCCTACATCGAAAACATGCATGAGAAACCCAGAAGATGGTACACCGTGTGATCGCGAAAGGTTTCTAAAACGCACCTCATTTCTCATCTCCTTGTGCTCGGGTTCGCCATTCCAGCTGCTTTACTAGCAATCTCCCTCCTTGGAGAATCAGCACTTTAACCTCCTGTTCCGTACAGGTTGCAATTTGTCCTGAGGATGAACGGGAAGAGGGGAAAATAATGAGAGACTAGCTCTAGGTGTTGAGACAGGCACAGGTCACTCTATTTTCCCATCAGGAAGAAGAATTAACCACAGGCTCAGCCTGCCGCCCGGGACCAGAATAGGGCCTGAAGCAATCCTGCGCTTTTGCGGCCAGCTCCCAAGAAAGCGAGTTGAAAAATGGAGCTCAGGGGCACTGCAATTCACAAACCTGCAGACTTATAAATGATCACTCTCGTCCACAAATATATTGAGGGAAGGCAACGAAGAGGATTTGAAAGCAAGGCAGAATTGCAGGAAACAGATTTCAGGAGGGAGAGTCAAATCGCCTTTAAAGCACAGGAAAAGCGGCAAAACCTCGACAAGATGCCCTTGGCCAAAAAGGGCGTATGCGTTTTTTGCTGAATATATTCAGGAAAAAACGCATACGCCCTTTTTGGCCAACCAAGCAACCTGGAAAGGCAAATCAGCGCTACAAAGAAGTCTCGCTTCCCATCGGTCAAAAGGGCCATGCTGAATAAAGTGTCAAAACCAGAAATGCAGGGCAGGCCATGAGGAAACGGGAGCCTTGCTACGATGATGGGCGGGATGTAAATTGCCAACAGCCACTCTGGAGAAGTGTAGGGTGTGTCCTGAAACATCTAAAAAACTCAGCTTAGAGAGCATAGGGCACTTCCACTCATTGGCGTATAAAGTGGGAAAATTATAAACCAGCAAGACACAGGCACCCCAACGTTTAGGGCTGCTCTGTTGACAAGAACCTCCACTTCGTTACACCTTAAATATCCCAGGAAAGAGAAAAATGGATAAAGAAGTTGTGGTCCTTATGTACAATGGAATATCACTCAGCCATGAAATCAACGTCATAAGGCTAGTAGCAGCATGATGAGTGGATTTAGGTACTACGATTCTAAGTGAAATAAGTCACACAGAAAAAGACACTTATCATAAGATATCACTTACAGAGGGAATGTAAAAACCGCTACCCTTGAACTGAATTACAAAACAGAACAGTCACACGTTTAGAAAACACACTATGGCTGCTTAACGGGAAAGGTGAGGTGGGGTGATGCATAAAACAAGGGTTTCAAATTAGCTCAGATACCGTTCCATAAACCCAATATGTACTAGACAAGACCTACTCCTTGCTCAGTGAATTGGACTCAACACCCCCTATTCACGGCCCAAGAATATATCTGACTAGTAAGAATCTTAAAACCTATGTATTGATATCTCTCTGTAAGTGAGTCAAGTGGGTGTAAAGTGACATAAACACAGCAGTGAAAAGCAGCTAAACCCCATTATAAAAATCAATTACTTTTAAAAACCTGTGAAAAAAAGACAGTGAAAGAGAGAGAAATTCTTACAAAATTCGTTCAGGGGCTGTGATGCCACCTGGATTGACCATGTATAGACCCACAGCTGATTGAGACATAAGGGTGGACACTCTTGGGGCTGAGAGGTTTGGTGAGGTTGGGTGAGGAAACGCAGACCCTTTAAAGTAATACTGCGTGGTACCCATCCCATGGGTTTCAAATCTCCAGGTTCAAGGGCATCTTCCTACATCGAAAACATGCATGAGAAACCCAGAAGATGGTACACCGTGTGATCGCGAAAGGTTTCTAAAACGCACCTCATTTCTCATCTCCTTGTGCTCGGGTTCGCCATTACAGCTGCTTTACTAGCAATCTCCCTCCTTGGAGAATCAGCACCTTTAACCTCCTGTTCCGTACAGGTTGCAATTTGTCCTGAGGATGAACGGGAAGAGGGGACAACAATGAGAGACTAGCTCTAGGTGTTGGGACAGGCACAGGTCACTCTATTTTCCCATCAGGAAGAAGAATTAAGCACAGGCTCAGCCTGCCGCCCGGGACCAGAATAGGGCCTGAAGCAATCCTGCGCTTTTGCGGCCAGCTCCCAAGAAAGCGAGTTGAAAAATGGAGCTCAGGGGCACTGCAATTCACAAACCTGCAGACTTATAAATGATCACTCTCGTCCACAAATATATTGAGGGAAGGCAACGAAGAGGATTTAAAGCAAGGCAGAATTGCAGGAAACAGATTTCAGGAGGGAGATACGAATCGCCTTTAAAGCACAGGAAAATCGGCAAAACCTCGACAATGATGCCCTTGGCCAAAAAGGGCGTATGCGTTTTTTCCTGAATATATTCAGGAAAAAACGCATACGCCCTTTTTGGCCAACCAAGCAACTTGGAAAGGCAAATCAGCGCTACAAAGAAGTCTCGCTTCCCATCGGTCAAAAGGGCCATGCTGAATAAAGTGTCAAAACCAGAAATGCAGGGCAGGCCATGAGGAAACGGGAGCCTTGCTACGATGATGGGCGGGATGTAAATTAGCCAACAGCCACTCTGGAGAAGTGTACGGTGTGTCCTGAAACATCTAAAAAACTCAGCTTAGAGAGCATAGGGCACTTCCACTCATGGGCGTATAAATTGGGAAAACTAAAAATCAGCAAGACACAGGCACCCCAACATTTAGGGCTGCTCTGTTGACAAGAACCTCCACTTCGTTACACCTTAAATATCCCAGGAAAGAGAAAAATGGATAAAGAAGTTGTGGTCCTTATGTACAAAGGAATATCACTCAGCCATGAAATCAACGTCATAAGGCTAGTAGCAGCATGATGAGTGGATTTAGGTACGACGATTCTAAGTGAAATAAGTCACACAGAAAAAGACACTTATCATAAGGTATCACTTATAGAGGGAATGTAAAAACCGCTACCCTTGAACTGAATTACAAAACAGAACAGAGTCACACTTTTACAAAACACACTATGGCTGCTTAAGGGGAAATGTGAGGTGGGGTGATGCATAAAACAAGGGTTTCAAATTAGCTCAGATACCGTTCCATAAACCCAATATGTAACAGACAAGACCTACTCCTTGCTCAGTGAATTGGACTCAACACCCCCTATTCACGGCCCAAGAATATATCTGATTAGTAAGAATCTTAAAACCTATGTATTGATATCTCTCTGTAAGTGAGTCAAGTGGGTGTAAAGTGACATAAACACAGCAGTGAAAAGCAGCTAAACCCCATTATAAAAATCAATTACTTTTAAAAACCTGTGAAACAAAGACAGTGAAAGAGAGAGAAATTCTTACAAAATTCGTTCAGGGGCTGTGATGCCACCTGGATTGACCATGTATAGACCCACAGCTGATTGAGACATAAGGGTGAACACTCTTGGGGCTGAGAGGTTTGGTGAGGTTGGGTGAGCAAACGCAGACCCTTTAAAGTAATACTGCGTGGTACCCATCCCATGGGTCCCAAATCTCCAGGTTCAAGGGCATCTTCCTACATCGAAAACATGCATGAGAAACCCAGAAGATGGTACACCGTGTGATCGGGAAAGGTTTCTAAAACACTCCTCATTTCTCATCTCCTTGAGCTCGGGTTCGCCATTCCAGCCAGTTTACTAGCAATCTCCCTCCTTGGAGAATCAGCACCTTTAACCTCCTGTTCCGTACAGGTTGCAATTTGTCCTGAGGATAAAAGGGAAGAGGGGGAACCAATGAGAGACTAGCTCTAGGTGTTGGGACAGGCACAGGTCACTCTATTTTCCCATCAGGAAGAAGAATTAAGCACAGGCTCAGCCTGCCCCCCGGGACCACTATAGGGCCTGAAGCAATCCTGCGCTTTTGCGGCCAGCTCCCAAGAAAGCGAGTTGAAAAATGGAGCTCAGGCGCACTGCAATTCACAAACCTGCAGACTTATAAATGTTCACTCTCGTCCACAAATATATTGAGGGAAGGGAACGAAGAGGATTTGAAAGCAAGGCAGAATTGCAGGAAACAGATTTCAGGAGGGAGATTCGAATCGCCTTTAAAGCACAGGAAAAGCGGCAAAACCTCGACAATGATGCCCTTGGCCAAAAAGGGCGTATGCGTTTTTTCCTGAATATATTCAGGAAAAAACGCATACGCCCTTTTTGGCCAACCAACCAACCTGGAAAGGCAAATCAGCGCTACAAAGAAGTCTCGCTTCCCATCGGTCAAAAGGGCCATGCTGAATAAAGTGTCAAAACCAGAAATGCAGGGCAGGCCATGGAGAAACGGGAGCCTTGCTAAGCTGATGGGCGGTATGTAAGTTGCCAACAGCCACTCTGGAGAAGTGTACGGTGTGTCCTGAAACATCTAAAAAACTCAGCTTAGGGAGCACAGGGCACTTCCACTCATGGGCGTATAAATTGGGAAAACTAAAAATCAGCAAGACACAGGCACCCCAACGTTTAGGGCTGCTCTGTTGACAAGAACCTCCACTTCGTTACACCTTAAATATCTCAGGAAAGAGAAAAATGGATAAATAAGTTGTGGTCCTTATGTACAATGGAATATCACTCAGCCATGAAATCAACGTCATAAGGCTAGTAGCAGCATGATGAGAGGATTTAGGTACGACGATTCTAAGTGAAATAAGTCACAGAGAAAAAGACACTTATCATAAGATATCACTTATAGAGGGAATGTAAAAACCGCTACCCTTGAACTGAATTACAAAACAGAACAGAGTCACACGTTTAGAAAACACACTATGGCTGCTTAACGGGAAAGGTGAGGTGGGGTGATGCATAAAACAATGGTTTCAAATTAGCTCAGATACCGTTCCATAAACCCAATATGTAATAGACAAGACCTACTCCTTGCTCAGTGAATTGGACTCGACACCCCCTATTCACGGCCCAAGAATATATCTGAGTAGTAAGAATCTTAAAACCTATGTATTGATATCTCTCTGTAAGTGAGTCAAGTGGGTGTAAAGTGACATAAACACAGCAGTGAAAAGCAGCTAAACCCCATTATAAAAATCAATTACTTTTAAAATCCTGTGAAACAAAGACAGTGAAAGAGAGAGAAATTCTTACAAAATTCGTTCAGGGGCTGTGATGCCACCTGGATTGACCATGTATAGACCCACAGCTGATTCAGACATAAGGGTGGACACTCTTGGGGCTGAGAGGTTTGGTGAGGTTGGGTGAGCAAACGCAGACCCTTTAAAGTAATACTGCGTGGTACCCATCCCATGGGTCCCAAATCTCCAGGTTCAAGGGCATCTTCCTACATCGAAAACATGCATGAGAAACCCAGAAGATGGTACACCGTGTGATCGAGAAAGGTTTCTAAAACACACCTCATTTCTCATCTCCTTGTGCTCGGGTTCGCCATTCCAGCCGCTTTACTAGCAATCTCCCTCCTTGGAGAATCAGCACCTTTAACCTCCTGTTCCGTACAGGTTGCAATTTGTCCTGAGGATGAACGGGAAGAGGGGGAACCAATGAGAGACTAGCTCTAGGTGTTGGGACAGGCACAGGTCACTCTATTTTCCCATTAGGAAGAAGAATTAAGCACAGGCTCAGCCTGCCGCCCAGGACCAGAATAGGGCCTGAAGCAATCCTGCGCTTTTGCGGCCAGCTCCCAAGAAAGCGAGTTGAAAAATGGAGCTCAGGGGCACTGCAATTCACAAACCTGCAGACTTATAAATGATCACTCTCGTCCACAAATATATTGAGGGAAGGCAACGAAGAGGATTTGAAAGCAAGGCAGAATTGCAGGAAACAGATTTCAGGAGGGAGATTTGAATCGCCTTTAAAGCACAGGAAAAGCGGCAAAACCTCGACAATGATGCCCTTGGCCAAAAAGGGCGTATGCGTTTTTTCCTGAATATATTCAGGAAAAAACGCATACGCCCTTTTTGGCCAACCAAGCAACCTGGAAAGGCAAATCAGCGCTACAAAGAAGTCTCACTTCCCATCGGTCAAAAGGGCCATGCTGAATAAAGTGTCAAAACCAGAAATGCAGGGCAGGCCATTTAGAAACGGGAGCCTTGCTACGCTGTTGGGCGGGATGTAAATTGCCAACAGCCACTCTGGTGAAGTGTACGGTGTGTCCTGAAACATCTAAAAAACTCAGCTTAGAGAGCATAGGGCACTTCCACTCATGGGCGTATAAATTGGGAAAACTAAAAATCAGCAAGACACAGGCACCCCAACGTTTAGGGCTGCTCTGTTGACAAGAACCTCCACTTCGTTACACCTTAAATATCCCAGGAAAGAGAAAAATGGATAAAGAAGTTGTGGTCCTTATGTACAATGGAATATCACTCAGCCATGAAATCAACCTCATAAGGCTAGTAGCAGCATGATGAGTGGATTTAGGTACGACGATTCTAAGTGAAATAAGTCACAGAGAAAAAGACACTTATCATAAGATATCACTTATAGAGGGAATGTAAAAACCGCTACCCTTGAACTGAATTACAAAACAGAACAGAGTCACACGTTTAGAAAACACACTATGGCTGCTTCACGGGAAAGGTGAGGTGGGGTGATGCATAAAACAAGGGTTTCAAATTAGCTCAGATACCGTTCCATAAACCCAATATGTAATAGACAAGACCTACTCCTTGCTCAGTGAATTGGACTCGACACCCCCTAATCACGGCCCAAGAATATATCTGACTAGTAAGAATCTTAAAACCTATGTATTGATATCTCTCTGTAAGTGAGTCAAGTGGGTGTAAAGTGACATAAACACAGCAGTGAAAAGCAGCTAAACCCCATTATAAAAATCAATTACTTTTAAAATCCTGTGAAACAAAGACAGTGAAAGGGAGAGAAATTCTTACAAAATTCGTTCAGGGGCTGTGATGCCACCTGGATTGACCATGTATAGACCCACAGCTGATTGAGACATAAGGGTGGACACTCTTGGGGCTGAGAGGTTTGGTGAGGTTGGGTGAGCAAACGCAGACCCTTTAAAGTAATACTGCGTGGTACCCATCCTATGGGTCCCAAATCTCCAGGTTCAAGGGCATCTTCCTACATCGAAAACATGCATGAGAAACCCAGAAGATGGTACACCGTGTGATCGGGAAAGGTTTCTAAAACACACCTCATTTCTCATCTCCTTGTGCTCGGGTTCGCCATTCCAGCCGCTTTACTAGCAATCTCCCTCCTTGGAGAATCAGCACCTTTAACCTCCTGTTCCGTACAGGTTGCAATTTGTCCTGAGGATGACCGGGAAGAGGGGGAACCAATGAGAGACTAGCTCTAGGTGTTGGGACAGGCACAGGTCACTCTATTTTCCCATCAGGAAGAAGAATTAAGCACAGGCTCAGCCTGCCGCCCAGGACCAGAATAGGGCCTGAAGCAATCCTGCGCTTTTGCGGCCAGCTCCCAAGAAAGCGAGTTGAAAAATGGAGCTCAGGGGCACTGCAATTCACAAACCTGCAGACTTATAAATGATCACTCTCGTCCACAAATATATTGAGGGAAGGCAACGAAGAGGATTTGAAAGCAAGGCGGAATTGCAGGAAACAGATTTCAGGAGGGAGATACGAATCGCCTTTAAAGCACAGGAAAAGCGGCAAAACCTCGACAATGATGCCCTTGGCCAAAAAGGGCGTATGCGTTTTTTCCTGAATATATTCAGGAAAAAACGCATACGCCCTATTTGGCCAAGCAAGCAACCGGGAAAGGCAAATCAGCGCTACAAAGAAGTCTCGCTTCCCATCGGTCAAAAGGGCCATACTGAATAAAGTGTCAAAACTAGAAATGCAGGGCAGGCCATGGAGAAACGGGAGGCTTGCTACGCTAATGGGCGGGATGTAAATTGCCAACAGCCACTCTGGTGAAGTGTACGGTGTGTCCTGATACATCTAAAAAACTCAGCTTAGAGAGCATAGGGCACTTCCACTCATGGGCGTATAAATTGGGAAAACTAAAAATCAGCAAGACACAGGCACACCAACGTTTAGGGCTGCTCTGTTGACAAGAACCTCCACTTCGTTACACCTTAAATATCCCAGGAAAGAGAAAAATGGATAAAGAAGTTGTGGTCCTTATGTACAATGGAATATCACTCAGCCATGAAATCAACGTCATAAGGCTAGTAGCAGCATGATGAGTGGATTTAGGTACGACGATTCTAAGTGAAATAAGTCACACAGAAAAAGACACTTATCATAGGATATCACTTATAGAGGGAATGTAAAAACCGCTACCCTTGAACTGAATTACAAAACAGAACAGAGTCACACGTTTAGAAAACACACTATGATTTAATATTTCTTATAGTCCCTTTTTTTTTTTTTTCCACTGAACGTCTTCTTCCTTATTACCTAAAAAAAAAAAAAAAAAAAAAAAAAAAAGAAAACACACTATGGCTGCTTAACGGGAAAGGTGAGGTGGGGTGATGCATAAAACAAGGGTTTCAAATTAGCTCAGATACCGTTCCATAAACCCAATATGTAATAGACAAGACCTACTCCTTGCTCAGTGAATTGGACTCAACACCCCCTATTCACGGCCCAAGAATATATCTGACTAGTAAGAATCTTAAAACCTATGTATTGATATCTCTCTGTAAGTGAGTCAAGTGGGTGTAAAGTGACATAAACACAGCAGTGATAGCAGCTAAACCCCATTATAAAAATCAATTACTTTTAAAAACCTGTGAAACAAAGACAGTGAAAGAGAGAGAAATTCTTACAAAATTCGTTCAGGGGCTGTGATGCCACCTGGATTGACCATGTATAGACCCACAGCTGATTGAGACATAAGGGTGGACACTCTTGGGGCTGAGAGGTTTGGTGAGGTTGGGTGAGCAAACGCAGACCCTTTAAAGTAATACTGCGTGTTACCCATCCTATGGGTCCCAAATCTCCAGGTTCAAGGCCATCTTCCTACATCGAAAACATGCATGAGGAACCCAGAAGATGGTACACCGTGTGATCGGGAAAGGTTTCTAAAACACACCTCATTTCTCATCTCCTTGTGCTCGGGTTCGCCATTCCAGCCGCTTTACTAGCAATCTCCCTCCTTGGAGAATCAGCACCTTTAACCTCCTGTTCCGTACAGGTTGCAATTTGTCCTGAGGATGAACGGGAAGAGGGGGAACCAATGAGAGACTAGCTCTAGGTGTTGGGACAGGCACAGGTCACTCTATTTTCCCATCAGGAAGAAGAATTAAGCACAGGCTCAGCCTGCCGCCCGGGACCAGAATAGGGCCTGAAGCAAACCTGCGCTTTTGCGGCCAGCTCCCAAGAAAGCGAGTTGAAAAATGGAGCTCAGGCGCACTGCAATTCACAAACCTGCAGACTTATAAATGATCACTCTCGTCCACAAATATATTGAGGGAAGGCAACGAAGAGGATTTAAAGCAAGGCAGAATTGCTGGAAACAGATTTCAGGAGGGAGATTCGAATCGCCTTTAAAGCACAGGAAAAGCGGCAAAACATCGACAATGATGCCCTTGGCCAAAAAGGGCGTATGCGTTTTTTCCTGAATATATTCAGGAAAAAACGCATACGCCCTTTTGGCCAACCAAGCAACCTGGAAAGGCAAATCAGCGCTACAAAGAAGTCTCGCTTCCCATCGGTCAAAAGGGCCATGCTGAATAAAGTGTCAAAACCAGAAATGCAGGGCAGGCCATGAGGAAACGGGAGCCTTGTTACGATGATGGGCGGGATGTAAATTGCCAAAAGCCACTCTGGAGAAGTGTACGATGTGTCCTGAAACATCTAAAAAACTCAGCTTAGAGAGCATAGGGCACTTCCACTCATGGGCGTATAAAGTGGGAAAATTAAAAACCAGCAAGACACAGGCACCCCAAAGTTTAGGGCTGCTCTATTGACAAGAACCTCCAACTTCGTTACACCTTAAATATCTCAGGAAAGAGAAAAATGGATAAAGATGTTGTGGTCCTTATGTACAATGGAATATCACTCAGCCATGAAATCAACGTCATAAGGCTAGTAGCAGCATGATGAGTGGATTTAGGTCCGACGATTCTAAGTGAAATAAGTCACACAGAAAAAGACACTTATCATAAGATATCACTTATAGAGGGAAAGTAAAAACCGCTACCCTTGAACTGAATTACAAAACAGAACAGAGTCACACGTTTAGAAAACACACTATGGCTGCTTAACGGGAAAGGTGATGTGGGGCGATGCATAAAACAAGGGTTTCAAATTAGCTCACATACCGTTCCATAAACCCAATATGTAATAGACAAGACCTACTCCTTGCTCAGTGAATTGGACTCGACACCCCCTATTCACGGCCCAAGAATATATCTGACTAGTAAGAATCTTAAAACCTATGTATTGATATCTCTCTGTAAGTGAGTCAAGTGGGTGTAAAGTGACATAAACACAGCAGTGAAAAGCAGCTAAACCCCATTATAAAAATCAATTACTTTTAAAATCCTGTGAAACAAAGACAGTGAAAGAGAGAGAAATTCTTACAAAATTCGTTCAGGGGCTGTGATGCCATCTGGATTGACCATGTATAGACCCACAGCTGATTGAGACATAAGGGTGGACACTCTTGGGGCTGAGAGGTTTGGTGAGGTTGGGTGAGCAAACGCAGACCCTTTAAAGTAATACTGCGTGGTACCCATCCCATGGGTCCCAAATCTCCAGGGTCAAGGCCATCTTCCTACATCGAAAACATGCATGAGGAACGCAGAAGATGGTACACCGTGTGATCGGGAAAGGTTTCTAAAACACACCTCATTTCTCATCTCCTTGTGCTCGGGTTCGCCATTCCAGCCGCTTTACTAGCAATCTCCCTCCTTGGAGAATCAGCACCTTTAACCTCCTGTTCCGTACAGGTTGCAATTTGTCCTGAGGATGAACGGGAAGAGGGGGAACCAATGAGAGACTAGCTCTAGGTGTTGGGACAGGCACAGGTCACTCTATTTTCCCATCAGGAAGAAGAATTAAGCACAGGCTCAGCCTGCCGCCCGGGACCAGAATAGGGCCTGAAGCAAACCTGCGCTTTTGCGGCCAGCTCCCAAGAAAGCGAGTTGAAAAATGGAGCTAAGGCGCACTGCAATTCCCAAACTTGCAGACTTATAAATGTTCATTCTCGTCCACAAATATATTGAGGGAAGGCAACGAAGAGGATTTGAAAGCAAGGCAGAATTTCAGGAAACAGATTTCAGGAGGGACATTCGAATCGCCTTTAAAGCACAAGAAAAGCGGCAAAACCTCGACAATGATGCCCTTGGCCAAAAACGGCGTATGCGTTTTTTCCTGAATATATTCAGGAAAAAACGCATACGCCCTTTTTGGCCAAGCAAGCAACCTGGAAAGGCAAATCAGCGCTACAAAGAAGTCTCGCTTCCCATCGGTCAAAAGGGCCAAGCTGAATAAAGTGTCAAAACCAGAACTGCAGGGCAGGCCATGGAGAAACGGGAGCCTTGCTACGCTGATGGGCGGGATGTAAATTGCCAACAGCCACTCTGGAGAAGTGTACGGTGTGTCCTGAAACATCTAAAAAACTCAGCTTAGAGAGCATAGGGCACTTCCACTCATGGGCGTATAAATTGGGAAAACTAAAAATCAGCAAGACACAGGCACCCCAACGTTTAGGACTGCTCTGTTGACAAGAACCTCCACTTCGTTACACCTTAAATATCTCAGGAAAGAGAAAGATGGATAAATAAGTTGTGGTCCTTATGTACAATGGAATATCACTCAGCCATGAAATCAACGTCATAAGGCTAGTAGCAGCATGATGAGAGGATTTAGGTACGACGATTCTAAGTGAAATAAGTCACACAGAAAAAGACACTTATCATAAGATATCACTTATAGAGGGAATGTAAAAACCGCTACCCTTGAACTGAATTACAAAACAGAACAGAGTCACACTTTTACAAAACACACTATGGCTGCTTAAGGGGAAATGTGAGGTGGGGTGATGCATAAAACAAGGGTTTCAAATTAGCTCAGATACCGTTCCATAAACCCAATATGTAACAGACAAGACCTACTCCTTGCTCAGTGAATTGGACTCAACACCCCCTATTCACGGCCCAAGAATATATCTGATTAGTAAGAATCTTAAAACCTATGTATTGATATCTCTCTGTAAGTGAGTCAAGTGGGTGTAAAGTGACATAAACACAGCAGTGAAAAGCAGCTAAACCCCATTATAAAAATCAATTACTTTTAAAAACCTGTGAAACAAAGACAGTGAAAGAGAGAGAAATTCTTACAAAATTCGTTCAGGGGCTGTGATGCCACCTGGATTGACCATGTATAGACCCACAGCTGATTGAGACATAAGGGTGAACACTCTTGGGGCTGAGAGGTTTGGTGAGGTTGGGTGAGCAAACGCAGACCCTTTAAAGTAATACTGCGTGGTATCCATCCCATGGGTCCCAAATCTCCAGGTTCAAGGGCATCTTCCTACATCGAAAACATGCATGAGAAACCCAGAAGATGGTACACCGTGTGATCGGGAAAGGTTTCTAAAACACTCCTCATTTCTCATCTCCTTGTGCTCGGGTTCGCCATTCCAGCCAGTTTACTAGCAATCTCCCTCCTTGGAGAATCAGCACCTTTAACCTCCTGTTCCGTACAGTTTGCAATTTGTCCTGAGGATAAAAGGGAAGAGGGGGAACCAATGAGAGACTAGCTCTAGGTGTTGGGACAGGCACAGGTCACTCTATTTTCCCATCAGGAAGAAGAATTAAGCACAGGCTCAGCCTGCCCCCCGGGACCACTATAGGGCCTGAAGCAATCCTGCGCTTTTGCGGCCAGCTCCCAAGAAAGCGAGTTGAAAAATGGAGCTCAGGCGCACTGCAATTCACAAACCTGCAGACTTATAAATGTTCACTCTCGTCCACAAATATATTGAGGGAAGGGAACGAAGAGGATTTGAAAGCAAGGCAGAATTGCAGGAAACAGATTTCAGGAGGGAGATTCGAATCGCCTTTAAAGCACAAGAAAAGCGGCAAAACCTCGACAATGATGCCCTTGGCCAAAAAGGGCGTATGCGTTTTTTCCTGAATATATTCAGGAAAAAACGCATACGCCCTTTTTGGCCAACCAACCAACCTGGAAAGGCAAATCAGCGCTACAAAGAAGTCTCGCTTCCCATCGGTCAAAAGGGCCATGCTGAATAAAGTGTCAAAACCAGAAATGCAGGGCAGGCCATGGAGAAACGGGAGCCTTGCTAAGCTGATGGGCGGTATGTAAGTTGCCAACAGCCACTCTGGAGAAGTGTACGGTGTGTCCTGAAACATCTAAAAAACTCAGCTTAGGGAGCACAGGGCACTTCCACTCATGGGCGTATAAATTGGGAAAACTAAAAATCAGCAAGACACAGGCACCCCAACGTTTAGGGCTGCTCTGTTGACAAGAACCTCCAGTTCGTTACACCTTAAATATCTCAGGAAAGAGAAAAATGGATAAATAAGTTGTGGTCCTTATGTACAATGGAATATCACTCAGCCATGAAATCAACGTCATAAGGCTAGTAGCAGCATGATGAGAGGATTTAGGTACGACGATTCTAAGTGAAATTAGTCACAGAGAAAAAGACACTTATCATAAGATATCACTTATAGAGGGAATGTAAAAACCGCTACCCTTGAACTGAATTACAAAACAGAACAGAGTCACACATTTAGAAAACACACTATGGCTGCTTAACGGGAAAGGTGAGGTGGGGTGATGCATAAAACAAGGGTTTCAAATTAGCTCAGATACCGTTCCATAAACCCAATATCTTATAGACAAGACCTACTCCTTGCTCAGTGAATTGGACTCGACTCCCCCTATTCACGGCCCAAGAATATATCTGAGTAGTAAGAATCTTAAAACCTATGTATTGATATCTCTCTGTAAGTGAGTCAAGTGGGTGTAAAGTGACATAAACACAGCAGTGAAAAGCAGCTAAACCCCATTATAAAAATCAATTACTTTTAAAATCCTGTGAAACAAAGACAGTGAAAGAGAGAGAAATTCTTACAAAATTCGTTCAGGGGCTGTGATGCCACCTGGATTGACCATGTATAGACCCACAGCTGATTCAGACATAAGGGTGGACACTCTTGGGGCTGAGAGGTTTGGTGAGGTTGGGTGAGCAAACGCAGACCCTTTAAAGTAATACTGCGTGGTACCCATCCCATGGGTCCCAAATCTCCAGGTTCAAGGGCATCTTCCTACATCGAAAACATGCATGAGAAACCCAGAAGATGGTACACCGTGTGATCGGGAAAGGTTTCTAAAACACACCTCATTTCTCATCTCCTTGTGCTCGGGTTCGCCATTCCAGCCGCTTTACTAGCAATCTCCCTCCTTGGAGAATCAGCACCTTTAACCTCCTGTTCCGTACAGGTTGCAATTTGTCCTGAGGATGAACGGGAAGAGGGGGAACCAATGAGAGACTAGCTCTAGGTGTTGGGACAGGCACAGGTCACTCTATTTTCCCATCAGGAAGAAGAATTAAGCACAGGCTCAGCCTGCCGCCCAGGACCAGAATAGGGCCTGAAGCAATCCTGGGCTTTTGCGGCCAGCTCCCAAGAAAGCGAGTTGAAAAATGGAGCTCAGGGGCACTGCAATTCACAAACCTGCAGACTTATAAATGATCACTCTCGTCCACAAATATATTGAGGGAAGGCAACGAAGAGGATTTGAAAGCAAGGCAGAATTGCAGGAAACAGATTTCAGGAGGGAGATTCGAATCGCCTTTAAAGCACAGGAAAAGCGGCAAAACCTCGACAATGATGCCCATGGCCAAAAAGGGCGTATGCGTTTTTTCCTGAATATATTCAGGAAAAAACGCATACGCCCTTTTTGGCCAAGCAAGCAACCTGGAAAGGCAAATCAGCGCTACAAAGAAGTCTCGCTTCCCATCGGTCAAAAGGGCCATGCTGAATAAAGTGTCAAAACCAGAAATGCAGGGCAGGCCATTTAGAAACGGGAGCCTTGCTACGCTGATGGGCGGGATGTAAATTGCCAACAGCCACTCTGGTGAAGTGTACGGTGTGTCCTGAAACATCTAAAAAACTCAGCTTAGAGAGCATAGGGCACTTCCACTCATGGGCGTATAAATTGGGAAAACTAAAAATCAGCAAGACACAGGCACCCCAACGTTTAGGGCTGCTCTGTTGACAAGAACCTCCACTTCGTTACACCTTAAATATCCCAGGAAAGAGAAAAATGGATAAAGAAGTTGTGGTCCTTATGTACAATGGAATATCACTCAGCCATGAAATCAACGTCATAAGGCTAGTAGCAGCATGATGAGTGGATTTAGGTACGACGATTCTAAGTGAAATAAGTCACAGAGAAAAAGACACTTATCATAAGATATCACTTATAGAGGGAATGTAAAAACCGCTACCCTTGAACTGAATTACAAAACAGAACAGAGTCACACGTTTAGAAAACACACTATGGCTGCTTCACGGGAAAGGTGAGGTGGGGTGATGCATAAAACAAGGGTTTCAAATTAGCTCAGATACCGTTCCATAAACCCAATATGTAATAGACAAGACCTACTCCTTGCTCAGTGAATTGGACTCGACACCCCCTAATCACGGCCCAAGAATATATCTGACTAGTAAGAATCTTAAAACCTATGTATTGATATCTCTCTGTAAGTGAGTCAAGTGGGTGTAAAGTGACATAAACACAGCAGTGAAAAGCAGCTAAAGCCCATTATAAAAATCAATTACTTTTAAAATCCTGTGAAACAAAGACAGTGAAAGGGAGAGAAATTCTTACAAAATTCGTTCAGGGGCTGTGATGCCACCTGGATTGACCATGTATAGACCCACAGCTGATTGAGACATAAGGGTGGACACTCTTGGGGCTGAGAGGTTTGGTGAGGTTGGGTGAGCAAACGCAGACCCTTTAAAGTAATACTGCGTGGTACCCATCCTATGGGTCCCAAATCTCCAGGTTCAAGGGCATCTTCCTACATCGAAAACATGCATGAGAAACCCAGAAGATGGTACACCGTGTGATCGGGAAAGGTTTCTAAAACACACCTCATTTCTCATCTCCTTGTGCTCGGGTTCGCCATTCCAGCCGCTTTACTAGCAATCTCCCTCCTTGGAGAATCAGCACCTTTAACCTCCTGTTCCGTACAGGTTGCAATTTGTCCTGAGGATGAACGGGAAGAGGGGGAACCAATGAGAGACTAGCTCTAGGTGTTGGGACAGGCACAGGTCACTCTATTTTCCCATCAGGAAGAAGAATTAGGCACAGGCTCAGCCTGCCGCCCAGGACCAGAATAGGGCCTGAAGCAATCCTGCGCTTTTGCGGCCAGCTCCCAAGAAAGCGAGTTGAAAAATGGAGCTCAGGGGCACTGCAATTCACAAACCTGCAGACTTATAAATGATCACTCTCGTCCACAAATATATTGAGGGAAGGCAACGAAGAGGATTTGAAAGCAAGTCGGAATTGCAGGAAACAGATTTCAGAAGGGAGATTCGAATCGCCTTTAAAGCACAGGAAAAGCGGCAAAACCTCGACAATGATGCCCTTGGCCAAAAAGGGCGTATGCGTTTTTTCCTGAATATATTCAGGAAAAAACGCATACGCCCTATTTGGCCAAGCAAGCAACCTGGAAAGGCAAATCAGCGCTACAAATAAGTCTCGCTTCCCATCGGTCAAAAGGGCCATGCTGAATAAAGTGTCAAAACCAGAAATGCAGGGCAGGCCATTTAGAAACGGGAGCCTTGCTACGCTGATGGGCAGGATGTAAATTGCCAACAGCCACTCTGGTGAAGTGTACGGTGTGTCCTGAAACATCTAAAAAACTCAGCTTAGAGAGCATAGGGCACTTCCACTCATGGGCGTATAAATTGGGAAAACTAAAAATCAGCAAGACACAGGCACCCCAACGTTTAGGGCTGCTCTGTTGACAAGAACCTCCACTTCGTTACACCTTAAATATCCCAGGAAAGAGATAAATGGATAAAGAAGTTGTGGTCCTTATGTACAATGGAATATCACTCAGCCATGAAATCAACGTCATAAGGCTAGTAGCAGAATGATGAGTGGATTTAGGTACGACGATTCTAAGTGAAATAAGTCACACAGAAAAAGACACTTATCATAAGATATCACTTATAGAGGGAATGTAAAAACCGCTACCCTTGAACTGAATTACAAAACAGAACAGAGTCACACGTTTAGAAAACACACTATGGCTGCTTAACGGGAAAGGTGAGGTGGGGTGATGCATAAAACAAGGGTTTCAAATTAGCTCAGATACCGTTCCATAAACCCAATATGTAATAGACAAGACCTACTCCTTGCTCAGTGAATTGGACTCAACACCCCCTATTCACGGCCCAAGAATATAGCTGACTAGTAAGAATCTTAAAACCTATGTATTGATATCTCTCTGTAAGTGAGTCAAGTGGGTGTAAAGTGACATAAACACAGCAGTGAAAAGCAGCTAAACCCCATTATAAAAATCAATTACTTTTAAAATCCTGTGAAACAAAGACAGTGAAAGGGAGAGAAATTCTTACAAAATTCGTTCAGGGGCTGTGATGCCACCTGGATTGACCATGTATAGACCCACAGCTGATTGAGACATAAGGGTGGACACTCTTGGGGCTGAGAGGTTTGGTGAGGTTGGGTGAGCAAACGCAGACCCTTTAAAGTAATACTGCGTGGTACCCATCCTATGGGTCCCAAATCTCCAGGTTCAAGGGCATCTTCCTACATCGAAAACATGCATGAGAAACCCAGAAGATGGTACACCGTGTGATCGGGAAAGGTTTCTAAAACACACCTCATTTCTCATCTCCTTGTGCTCGGGTTCGCCATTCCAGCCGCTTTACTAGCAATCTCCCTCCTTGGAGAATCAGCACCTTTAACCTCCTGTTCCGTACAGGTTGCAATTTGTCCTGAGGATGAACGGGAAGAGGGGGAACCAATGAGAGACTAGCTCTAGGTGTTGGGACAGGCACAGGTCACTCTATTTTCCCATCAGGAAGAAGAATTAGGCACAGGCTCAGCCTGCCGCCCAGGACCAGAATAGGGCCTGAAGCAATCCTGCGCTTTTGCGGCCAGCTCCCAAGAAAGCGAGTTGAAAAATGGAGCTCAGGGGCACTGCAATTCACAAACCTGCAGACTTATAAATGATCACTCTCGTCCACAAATATATTGAGGGAAGGCAACGAAGAGGATTTGAAAGCAAGGCGGAATTGCAGGAAACAGATTTCAGAAGGGAGATTCGAATCGCCTTTAAAGCACAGGAAAAGCGGCAAAACCTCGACAATGATGCCCTTGGCCAAAAAGGGCGTATGCGTTTTTTCCTGAATATATTCAGGAAAAAACGCATACGCCCTATTTGGCCAAGCAAGCAACCTGGAAAGGCAAATCAGCGCTACAAAGAAGTCTCGCTTCCCATCGGTCAAAAGGGCCATGCTGAATAAAGTGTCAAAACCAGAAATGCAGGGCAGGCCATTTAGAAACGGGAGCCTTGCTACGCTGATGGGCAGGATGTAAATTGCCAACAGCCACTCTGGTGAAGTGTACGGTGTGTCCTGAAACATCTAAAAAACTCAGCTTAGAGAGCATAGGGCACTTCCACTCATGGGCGTATAAATTGGGAAAACTAAAAATCAGCAAGACACAGGCACCCCAACGTTTAGGGCTGCTCTGTTGACAAGAACCTCCACTTCGTTACACCTTAAATATCCCAGGAAAGAGAAAAATGGATAAAGAAGTTGTGGTCCTTATGTACAATGGAATATCACTCAGCCATGAAATCAACGTCATAAGGCTAGTAGCAGAATGATGAGTGGATTTAGGTACGACGATTCTAAGTGAAATAAGTCACACAGAAAAAGACACTTATCATAAGATATCACTTATAGAGGGAATGTAAAAACCGCTACCCTTGAACTGAATTACAAAACAGAACAGAGTCACACGTTTAGAAAACACACTATGGCTGCTTAACGGGAAAGGTGAGGTGGGGTGATGCATAAAACAAGGGTTTCAAATTAGCTCAGATACCGTTCCATAAACCCAATATGTAATAGACAAGACCTACTCCTTGCTCAGTGAATTGGACTCAACACCCCCTATTCACGGCCCAAGAATATAGCTGACTAGTAAGAATCTTAAAACCTATGTATTGATATCTCTCTGTAAGTGAGTCAAGTGGGTGTAAAGTGACATAAACACAGCAGTGAAAAGCAGCTAAACCCCATTATAAAAATCAATTACTTTTAAAAACCTGTGAAACAAAGACAGTGAAAGAGAGAGAAATTCTTACAAAATTCGTTCAGGGGCTGTGATGCCACCTGGATTGACCATGTATAGACCCACAGCTGATTGAGACATAAGGGTGGACACTCTTGGGGCTGAGAGGTTTGGTGAGGTTGGGTGAGCAAACGCAGACCCTTTAAAGTAATACTGCGTGGTACCCATCCCATGGGTCCCAAATCTCCAGGTTCAAGGCCATCTTCCTACATCGAAAACATGCATGAGGAACCCAGAAGATGGTACACCGTGTGATCGGGAAAGGTTTCTAAAACACACCTCATTTCTCATCTCCTTGTGCTCGGGTTCGCCATTCCAGCCGCTTTACTAGCAATCTCCCTCCTTGGAGAATCAGCACCTTTAACCTCCTGTTCCGTACAGGTTGCAATTTGTCCTGAGGATGAACGGGAAGAGGGGGAACCAATGAGAGACTAGCTCTAGGTGTTCGGACAGGCACAGGTCACTCTATTTTCCCATCAGGAAGAAGAATTAAGCACAGGCTCAGCCTGCCGCCCAGGACCAGAATAGGGCCTGAAGCAATCCTGCGCTTTTGCGGCCAGCTCCCAAGAAAGCGAGTTGAAAAATGGAGCTCAGGGGCACTGCAATTCACAAACCTGCAGACTTATAAATGATCACTCTCGTCCACAAATATATTGAGGGAAGGCAACGAAGAGGATTTGAAAGCAAGGCAGAATTGCAGGAAACAGATTTCAGGAGGGAGATTCGAATCGCCTTTAAAGCACAGGAAAAGCGGCAAAACCTCGACAATGATGCCCTTGGCCAAAAAGGGCGTATGCGTTTTTTCCTGAATATATTCAGGAAAAAACGCATACGCCCTTTTTGGCCAAGCAAGCAACCTGGAAAGGTAATTCAGCGCTACAAAGAAGTCTCGCTTCCCATCGGTCAAAAGGCCATGCTGAATAAAGTGTCAAAACCAGAAATGCAGGGCAGGCCATATAGAAACGGGAGCCTTGCTACGCTGATGGGCGGGATGTAAATTGCCAACAGCCACTCTGGTGAAGTGTACGGTGTGTCCTGAAACATCTAAAAAACTCAGCTTAGAGAGCATAGGGCACTTCCACTCATGGGCGTATAAATTGGGAAAACTAAAAATCAGCAAGACACAGGCACCCCAACGTTTAGGGCTGCTCTGTTGACAAGAACCTCCACTTCGTTACAACTTAAATATCCCAGGAAAGAGAAAAATGGATAAAGAAGTTGTGGTCCTTATGTACAATGGAATATCACTCAGCCATGAAATCAACGTCATAAGGCTAGTAGCAGCATGATGAGTGGATTTAGGTACGACGATTCTAAGTAAAATAAGTCACAGAGAAAAAGACACTTATCATAAGATATCACTTATAGAGGTAATGTAAAAACCGCTACCCTTGAACTGAATTACAAAACAGAACAGAGTCACACGTTTAGAAAACACACTATGGCTGCTTCACGGGAAAGGTGAGGTGGGGTGATGCATAAAACAAGGGTTTCAAATTAGCTCAGATACCGTTCCATAAACCCAATATGTAATAGACAAGACCTACTCCTTGCTCAGTGAATTGGACTCGACACCCCCTAATCACGGCCCAAGAATATATCTGACTAGTAAGAATCTTAAAACCTATGTATTGATATCTCTCTGTAAGTGAGTCAAGTGGGTGTAAAGTGACATAAACACAGCAGTGAAAAGCAGCTAAACCCCATTATAAAAATCAATTACTTTTAAAATCCTGTGAAACAAAGACAGTGAAAGGGAGAGAAATTCTTACAAAATTCGTTCAGGGGCTGTGATGCCACCTGGATTGACCATGTATAGACCCACAGCTGATTGAGACATAAGGGTGGACACTCTTGGGGCTGAGAGGTTTGGTGAGGTTGGGTGAGCAAAGGCAGACCCTTTAAAGTAATACTGCGTGGTACCCATCCTATGGGTCCCAAATCTCCAGGTTCAAGGGCATCTTCCTACATCGAAAACATGCATGAGAAACCCAGAAGATGGTACACCGTGTGATCGGGAAAGGTTTCTAAAACACACCTCATTTCTCATCTCCTTGTGCTCGGGTTCGCCATTCCAGCCGCTTTACTAGCAATCTCCCTCCTTGGAGAATCAGCACCTTTAACCTCCTGTTCCGTACAGGTTGCAATTTGTCCTGAGGATGAACGGGAAGAGTGGGAACCAATGAGAGACTAGCTCTAGGTGTTGGGACAGGCACAGGTCACTCTATTTTCCCATCAGGAAGAAGAATTAGGCACAGGCTCAGCCTGCCGCCCAGGACCAGAATAGGGCCTGAAGCAATCCTGCGCTTTTGCGGCCAGCTCCCAAGAAAGCGAGTTGAAAAATGGAGCTCAGGGGCACTGCAATTCACAAACCTGCAGACTTATAAATGATCACTCTCGTCCACAAATATATTGAGGGAAGGCAACGAAGAGGATTTGAAAGCAAGGCGGAATTGCAGGAAACAGATTTCAGAAGGGAGATTCGAATCGCCTTTAAAGCACAGGAAAAGCGGCAAAACCTCGACAATGATGCCCTTAGCCAAAAAGGGCGTATGCGTTTTTTCCTGAATATATTCAGGAAAAAACGCATACGCCCTATTTGGCCAAGCAAGCAACCTGGAAAGGCAAATCAGCGCTACAAAGAAGTCTCGCTTCCCATCGGTCAAAAGGGCCATGCTGAATAAAGTGTCAAAACCAGAAATGCAGGGCAGGCCATTTAGAAACGGGAGCCTTGCTACGCTGATGGGCAGGATGTAAATTGCCAACAGCCACTCTGGTGAAGTGTACGGTGTGTCCTGAAACATCTAAAAAACTCAGCTTAGAGAGCATAGGGCACTTCCACTCATGGGCGTATAAATTGGGAAAACTAAAAATCAGCAAGACACAGGCACCCCAACGTTTAGGGCTGCTCTGTTGACAAGAACCTACACTTCGTTACACCTTAAATATCCCAGGAAAGAGAAAAATGGATAAAGAAGTTGTGGTCCTTATGTACAATGGAATATCACTCAGCCATGAAATCAACGTCATAAGGCTAGTAGCAGAATGATGAGTGGATTTAGGTACGACGATTCTAAGTGAAATAAGTCACACAGAAAAAGACACTTATCATAAGATATCACTTATAGAGGGAATGTAAAAACCGCTACCCTTGAACTGAATTACAAAACAGAACAGAGTCACACGTTTAGAAAACACACTATGGCTGCTTAACGGGAAAGGTGAGGTGGGGTGATGCAAAAACAAGGGTTTCAAATTAGCTCAGATACCGTTCCATAAACCCAATATGTAACAGACAAGACCTACTCCTTGCTCAGTGAATTGGACTCAACACCCCATATTCACGGCCCAAGAATATATCTGATTAGTAAGAATCTTAAAACCTATGTATTGATATCTCTCTGTAAGTGAGTCAAGTGGGTGTAAAGTGACATAAACACAGCAGTGAAAAGCAGCTAAACCCCATTATAAAAATCAATTACTTTTATAAACCTGTGAAACAAAGACAGTGAAAGAGAGAGAAATTCTTACAAAATTCGTTCAGGGGCTGTGATGCCACCTGGATTGACCATGTATAGACCCACAGCTGATTGAGACATAAGGGTGGACACTCTTGGGGCTGAGAGGTTTGGTGAGGTTGGGTGAGGAAACGCAGACCCTTTAAAGTAATACTGCGTGGTACCCATCCCATGGGTTTCAAATCTCCAGGTTCAAGGGCATCTTCCTACATCGAAAACATGCATGAGAAACCCAGAAGATGGTACACCGTGTGATCGCGAAAGGTTTCTAAAACGCACCTCATTTCTCATCTCCTTGTGCTCGGGTTCGCCATTCCAGCTGCTTTACTAGCAATCTCCCTCCTTGGAGAATCAGCACCTTTAACCTCCTGTTCCGTACAGGTTGCAATTTGTCCTGAGGATGAACGGGAAGAGGGGAAAACAATGAGAGACTAGCTCTAGGTGTTGGGACAGGCACAGGTCACTCTATTTTCCCATCAGGAAGAAGAATTAAGCACAGGCTCAGCCTGCCGCCCGGGACCAGAATAAGGCCTGAAGCAATCCTGCGCTTTTGCGGCCAGCTCCCAAGAAAGCGAGTTGAAAAATGGAGCTCAGGGGCACTGCAATTCACAAACCTGCAGACTTATAAATGATCACTCTCGTCCACAAATATATTGAGGGAAGGCAACGAAGAGGATTTAAAGCAAGGCAGAATTGCAGGAAACAGATTTCAGGAGGGAGATACGAATCGCCTTTAAAGCACAGGAAAAGCGGCAAAACCTCGACAATGATGCCCTTGGCCAAAAAGGGCGTATGCGTTTTTTCCTGAATATATTCAGGAAAAAACGCATACGCCCTTTTTGGCCAACCAAGCAACCTGGAAAGGCAAATCAGCGCTACAAAGAAGTCTCACTTCCCATCGGTCAAAAGGGCCATGCTGAATAAAGTGTCAAAACCAGAAATGCAGGGCAGGCCATGAGGAAACGGGAGCCTTGCTACGATGATGGGCGGGATGTAAATTGCCAACAGCCACTCTGGAGAAGTGTACGGTGTGTCCAGAAACATCTAAAAAACTCAGCTTAGAGAGCATAGGGCAGTTCCACTCATGGGCGTATAAATTGGGAAAACTAAAAATCAGCAAGACACAGGCACCCCAACATTTAGGGCTGCTCTGTTGACAAGAACCTCCACTTCGTTACACCTTAAATATCCCAGGAAAGAGAAAAATGGATAAAGAAGTTGTGGTCCTTATGTACAAAGGAATATCACTCAGCCATGAAATCAACGTCATAAGGCTAGTAGCAGCATGATGAGTGGATTTAGGTACGACGATTCTAAGTGAAATAAGTCACACAGAAAAAGACACTTATCATAAGATATCACTTATAGAGGGAATGTAAAAACCGCTACCCTTGAACTGAATTACAAAACAGAACATAGTCACACTTTTACAAAACACGCTATGGCTGCTTAAGGGGAAAGGTGAGGTGGGGTGATGCATAAAACAAGGGTTTCAAATTAGCTCAGATACCGTTCCATAAACCCAATATGTAACAGACAAGACCTACTCCTTGCTCAGTGAATTGGACTCAACACCCCATATTCACGGCCCAAGAATATATCTGATTAGTAAGAATCTTAAAACCTATGTATTGATATCTCTCTGTAAGTGAGTCAAGTGGGTGTAAAGTGACATAAACACAGCAGTGAAAAGCAGGTAACCCCATTATAAAAATCAATTACTTTTATAAACCTGTGAAACAAAGACAGTGAAAGAGAGAGAAATTCTTACAAAATTCGTTCAGGGACTGTGACGCCACCTGGATTGACCATGTATAGACCCACAGCTGATTGAGACATAAGGGTGGACACTCTTGGGGCTGAGAGGTTTGGTGAGGTTGGGTGAGCAAACGCAGACCCTTTAAAGTAATACTGCGTGCTACCCATCCCATGGGTCCCAAATCTCCAGGTTCAAGGGCATCTTCCTACATCGAAAACATGCATGAGAAACCCAGAAGATGGTACACCGTGTGATCGCGAAAGGTTTCTAAAACGCACCTCATTTCTCATCTCCTTGTGCTCGGGTTCGCCATTCCAGCTGCTTTACTAGCAATCTCCCTCCTTGGAGAATCAGCACCTTTAACCTCCTGTTCCGTACAGGTTGCAATTTGTCCTGAGGATGAACGGGAAGAGGGGAAAACAATGAGAGACTAGCTCTAGGTGTTGGGACAGGCACAGGTCACTCTATTTTCCCATCAGGAAGAAGAATTAAGCACAGGCTCAGCCTGCCGCCCGGGACCAGAATAGGGCCTGAAGCAATCCTGCGCTTCTGCGGCCAGCTCCCAAGAAAGCGAGTTGAAAAATGGAGCTCAGGGGCACTGCAATTCACAAACCTGCAGACTTATAAATGATCACTCTCGTCCACAAATATATTGAGGGAAGGCAACGAAGAGGATTTAAAGCAAGGCAGAATTGCAGGAAACAGATTTCAGGAGGGAGATACGAATCGCCTTTAAAGCACAGGAAAAGCGGCAAAACCTCGACAATGATGCCCTTGGCCAAAAAGGGCGTATGCGTTTTTTCCTGAATATATTCAGGAAAAAACGCATACGCCCTTTTTGGCCAACCAAGCAACCTGGAAAGGCAAATCAGCGCTACAAAGAAGTCTCGCTTCCCATCGGTCAAAAGGGCCATGCTGAATAAAGTGTCAAAACCAGAAATGCAGGGCACGCCATGAGGAAACGGGAGCCTTGCTATGATGATGGGCGGGATGTAAGTTGCCAACACCCACTCTGGAGAAGTGTACGGTGTGTCCAGAAACATCTAAAAAACTCAGCTTAGAGAGCATAGGGCACTTCCACTCATGGGCGTATAAATTGGGAAAACTAAAAATCAGCAAGACACAGGCACCCCAACATTTAGGGCTGCTCTGTTGACAAGAACCTCCACTTCGTTACACCTTAAATATCCCAGGAAAGAGAAAAATGGATAAAGAAGTTGTGGTCCTTATGTACAAAGGAATATCACTCAGCCATGAAATCAACGTCATAAGGCTAGTAGCAGCATGATGAGTGGATTTAGGTACGACGATTCTAAGTGAAATAAGTCACACAGAAAAAGACACTTATCATAAGATATCACTTATAGAGGGAATGTAAAAACCGCTACCCTTGAACTGAATTACAAAACAGAACAGAGTCACACGTTTAGAAAACACACTATGGCTGCTTAACGGGAAAGGTGAGGTGGGGTGATGCATAAAACAAGGGTTTCAAATTAGCTCAGATACCGTTCCATAAACCCAATATGTAACAGACAAGACCTACTCCTTGCTCAGTGAATTGGACTCAACACCCCATATTCACGGCCCAAGAATATATCTGATTAGTAAGAATCTTAAAACCTATGTATTGATATCTCTCTGTAAGTGAGTCAAGTGGGTGTAAAGTGACATAAACACAGCAGTGAAAAGCAGGTAACCCCATTATAAAAATCAATTACTTTTATAAACCTGTGAAACAAAGACAGTGAAAGAGAGAGAAATTCTTACAAAATTCGTTCAGGGACTGTGACGCCACCTGGATTGACCATGTATAGACCCACAGCTGATTGAGACATAAGGGTGGACACTCTTGGGGCTGAGAGGTTTGGTGAGGTTGGGTGAGCAAACGCAGACCCTTTAAAGTAATACTGCGTGCTACCCATCCCATGGGTCCCAAATCTCCAGGTTCAAGGGCATCTTCCTACATCGAAAACATGCATGAGAAACCCAGAAGATGGTACACCGTGTGATCGCGAAAGGTTTCTAAAACGCACCTCATTTCTCATCTCCTTGTGCTCGGGTTCGCCATTCCAGCTGCTTTACTAGCAATCTCCCTCCTTGGAGAATCAGCACCTTTAACCTCCTGTTCCGTACAGGTTGCAATTTGTCCTGAGGATGAACGGGAAGAGGGGAAAACAATGAGAGACTAGCTCTAGGTGTTGGGACAGGCACAGGTCACTCTATTTTCCCATCAGGAAGAAGAATTAAGCACAGGCTCAGCCTGCCGCCCGGGACCAGAATAGGGCCTGAAGCAATCCTGCGCTTCTGCGGCCAGCTCCCAAGAAAGCGAGTTGAAAAATGGAGCTCAGGGGCACTGCAATTCACAAACCTGCAGACTTATAAATGATCACTCTCGTCCACAAATATATTGAGGGAAGGCAACGAAGAGGATTTAAAGCAAGGCAGAATTGCAGGAAACAGATTTCAGGAGGGAGATACGAATCGCCTTTAAAGCACAGGAAAAGCGGCAAAACCTCGACAATGATGCCCTTGGCCAAAAAGGGCGTATGCGTTTTTTCCTGAATATATTCAGGAAAAAACGCATACGCCCTTTTTGGCCAACCAAGCAACCTGGAAAGGCAAATCAGCGCTACAAAGAAGTCTCGCTTCCCATCGGTCAAAAGGGCCATGCTGAATAAAGTGTCAAAACCAGAAATGCAGGGCAGGCCATGAGGAAACGGGAGCCTTGCTACGATGATGGGCGGGATGTAAATTGCCAACACCCACTCTGGAGAAGTGTACGGTGTGTCCAGAAACATCTAAAAAACTCAGCTTAGAGAGCATAGGGCACTTCCACTCATGGGCGTATAAATTGGGAAAACTAAAAATCAGCAAGACACAGGCACCCCAACATTTAGGGCTGCTCTGTTGACAAGAACCTCCACTTCGTTACACCTTAAATATCCCAGAAAAGAGAAAAATGGATAAAGAAGTTGTGGTCCTTATGTACAAAGGAATATCACTCAGCCATGAAATCAACGTCATAAGGCTAGTAGCAGCATGATGAGTGGATTTAGGTACGACGATTCTAAGTGAAATAAGTCACACAGAAAAAGACACTTATCATAAGATATCACTTATAGAGGGAATGTAAAAACCGCTACCCTTGAACTGAATTACAAAACAGAACAGAGTCACACTTTTACAAAACACACTATGGCTGCTTAAGGGGAAAGGTGAGGTGGGGTGATGCATAAAACAAGGGTTTCAAATTAGCTCAGATACCGTTCCATAAACCCAATATGTAACAGACAAGACCTACTCCTTGCTCAGTGAATTGGACTCAACACCCCATATTCACGGCCCAAGAATATATCTGATTAGTAAGAATCTTAAAACCTATGTATTGATATCTCTCTGTAAGTGAGTCAAGTGGGTGTAAAGTGACATAAACACAGCACTGAAAAGCAGCTAAACCCCATTATAAAAATCAATTACTTTTATAAACCTGTGAAACAAAGACAGTGAAAGAGAGAGAAATTCTTACAAAATTCGTTCAGGGGCTGTGATGCCACCTGGATTGACCATGTATAGACCCACAGCTGATTGAGACATAAGGGTGGACACTCTTGGGGCTGAGAGGTTTGGTGAGGTTGGGTGAGGAAACGCAGACCCTTTAAAGTAATACTGCGTGGTACCCATCCCATGGGTTTCAAATCTCCAGGTTCAAGGGCATCTTCCTACATCGAAAACATGCATGAGAAACCCAGAAGATGGTACACCGTGTGATCGCGAAAGGTTTCTAAAACGCACCTCATTTCTCATCTCCTTGTGCTCGGGTTCGCCATTCCAGCTGCTTTACTAGCAATCTCCCTCCTTGGAGAATCAGCACCTTTAACCTCCTGTTCCGTACAGGTTGCAATTTGTCCTGAGGATGAACGGGAAGAGGGGAAAACAATGAGAGACTAGCTCTAGGTGTTGGGACAGGCACAGGTCACTCTATTTTCCCATCAGGAAGAAGAATTAAGCACAGGCTCAGCCTGCCGCCCGGGACCAGAATAAGGCCTGAAGCAATCCTGCGCTTTTGCGGCCAGCTCCCAAGAAAGCGAGTTGAAAAATGGAGCTCAGGGGCACTGCAATTCACAAACCTGCAGACTTATAAATGATCACTCTCGTCCACAAATATATTGAGGGAAGGCAACGAAGAGGATTTAAAGCAAGGCAGAATTGCAGGAAACAGATTTCAGGAGGGAGATACGAATCGCCTTTAAAGCACAGGAAAAGCGGCAAAACCTCGACAATGATGCCCTTGGCCAAAAAGGGCGTATGCGTTTTTTCCTGAATATATTCAGGAAAAAACGCATACGCCCTTTTTGGCCAAGCAAGCAACCTGGAAAGGCAAATCAGCGCTACAAAGAAGTCTCGCTTCCCATCGGTCAAAAGGGCCATGCTGAATAAAGTGTCAAAACCAGAAATGCAGGGCAGGCCATGAGGAAACGGGAGCCTTGCTATGATGATGGGCGGGATGTAAGTTGCCAACACCCACTCTGGAGAAGTGTACGGTGTGTCCAGAAACATCTAAAAAACTCAGCTTAGAGAGCATAGGGCACTTCCACTCATGGGCGTATAAATTGGGAAAACTAAAAATCAGCAAGACACAGGCACCCCAACATTTAGGGCTGCTCTGTTGACAAGAACCTCCACTTCGTTACACCTTAAATATCCCAGGAAAGAGAAAAATGGATAAAGAAGTTGTGGTCCTTATGTACAAAGGAATATCACTCAGCCATGAAATCAACGTCATAAGGCTAGTAGCAGCATGATGAGTGGATTTAGGTACGACGATTCTAAGTGAAATAAGTCACACAGAAAAAGACACTTATCATAAGATATCACTTATAGAGGGAATGTAAAAACCGCTACCCTTGAACTGAATTACAAAACAGAACAGAGTCACACTTTTACAAAACACACTATGGCTGCTTAAGGGGAAAGGTGAGGTGGGGTGATGCATAAAACAAGGGTTTCAAATTAGCTCAGATACCGTTCCATAAACCCAATATGTAACAGAAAAGACCTACTCCTTGCTCAGTGAATTGGACTCAACACCCCATATTCACGGCCCAAGAATATATCTGATTAGTAAGAATCTTAAAACCTATGTATTGATATCTCTCTGTAAGTGAGTCAAGTGGGTGTAAAGTGACATAAACACAGCAGTGAAAAGCAGCTAAACCCCATTATAAAAATCAATTACTTTTAAAAACCTGTGAAACAAAGACAGTGAAAGAGAGAGAAATTCTTACAAAATTCGTTCAGGGACTGTGATGCCACCTGGATTGAACATGTATAGACCCACAGCTGATTGAGACATAAGGGTGGACACTCTTGGGGCTGAGAGGTTTTGTGAGGTTGGGTGAGCAAACGCAGACCCTTTAAAGTAATACTGCGTGCTACCCATCCCATGGGTTCCAAATCTCCAGGTTCAAGGGCATCTTACTACATCGAAAACATGCATGAGAAACCCAGAAGATGGTACACCGTGTGATCGCGAAAGGTTTCTAAAACGCACCTCATTTCTCATCTCCTTGTGCTCGGGTTCGCCATTCCAGCTGCTTTACTAGCAATCTCCCTCCTTGGAGAATCAGCACCTTTAACCTCCTGTTCCGTACAGGTTGCAATTTGTCCTGAGGATGAACGGGAAGAGGGGAAAACAATGAGAGACTAGCTCTAGGTGTTGGGACAGGCACAGGTCACTCTATTTTCCCATCAGGAAGAAGAATTAAGCACAGGCTCAGCCTGCCGCCCGGGACCAGAATAGGGCCTGAAGCAATCCTGCGCTTTTGCGGCCAGCTCCCAAGAAAGCGAGTTGAAAAATGGAGCTCAGGGGCACTGCAATTCACAAACCTGCAGACTTATAAATGATCACTCTCGTCCACAAATATATTGAGGGAAGGCAACGAAGAGGATTTAAAGCAAGGCAGAATTGCAGGAAACAGATTTCAGGAGGGAGATACGAATCGCCTTTAAAGCACAGGAAAAGCGGCAAAACCTCGACAATGATGCCCTTGGCCAAAAAGGGCGTATGCCTTTTTTCCTGAATATATTCAGGAAAAAACGCATACGCCCTTTTTGGCCAACCAAGCAACCTGGAAAGGCAAATCAGCGCTACAAAGAAGTCTCGCTTCCCATCGGTCAAAAGGGCCATGCTGAATAAAGTGTCAAAACCAGAAATGCAGGGCAGGCCATGAGGAAACGGGAGCCTTGCTACGCTGATGGGCGGGATGTAAATTGCCAACACCCACTCTGGAGAAGTGTACGGTGTGTCCAGAAACATCTAAAAAACTCAGCTTAGAGAGCATAGGGCAGTTCCACTCATGGGCGTATAAATTGGGAAAACTAAAAATCAGCAAGACACAGGCACCCCAACATTTAGGGCTGCTCTGTTGACAAGAACCTCCACTTCGTTACACCTTAAATATCCCAGGAAAGAGAAAAATGGATAAAGAAGTTGTGGTCCTTATGTACAAAGGAATATCACTCAGCCATGAAATCAACGTCATAAGGCTAGTAGCAGCATGATGAGTGGATTTAGGTACGACGATTCTAAGTGAAATAAGTCACACAGAAAAAGACACTTATCATAAGATATCACTTATAGAGGGAATGTAAAAACCGCTACCCTTGAACTGAATTACAAAACAGAACAGAGTCACACTTTTACAAAACACACTATGGCTGCTTAAGGGGAAAGGTGAGGTGGGGTGATGCATAAAACAAGGGTTTCAAATTAGCTCAGATACCGTTCCATAAACCCAATATGTAACAGACAAGACCTACTCCTTGCTCAGTGAATTGGACTCAACACCCCATATTCACGGCCCAAGAATATATCTGATTAGTAAGAATCTTAAAACCTATGTATTGATATCTCTCTGTAAGTGAGTCAAGTGGGTGTAAAGTGACATAAACACAGCAGTGAAAAGCAGCTAAACCCCATTATAAAAATCAATTACTTTTATAAACCTGTGAAACAAAGACAGTGAAAGAGAGAGAAATTCTTACAAAATTCGTTCAGGGACTGTGACGCCACCTGGATTGACCATGTATAGACCCACAGCTGATTGAGACATAAGGGTGGACACTCTTGGGGCTGAGAGGTTTGGTGAGGTTCGGTGAGCAAACGCAGACCCTTTAAAGTAATACTGCGTGCTACCCATCCCATGGGTCCCAAATCTCCAGGTTCAAGGGCATCTTCCTACATCGAAAACATGCATGAGAAACCCAGAAGATGGTACACCGTGTGATCGCGAAAGGTTTCTAAAACGCACCTCATTTCTCATCTCCTTGTGCTCGGGTTCGCCATTCCAGCTGCTTTACTAGCAATCTCCCTCCTTGGAGAATCAGCACCTTTAACCTCCTGTTCCGTACAGGTTGCAATTTGTCCTGAGGATGAACGGGAAGAGGGGAAAACAATGAGAGACTAGCTCTAGGTGTTGGGACAGGCACAGGTCACTCTATTTTCCCATCAGGAAGAAGAATTAAGCACAGGCTCAGCCTGCCGCCCGGGACCAGAATAGGGCCTGAAGCAATCCTGCGCTTTTGCGGCCAGCTCCCAAGAAAGCGAGTTGAAAAATGGAGCTCAGGGGCACTGCAATTCACAAACCTGCAGACTTATAAATGATCACTCTCGTCCACAAATATATTGAGGGAAGGCAACGAAGAGGATTTAAAGCAAGGCAGAATTGCAGGAAACAGATTTCAGGAGGGAGATACGAATCGCCTTTAAAGCACAGGAAAAGCGGCAAAACCTCGACAATGATGCCCTTGGCCAAAAAGGGCATATGCGTTTTTTCCTGAATATATTCAGGAAAAAACGCATACGCCCTTTTTGGCCAACCAAGCAACCTGGAAAGGCAAATCAGCGCTACAAAGAAGTCTCGCTTCCCATCGGTCAAAAGGGCCATGCTGAATAAAGTGTCAAAACCAGAAATGCAGGGCAGGCCATGAGGAAACGGGAGCCTTGCTACGATGATGGGCGGGATGTAAATTGCCAACACCCACTCTGGAGAAGTGTACGGTGTGTCCAGAAACATCTAAAAAACTCAGCTTAGAGAGCATAGGGCAGTTCCACTCATGGGCGTATAAATTGGGAAAACTAAAAATCAGCAAGACACAGGCACCCCAACATTTAGGGCTGCTCTGTTGACAAGAACCTCCACTTCGTTACACCTTAAATATCCCAGGAAAGAGAAAAATGGATAAAGAAGTTGTGGTCCTTATGTACAAAGGAATATCACTCAGCCATGAAATCAACGTCATAAGGCTAGTAGCAGCATGATGAGTGGATTTAGGTACGACGATTCTAAGTGAAATAAGTCACACAGAAAAAGACACTTATCATAAGATATCACTTATAGAGGGAATGTAAAAACCGCTACCCTTGAACTGAATTACAAAACAGAACAGAGTCACACTTTTACAAAACACACTATGGCTGCTTAAGGGGAAAGGTGAGGTGGGGTGATGCATAAAACAAGGGTTTCAAATTAGCTCAGATACCGTTCCATAAACCCAATATGTAACAGACAAGACCTACTCCTTGCTCAGTGAATTGGACTCAACACCCCATATTCACGGCCCAAGAATATATCTGATTAGTAAGAATCTTAAAACCTATGTATTGATATCTCTCTGTAAGTGAGTCAAGTGGGTGTAAAGTGACATAAACACAGCAGTGAAAAGCAGCTAAACCCCATTATAAAAATCAATTACTTTTATAAACCTGTGAAACAAAGACAGTGAAAGAGAGAGAAATTCTTACAAAATTCGTTCAGGGACTGTGACGCCACCTGGATTGACCATGTATAGACCCACAGCTGATTGAGACATAAGGGTGGACACTCTTGGGGCTGAGAGGTTTGGTGAGGTTCGGTGAGCAAACGCAGACCCTTTAAAGTAATACTGCGTGCTACCCATCCCATGGGTCCCAAATCTCCAGGTTCAAGGGCATCTTCCTACATCGAAAACATGCATGAGAAACCCAGAAGATGGTACACCGTGTGATCGCGAAAGGTTTCTAAAACGCACCTCATTTCTCATCTCCTTGTGCTCGGGTTCGCCATTCCAGCTGCTTTACTAGCAATCTCCCTCCTTGGAGAATCAGCACCTTTAACCTCCTGTTCCGTACAGGTTGCAATTTGTCCTGAGGATGAACGGGAAGAGGGGAAAACAATGAGAGACTAGCTCTAGGTGTTGAGACAGGCACAGGTCACTCTATTTTCCCATCAGGAAGAAGAATTAACCACAGGCTCAGCCTGCCGCCCGGGACCAGAATAGGGCCTGAAGCAATCCTGCGCTTTTGCGGCCAGCTCCCAAGAAAGCGAGTTGAAAAATGGAGCTCAGGGGCACTGCAATTCACAAACCTGCAGACTTATAAATGATCACTCTCGTCCACAAATATATTGAGGGAAGGCAACGAAGAGGATTTGAAAGCAAGGCAGAATTGCAGGAAACAGATTTCAGGAGGGAGAGTCAAATCGCCTTTAAAGCACAGGAAAAGCGGCAAAACCTCGACAAGATGCCCTTGGCCAAAAAGGGCGTATGCGTTTTTTCCTGAATATATTCAGGAAAAAACGCATACGCCCTTTTTGGCCAACCAAGCAACCTGGAAAGGCAAATCAGCGCTACAAAGAAGTCTCGCTTCCCATCGGTCAAAAGGGCCATGCTGAATAAAGTGTCAAAACCAGAAATGCAGGGCAGGCCATGAGGAAACGGGAGACTTGTTACGATGATGGGCGGGATGTAAATTGCCAACAGCCACTCTGGAGAAGTGTACGGTGTGTCCTGAAACATCTAAAAAACTCAGCTTAGAGAGCATAGGGCACTTCCACTCATGGGCGTATAAAGTGGGAAAATTAAAAACCAGCAAGACACAGGAAGCCCAAAGTTTAGGGCTGCTCTGTTGACAAGAACCTCCAACTTCGTTACACCTTAAATATCCCAGGAAAGAGAAAAATGGATAAAGAAGTTGTGGTCCTTATGTACAATGGAATATCACTCAGCCATGAAATCAACGTCATAAGGCTAGTAGCAGCATGATGAGTGGATTTAGGTACGACGATTCTAAGTGAAATAAGTCACACAGAAAAAGACACTTATCATAAGATATCACTTATAGAGGGAATGAAAAAACCGCTACCCTTGAACTGAATTACAAAACAGAACAGAGTCACACGTTTAGAAAACACACAATGGCTGCTTAACGGGAAAGGTGAGGTGGGGTGATGAATAAAACAAGGGTTTCAAATTAGCTCAGATACCGTTCCATAAACCCAATATGTACTAGACAAGACCTACTCCTTGCTCAGTGAATTGGACTCAAAACCCCCTATTCACGGCCCAAGAATATATCTGACTAGTAAGAATCTTAAAACCTATGTATTGATATCTCTCTGTAAATGAGTCAAGTGGGTGTGAAGTGACATAAACACAGCAGTGAAAAGCAGCTAAACCCCATTATAAAAATCAATTACTTTTAAAAACCTGTGAAAAAAAGACAGTGAAAGAGAGAGAAATTCTTACAAAATTCGTTTAGGGGCAGTTATGCTACCTGGATTGACCATATCTAGACCCACAGCTGATTGAGACATAAGGGTGGACACTCTTGGGGATGAGAGGTTTGGTGAGGTTGGGTGAGGAAACGCAGACCCTTTAAAGTAATACTGCGTGGTACCCATCCCATGGGTCCCAAATCTCCAGGTTCAAGGGCATCTTCCTACATCGAAAACATGCATGAGAAACCCAGAAGATGGTACACCGTGTGATCGCGAAAGGTTTCTAAAACGCACCTCATTTCTCATCTCCTTGTGCTCGGGTTCGCCATTCCAGCTGCTTTACTAGCAATCTCCCTCCTTGGAGAATCAGCACCTTTAACCTCCTGTTCCGTACAGGTTGCAATTTGTCCTGAGGATGAACGGGAAGAGGGGAAAATAATGAGAGACTAGCTCTAGGTGTTGAGACAGGCACAGGTCACTCTATTTTCCCATCAGGAAGAAGAATTAACCACAGGCTCAGCCTGCCGCCCGGGACCAGAATAGGGCCTGAAGCAATCCTGCGCTTTTGCGGCCAGCTCCCAAGAAAGCGAGTTGAAAAATGGAGCTCAGGGGCAATGCAATTCACAAACCTGCAGACTTATAAATGATCACTCTCGTCCACAAATATATTGAGGGAAGGCAACGAAGAGGATTTGAAAGCAAGGCAGAATTGCAGGAAACAGATTTCAGGAGGGAGAGTCAAATCGCCTTTAAAGCACAGGAAAAGCGGCAAAACCTCGACAAGATGCCCTTGGCCAAAAAGGGCGTATGCGTTTTTTGCTGAATATATTCAGGAAAAAACGCATACGCCCTTTTTGGCCAACCAAGCAACCTGGAAAGGCAAATCAGCGCTACAAAGAAGTCTCGCTTCCCATCGGTCAAAAGGGCCATGCTGAATAAAGTGTCAAAACCAGAAATGCAGGGCAGGCCATGAGGAAACGGGAGCCTTGCTACGATGATGGGCGGGATGTAAATTGCCAACAGCCACTCTGGAGAAGTGTAGGGTGTGTCCTGAAACATCTAAAAAACTCAGCTTAGAGAGCATAGGGCACTTCCACTCATTGGCGTATAAAGTGGGAAAATTATAAACCAGCAAGACACAGGCACCCCAACGTTTAGGGCTGCTCTGTTGACAAGAACCTCCACTTCGTTACACCTTAAATATCCCAGGAAAGAGAAAAATGGATAAAGAAGTTGTGGTCCTTATGTACAATGGAATATCACTCAGCCATGAAATCAACGTCATAAGGCTAGTAGCAGCATGATGAGTGGATATAGGTACTACGATTCTAAGTGAAATAAGTCACACAGAAAAAGACACTTATCATAAGATATCACTTACAGAGGGAATGTAAAAACCGCTACCCTTGAACTGAATTACAAAACAGAACAGTCACACGTTTAGAAAACACACAATGGCTGCTTAACGGGAAAGGTGAGGTGGGGTGATGCATAAAACAAGGGTTTCAAATTAGCTCAGATACCGTTCCATAAACCCAATATGTACTAGACAAGACCTACTCCTTGCTCAGTGAATTGGACTCAACACCCCCTATTCACGGCCCAAGAATATATCTGACTAGTAAGAATCTTAAAACCTATGTATTGATATCTCTCTGTAAGTGAGTCAAGTGGGTGTAAAGTGACATAAACACAGCAGTGAAAAGCAGCTAAACCCCATTATAAAAATCAATTACTTTTAAAAACCTGTGAAAAAAAGACAGTGAAAGAGAGAGAAATTCTTACAAAATTCGTTTAGGGGCAGTGATGCTACCTGGATTAACCATATCTAGACCCACAGCTGATTGAGACATAAGGGTGGACACTCTTGGGGCTGAGAGGTTTGCTGAGGTTGGGTGAGCAAACGCAGATCCTTTAAAGTAATACTGCGTGGTACCCATCCCATGGGTCCCAAATCTCCAGGTTCAAGGGCATCTTCCTACATCGAAAACATGCATGAGAAACCCAGAAGATGGTACACTGAGTGATCGGGAAAGGTTTCTAAAACGCACCTCATTTCTCATGTCCTTGTGCTCGGGTTCGCCATTCCAGCCGCATTACTAGCAATCTCCCTCCTTGAAGAATCAGCACCTTTAACCTCCTGTTCCGTACAGGTTGCAATTTGTCCTGAGGATGAACGGGAAAAGGGGGAAACAATGAGAGTCTAGCTCTAGGTGTTGGGACAGGCACAGGTCACTCTATTTTCCCATCAGGAAGAAGAATTAAGCACAGGCTCAGCCTGCCGCCCGGGACCAGAATAGGGCCTGAAGCAATCCTGCGCTTTTGCAGCCAGCTCCCAAGAAAGCGAGTTGAAAAATGGAGCTCAGGGGCACTGCAATTCACAAACCTGCAGACTTATAAATGACCACTCTCGTCCACAAATATATTGAGGGAAGGCAACGAAGAGGATTTGAAAGCAAGGCAGAATTGCAGGAAACAGATTTCAGGAGGGAGATTCGAATCGCCTTTAAAGCACAGGAAAAGCGGCAAAACCTCGACAATGATGCCCTTGGCCAAAAAGGGCGTATGCGTTTTTTCCTGAATATATTCAGGAAAAAACGCATACGCCCTTTTTGGCCAAGCAAGCAACCTGGAAAGGCAAATCAGCGCTACAAAGAAGTCTCGCTTCCCATCGGTCAAAAGGGCCATGCTGAATAAAGTGTCAAAACCAGAAATGCAGGGCAGGCCATGGAGAAACGGGAGCCTTGCTACGCTGATGGGCGGGATGTAAATTGCCAACAGCCACTCTGGAGAAGTGTACGGTGTGTCCTGAAACCTCTAAAAATCTTAGCTTAGAGAGCATAGGGCACTTCCACTCATGGGCGTATAAATTGGGAAAATTAAAAATCAGCAAGACACAGGCACCCCAACGTTTAGGGCTGCTCTGTTGACAAGAACCTCCACTTCGTTACACCTTAAATACCTCAGGATAGAGAAAAATGGATAAATAAGTTGTGGTCCTTATGTACAATGGAATATCACTCAGCCATGAAATCAACGTCATAAGGCTAGTAGCAGCATGATGAGTGGATTTAGGTACTACGATTCTAAGTGAAATAAGTCACACAGAAAAAGACACTTATCATAAGATATCACTTATAGAGGGAATGTAAAAACCGCTACCCTTGAACTGAATTACAAAACAGAACAGAGTCACACGTTTAGAAAACACACTATGGCTGCTTAACGGGAAAGGTGAGGTGGGGTGATGCATAAAACAAGGGTTTCAAATTAGCTCAGATACCGTTCCATAAACCCAATATGTAATAGACAAGACCTACTCCTTGCTCAGTGAATTGGACTCAACACCCCCTATTCACGGCCCAAGAATATATCTGACTAGTAAGAATCTTAAAACCTATGTATTGATATCTCTCTGTAAGTGAGTCAAGTGGGTGTAAAGTGACATAAACACAGCAGTGAAAAGCAGCTAAACCCCATTATAAAAATCAATTACTTTTAAAAACCTGTGAAAAAAAGACAGTGAAAGAGAGAGAAATTCTTACAAAATTCGTTTAGGGGCAGTGATGCTACCTGGATTGACCATATCTAGACCCACAGCTGATTGAGACATAAGGGTGGACACTCTTGGGGCTGAGAGGTTTGCTGAGGTTGGGTGAGGAAACGCAGACCCTTTAAAGTAATATTGCGTGGTACCCATCCCATGGGTCCCAAATCTCCAGGTTCAAGGGCATCTTCCTACATCGAAAACATGCATGAGAAACCCAGAAGATGGCACACTGTGTGATCGGGAAAGGTTTCTAAAACGCACCTCATTTCTCATCTCCTTGTGCTCGAATTCGCCATTCCAGCTGCTTTACTAGCAGTCTCCCTCATTGGAGAATCAGCACCTTTAACCTCCTGTTCCGTACAGGTTGCAATTTGTTCTGAGGATGAACGGGAAAAGGGGGAAACAATGAGACTCTAGCTCTAGGTGTTGGGACAGGCACAGGTCACTCTATTTTCCCATCAGGAAGAAGAATTAAGCACAGGCTCAGCCTGCCGCCCGGAACCAGAATAGGGCCTGAAGCAATCCTGCGCTTTTGCGGCCAGCTCCCAAGAAAGCGAGTTGAAAAATGGAGCTCAGGGGCACTGCAATTCACAAACCTGCAGACTTATAAATGACCACTCTCGTCCACAAATATATTGAGGGAAGGCAACGAAGAGGATTTGAAAGCAAGGCAGAATTGCAGGAAACAGATTTCAGGAGGGAGATTCGAATCGCCTTTAAAGCACAGGAAAAGCAGCAAAACCTCGACAATGATGCCCTTGGCCAAAAAGGGCGTATGCGTTTTTTCCTGAATATATTCAGGAAAAAACGCATACGCCCTTTTTGGCCAAGCAAGCAACCTGGAAAGGCAAATCAGCGCTACAAAGAAGTCTCGCTTCCCATCGGTCAAAAGGGCCATGCTGAATAAAGTGTCAAAACCAGAAATGCAGGGCAGGCCATGGAGAAACGGGAGCCTTGCTACGCTGATGGGCGGGATGTAAATTGCAAACAGCCACTCTGGAGAAGTGTACGGTGTGTCCTGAAACATCTAAAAAACTCAGCTTAGAGAGCATAGGGCACTTCCACTCATGGGCGTATAAATTGGGAAAACTAAAAATCAGCAAGACACAGGCACCCCAACGTTTAGGGCTGCTCTGTTGACAAGAACCTCCACTTCGTTACACCTTAAATATCTCAGGATAGAGAAAAATGGATAAATAAGTTGTGGTCCTTATGTACAATGGAATATCACTCAACCATGAAATCAACGTCATAAGGCTAGTAGCAGCATGATGAGTGGATTTAGGTACGACGATTCTAAGTGAAATAAGTCACACAGAAAAAGACACTTATCATAAGATATCACTTATAGAGGGAATGTAAAAACCGCTACCCTTGAACTGAATTACAAAACAGAAGAGAGTCACACGTTTAGAAAACACACTATGGCTGCTTAACAGGAAAGGTGAGGTGGGGTGATGCATAAAACAAGGGTTTCAAATTAGCTCAGATACCGTTCCATAAACCCAATATGTAATAGACAAGACCTACTCCTTGCTCAGTGAATTGGACTCAACACCCCCTATTCACGGCCCAAGAACATATCTGACTAGTAAGAATCTTAAAACCTATGTATTGATATCTCTTTGTAAGTGAGTCAAGTGGGTGTAAAGTGGCATAAACACAGCAGTGAAAAGCAGCTAAACCCCATTATAAAAATCAATTACTTTTAAAAACCTGTGAAAAAAAGACAGTGAAAGAGAGAGAAATTCTTACAAAATTCGTTTAGGGGCAGTTATGCTACCTGGATTGACCATATCTAGACCCACAGCTGATTGAGACATAAGGGTGGACACTCTTGGGGCTGAGAGGTTTGGTGAGGTTGGGTGAGCAAACGCAGATCCTTTAAAGTAATACTGCGTGGTACCCATCCCATGGGTCCCAAATCTCCAGGTTCAAGGGCATCTTCCTACATCGAAAACATGCATGAGAAACCCAGAAGATGGTACACTGAGTGATCGGGAAAGGTTTCTAAAACGCACCTCATTTCTCATGTCCTTGTGCTCGGGTTCGCCATTCCAGCCGCATTACTAGCAATCTCCCTCCTTGGAGAATCAGCACCTTTAACCTCCTGTTCCGTACAGGTTGCAATTTGTCCTGAGGATGAACGGGAAGAAGGGGGAACCAATGAGAGACTAGCTCTAGGTGTTGGGAGATGCACAGGTCACTCTATTTTCCCGTCAGGAAGAAGAATTAAGCACAGGCTCAGCCTTCCGCCCGGGACCAGAATAGGGCCTGAAGCAATCCTGCGCTTTTGCGGCCAGCTCCCAAGAAAGCGAGTTGAAAAATGGAGCTCAGGGGCACTGCAATTCACAAACCTGCAGACTTATAAATGATCACTCTCGTCCACAAATATATTGAGGGAAGGCAACGAAGAGGATTTGAAAGCAAGGCAGAATTGCAGGAGACAGATTTCAGGAGGGAGATTCGAATCGCCTTTAAAGCCCAGGAAAAGCGGCAAAACCTCGACAATGATGCCCTTGGCCAAAAAGGGCGTATGCGTTTTTTCCTGAATATATTCAGGAAAAAACGCATACGCCCTTTTTGGCCAAGCAAGCAACCTGGAAAGGCAAATCAGCGCTACAAAGAAGTCTCGCTTCCCATCGGTCAAAAGGGCCATGCTGAATAAAGTGTCAAAACCAGAAATGCAGGGCAGGCCATGGAGAAACGGGAGCCTTGCTACGCTGATGGGCGGGATGTAAATAGCCAACAGCCACTCTGGAGAAGTGTACGGTGTGTCCTGAAACATCTAAAAAACTCAGCTTAGAGAGCATAGGGCACTTCCACTCATGGGCGTATAAATTGGGAAAACTAAAAATCAGCAAGACACAGGCACCCCAAACTTTAGGGCTGCTTTGTTGACAAGAACCTCCAACTTCGTTACACCTTAAATATCCCAGGAAAGAGAAAAATGGATGAAGATGTTGTGGTCCTTATGTACAATGGAATATCACTCAGCCATGAAATCAACGTCATAAGGCTAGTAGCAGCATGATGAGTGGATTTAGGTACGACGATTCTAAGTGAAATAAGTCACACAGAAAAAGACACTTATCATAAGATATCACTTATAGAGGGAATGTAAAAACCGCTACCCTTGAACTGAATTACAAAACAGAACAGAGTCACACGTTTAGAAAACACACTATGGCTGCTTAACGGGAAAGGTGAGGTGGGGTGATGCATAAAACAAGCGTTTCAAATTAGCTCAGATACCGTTCCACAAACCCAATATGTACTAGACAAGACCTACTCCTTGCTCAGTGAATTGGACTCAAAACCCCCTATTCACGGCCCAAGAATATATCTGACTAGTAAGAATCTTAAAACCTATGTATTGATATCTCTCTGTAAGTGAGTCATGTGGGTGTAAAGTGACATAAACACAGCAGTGAAAAGCAGCTAAACCCCATTATAAAAATCAATTACTTTTAAAAACCTGTGAAAAAAAGACAGTGAAAGAGAGAGAAATTCTTACAAAATTCGTTTAGGGGCAGTGATGCTACCTGGATTGAACATATCTAGACCCACAGCTGATTGAGACATAAGGGTGGACACTCTTGGGGCTGAGAGGTTTGGTGAGGCTGGGTGAGGAAACGCAGACCCTTTAAAGTAATACTGCGTGGTACCCATCCCATGGGTTCCAAATCTCCAGTTTCAAGGGCATCTTCCTACATCGAAAACATGCATGAGAAACCCAGAAGATGGTACACCGTGTGATCGGGAAAGGTTTCTAAAACGCACCTCATTTCTCATCTCCTTGTGCTCGGGTCGCCATTCCAGCCGCTTTACTAACAATCTCCCTCCTTGGAGAATCAGCACCTTTAAGCTCCTGTTCCGTACAGGTTGCAATTTGTCCTGAGGATGAACGGGAAGAGGGGAAAACAATGAGAGACTAGCTCTAGGTGTTGGGACAGGCACAGGTCACTCTATTTTCCCATCAGGAAGAAGAATTAAGCACAGGCTCAGACTGCCGCCCGGGACCAGAATAGGGCCTGAAGCAATCCTGCGCTTTTGCGGCCAGCTCCCAAGAAAGCGAGTTGAAAAATGGAGCTCAGGGGCACTGCAATTCACAAACCTGCAGAACTTATAAATGATCACTCTCGTCCACAAATATATTGAGGGAAGGCAACGAAGAGGATTTGAAAGCAAGGCAGAATTGCAGGAAACAGATTTCAGGAGGGAGATTCGAATCGCTTTTAAAGCACAGGAAAAGCGGCAAATCCTCGTCAATGATGCCCTTGGCCAAAAAGGGCGTATGCGTTTTTTCCTAAATATATTCAGGAAAAAACGCATACGCCCTTTTTGGCCAACCAAGCAACCTGGAAAGGCAAATCAGCGCTACAAAGAAGTCTCGCTTCCCATCGGTCAAAAGGGCCATGCTGAATAAAGTGTCAAAACCAGAAATGGCAGGGCAGGCCATGAGGAAACGGGAGCCTTGCTACGATGATGGGCGGGATGTAAATTGCCAACAGCCACTCTGGAGAAGTGTACGGTGTGTCCTGAAACATCTAAAAAACTCAGCTTAGAGAGCATAGGGCACTTCCACTCATGGGCGTATAAAGTGGAAAATTAAAAACAAGCAAGACACAGGCACCACAAAGTTTAGGGCTGCTCTGTTGACAAGAACCTCCAACTTAGTTACACCTTAAATATCCCAGGAAAGAGAAAAATGGATAAAGATGTTGTGGTCCTTATGTACAATGGAATATCACTCAACCATGAAATCAACGTCATAAGGCTAGTAGCAGCATGATGAAAGGATTTAGGTACGACGATTCTAAGTGAAATAAGTCACACAGAAAAAGACACTTATCATAAGATATCACTTATAGAGGGAATGTAAAAACCGCTACCCTTGAACTGAATTACAAAACAGAAACAGAGTCACACGTTTAGAAAACACACTATGGCTGCTTAACGGGAAAGGTGAGGTGGGGTGATGCATAAAACAAGGGTTTCAAATTAGCTCAGATACGTTCCATAAACCCAATATGTAATAGACAAGACCTACTCCTTGCTCAGTGAATTGGACTCAACACCCCCTATTCACGGCCCAAGAATATATCTGACTAGTAAGAATCTTAAAACCTATGTATTGATATCTCTCTGTAAGTGAGTCAAGTGGGTGTAAAGTGGTATAAACACAGCAGTGAAAAGCAGCTAAACCCCATTATAAAAATCAATTACTTTTAAAAACCTGTGAAAAAAAGACAGTGAAAGAGAGAGAAATTCTTACAAAATTCGTTTAGGGGCAGTGATGCTACCTGGATTGACCATATCTAGACCCACAGCTGATTGAGACATAATGGTGGACACTCTTGGGGCTGAGAGGTTTGCTGAGGTTGGGTGCGGAAACGCAGACCCTTTAAAGTAATACTGCGTGGTACCCATCCCATGGGTCCCAAATCTCCAGGTTCAAGGGCATCTTCCTACATCGAAAACATGCATGAGAAACCCAGAAGATGGTATACCGTGTGATCGGAAAGGTTTCTAAAACGCACCTCATTTCTCATCTCCTTGTGCTCGAATTCGCCATTCCAGCTGCTTTACTAGCAGTCTCCCTCATTGGAGAATCAGCACCTTTAACCTCCTGTTCCGTACAGGTTGCAATTTGTCCTGAGGATGAACGGAAAAGGGGGAAACAATGAGAGACTAGCTCTACGTGTTGGGACAGGCACAGGTCACTCTATTTTCCCATCAGCAAGAAGAATTAAGCACAGGCTCAGCCTGCCGCCCGGAACCAGAATAGGGCCTGAAGCAATCCTGCGCTTTTGCGGCCAGCTCCCAAGAAAGCGAGTTGAAAAATGGAGCTCAGGGGCACTACTATTCACAAACTTGCAGACTTATAAATGATCACTCTCGTCCACAAATATATTGAGGGAAGGCAACGAAGAGGATTTGAAAGCAAGGCAGAATTGCAGGAAACAGATTTCAGGAGGGAGATTCGAATCGCCTTTAAAGCCCAGGAAAAGCGGCAAAACCTCGTCAATGATGCCCTTGGCCAAAAAGGGCGTATGCGTTTTTTCCTGAATATATTCAGGAAAAAACGCATACGCCCTTTTTGGCCAACCAAGCAACCTGGAAAGGCAAATCAGCGCTACAAAGAAGTCTCGCTTCCCATCGGTCAAAAGGGCCATGCTGAATAAAGTGTCAAAACCAGAAATGCAGGGCAGGCCATGAGGAAACGGGAGCCTTGCTACGATGATGGGCGGGGATGTAAATTGCCAACAGCCACTCTGGAGAAGTGTACGGTGTGTCCTGAAACATCTAAAAAACTCAGCTTAGAGAGCATAGGGCAGTTCTACTCATGGGCGTATAATTTGGGAAAACTAAAAATCAGCAAGACACAGGCACCCCAACGTTAAGGGCTGCTCTGTTGACAAGAACCTCCACTTCGTTACACCTTACATATCTCAGGAAAGAGAAAAATGGATAAAGAAGTTGTGGTCCTTATGTACAATGGAATATCACTCAACCATGAAATCAACGTCATAAGGCTAGTAGCAGCATGATGAGTGGATTTAGGTACGACGATTCTAAATGAAATAAGTCACACAGAAAAAGACACTTATCATAAGATATCACTTATAGAGGGAATGTAAAAACCGCTACCCTTGAACTGAATTACAAAACAGAACAGAGTCACACGTTTAGAAAACACACTATGGCTGCTTAACGGGAAAGATGATGTGGGGTTATGCATAAAACAAGGGTTTCAAATTAGCTCAGATACCGTTCCATAAACCCAATATGTAATAGACAAGACCTACTCCTTGCTCAGTGAATTGGACTCAACACCCCCTATTCACGGCCCAAGAATATATCTGACTAGTAAGAATCTTAAAACCTATGTATTGATATCTCTCTGTAAGTGAGTCAAGTGGGTGTAAAGTGGTATAAAACACAGCAGTGAAAAGCAGCTAAACCCCATTATAAAAATCAATTACTTTTAAAAACCTGTGAAAAAAAGACAGTGAAAGAGAGAGAAATTCTTACAAAATTCGTTTAGGGGCAGTGATGCTACCTGGATTGACCATATCTAGACCCACAGCTGATTGAGACATAAGGGTGGACACTCTTGGGGCAGAGAGGTTTGCTGAGGTTGGGTGAGCAAACGCAGACCCGGTAAAGTAATACTGCATGGTACCCATCCCATGGGTCCCAAATCTCCAGGTTCAAGGGCATCTTCCTACATCGAAAACATGCATGAGAACCCCAGAAGATGGTCTACCGTGTGATCGGGAAAGGGTTCTAAAACGCACCTCATTTCTCATCTCCTTGTGCTCGGGTTCGCCATTCCAGCCGCTTTACTAGCAATCTCCCTCCTTGCAGAATCAGCACCTTTAACCTCCTGTTCCGTACAGGTTGCAATTTGTCCTGAGGATGAACGGGAAGAGGGGGAACCAATGAGAGACTAGCTCTAGGTGTTGGGACAGGCACAGGTCACTCTATTTTCCCATCAGGAAGAAGAATTAAGCACAGGCTCAGCCTGCCGCCCGGGACCAGAATAGGGCCTGAAGCAATCCTGCGCTTTTGCGGCCAGCTCCCAAGAAAGCGAGTTGAAAAATGGAGCTCAGGGACACTGCAATTCACAAACCTGCAGACTTATAAATGATCACTCTCGTCCACAAATATATTGAGGGAAGGCAACGAAGAGGATTTGAAAGCAAGGCAGAATTGCAGGAAACAGATTTCAGGAGGGAGATTCGAATCGCCTTTAAAGCCCAGGAAAAGCGGCAAAACCCCGACAATGATGCCCTTGGCCAAAAAGGGCATATGCGTTTTTTCCTGAATATATTCAGGAAAAAACGCATACGCCCTTTTTGGCCAACCAAGCAACCTGGAAAGGCAAATCAGCGCTACAAAGAGGTCTCGCTTCCCATCGGTCAAAAGGGCCATGCTGAATAAAGTGTCAAAACCAGAAATGCAGGGCAGGCCATGGAGAAACGGGAGGCTTGCTACGCTGATGGGCGGGATGTAAATTGCCAACAGCCACTCTGGAGAAGTGTACGGTGTGTCGTGAAACATCTAAAAAACTCAGCTTAGAGAGCATAGGGCACTTCCACTCATGGGCGTATAAATTGGGAAAAGTAAAATTCAGCAAGACACAGGCACCCCAACGTTTAGGACTGCTCTGTTGACAATAACCTCCACTTCGTTACACCTTAAATATCTCAGGAAAGAGAAAAATGGATAAAGAAGTTGTGGTCCTTATGTACAATGGAATATCACTCAGCCATGAAATCAACGTCATAAGGCTAGTAGCAGCATGATGAGTGGATTTAGGTACGACGATTCTAAGTGAAATAAGTCACACAGAAAAAGACACTTATCATAAGATATCACTTATAGAGGGAATTTAAAAACCGCTACCCTTGAACTGAATTACAAAACAGAACAGAGTCACACGTTTAGAAAACACACTATGGCTGCTTAAGGGGAAAGGTGAGGTGGGGTGATGCATAAAACAAGGGTTTCAAATTAGCTCAGATACCGTTCCATAAACCCAATATGTAACAGAAAAGACCTACTCCTTGCTCAGTGAATTGGACTCAACACCCCATATTCACGGCCCAAGAATATATCTGATTAGTAAGAATCTTAAAACCTATGTATTGATATCTCTCTGTAAGTGAGTCAAGTGGGTGTAAAGTGACATAAACACAGCAGTGAAAAGCAGCTAAACCCCATTATAAAAATCAATTACTTTTAAAAACCTGTGAAACAAAGACAGTGAAAGAGAGAGAAATTCTTACAAAATTCGTTCAGGGACTGTGATGCCACCTGGATTGAACATGTATAGACCCACAGCTGATTGAGACATAAGGGTGGACACTCTTGGGGCTGAGAGGTTTTGTGAGGTTGGGTGAGCAAACGCAGACCCTTTAAAGTAATACTGCGTGCTACCCATCCCATGGGTTCCAAATCTCCAGGTTCAAGGGCATCTTACTACATCGAAAACATGCATGAGAAACCCAGAAGATGGTACACCGTGTGATCGCGAAAGGTTTCTAAAACGCACCTCATTTCTCATCTCCTTGTGCTCGGGTTCGCCATTCCAGCTGCTTTACTAGCAATCTCCCTCCTTGGAGAATCAGCACCTTTAACCTCCTGTTCCGTACAGGTTGCAATTTGTCCTGAGGATGAACGGGAAGAGGGGAAAACAATGAGAGACTAGCTCTAGGTGTTGGGACAGGCACAGGTCACTCTATTTTCCCATCAGGAAGAAGAATTAAGCACAGGCTCAGCCTGCCGCCCGGGACCAGAATAGGGCCTGAAGCAATCCTGCGCTTTTGCGGCCAGCTCCCAAGAAAGCGAGTTGAAAAATGGAGCTCAGGGGCACTGCAATTCACAAACCTGCAGACTTATAAATGATCACTCTCGTCCACAAATATATTGAGGGAAGGCAACGAAGAGGATTTAAAGCAAGGCAGAATTGCAGGAAACAGATTTCAGGAGGGAGATACGAATCGCCTTTAAAGCACAGGAAAAGCGGCAAAACCTCGACAATGATGCCCTTGGCCAAAAAGGGCGTATGCGTTTTTTCCTGAATATATTCAGGAAAAAACGCATACGCCCTTTTTGGCCAACCAAGCAACCTGGAAAGGCAAATCAGCGCTACAAAGAAGTCTCGCTTCCCATCGGTCAAAAGGGCCATGCTGAATAAAGTGTCAAAACCAGAAATGCAGGGCAGGCCATGAGGAAACGGGAGCCTTGCTATGCTGATGGGCGGGATGTAAATTGCCAACACCCACTCTGGAGAAGTGTACGGTGTGTCCAGAAACATCTAAAAAACTCAGCTTAGAGAGCATAGGGCAGTTCCACTCATGGGCGTATAAATTGGGAAAACTAAAAATCAGCAAGACACAGGCACCCCAACATTTAGGGCTGCTCTGTTGACAAGAACCTCCACTTCGTTACACCTTAAATATCCCAGGAAAGAGAAAAATGGATAAAGAAGTTGTGGTCCTTATGTACAAAGGAATATCACTCAGCCATGAAATCAACGTCATAAGGCTAGTAGCAGCATGATGAGTGGATTTAGGTACGACGATTCTAAGTGAAATAAGTCACACAGAAAAAGACACTTATCATAAGATATCACTTATAGAGGGAATGTAAAAACCGCTACCCTTGAACTGAATTACAAAACAGAACAGAGTCACACTTTTACAAAACACACTATGGCTGCTTAAGGGGAAAGGTGAGGTGGGGTGATGCATAAAACAAGGGTTTCAAATTAGCTCAGATACCGTTCCATAAACCCAATATGTAACAGACAAGACCTACTCCTTGCTCAGTGAATTGGACTCAACACCCCATATTCACGGCCCAAGAATATATCTGATTAGTAAGAATCTTAAAACCTATGTATTGATATCTCTCTGTAAGTGAGTCAAGTGGGTGTAAAGTGACATAAACACAGCAGTGAAAAGCAGCTAAACCCCATTATAAAAATCAATTACTTTTATAAACCTGTGAAACAAAGACAGTGAAAGAGAGAGAAATTCTTACAAAATTCGTTCAGGGACTGTGACGCCACCTGGATTGACCATGTATAGACCCACAGCTGATTGAGACATAAGGGTGGACACTCTTGGGGCTGAGAGGTTTGGTGAGGTTCGGTGAGCAAACGCAGACCCTTTAAAGTAATACTGCGTGCTACCCATCCCATGGGTCCCAAATCTCCAGGTTCAAGGGCATCTTCCTACATCGAAAACATGCATGAGAAACCCAGAAGATGGTACACCGTGTGATCGCGAAAGGTTTCTAAAACGCACCTCATTTCTCATCTCCTTGTGCTCGGGTTCGCCATTCCAGCTGCTTTACTAGCAATCTCCCTCCTTGGAGAATCAGCACCTTTAACCTCCTGTTCCGTACAGGTTGCAATTTGTCCTGAGGATGAACGGGAAGAGGGGAAAACAATGAGAGACTAGCTCTAGGTGTTGGGACAGGCACAGGTCACTCTATTTTCCCATCAGGAAGAAGAATTAAGCACAGGCTCAGCCTGCCGCCCGGGACCAGAATAGGGCCTGAAGCAATCCTGCGCTTTTGCGGCCAGCTCCCAAGAAAGCGAGTTGAAAAATGGAGCTCAGGGGCACTGCAATTCACAAACCTGCAGACTTATAAATGATCACTCTCGTCCACAAATATATTGAGGGAAGGCAACGAAGAGGATTTAAAGCAAGGCAGAATTGCAGGAAACAGATTTCAGGAGGGAGATACGAATCGCCTTTAAAGCACAGGAAAAGCGGCAAAACCTCGACAATGATGCCCTTGGCCAAAAAGGGCGTATGCGTTTTTTCCTGAATATATTCAGGAAAAAACGCATACGCCCTTTTTGGCCAACCAAGCAACCTGGAAAGGCAAATCAGCGCTACAAAGAAGTCTCGCTTCCCATCGGTCAAAAGGGCCATGCTGAATAAAGTGTCAAAACCAGAAATGCAGGGCAGGCCATGAGGAAACGGGAGCCTTGCTACGATGATGGGCGGGATGTAAATTGCCAACACCCACTCTGGAGAAGTGTACGGTGTGTCCAGAAACATCTAAAAAACTCAGCTTAGAGAGCATAGGGCAGTTCCACTCATGGGCGTATAAATTGGGAAAACTAAAAATCAGCAAGACACAGGCACCCCAACATTTAGGGCTGCTCTGTTGACAAGAACCTCCACTTCGTTACACCTTAAATATCCCAGGAAAGAGAAAAATGGATAAAGAAGTTGTGGTCCTTATGTACAAAGGAATATCACTCAGCCATGAAATCAACGTCATAAGGCTAGTAGCAGCATGATGAGTGGATTTAGGTACGACGATTCTAAGTGAAATAAGTCACACAGAAAAAAAAACTTATCATAAGATATCACTTATAGAGGGAATGTAAAAACCGCTACCCTTGAACTGAATTACAAAACAGAACAGAGTCACACTTTTACAAAACACACTATGGCTGCTTAAGGGGAAAGGTGAGGTGGGGTGATGCATAAAACAAGGGTTTCAAATTAGCTCAGATACCGTTCCATAAACCCAATATGTAACAGACAAGACCTACTCCTTGCTCAGTGAATTGGACTCAACACCCCATATTCACGGCCCAAGAATATATCTGATTAGTAAGAATCTTAAAACCTATGTATTGATATCTCTCTGTAAGTGAGTCAAGTGGGTGTAAAGTGACATAAACACAGCAGTGAAAAGCAGCTAAACCCCATTATAAAAATCAATTACTTTTATAAACCTGTGAAACAAAGACAGTGAAAGAGAGAGAAATTCTTACAAAATTCGTTCAGGGACTGTGACGCCACCTGGATTGACCATGTATAGACCCACAGCTGATTGAGACATAAGGGTGGACACTCTTGGGGCTGAGAGGTTTGGTGAGGTTCGGTGAGCAAACGCAGACCCTTTAAAGTAATACTGCGTGCTACCCATCCCATGGGTCCCAAATCTCCAGGTTCAAGGGCATCTTCCTACATCGAAAACATGCATGAGAAACCCAGAAGATGGTACACCGTGTGATCGCGAAAGGTTTCTAAAACGCACCTCATTTCTCATCTCCTTGTGCTCGGGTTCGCCATTCCAGCTGCTTTACTACCAATCTCCCTCCTTGGAGAATCAGCACCTTTAACCTCCTGTTCCGTACAGGTTGCAATTTGTCCTGAGGATGAACGGGAAGAGGGGAAAACAATGAGAGACTAGCTCTAGGTGTTGGGACAGGCACAGGTCACTCTATTTTCCCATCAGGAAGAAGAATTAAGCACAGGCTCAGCCTGCCGCCCGGGACCAGAATAGGGCCTGAAGCAATCCTGCGCTTTTGCGGCCAGCTCCCAAGAAAGCGAGTTGAAAAATGGAGCTCAGGGGCACTGCAATTCACAAACCTGCAGACTTATAAATGATCACTCTCGTCCACAAATATATTGAGGGAAGGCAACGAAGAGGATTTAAAGCAAGGCAGAATTGCAGGAAACAGATTTCAGGAGGGAGATTCGAATCACCTTTAAAGCACAGGAAAAGCGGCAAAACATCGACAATGATGCCCTTGGCCAAAAAGGGCGTATGCGTTTTTTCCTGAATATATTCAGGAAAAAACGCATACGCCCTTTTTGGCCAACCAAGCAACCTGGAAAGGCAAATCAGCGCTACAAAGAAGTCTCGCTTCCCATCGGTCAAAAGGGCCATGCTGAATAAAGTGTCAAAACCAGAAATGCAGGGCAGGCCATGAGGAAACGGGAGCCTTGCTACGATGATGGGCGGGATGTAAATTGCCAACAGCCACTCTGGAGAAGTGTACGGTGTGTCCTGAAACATCTAAAAAACTCAGCTTAGAGAGCATAGGACACTTCCACTCATGGGCGTATAAATTGGGAAAACTAAAAATCAGCAAGACACAGGCACCCCAACATTTAGGGCTGCTCTGTTGACAAGAACCTCCACTTCGTTACACCTTAAATATCCCAGGAAAGAGAAAAATGGATAGAGAAGTTGTGGTCCTTATGTACAAAGGAATATCACTCAGCCATGAAATCAACGTCATAAGGCTAGTAGCAGCATGATGAGTGGATTTAGGTACGACGATTCTAAGTGAAATAAGTCACACAGAAAAAGACACTTATCATAAGATATCACTTATAGAGGGAATGTAAAAACCGCTACCCTTGAACTGAATTACAAAACAGAACAGAGTCACACTTTTACAAAACACACTATGGCTGCTTAAGGGGAAAGGTGAGGTGGGGTGATGCATAAAACAAGGGTTTCAAATTAGCTCAGATACCGTTCCATAAACCCAATATGTAACAGACAAGACCTACTCCTTGCTCAGTGAATTGGACTCAACACCCCATATTCACGGCCCAAGAATATATCTGACTAGTAAGAATCTTAAAACCTATGTATTGATATCTCTCTGTAAGTGAGTCAAGTGGGTGTAAAGTGACATAAACACAGCAGTGAAAAGCAGCTAAACCCCATTATAAAAATCAATTACTTTTAAAAACCTGTGAAACAAAGACAGTGAAAGAGAGAGAAATTCTTACAAAATTCGTTCAGGGGCAGTTATGATACCTGGATTGACCATATCTAGACCCACAGCTGATTGAGACATAAGGGTGGACACTCTTGGGGCTGAGAGGTTTGGTGAGGTTGGGTGAGGAAACGCAGACCCATTAAAGTAATACTGCGTGGTACCCATCCCATGGGTCCCAAATCTCCAGGTTCAAGGGCATCTTCCTACATCGAAAACATGCATGAGAAACCCAGAAGATGGTACACCGTGTGATCGAGAAAGGTTTCTAAAACGCACCTCATTTCTCATCTCCTTGTGCTCGGGTTCGCCATTCCAGCTGCTTTACTAGCAATCTCCCTCCTTGGAGAATCAGCACCTTTAACCTCCTGTTCCGTACAGGTTGCAATTTGTCCTGAGGATGAACGGGAAGGGGGGAAAACAATGAGAGACTAGCTCTAGGTGTTGAGACAGGCACAGGTCACTCTATTTTCCCATCAGGAAGAAGAATTAACCACAGGCTCAGCCTGCCGCCCGGGATCAGAATAGGGCCTGAAGCAATCCTGCGCTTTTGCGGCCAGCTCCCAAGAAAGCGAGTTGAAAAATGGAGCTCAGGGGCACTGCAATTCACAAACCTGCAGACTTATAAATGATCACTCTCGTCCACAAATATATTGAGGGAAGGCAACGAAGAGGATTTGAAAGCAAGGCAGAATTGCAGGAAACAGATTTCAGGAGGGAGAGTCAAATCGCCTTTAAAGCACAGGAAAAGCGGCAAAACCTCGACAAGATGCCCTTGGCCAAAAAGGGCGTATGCGTTTTTTCCTGAATATATTCAGGAAAAAACGCATACGCCCTTTTTGGCCAACCAAGCAACCTGGAAAGGCAAATCAGCGCTACAAAGAAGTCTCGCTTCCCATCGGTCAAAAGGGCCATGCTGAATAAAGTGTCAAAACCAGAAATGCAGGGCAGGCCATGAGGAAACGGGAGCCTTGTTACGATGATGGGCGGGATGTAAATTGCCAACAGCCACTCTGGAGAAGTGTACGATGTGTCCTGAAACATCTAAAAAACTCAGCTTAGAGAGCATAGGGCACTTCCACTCATGGGCGTATAAAGTGGGAAAATTAAAAACCAGCAAGACACAGGCACCCCAAAGTTTAGGGCTGCTCTGTTGACAAGAACCTCCAACTTCGTTACACCTTAAATATCCCAGGAAAGAGAAAAATGGATAAAGAAGTTGTGGTCCTTATGTACAAAGGAATATCACTCAGCCATGAAATCAACGTCATAAGGCTAGTAGCAGCATGATGAGTGGATTTAGGTACGACGATTCTAAGTGAAATAAGTCACACAGAAAAAGACACTTATCATAAGATATCACTTATAGAGGGAATGAAAAAACCGCTACCCTTGAACTGAATTACAAAACAGAACAGAGTCACACGTTTAGAAAACACACAATGGCTGCTTAACGGGAAAGGTGAGGTGGGGTGATGAATAAAACAAGGGTTTCAAATTAGCACAGATACCGTTCCATAAACCCAATATGTACTAGACAAGACCTACTCCTTGCTCAGTGAATTGGACTCAAAACCCCCTATTCACGGCCCAAGAATATATCTGACTAGTAAGAATCTTAAAACCTATGTATTGATATCTCTCTGTAAGTGAGTCAAGTGGGTGTGAAGTGACATAAACACAGCAGTGAAAAGCAGCTAAACCCCATTATAAAAATCAATTACTTTTAAAAACCTGTGAAAAAAAGACAGTGAAAGAGAGAGAAATTCTTACAAAATTCGTTTAGGGGCAGTTATGCTACCTGGATTGACCATATCTAGACCCACAGCTGATTGAGACATAAGGGTGGACACTCTTGGGGCTGAGAGGTTTGGTGAGGTTGGGTGAGGAAACGCAGACCCATTAAAGTAATACTGCGTGGTACCCATCCCATGGGTCCCAAATCTCCAGGTTCAAGGGCATCTTCCTACATCGAAAACATGCATGAGAAACCCAGAAGATGGTACACCGTGTGATCGCGAAAGGTTTCTAAAACGCACCTCATTTCTCATCTCCTTGTGCTCGGGTTCGCCATTCCAGCTGCTTTACTAGCAATCTCCCTCCTTGGAGAATCAGCACCTTTAACCTCCTGTTCCGTACAGGTTGCAATTTGTCCTGAGGATGAACGGGAAGAGGGGAAAACAATGAGAGACTAGCTCTAGGTGTTGAGACAGGCACAGGTCACTCTATTTTCCCATCAGGAAGAAGAATTAACCACAGGCTCAGCCTGCCGCCCGGGACCAGAATAGGGCCTGAAGCAATCCTGCGCTTTTGCGGCCAGCTCCCAAGAAAGCGAGTTGAAAAATGGAGCTCAGGGGCACTGCAATTCACAAACCTGCAGACTTATAAATGATCACTCTCGTCCACAAATATATTGAGGGAAGGCAACGAAGAGGATTTGAAAGCAAGGCAGAATTGCAGGAAACAGATTTCAGGAGGGAGAGTCAAATCGCCTTTAAAGCACAGGAAAAGCGGCAAAACCTCGACAAGATGCCCTTGGCCAAAAAGGGCGTATGCGTTTTTTCCTGAATATATTCAGGAAAAAACGCATACGCCCTTTTTGGCCAACCAAGCAACCTGGAAAGGCAAATCAGCGCTACAAAGAAGTCTCGCTTCCCATCGGTCAAAAGGGCCATGCTGAATAAAGTGTCAAAACCAGAAATGCAGGGCAGGCCATGAGGAAACGGGAGACTTGTTACGATGATGGGCGGGATGTAAATTGCCAACAGCCACTCTGGAGAAGTGTACGGTGTGTCCTGAAACATCTAAAAAACTCAGCTTAGAGAGCATAGGGCACTTCCACTCATGGGCGTATAAAGTGGGAAAATTAAAAACCAGCAAGACACAGGAAGCCCAAAGTTTAGGGCTGCTCTGTTGACAAGAACCTCCAACTTCGTTACACCTTAAATATCCCAGGAAAGAGAAAAATGGATAAAGAAGTTGTGGTCCTTATGTACAATGGAATATCACTCAGCCATGAAATCAACGTCATAAGGCTAGTAGCAGCATGATGAGTGGATTTAGGTACGACGATTCTAAGTGAAATAAGTCACACAGAAAAAGACACTTATCATAAGATATCACTTATAGAGGGAATGAAAAAACCGCTACCCTTGAACTGAATTACAAAACAGAACAGAGTCACACGTTTAGAAAACACACAATGGCTGCTTAACGGGAAAGGTGAGGTGGGGTGATGAATAAAACAAGGGTTTCAAATTAGCTCAGATACCGTTCCATAAACCCAATATGTACTAGACAAGACCTACTCCTTGCTCAGTGAATTGGACTCAAAACCCCCTATTCACGGCCCAAGAATATATCTGACTAGTAAGAATCTTAAAACCTATGTATTGATATCTCTCTGTAAATGAGTCAAGTGGGTGTGAAGTGACATAAACACAGCAGTGAAAAGCAGCTAAACCCCATTATAAAAATCAATTACTTTTAAAAACCTGTGAAAAAAAGACAGTGAAAGAGAGAGAAATTCTTACAAAATTCGTTTAGGGGCAGTTATGCTACCTGGATTGACCATATCTAGACCCACAGCTGATTGAGACATAAGGGTGGACACTCTTGGGGATGAGAGGTTTGGTGAGGTTGGGTGAGGAAACGCAGACCCTTTAAAGTAATACTGCGTGGTACCCATCCCATGGGTCCCAAATCTCCAGGTTCAAGGGCATCTTCCTACATCGAAAACATGCATGAGAAACCCAGAAGATGGTACACCGTGTGATCGCGAAAGGTTTCTAAAACGCACCTCATTTCTCATCTCCTTGTGCTCGGGTTCGCCATTCCAGCTGCTTTACTAGCAATCTCCCTCCTTGGAGAATCAGCACCTTTAACCTCCTGTTCCGTACAGGTTGCAATTTGTCCTGAGGATGAACGGGAAGAGGGGAAAATAATGAGAGACTAGCTCTAGGTGTTGAGACAGGCACAGGTCACTCTATTTTCCCATCAGGAAGAAGAATTAACCACAGGCTCAGCCTGCCGCCCGGGACCAGAATAGGGCCTGAAGCAATCCTGCGCTTTTGCGGCCAGCTCCCAAGAAAGCGAGTTGAAAAATGGAGCTCAGGGGCAATGCAATTCACAAACCTGCAGACTTATAAATGATCACTCTCGTCCACAAATATATTGAGGGAAGGCAACGAAGAGGATTTGAAAGCAAGGCAGAATTGCAGGAAACAGATTTCAGGAGGGAGAGTCAAATCGCCTTTAAAGCACAGGAAAAGCGGCAAAACCTCGACAAGATGCCCTTGGCCAAAAAGGGCGTATGCGTTTTTTGCTGAATATATTCAGGAAAAAACGCATACGCCCTTTTTGGCCAACCAAGCAACCTGGAAAGGCAAATCAGCGCTACAAAGAAGTCTCGCTTCCCATCGGTCAAAAGGGCCATGCTGAATAAAGTGTCAAAACCAGAAATGCAGGGCAGGCCATGAGGAAACGGGAGCCTTGCTACGATGATGGGCGGGATTTAAATTGCCAACAGCCACTCTGGAGAAGTGTAGGGTGTGTCCTGAAACATCTAAAAAACTCAGCTTAGAGAGCATAGGGCACTTCCACTCATTGGCGTATAAAGTGGGAAAATTATAAACCAGCAAGACACAGGCACCCCAACGTTTAGGGCTGCTCTGTTGACAAGAACCTCCACTTCGTTACACCTTAAATATCCCAGGAAAGAGAAAAATGGATAAAGAAGTTGTGGTCCTTATGTACAATGGAATATCACTCAGCCATGAAATCAACGTCATAAGGCTAGTAGCAGCATGATGAGTGGATATAGGTACTACGATTCTAAGTGAAATAAGTCACACAGAAAAAGACACTTATCATAAGATATCACTTACAGAGGGAATGTAAAAACCGCTACCCTTGAACTGAATTACAAAACAGAACAGTCACACGTTTAGAAAACACACAATGGCTGCTTAACGGGAAAGGTGAGGTGGGGTGATGCATAAAACAAGGGTTTCAAATTAGCTCAGATACCGTTCCATAAACCCAATATGTACTAGACAAGACCTACTCCTTGCTCAGTGAATTGGACTCAACACCCCCTATTCACGGCCCAAGAATATATCTGACTAGTAAGAATCTTAAAACCTATGTATTGATATCTCTCTGTAAGTGAGTCAAGTGGGTGTAAAGTGACATAAACACAGCAGTGAAAAGCAGCTAAACCCCATTATAAAAATCAATTACTTTTAAAAACCTGTGAAAAAAAGACAGTGAAAGAGAGAGAAATTCTTACAAAATTCGTTTAGGGGCAGTGATGCTACCTGGATTGACCATATCTAGACCCACAGCTGATTGAGACATAAGGGTGGACACTCTTGGGGCTGAGAGGTTTGCTGAGGTTGGGTGAGGAAACGCAGACCCTTTAAAGTAATATTGCGTGGTACCCATCCCATGGGTCCCAAATCTCCAGGTTCAAGGGCATCTTCCTACATCGAAAACATGCATGAGAAACCCAGAAGATGGCACACTGTGTGATCGGGAAAGGTTTCTAAAACGCACCTCATTTCTCATCTCCTTGTGCTCGAATTCGCCATTCCAGCTGCTTTACTAGCAGTCTCCCTCATTGGAGAATCAGCACCTTTAACCTCCTGTTCCGTACAGGTTGCAATTTGTTCTGAGGATGAACGGGAAAAGGGGGAAACAATGAGACTCTAGCTCTAGGTGTTGGGACAGGCACAGGTCACTCTATTTTCCCATCAGGAAGAAGAATTAAGCACAGGCTCAGCCTGCCGCCCGGAACCAGAATAGGGCCTGAAGCAATCCTGCGCTTTTGCGGCCAGCTCCCAAGAAAGCGAGTTGAAAAATGGAGCTCAGGGGCACTGCAATTCACAAACCTGCAGACTTATAAATGACCACTCTCGTCCACAAATATATTGAGGGAAGGCAACGAAGAGGATTTGAAAGCAAGGCAGAATTGCAGGAAACAGATTTCAGGAGGGAGATTCGAATCGCCTTTAAAGCACAGGAAAAGCAGCAAAACCTCGACAATGATGCCCTTGGCCAAAAAGGGCGTATGCGTTTTTTCCTGAATATATTCAGGAAAAAACGCATACGCCCTTTTTGGCCAAGCAAGCAACCTGGAAAGGCAAATCAGCGCTACAAAGAAGTCTCGCTTCCCATCGGTCAAAAGGGCCATGCTGAATAAAGTGTCAAAACCAGAAATGCAGGGCAGGCCATGGAGAAACGGGAGCCTTGCTACGCTGATGGGCGGGATGTAAATTGCAAACAGCCACTCTGGAGAAGTGTACGGTGTGTCCTGAAACATCTAAAAAACTCAGCTTAGAGAGCATAGGGCACTTCCACTCATGGGCGTATAAATTGGGAAAACTAAAAATCAGCAAGACACAGGCACCCCAACGTTTAGGGCTGCTCTGTTGACAAGAACCTCCACTTCGTTACACCTTAAATATCTCAGGATAGAGAAAAATGGATAAATAAGTTGTGGTCCTTATGTACAATGGAATATCACTCAACCATGAAATCAACGTCATAAGGCTAGTAGCAGCATGATGAGTGGATTTAGGTACGACGATTCTAAGTGAAATAAGTCACACAGAAAAAGACACTTATCATAAGATATCACTTATAGAGGGAATGTAAAAACCGCTACCCTTGAACTGAATTACAAAACAGAAGAGAGTCACACGTTTAGAAAACACACTATGGCTGCTTAACGGGAAAGGTGAGGTGGGGTGATGCATAAAACAAGGGTTTCAAATTAGCTCAGATACCGTTCCATAAACCCAATATGTAATAGACAAGACCTACTCCTTGCTCAGTGAATTGGACTCAACACCCCCTATTCACGGCCCAAGAACATATCTGACTAGTAAGAATCTTAAAACCTATGTATTGATATCTCTTTGTAAGTGAGTCAAGTGGGTGTAAAGTGGCATAAACACAGCAGTGAAAAGCAGCTAAACCCCATTATAAAAATCAATTACTTTTAAAAACCTGTGAAAAAAAGACAGTGAAAGAGAGAGAAATTCTTACAAAATTCGTTTAGGGGCAGTTATGCTACCTGGATTGACCATATCTAGACCCACAGCTGATTGAGACATAAGGGTGGACACTCTTGGGGCTGAGAGGTTTGGTGAGGTTGGGTGAGCAAACGCAGATCCTTTAAAGTAATACTGCGTGGTACCCATCCCATGGGTCCCAAATCTCCAGGTTCAAGGGCATCTTCCTACATCGAAAACATGCATGAGAAACCCAGAAGATGGTACACTGAGTGATCGGGAAAGGTTTCTAAAACGCACCTCATTTCTCATGTCCTTGTGCTCGGGTTCGCCATTCCAGCCGCATTACTAGCAATCTCCCTCCTTGGAGAATCAGCACCTTTAACCTCCTGTTCCGTACAGGTTGCAATTTGTCCTGAGGATGAACGGGAAGAAGGGGGAACCAATGAGAGACTAGCTCTAGGTGTTGGGAGATGCACAGGTCACTCTATTTTCCCGTCAGGAAGAAGAATTAAGCACAGGCTCAGCCTTCCGCCCGGGACCAGAATAGGGCCTGAAGCAATCCTGCGCTTTTGCGGCCAGCTCCCAAGAAAGCGAGTTGAAAAATGGAGCTCAGGGGCACTGCAATTCACAAACCTGCAGACTTATAAATGATCACTCTCGTCCACAAATATATTGAGGGAAGGCAACGAAGAGGATTTGAAAGCAAGGCAGAATTGCAGGAGACAGATTTCAGGAGGGAGATTCGAATCGCCTTTAAAGCCCAGGAAAAGCGGCAAAACCTCGACAATGATGCCCTTGGCCAAAAAGGGCGTATGCGTTTTTTCCTGAATATATTCAGGAAAAAACGCATACGCCCTTTTTGGCCAAGCAAGCAACCTGGAAAGGCAAATCAGCGCTACAAAGAAGTCTCGCTTCCCATCGGTCAAAAGGGCCATGCTGAATAAAGTGTCAAAACCAGAAATGCAGGGCAGGCCATGGAGAAACGGGAGCCTTGCTACGCTGATGGGCGGGATGTAAATAGCCAACAGCCACTCTGGAGAAGTGTACGGTGTGTCCTGAAACATCTAAAAAACTCAGCTTAGAGAGCATAGGGCACTTCCACTCATGGGCGTATAAATTGGGAAAACTAAAAATCAGCAAGACACAGGCACCCCAAACTTTAGGGCTGCTTTGTTGACAAGAACCTCCAACTTCGTTACACCTTAAATATCCCAGGAAAGAGAAAAATGGATGAAGATGTTGTGGTCCTTATGTACAATGGAATATCACTCAGCCATGAAATCAACGTCATAAGGCTAGTAGCAGCATGATGAGTGGATTTAGGTACGACGATTCTAAGTGAAATAAGTCACACAGAAAAAGACACTTATCATAAGATATCACTTATAGAGGGAATGTAAAAACCGCTACCCTTGAACTGAATTACAAAACAGAACAGAGTCACACGTTTAGAAAACACACTATGGCTGCTTAACGGGAAAGGTGAGGTGGGGTGATGCATAAAACAAGCGTTTCAAATTAGCTCAGATACCGTTCCACAAACCCAATATGTACTAGACAAGACCTACTCCTTGCTCAGTGAATTGGACTCAAAACCCCCTATTCACGGCCCAAGAATATATCTGACTAGTAAGAATCTTAAAACCTATGTATTGATATCTCTCTGTAAGTGAGTCATGTGGGTGTAAAGTGACATAAACACAGCAGTGAAAAGCAGCTAAACCCCATTATAAAAATCAATTACTTTTAAAAACCTGTGAAAAAAAGACAGTGAAAGAGAGAGAAATTCTTACAAAATTCGTTTAGGGGCAGTGATGCTACCTGGATTGAACATATCTAGACCCACAGCTGATTGAGACATAAGGGTGGACACTCTTGGGGCTGAGAGGTTTGGTGAGGTTGGGTGAGGAAACGCAGACCCTTTAAAGTAATACTGCGTGGTACCCATCCCATGGGTTCCAAATCTCCAGTTTCAAGGGCATCTTCCTACATCGAAAACATGCATGAGAAACCCAGAAGATGGTACACCGTGTGATCGGGAAAGGTTTCTAAAACGCACCTCATTTCTCATCTCCTTGTGCTCGGGTTCGCCATTCCAGCCGCTTTACTAACAATCTCCCTCCTTGGAGAATCAGCACCTTTAAGCTCCTGTTCCGTACAGGTTGCAATTTGTCCTGAGGATGAACGGGAAGAGGGGAAAACAATGAGAGACTAGCTCTAGGTGTTGGGACAGGCACAGGTCACTCTATTTTCCCATCAGGAAGAAGAATTAAGCACAGGCTCAGACTGCCGCCCGGGACCAGAATAGGGCCTGAAGCAATCCTGCGCTTTTGCGGCCAGCTCCCAAGAAAGCGAGTTGAAAAATGGAGCTCAGGGGCACTGCAATTCACAAACCTGCAGACTTATAAATGATCACTCTCGTCCACAAATATATTGAGGGAAGGCAACGAAGAGGATTTGAAAGCAAGGCAGAATTGCAGGAAACAGATTTCAGGAGGGAGATTCGAATCGCTTTTAAAGCACAGGAAAAGCGGCAAATCCTCGTCAATGATGCCCTTGGCCAAAAAGGGCGTATGCGTTTTTTCCTAAATATATTCAGGAAAAAACGCATACGCCCTTTTTGGCCAACCAAGCAACCTGGAAAGGCAAATCAGCGCTACAAAGAAGTCTCGCTTCCCATCGGTCAAAAGGGCCATGCTGAATAAAGTGTCAAAACCAGAAATGCAGGGCAGGCCATGAGGAAACGGGAGCCTTGCTACGATGATGGGCGGGATGTAAATTGCCAACAGCCACTCTGGAGAAGTGTACGGTGTGTCCTGAAACATCTAAAAAACTCAGCTTAGAGAGCATAGGGCACTTCCACTCATGGGCGTATAAAGTGGGAAAATTAAAAACAAGCAAGACACAGGCACCCCAAAGTTTAGGGCTGCTCTGTTGACAAGAACCTCCAACTTAGTTACACCTTAAATATCCCAGGAAAGAGAAAAATGGATAAAGATGTTGTGGTCCTTATGTACAATGGAATATCACTCAACCATGAAATCAACGTCATAAGGCTAGTAGCAGCATGATGAAAGGATTTAGGTACGACGATTCTAAGTGAAATAAGTCACACAGAAAAAGACACTTATCATAAGATATCACTTATAGAGGGAATGTAAAAACCGCTACCCTTGAACTGAATTACAAAACAGAACAGAGTCACACGTTTAGAAAACACACTATGGCTGCTTAACGGGAAAGGTGAGGTGGGGTGATGCATAAAACAAGGGTTTCAAATTAGCTCAGATACCGTTCCATAAACCCAATATGTAATAGACAAGACCTACTCCTTGCTCAGTGAATTGGACTCAACACCCCCTATTCACGGCCCAAGAATATATCTGACTAGTAAGAATCTTAAAACCTATGTATTGATATCTCTCTGTAAGTGAGTCAAGTGGGTGTAAAGTGGTATAAACACAGCAGTGAAAAGCAGCTAAACCCCATTATAAAAATCAATTACTTTTAAAAACCTGTGAAAAAAAGACAGTGAAAGAGAGAGAAATTCTTACAAAATTCGTTTAGGGGCAGTGATGCTACCTGGATTGACCATATCTAGACCCACAGCTGATTGAGACATAAGGGTGGACACTCTTGGGGCTGAGAGGTTTGCTGAGGTTGGGTGCGGAAACGCAGACCCTTTAAAGTAATACTGCGTGGTACCCATCCCATGGGTCCCAAATCTCCAGGTTCAAGGGCATCTTCCTACATCGAAAACATGCATGAGAAACCCAGAAGATGGTATACCGTGTGATCCGGAAAGGTTTCTAAAACGCACCTCATTTCTCATCTCCTTGTGCTCGAATTCGCCATTCCAGCTGCTTTACTAGCAGTCTCCCTCATTGGAGAATCAGCACCTTTAACCTCCTGTTCCGTACAGGTTGCAATTTGTCCTGAGGATGAACGGGAAAAGGGGGAAACAATGAGAGACTAGCTCTACGTGTTGGGACAGGCACAGGTCACTCTATTTTCCCATCAGCAAGAAGAATTAAGCACAGGCTCAGCTTGCCGCCCGGAACCAGAATAGGGCCTGAAGCAATCCTGCGCTTTTGCGGCCAGCTCCCAAGAAAGCGAGTTGAAAAATGGAGCTCAGGGGCACTACTATTCACAAACTTGCAGACTTATAAATGATCACTCTCGTCCACAAATATATTGAGGGAAGGCAACGAAGAGGATTTGAAAGCAAGGCAGAATTGCAGGAAACAGATTTCAGGAGGGAGATTCGAATCGCCTTTAAAGCACAGGAAAAGCGGCAAAACCTCGTCAATGATGCCCTTGCCCAAAAAGGGCGTATGCGTTTTTTCCTGAATATATTCAGGAAAAAACGCATACGCCCTTTTTGGCCAACCAAGCAACCTGGAAAGGCAAATCAGCGCTACAAAGAAGTCTCGCTTCCCATCGGTCAAAAGGGCCATGCTGAATAAAGTGTCAAAACCAGAAATGCAGGGCAGGCCATGAGGAAACGGGAGCCTTGCTACGATGATGGGCGGGATGTAAATTGCCAACAGCCACTCTGGAGAAGTGTACGGTGTGTCCTGAAACATCTAAAAAACTCAGCTTAGAGAGCATAGGGCAGTTCTACTCATGGGCGTATAATTTGGGAAAACTAAAAATCAGCAAGACACAGGCACCCCAACGTTAAGGGCTGCTCTGTTGACAAGAACCTCCACTTCGTTACACCTTACATATCTCAGGAAAGAGAAAAATGGATAAAGAAGTTGTGGTCCTTATGTACAATGGAATATCACTCAACCATGAAATCAACGTCATAAGGCTAGTAGCAGCATGATGAGTGGATTTAGGTACGACGATTCTAAATGAAATAAGTCACACAGAAAAAGACACTTATCATAAGATATCACTTATAGAGGGAATGTAAAAACCGCTACCCTTGAACTGAATTACAAAACAGAACAGAGTCACACGTTTAGAAAACACACTATGGCTGCTTAACGGGAAAGATGATGTGGGGTTATGCATAAAACAAGGGTTTCAAATTAGCTCAGATACCGTTCCATAAACCCAATATGTAATAGACAAGACCTACTCCTTGCTCAGTGAATTGGACTCAACACCCCCTATTCACGGCCCAAGAATATATCTGACTAGTAAGAATCTTAAAACCTATGTATTGATATCTCTCTGTAAGTGAGTCAAGTGGGTGTAAAGTGGTATAAACACAGCAGTGAAAAGCAGCTAAACCCCATTATAAAAATCAATTACTTTTAAAAACCTGTGAAAAAAAGACAGTGAAAGAGAGAGAAATTCTTACAAAATTCGTTTAGGGGCAGTGATGCTACCTGGATTGACCATATCTAGACCCACAGCTGATTGAGACATAAGGGTGGACACTCTTGGGGCTGAGAGGTTTGCTGAGGTTGGGTGCGGAAACACAGACCCTTTAAAGTAATACTGCGTGGTACCCATCCCATGGGTCCCAAATCTCCAGGTTCAAGGGCATCTTCCTACATCGAAAACATGCATGAGAAACCCAGAAGATGGTATACCGTGTGATCGGGAAAGGTTTCTAAAACGCACCTCATTTCTCATCTCCTTGTGCTCGAATTCGCCATTCCAGCTGCTTTACTAGCAGTCTCCCTCATTGGAGAATCAGCACCTTTAACCTCCTGTTCCGTACAGGTTGCAATTTGTCCTGAGGATGAACGGGAAAAGGGGGAAACAATGAGAGACTAGCTCTAGGTGTTGGGACAGGCACAGGTCACTCTATTTTCCCATCAGGAAGAAGAATTAAGCACAGGCTCAGCCTGCCGCCCGGGACCAGAATAGGGCCTGAAGCAATCCTGCGCTTTTGCGGCCAGCTCCCAAGAAAGCGAGTTGAAAAATGGAGCTCAGGGGCACTGCTATTCACAAACCTGCAGACTTATAAATGATCACTCTCGTCCACAAATATATTGAGGGAAGGCAACGAAGAGGATTTGAAAGCAAGGCAGAATTGCAGGAAACAGATTTCAGGAGGGAGATTCGAATCGCCTTTAAAGCCCAGGAAAAGCGGCAAAACCTCGTCAATGATGCCCTTGGCCAAAAAGGGCGTATGCGTTTTTTCCTGAATATATTCAGGAAAAAACGCATACGCCCTTTTTGGCCAACCAAGCAACCTGGAAAGGCAAATCAGCGCTACAAAGAAGTCTCGCTTCCCATCGGTCAAAAGGGCCATGCTGAATAAAGTGTCAAAACCAGAAATGCAGGGCAGGTCATGAGGAAACGGGAGCCTTGCTACGATGATGGGCGGGATGTAAATTGCCAACAGCCACTCTGGAGAAGTGTACGGTGTGTCCTGAAACATCTAAAAAACTCAGCTTAGAGAGCATAGGGCAGTTCTACTCATGGGCGTATAATTTGGGAAAACTAAAAATCAGCAAGACACAGGCACCCCAACGTTAAGGGCTGCTCTGTTGACAAGAACCTCCACTTCGTTACACCTTACATATCTCAGGAAAGAGAAAAATGGATAAAGATGTTGTGGTCCTTATGTACAATGGAATATCACTCAACCATGAAATCAACGTCATAAGGCTAGTAGCAGCATGATGAGTGGATTTAGGTACGACGATTCTAAATGAAATAAGTCACACAGAAAAAGACACTTATCATAAGATATCACTTATAGAGGGAATGTAAAAACCGCTACCCTTGTACTGAATTACAAAACAGAACAGAGTCACACGTTTAGAAAACACACTATGGCTGCTTAACGGGAAAGATGATGTGGGGTTATGCATAAAACAAGGGTTTCAAATTAGCTCAGATACCGTTCCATAAACCCAATATGTAATAGACAAGACCTACTCCTTGCTCAGTGAATTGGACTCAACACCCCCTATTCACGGCCCAAGAATATATCTGACTAGTAAGAATCTTAAAACCTATGTATTGATATCTCTCTGTAAGTGAGTCAAGTGGGTGTAAAGTGGTATAAACACAGCAGTGAAAAGCAGCTAAACCCCATTATAAAAATCAATTACTTTTAAAAACCTGTGAAAAAAAGACAGTGAAAGAGAGAGAAATTCTTACAAAATTCGTTTAGGGGCAGTGATGCTACCTGGATTGACCATATCTAGACCCACAGCTGATTGAGACATAAGGGTGGACACTCTTGGGGCAGAGAGGTTTGCTGAGGTTGGGTGAGCAAACGCAGACCCGGTAAAGTAATACTGCATGGTACCCATCCCATGGGTCCCAAATCTCCAGGTTCAAGGGCATCTTCCTACATCGAAAACATGCATGAGAACCCCAGAAGATGGTCTACCGTGTGATCGGGAAAGGGTTCTAAAACGCACCTCATTTCTCATCTCCTTGTGCTCGGGTTCGCCATTCCAGCCGCTTTACTAGCAATCTCCCTCCTTGCAGAATCAGCACCTTTAACCTCCTGTTCCGTACAGGTTGCAATTTGTCCTGAGGATGAACGGGAAGAGGGGGAACCAATGAGAGACTAGCTCTAGGTGTTGGGACAGGCACAGGTCACTCTATTTTCCCATCAGGAAGAAGAATTAAGCACAGGCTCAGCCTGCCGCCCGGGACCAGAATAGGGCCTGAAGCAATCCTGCGCTTTTGCGGCCAGCTCCCAAGAAAGCGAGTTGAAAAATGGAGCTCAGGGACACTGCAATTCACAAACCTGCAGACTTATAAATGATCACTCTCGTCCACAAATATATTGAGGGAAGGCAACGAAGAGGATTTGAAAGCAAGGCAGAATTGCAGGAAACAGATTTCAGGAGGGAGATTCGAATCGCCTTTAAAGCCCAGGAAAAGCGGCAAAACCCCGACAATGATGCCCTTGGCCAAAAAGGGCATATGCGTTTTTTCCTGAATATATTCAGGAAAAAACGCATACGCCCTTTTTGGCCAACCAAGCAACCTGGAAAGGCAAATCAGCGCTACAAAGAGGTCTCGCTTCCCATCGGTCAAAAGGGCCATGCTGAATAAAGTGTCAAAACCAGAAATGCAGGGCAGGCCATGGAGAAACGGGAGGCTTGCTACGCTGATGGGCGGGATGTAAATTGCCAACAGCCACTCTGGAGAAGTGTACGGTGTGTCGTGAAACATCTAAAAAACTCAGCTTAGAGAGCATAGGGCACTTCCACTCATGGGCGTATAAATTGGGAAAAGTAAAATTCAGCAAGACACAGGCACCCCAACGTTTAGGACTGCTCTGTTGACAATAACCTCCACTTCGTTACACCTTAAATATCTCAGGAAAGAGAAAAATGGATAAAGAAGTTGTGGTCCTTATGTACAATGGAATATCACTCAGCCATGAAATCAACGTCATAAGGCTAGTAGCAGCATGATGAGTGGATTTAGGTACGACGATTCTAAGTGAAATAAGTCACACAGAAAAAGACACTTATCATAAGATATCACTTATAGAGGGAATTTAAAAACCGCTACCCTTGAACTGAATTACAAAACAGAACAGAGTCACACGTTTAGAAAACACACTATGGCTGCTTAACGGGAAAGGTGAGGTGGGGTGATGCATAAAACAAGGGTTTCAAATTAGCTCAGATACCGTTCCATAAACCCAATATGTAATAGACAAGACCTACTCCTTGCTCAGTGAATTGTACTCAACACCCCCTATTCACGGCCCAAGAATATATCTGACTAGTAAGAATCTTAAAACCTATGTATTGATATCTCTCTGTAAGTGAGTCAAGTGGGTGTAAAGTGACATAAACACAGCAGTGAAAAGCAGCTAAACCCCATTATAAAAATCAATTACTTTTAAAAACCTGTGAAAAAAAGACAGTGAAAGAGAGAGAAATTCTTACAAAATTCGTTTAGGGGCAGTGATGCTACCTGGATTGACCATATCTAGACCCACAGCTGATTGAGACATAAGGGTGGACACTCTTGGGGCTGAGAGGTTTGCTGAGGTTGGGTGCGGAAACGCAGACCCCTTAAAGTAATACTGCGTGGTACCCATCCCATGGGTCCCAAATCTCCAGGTTCAAGGGCATCTTCCTACATCGAAAACATGCATGAGAAACCCAGAAGATGGTACACTGTGTGATCGCGAAAGGTTTCTAAAACGCAACTCATTTCTCATGTCCTTGTGCTCGGGTTCGCCATTCCAGCCGCATTACTAGCAATCTCCTTCCTTGGAGAATCAGCACCTTTAACCTCCTGTTCCGTACAGGTTGCAATTTGTCCTGAGGATGAACGGGAAGAGGGGGAACCAATGAGAGACTAGCTCTAGGTGTTGGGACAGGCACAGGTCACTCTATTTTCCCATCAGGAAGAAGAATTAAGCACAGGCTCAGCCTGCCGCCCTGAATCAGAATAGGGCCTGAAGCAATCCGGCGCTTTTGCGGCCAGCTCCCAAAAAAGCGAGTTGAAAAATGGAGCTCAGGGGCACTGCAATTCACAAACCTGCAGACTTATAAATGATCACTCTCGTCCACAAATATATTGAGGGAAGGCAACGAAGAGGATTTGAAAGCAAGGCAGAATTGCAGGAAACAGATTTCAGGAGGGAGATTCGAATCGCCTTTAAAGCACAGGAAAAGCGGCAAATCCTCGTCAATGATGCCCTTGGCCAAAAAGGGCGTATGCGTTTTTTCCTGAATATATTCAGGAAAAAACGCATACGCCCTTTTTGGCCAACCAAGCAACCTGGAAAGGCAAATCAGCGCTACAAAGAAGTCTCACTTCCCATCTGTCAAAAGGGCCATGCTGAATAAAGTGTCAAAACCAGAAATGCAGGACAGGCCATGGAGAAACGGGAGCCTTGCTACGCTGATGGGCGGGATGTAAATTGCCAACAGCCACTCTGGAGAAGTGTACGGTGTGTCGTGAAACATCTAAAAAACTCAGCTTAGAGAGCATAGGGCACTTCCACTCATGGGCGTATAAATTGGGAAAAGTAAAATTCAGCAAGACACAGGCACCCCAACGTTTAGGAATGCTCTGTTGACAATAACCTCCACTTCGTTACACCTTAAATATCTCAGGAAAGAGAAAAATGGATAAAGAAGTTGTGGTCCTTATGTACAATGGAATATCACTCAGCCATGAAATCAACGTCATAAGGCTAGTAGCAGCATGATGAGTGGATTTAGGTACGACGATTCTAAGTGAAATAAGTCACACAGAAAAAGACACTTATCATAAGATATCACTTATAGAGGGAATGTAAAAACCGCTACCCTTGAACTGAATTACAAAACAGAACAGAGTCACACGTTTAGAAAACACACTATGGCTGCTTAACGGGAAATGTGAGGTGGAGTGATGCATAAAACAAGGGTTTCAAATTAGCTCAGATACCGTTCCATAAACCCAATATGTAATAGACAAGACCTACTCCTTGCTCAGTGAATTGGACTCAACACCCCCTATTCACGGCCCAAGAATATATCTGACTAGTAAGAATCTTAAAACCTATGTATTGATATCTCTCTGTAAGTGAGTCAAGTGGGAGTAAAGTGGTATAAACACAGCAGTGAAAAGCAGCTAAACCCCATTATAAAAATCAATTACTTTTAAAAACCTGTGAAAAAAAGACAGTGAAAGAGAGAGAAATTCTTACAAAATTCGTTTAGGGGCAGTGATGCTACCTGGATTGACCATATCTAGACCCACAGCTGATTGAGACATAAGGGTGGACACTCTTGGGGCAGAGAGGTTTGCTGAGGTTGGGTGAGCAAACGCAGACCCGTTAAAGTAATACTGCATGGTACCCATCCCATGGGTCCCAAATCTCCAGGTTCAAGGGCATCTTCCTACATCGAAAACATGCATGAGAAACCCAGAAGATGGTATACCGTGTGATCGGGAAAGGGTTCTAAAACGCACCTAATTTCTCATCTCCTTGTTCTCGGGTTCGCCATTCCAGCCACTTTACTAGCAATCTCCCTCCTTGCAGAATCAGCACCTTTAACCTCCTGTTCCATACAGGTTGCAATTTGTCCTGAGGATGAACGGGAAGAGGGGGAACCAATGAGAGACTAGCTCTAGGTGTTGGGACAGGCACAGGTCACTCTATTTTCCCATCAGGAAGAAGAATTAAGCACAGGCTCAGCCTGCCGCCTGGGACCAGAATAGGGCCTGAAGCAATCGTGCGCTTTTGCGGCCAGCTCCCAAGAAAGCGAGTTGAAAAATGGAGCTCAGGGGCACTGCAATTCACAAACCTGCAGACTTATAAATGATCACTCTCGTCCACAAATATATTGAGGGAAGGCAACGAAGAGGATTTGAAAGCAAGGCAGAATTGCAGGAAACAGATTTCAGGAGGGAGATTCGAATCGCCTTTAAAGCCCAGGAAAAGCGGCAAAACCCCGACAATGATGCCCTTGGCCAAAAAGGGCGTATGCGTTTTTTCCTGAATTTATTCAGGAAAAAACGCATACGCCCTTTTTGGCCAACCAAGCAACCTGGAAAGGCAAATCAGCGCTACAAAGAAGTCTCGCTTCCCATCGGTCAAAAGGGCCATGCTGAATAAAGTGTCAAAACCAGAAATGCAGGGCAAGCCATGGAGAAACGGGAGGCTTGCTACGCTGATGGGCGGGATGTAAATTGCCAACAGCCACTCTGGAGAAGTGTACGGTGTGTCGTGAAACATCTAAAAAACTCAGCTTAGAGAGCATAGGGCACTTCCACTCATGGGCGTATAAATTGGGAAAAGTAAAATTCAGCAAGACACAGGCACCCCAACGTTTAGGACTGCTCTGTTGACAATAACCTCCACTTCGTTACACCTTAAATATCTCAGGAAAGAGAAAAATGGATAAAGAAGTTGTGGTCCTTATGTACAATGGAATATCACTCAGCCATGAAATCAACGTCATAAGGCTAGTAGCAGCATGATGAGTGGATTTAGGTACGACGATTCTAAGTGAAATAAGTCACACAGAAAAAGACACTTATCATAAGATATCACTTATAGAGGGAATGTAAAAACCGCTACCCTTGAACTGAATTACAAAACAGAACAGAGTCACACGTTTAGAAAACACACTATGGCTGCTTAACGGGAAAGGTGAGGTGGGGTGATGCATAAAACAAGGGTTTCAAATTAGCTCAGATACCGTTCCATAAACCCAATATGTAATAGACAAGACCTACTCCTTGCTCAGTGAATTGGACTCAACACCCCCTATTCACGGCCCAAGAATATATCTGACTAGTAAGAATCTTAAAACCTATGTATTGATATCTCTCTGTAAGTGAGTCAAGTGGGTGTAAAGTGACATAAACACAGCAGTGAAAAGCAGCTAAACCCCATTATAAAAATCAATTACTTTTAAAATCCTGTGAAACAAAGACAGTGAAAGAGAGAGAAATTCTTACAAAATTCGTTCAGGGGCTGTGATGCCACCTGGATTGACCATATCTAGACCCACAGCTGATTGAGACATAAGGGTGGACACTCTTGGGGCTGAGAGGAATGGTGAGGTTGGGTGAGAAAACGCAGACCCTTTAAAGTAATACTGCGTGGTACCCATCCCATGGGTCCCAAATCTCCAGGTTCAAGGGCATCTTCCTACATCGAAAACATGCATGAGAAACCCAGAAGATGGTACACTGTGTGATCGGGAAAGGTTTCTAAAACGCAACTCATTTCTCATGTCTTTCTGCTCGGGTTCGCCATTCCAGCCGCATTACTAGCAATCTCCCTCCTTGGAGAATCAGCACCTTTAACCTCCTGTTCCATACAGGTTGCAATTTGTCCTGAGGATGAACGGGAAGAGGGGGAACCAATGAGAGACTAGCTCTAGGTGTTGGGACAGGCACAGGTCACTCTATTTTCCCATCAGGAAGAAGAATTAAGCACAGGCTCAGCCTGCCGCCCTGAACCAGAATAGGGCCTGAAGCAATCCTGCGCTTTTGCGGCCAGCTCCCAAGAAAGCGAGTTGAAAAATGGAGCTCAGGGGCACTGCAATTCACAAACCTGCAGACTTATAAATGATTACTCTCGTCCACAAATATGTTGTGGGAAGGCAACAAAGAGGATTTGAAAGCAAGGCAGAATTGCAGGAAACAGATTTCAGGAGGGAGATTCAAATCGCCTTTAAAGCACAGGAAAAGCGGCAAAACCTCGTCAATGATGCCCTTGGCCAAAAAGGGCGTATGCGTTTTTTCCTGAATATATTCAGGAAAAAACGCATACGCCCTTTTTGGCCAACCAAGCAACCTGGAAAGGCAAATCAGCGCTACAAAGAAGTCTCGCTTCCCATCTGTCAAAAGGGCCATGCTGAATAAAGTGTCAAAACCAGAAATGCAGGACAGGCCATGGAGAAACGGGAGCCTTGCTACGCTGATGGGCGGGATGTAAATTGCCAACAGCCACTCTGGAGAAGTGTACGGTGTGTCCTGAAACATCTAAAAAACTCAGCTTAGAGAGCATAGGGCACTTCCACTCATGGGCGTATAAATTGGGAAAATTAAAAACAAGCAAGACACAGGCACCCCAAAGTTTAGGGCTGCTCTGTTGACAAGAACCTCCAACTTCGTTACACCTTAAATATCCCAGGAAAGAGAAAAATGGATAAAGATGTTGTGGTCCTTATGTACAATGGAATATCACTCAACCATGAAATCAACGTCATAAGGCTAGTAGCAGCATGATGAGTGGATTTAGGTACGACAATTCTAAGTGAAATAAGTCACACAGAAAAAGACACTTATCATAAGATATCACTTATAGAGGGAATGTAAAAACCGCTACCCTTGAACTGAATTACAAAACAGAACAGAGTCACACGTTTAGAAAACACACTATGGCTGCTTAACGGGAAATGTGAGGTGGAGTGATGCATAAAACAAGGGTTTCAAATTAGCTCAGATACCGTTCCATAAACCCAATATGTAATAGACAAGACCTACTCCTTGCTCAGTGAATTGGACTCAACACCCCCTATTCACGGCCCAAGAATATATCTGACTAGTAAGAATCTTAAAACCTATGTATTGATATCTCTCTGTAAGTGAGTCAAGTGGGAGTAAAGTGGTATAAACACAGCAGTGAAAAGCAGCTAAACCCCATTATAAAAATCAATTACTTTTAAAAACCTGTGAAAAAAAGACAGTGAAAGAGAGAGAAATTCTTACAAAATTCGTTTAGGGGCAGTGATGCTACCTGGATTGACCATATCTAGACCCACAGCTGATTGAGACATAAGGGTGGACACTCTTGGGGCAGAGAGGTTTGCTGAGGTTGGGTGAGCAAACGCAGACCCGTTAAAGTAATACTGCATGGTACCCATCCCATGGGTCCCAAATCTCCAGGTTCAAGGGCATCTTCCTACATCGAAAACATGCATGAGAAACCCAGAAGATGGTATACCGTGTGATCGGGAAAGGGTTCTAAAACGCACCTAATTTCTCATCTCCTTGTTCTCGGGTTCGCCATTCCAGCCACTTTACTAGCAATCTCCCTCCTTGCAGAATCAGCACCTTTAACCTCCTGTTCCATACAGGTTGCAATTTGTCCTGAGGATGAACGGGAAGAGGGGGAACCAATGAGAGACTAGCTCTAGGTGTTGGGACAGGCACAGGTCACTCTATTTTCCCATCAGGAAGAAGAATTAAGCACAGGCTCAGCCTGCCGCCTGGGACCAGAATAGGGCCTGAAGCAATCGTGCGCTTTTGCGGCCAGCTCCCAAGAAAGCGAGTTGAAAAATGGAGCTCAGGGGCACTGCAATTCACAAACCTGCAGACTTATAAATGATCACTCTCGTCCACAAATATATTGAGGGAAGGCAACGAAGAGGATTTGAAAGCAAGGCAGAATTGCAGGAAACAGATTTCAGGAGGGAGATTCGAATCGCCTTTAAAGCCCAGGAAAAGCGGCAAAACCCCGACAATGATGCCCTTGGCCAAAAAGGGCGTATGCGTTTTTTCCTGAATATATTCAGGAAAAAACGCATACGCCCTTTTTGGCCAACCAAGCAACCTGGAAAGGCAAATCAGCGCTACAAAGAAGTCTCGCTTCCCATCGGTCAAAAGGGCCATGCTGAATAAAGTGTCAAAACCAGAAATGCAGGGCAGGCCATGGAGAAACGGGAGGCTTGCTACGCTGATGGGCGGGATGTAAATTGCCAACAGCCACTCTGGAGAAGTGTACGGTGTGTCGTGAAACATCTAAAAAACTCAGCTTAGAGAGCATAGGGCACTTCCACTCATGGGCGTATAAATTGGGAAAAGTAAAATTCAGCAAGACACAGGCACCCCAACGTTTAGGACTGCTCTGTTGACAATAACCTCCACTTCGTTACACCTTAAATATCTCAGGAAAGAGAAAAATGGATAAAGAAGTTGTGGTCCTTATGTACAATGGAATATCACTCAGCCATGAAATCAACGTCATAAGGCTAGTAGCAGCATGATGAGTGGATTTAGGTACGACGATTCTAAGTGAAATAAGTCACACAGAAAAAGACACTTATCATAAGATATCACTTATAGAGGGAATGTAAAAACCGCTACCCTTGAACTGAATTACAAAACTGAACAGAGTCACACGTTTAGAAAACACACTATGGCTGCTTAACGGGAAAGGTGAGGTGGGGTGATGCATAAAACAAGGGTTTCAAATTAGCTCAGATACCGTTCCATAAACCCAATATGTAAAAGACAAGACCTACTCCTTGCTCAGTGAATTGGACTCAACACCCCCTATTCACGGCCCAAGAATATATCTGACTAGTAAGAATCTTAAAACCTATGTATTGATATCTCTCTGTAAGTGAGTCAAGTGGGTGTAAAGTGACATAAACACAGCAGTGAAAAGCAGCTAAACCCCATTATAAAAATCAATTACTTTTAAAAACCTGTGAAAAAAAGACAGTGAAAGAGAGAGAAATTCTTACAAAATTCGTTTAGGGGCAGTGATGCTACCTGGATTGACCATATCTAGACCCACAGCTGATTGAGACATAAGGGTGGATACTCTTGGGGCTGAGAGGTTTGCTGAGGTTGGGTGAGGAAACGCAGACCCTTTAAAGTAATATTGCGTGGTACCCATCCCATGGGTCCCAAATCTCCAGGTTCAAGGGCATCTTCCTACATCGAAAACATGCATGAGAAACCCAGAAGATGGCACACCGTGTGATCGGGAAAGGTTTCTAAAACGCACCTCATTTCTCATCTCCTTGTGCTCGGGTTCGCCATTCCAGCCGCTTTACTAACAATCTCCCTCCTTGGAGAATCAGCACCTTTAACCTCCTGTTCCGTACAGGTTGCAATTTGTCCTGAGGATGAACGGGAAGAGGGGAAAACAATGAGAGACTAGCTCTAGGTGTTGGGACAGGCACAGGTCACTCTATTTTCCCATCAGGAAGAAGAATTAAGCACAGGCTCAGCCTGCCGCCCTTAACCAGAATAGGGCCTGAAGCAATCCTGCGCTTTTGCGGCCAGCTCCCAAGAAAGCGAGTTGAAAAATGGAGCTCAGGGGCACTGCAATTCACAAAGCTGCAGACTTATAAATGATCACTCTCGTCCACAAATATATTGAGGGAAGGCAACGAAGAGGATTTGAAAGCAAGGCAGAATTGCAGGAAACAGATTTCAGGAGGGAGATTCGAATCGCCTTTAAAGCACAGGAAAAGCGGCAAAACCTCGACAATGATGCCCTTGGCCAAAAAGGGCGTATGCGTTTTTTCCTGAATATATTCAGGAAAAAACGCATACGCCCTTTTTGGCCACCCAAGCAACCTGGAAAGGCAAATCAGCGCTACAAAGAAGTCTCGCTTCCCATCGGTCAAAAGGGCCATGCTGAATAAAGTGTCAAAACCAGAAATGCAGGGCAGGCCATGGAGAAACGGGAGGCTTGCTACGCTGATGGGCGGGATGTAAATTGCCAACAGCCACTCTGGAGAAGTGTACGGTGTGTCGTGAAACATCTAAAAAACTCAGCTTAGAGAGCATAGGGCACTTCCACTCATGGGCGTATAAATTGGGAAAAGTAAAAACAAGCAAGACACAGGCACCCCAAAGTTTAGGGCTGCTCTGTTGACAAGAACCTCCAACTTCGTTACACCTTAAATATCCCAGGAAAGAGAAAAATGGATAAAGAAGTTGTGGTCCTTATGTACAATGGAATATCACTCAGCCATGAAATCAACGTCATAAGACTAGTAGCAGCATGATGAGTGGATTTAGGTTCTACGATTCTAAGTGAAATAAGTCACACAGAAAAAGACACTTATCATAAGATATCACTTATAGAGGGAATGTAAAAACCGCTACCCTTGAACTGAATTACACAACAGAACAGAGTCACACGTTTAGAAAACACACTATGGCTGCTTAACGGGAAAGGTGAGGCGGGGTGATGCATAAAACAAGGGTTTCAAATTAGCTCAGATACCGTTCCTTAAACCCAATATGTAATAGACAAGACCTACTCCTTGCTCAGTGACTTGGACTCAACACCCCCTATTCACGGCCCAAGAATATATCTGACTAGTAAGAATCTTAAAACCTATGTATTGATATCTCTCTGTAAGTGAGTCAAGTGGGTGTAAAGTGACATAAACACAGCAGTGAAAAGCAGCTAAACCCCATTATAAAAATCAATTACTTTTAAAAACCTGTGAAAAAAAGACAGTGAAAGAGAGAGAAATTCTTACAAAATTCGTTTAGGGGCAGTGATGCTACCTGGATTGACCATATCTAGACCCACAGCTGATTGAGACATAAGGGTGGACACTCTTGGGGCTGAGAGGTTTGGTGAGGTTGGGTGAGGAAACGCAGACCCTTTAAAGTAATATTGCGTGGTACCCATCCCATGGGTCCCAAATCTCCAGGTTCAAGGGCATCTTCCTACATCGAAAACATGCATGAGAAACCCAGAAGATGGCACACTGTGTGATCGGGAAAGGTTTCTAAAACGCACCTCATTTCTCATCTCCTTGTTCTCGAATTCGCCATTCCAGCTGCTTTACTAGCAGTCTCCCTCATTGGAGAATCAGCACCTTTAACCTCCTGTTCCGTACAGGTTGCAATTTGTCCTGAGGATGAACGGGAAAAGGGGGAAACAATGAGAGTCTAGCTCTAGGTGTTGGGACAGGCACGGGTCACTCTATTTTCCCATTAGGAAGAAGAATTAAGCACAGGATCAGCCTGCCGCCCGGAACCAGAATAGGGCCTGAAGCAATCCTGCGCTTTTGCGGCCAGCTCCCAAGAAAGCGAGTTGAAAAATGGAGCTCAGGGGCACTGCAATTCACAAACATGCAGACTTATAAATGACCACTCTCGTCCACAAATATATTGAGGGAAGGCAACGAAGAGGATTTGAAAGCAAGGCAGAATTGCAGGAAACAGATTTCAGGAGGGAGATTCGAATCGCCTTTAAAGCACAGGAAAAGCGGCAAAACCTCGACAATGATGCCCTTGGCCAAAAAGGGCGTATGCGTTTTTTCCTGAATATATTCAGGAAAAAACGCATACGCCCTTTTTGGCCAACCAAGCAACCTGGAAAGGCAAATCAGCGCTACAAAGAAGTCTCACTTCCCATCTGTCAAAAGGGCCATGCTGAATAAAGTGTCAAAACCAGAAATGCAGGGCAGGCCATGGAGAAACGGGAGCCGTGCTACGCTGATGGGCGGGATGTAAATTGCCAACAGCCACTCTGGAGAAGTGTACGGTGTGTCCTGAAACATCTAAAAAACTCAGCTTAGAGAGCATAGGGCACTTCCACTCATGGGCGTATAAATTGGGAAAACTAAAAATCAGCAAGACACAGGCACCCCAACGTTTAGGGCTGCTCTGTTGACAAGAACCTCCACTTCGTTACACCTTAAATATCTCAGGATAGAGAAAAATGGATAAATAAGTTGTGGTCCTTATGTACAATGGAATATCACTCAGCCATGAAATCAACGTCATAAGGCTAGTAGCAGCATGATGAGTGGATTTAGGTACGACGATTCTAAGTGAAATAAGTCACACAGAAAAAGACACTTATCATAAGATATCACTTATAGAGGGAATGTAAAAACCGCTACCCTTGAACTGAATTACAAAACAGAACAGAGTCACACGTTTAGAAAACACCCTATGGCTGCTTAACGGGAAAGGTGAGGTGGGGTGATGCATAAAACAAGGGTTTCAAATTAGCTCAGATACCGTTCCATAAACCCAATATGTAATAGACAAGACCTACTCCTTGCTCAGTGAATTGGACTCAACACCCCCTATTCACGGCCCAAGAATATATATGACTAGTAAGAATCTTAAAACCTATGTATTGATATCTCTTTGTAAGTGAGTCAAGTGGGTGTAAAGTGGCATAAACACAGCAGTGAAAAGCAGCTAAACCCCATTATAAAAATCAATTACTTTTAAAAACCTGTGAAAAAAAGACAGTGAAAGAGAGAGAAATTCTTACAAAATTCGTTTAGGGGCAGTGATGCTACCTGGATTGACCATATCTAGACCCACAGCTGATTGAGACATAAGGGTGGACACTCTTGGGGCTGAGAGGTTTGCTGAGGTTGGGTGCGGAAACGCAGACCCTTTAAAGTAATACTGCGTGGTACCCATCCCATGGGTCCCAAATCTCCAGGTTCAAGGGCATCTTCCTACATCGAAAACATGCATGAGAAACCCAGAAGATGGTATACCGTTTGATCGGGAAAGGTTTCTAAAACGCACCTCATTTCTCATCTCCTTGTGCTCGAATTCGCCATTCCAGCTGCTTTACTAGCAGTCTCCCTCATTGGAGAATCAGCACCTTTAACCTCCTGTTCCGTACAGGTTGCAATTTGTCCTGAGGATGAACGGGAAAAGGGGGAAACAATGAGAGACTAGCTCTACGTGTTGGGACAGGCACAGGTCACTCTATTTTCCCATCAGCAAGAAGAATTAAGCACAGGCTCAGCCTGCCGCCCGGGACCAGAATAGGGCCTGAAGCAATCCTGCGCTTTTGCGGCCAGCTCCCAAGAAAGCGAGTTGAAAAATGGAGCTCAGGGACACTGCAATTCACAAACCTGCAGACTTATAAATGATCACTCTCGTCCACAAATATATTGAGGGAAGGCAACGAAGAGGATTTGAAAGCAAGGCAGAATTGCAGGAAACAGATTTCAGGAGGGAGATTCGAATCGCCTTTAAAGCCCAGGAAAAGCGGCAAAACCCCGACAATGATGCCCTTGGCCAAAAAGGGCGTATGCGTTTTTTCCTGAAAATATTCAGGAAAAAACGCATACGCCCTTTTTGGCCAACCAAGCAACCTGGAAAGGCAAATCAGCGCTACAAAGAGGTCTCGCTTCCCATCGGTCAAAAGGGCCATGCTGAATAAAGTGTCAAAACCAGAAATGCAGGGCAGGCCATGGAGAAACGGGAGCCTTGCTACGATGATGGGCGGGATGTAAATTTCCAACAGCCACTCTGGAGAAGTGTACGGTGTGTCCTGAAACATCTAAAAAACTCAGCTTAGAGAGCATTGGGCAGTTCTACTCATGGGCGTATAATTTGGGAAAACTAAAAATCAGCAAGACACAGGCACCCCAACGTTAAGGGCTGCTCTGTTGACAAGAACCTCCACTTCGTTACACCTTACATATCTCAGGAAAGAGAAAAATGGATAAAGAAGTTGTGGTCCTTATGTACAATGGAATATCACTCAACCATGAAATCAACGTCATAAGGCTAGTAGCAGCATGATGAGTGGATTTAGGTACGACGATTCTAAATGAAATAAGTCACACAGAAAAAGACACTTATCATAAGATATCACTTATAGAGGGAATGTAAAAACCGCTACCCTTGAACTGAATTACAAAACAGAACAGAGTCACACGTTTAGAAAACACACTATGGCTGCTTAACGGGAAAGATGATGTGGGGTTATGCATAAAACAAGGGTTTCAAATTAGCTCAGATACCGTTCCATAAACCCAATATGTAATAGACAAGACCTACTCCTTGCTCAGTGAATTGGACTCAACACCCCCTATTCACGGCCCAAGAATATATCTGACTAGTAAGAATCTTAAAACCTATGTATTGATATCTCTCTGTAAGTGAGTCAAGTGGGTGTAAAGTGGTATAAACACAGCAGTGAAAAGCAGCTAAACCCCATTATAAAAATCAATTACTTTTAAAAACCTGTGAAAAAAAGACAGTGAAAGAGAGAGAAATTCTTACAAAATTCGTTTAGGGGCAGTTATGCTACCTGGATTGACCATATCTAGACCCACAGCTGATTGAGACATAAGGGTGGACACTCTTGGGGCAGAGAGGTTTGCTGAGGTTGGGTGAGCAAACGCAGACCCGTTAAAGTAATACTGCATGGTACCCATCCCATGGGTCCCAAATCTCCAGGTTCAAGGGCATCTTCCTACACCAAAAACATGCATGAGAAACCCAGAAGATGGTATACCGTGTGATCGGGAAAGGGTTCTAAAACGCACCTCATTTCTCATCTCCTTGTGCTCGGGTTCGCCATTCCAGCCCCTTTACTAGCAATCTCCCTCCTTGCAGAATCAGCACCTTTAACCTCCTGTTCCGTACAGGTTGCAATTTGTCCTGAGGATGAACGGGAAGAGGGGGAACCAATGAGAGACTAGCTCTAGGTGTTGGGACAGGCACAGGTCACTCTATTTTCCCATCAGGAAGAAGAATTAAGCACAGGCTCAGCCTGCCGCCCGGGACCAGAATAGGGCCTGAAGCAATCCTGCGCCTTTGCGGCCAGCTCCCAAGAAAGCGAGTTGAAAAATGGAGCTCAGGGACACTGCAATTCACAAACCTGCAGACTTATAAATGATCACTCTCGTCCACAAATATATTGAGGGAAGGCAACGAAGAGGATTTGAAAGCAAGGCAGAATTGCAGGAAACAGATTTCAGGAGGGAGATTCGAATCGCCTTTAAAGCCCAGGAAAAGCGGCAAAACCCCGACAATGATGCCCTTGGCCAAAAAGGGCGTATGCGTTTTTTCCTGAATATATTCAGGAAAAAACGCATACGCCCTTTTTGGCCAACCAAGCAACCTGGAAAGGCAAATCAGCGCTACAAAGAGGTCTCGCTTCCCATCGGTCAAAAGGGCCATGCTGAATAAAGTGTCAAAACCAGAAATGCAGGGCAGGCCATGGAGAAACGGGAGGCTTGCTACGCTGATGGGCGGGATGTAAATTGCCAACAGCCACTCTGAAGAAGTGTACGGTGTGTCGTGAAACATCTAAAAAACTCAGCTTAGAGAGCATAGGGCACTTCCACTCATGGGCGTATAAATTGGGAAAAGTAAAATTCAGCAAGACACAGGCACCCCAACGTTTAGGACTGCTCTGTTGACAATAACCTCCACTTCGTTACACCTTAAATATCTCAGGAAAGAGAAAAATGGATAAAGAAGTTGTGGTCCTTATGTACAATGGAATATCACTCAGCCATGAAATCAACGTCATAAGGCTAGTAGCAGCATGATGAGTGGATTTAGGTACGACGATTCTAAGTGAAATAAGTCACACAGAAAAAGACACTTATCATAAGATATCACTTATAGAGGGAATTTAAAAACCGCTACCCTTGAACTGAATTACAAAACGGAACAGAGTCACACGTTTAGAAAACACACTATGGCTGCTTAACGGGAAAGGTGAGGTGGGGTGATGCATAAAACAAGGGTTTCAAATTAGCTCAGATACCGTTCCATAAACCCAATATGTAAAAGACAAGACCTACTCCTTGCTCAGTGAATTGGACTCAACACCCCCTATTCACGGCCCAAGAATATATCTGACTAGTAAGAATCTTAAAACCTATGTATTGATATCTCTCTGTAAGTGAGTCAAGTGGGTGTAAAGTGACATAAACACAGCAGTGAAAAGCAGCTAAACCCCATTATAAAAATCAATTACTTTTAAAAACCTGTGAAAAAAAGACAGTGAAAGAGAGAGAAATTCTTACAAAATTCGTTTAGGGGCAGTGATGCTACCTGGATTGACCATATCTAGACCCACAGCTGATTGAGACATAAGGGTGGATACTCTTGGGGCTGAGAGGTTTGCTGAGGTTGGGTGAGGAAACGCAGACCCTTTAAAGTAATATTGCGTGGTACCCATCCCATGGGTCCCAAATCTCCAGGTTCAAGGGCATCTTCCTACATCGAAAACATGCATGAGAAACCCAGAAGATGGCACACCGTGTGATCGGGAAAGGTTTCTAAAACGCACCTCATTTCTCATCTCCTTGTGCTCGGGTTCGCCATTCCAGCCGCTTTACTAACAATCTCCCTCCTTGGAGAATCAGCACCTTTAACCTCCTGTTCCGTACAGGTTGCAATTTGTCCTGAGGATGAACGGGAAGAGGGGAAAACAATGAGAGACTAGCTCTAGGTGTTGGGACAGGCACAGGTCACTCTATTTTCCCATCAGGAAGAAGAATTAAGCACAGGCTCAGCCTGCCGCCCTTAACCAGAATAGGGCCTGAAGCAATCCTGCGCTTTTGCGGCCAGCTCCCAAGAAAGCGAGTTGAAAAATGGAGCTCAGGGGCACTGCAATTCACAAAGCTGCAGACTTATAAATGATCACTCTCGTCCACAAATATATTGAGGGAAGGCAACGAAGAGGATTTGAAAGCAAGGCAGAATTGCAGGAAACAGATTTCAGGAGGGAGATTCGAATCGCCTTTAAAGCACAGGAAAAGCGGCAAAACCTCGACAATGATGCCCTTGGCCAAAAAGGGCGTATGCGTTTTTTCCTGAATATATTCAGGAAAAAACGCATACGCCCTTTTTGGCCACCCAAGCAACCTGGAAAGGCAAATCAGCGCTACAAAGAAGTCTCGCTTCCCATCAGTCAAAAGGGCCATGCTGAATAAAGTGTCAAAACCAGAAATGCAGGGCAGGCCATGAGGAAACGGGAGCCTTGCTACGATGATGGGCGGGATGTAAATTGCCAACAGCCACTCTGGAGAAGTGTACGGTGTGTCCTGAAACATCTAAAAAACTCAGCTTAGAGAGCATAGGGCACTTCCACTCATGGGCGTATAAAGTGGGAAAAGTAAAAACAAGCAAGACACAGGCACCCCAAAGTTTAGGGCTGCTCTGTTGACAAGAACCTCCAACTTCGTTACACCTTAAATATCCCAGGAAAGAGAAAAATGGATAAAGATGTTGTGGTCCTTATGTACAATGGAATATCACTCAACCATGAAATCAACGTCATAAGGCTAGTAGCAGCATGATGAGTGGATTTAGGTACGACGATTCTAAGTGAAATAAGTCACACAGAAAAAGACACATATCATAAGATATCACTTATAGAGGGAATGTAAAAACCACTACCCTTGAACTGAATTACAAAACAGAACAGAGTCACACGTTTAGAAAACACACTATGGCTGCTTAACGGGAAATGTGAGGTGGAGTGATGCATAAAACAAGGGTTTCAAATTAGCTCAGATACCGTTCCATAAACCCAATATGTAATAGACAAGACCTACTCCTTGCTCAGTGAATTGGACTCAACACCCCCTATTCACGGCCCAAGAATATATCTGACTAGTAAGAATCTTAAAACCTATGTATTGATATCTCTCTGTAAGTGAGTCAAGTGGGTGTAAAGTGGTATAAAGACAGCAGTGAAAAGCAGCTAAACCCCATTATAAAAATCAATTACTTTTAAAAACCTGTGAAAAAAAGACAGTGAAAGAGAGAGAAATTCTTACAAAATTCGTTTAGGGGCAGTGATGCTACCTGGATTGACCATATCTAGACCCACAGCTGATTGAGACATAAGGGTGGACACTTTTGGGGCAGAGAGGTTTGCTGTGGTTGGGTGAGCAAACACAGACCCGTTAAAGTAATACTGCATGGTACCCATCCCATGGGTCCCAAATCTCCAGGTTCAAGGGCATCTTCCTACATCGAAAATATGCATGAGAACCCCAAAAGATGGTCTACCGTGTGATCGGGAAAGGGTTCTAAAACGCACCTAATTTCTCATCTCCTTGTGCTCGGGTTCGCCATTCCAGCCGCTTTACTAGCAATCTCCCTCCTTGCAGAATCAGCACCTTTAACCTCCTGTTCCATACAGGTTGCAATTTGTCCTGAGGATGAACGGGAAGAGGGGGAACCAATGAGAGACTAGCTCTAGGTGTTGGGACAGGCACAGGTTACTCTATTTTCCCATCAGGAAGAAGAATTAAGCACAGGCTCAGCCTGCCGCCTGGGACCAGAATAGGGCCTGAAGCAATCCTGCGCTTTTGCGGCCAGCTCCCAAGAAAGCGAGTTGAAAAATGGAGCTCAGGGGCACTGCAATTCACAAAGCTGCAGACTTATAAATGATCACTCTCGTCCACAAATATATTGAGGGAAGGCAACGAAGAGGATTTGAAAGCAAGGCAGAATTGCAGGAAACAGATTTCAGGAGGGAGATTCGAATCGCTTTTAAAGCACAGGAAAAGCGGCAAATCCTCGTCAATGATGCCCTTGGCCAAAAAGGGCGTATGCGTTTTTTCCTAAATATATTCAGGAAAAAACGCATACGCCCTTTTTGGCCAACCAAGCAACCTGGAAAGGCAAATCAGCGCTACAAAGAAGTCTCGCTTCCCATCGGTCAAAAGGGCCATGCTGAATAAAGTGTCAAAACCAGAAATGCAGGGCAGGCCATGAGGAAACGGGAGCCTTGCTACGATGATGGGCGGGATGTAAATTGCCAACAGCCACTCTGGAGAAGTGTACGGTGTGTCCTGAAACATCTAAAAAACTCAGCTTAGAGAGCATAGGGCACTTCCACTCATGGGCGTATAAAGTGGGAAAATTAAAAACAAGCAAGACACAGGCACCCCAATGTTTAGGGCTGCTCTGTTGACAAGAACCTCCAACTTCGTTACACCTTAAATATCCCAGGAAAGAGAAAAATGGATAAAGATGTTGTGGTCCTTATGTACAATGGAATATCACTCAACCATGAAATCAACGTCATAAGGCTAGTAGCAGCATGATGAATGGATTTAGGTACGACGATTCTAAGTGAAATAAGTCACACAGAAAAAGACACTTATCATAAGATATCACTTATAGAGGGAATGTAAAAACCGCTACCCTTGAACTGAATTACAAAACAGAACAGAGTCACACGTTTAGAAAACACACTATGGCTGCTTAACGGGAAAGGTGAGGTGGGGTGATGCATAAAACAAGGGTTTCAAATTAGCTCAGATACCGTTCCATAAACCCAATATGTAATAGACAAGACCTACTCCTTGCTCAGTGAATTGGACTCAACACCCCCTATTCACGGCCCAAGAATATATCTGACTAGTAAGAATCTTAAAACCTATGTATTGATATCTCTCTGTAAGTGAGTCAAGTGGGTGTAAAGTGGTATAAACACAGCAGTGAAAAGCAGCTAAACCCCATTATAAAAATCAATTACTTTTAAAAACCTGTGAAAAAAAGACAGTGAAAGAGAGAGAAATTCTTACAAAATTCGTTTAGGGGCAGTGATGCTACCTGGATTGACCATATCTAGACCCACAGCTGATTGAGACATAAGGGTGGACACTCTTGGGGCTGAGAGGTTTGCTGAGGTTGGGTGCGGAAACGCAGACCCTTTAAAGTAATACTGCGTGGTACCCATCCCATGGGTCCCAAATCTCCAGGTTCAAGGGCATCTTCCTACATCGAAAACATGCATGAGAAACCCAGAAGATGGTATACCGTGTGATCGGGAAAGGTTTCTAAAACGCACCTCATTTCTTATCTCCTTGTGCTCGAATTCGCCATTCCAGCTGCTTTACTAGCAGTCTCCCTCATTGGAGAATCAGCACCTTTAACCTCCTGTTCCGTACAGGTTGCAATTTGTCCTGAGGATGAACGGGAAAAGGGGGAAACAATGAGAGACTAGCTCTACGTGTTGGGACAGGCACAGGTCACTCTATTTTCCCATCAGGAAGAAGAATTAAGCACAGGCTCAGCCTGCCGCCCTGAACCAGAATAGGGCCTGAAGCAATCCGGCGCTTTTGCGGCCAGCTCCCAAGAAAGCGAGTTGAAAAATGGAGCTCAGGGGCACTGCAATTCACAAACCTGCAGACTTATAAATGATCACTCTCGTCCACAAATATATTGAGGGAAGGCAACGAAGAGGATTTGAAAGCAAGGCAGAATTGCAGGAAACAGATTTCAGGAGGGAGATTCGAATCGCCTTTAAAGCACAGGAAAAGCGGCAAATCCTCGTCAATGATGCCCTTGGCCAAAAAGGGCGTATGCGTTTTTTCCTGAATATATTCAGAAAAAAACGCATACGCCCTTTTTGGCCAACCAAGCAACCTGGAAAGGCAAATCAGCGCTACAAAGAAGTCTCACTTCCCATCTGTCAAAAGGGCCATGCTGAATAAAGTGTCAAAACCAGAAATGCAGGACAGGCCATGGAGAAACGGGAGCCTTGCTACGCTGATGGGCGGGATGTATATTGCCAACAGCCACTCTGGAGAAGTGTACGGTGTGTCCTGAAACATCTAAAAAACTCAGCTTAGAGAGCATAGGGCACTTCCACTCATGGGCGTATAAAGTGGGAAAAGTAAAAACAATCAAAACACAGGCACCCCAAAGTTTAGGGCTGCTCTGTAGACAAAAACCTCCAACTTCGTTACACCTTAAATATCCCAGGAAAGAGAAAAATGGATAAAGATGTTGTGGTCCTTATGTACAATGGAATATCACTCAACCATGAAATCAACGTCATAAGGCTAGTAGCAGCATGATGAGTGGATTTAGGTACGACAATTCTAAGTGAAATAAGTCACACAGAAAAAGACACTTATCATAAGATATCACTTATAGAGGGAATGTAAAAACCGCTACCCTTGAACTGAATTACAAAACAGAACAGAGTCACACGTTTCGAAAACACACTATGGCTGCTTAACGGGAAATGTGAGGTGGAGTGATGCATAAAACAAGGGTTTCAAATTAGCTCAGATACCGTTCCATAAACCCAATATGTAATAGACAAGACCTACTCCTTGCTCAGTGAATTGGACTCAACACCCCCTATTCACGGCCCAAGAATATATCTGACTAGTAAGAATCTTAAAACCTATGTATTGATATCTCTCTGTAAGTGAGTCAAGTGGGTGTAAAGTGGTATAAACACAGCAGTGAAAAGCAGCTAAACCCCATTATAAAAATCAATTACTTTTAAAAACCTGTGAAAAAAAGACAGTGAAAGAGAGAGAAATTCTTACAAAATTCGTTTAGGGGCAGTGATGCTACCTGGATTGACCATATCTAGACCCACAGCTGATTGAGACATAAGGGTGGACACTCTTGGGGCTGAGAGGTTTGCTGAGGTTGGGTGCGGAAACGCAGACCCTTTAAAGTAATACTGCGTGGTACCCATCCCATGGGTCCCAAATCTCCAGGTTCAAGGGCATCTTCCTACATCGAAAACATGCATGAGAAACCCAGAAGATGGTATACCGTGTGATCGGGAAAGGTTTCTAAAACGCACCTCATTTCTTATCTCCTTGTGCTCGAATTCGCCATTCCAGCTGCTTTACTAGCAGTCTCCCTCATTGGAGAATCAGCACCTTTAACCTCCTGTTCCGTACAGGTTGCAATTTGTCCTGAGGATGAACGGGAAAAGGGGGAAACAATGAGAGACTAGCTCTACGTGTTGGGACAGGCACAGGTCACTCTATTTTCCCATCAGGAAGAAGAATTAAGCACAGGCTCAGCCTGCCGCCCTGAACCAGAATAGGGCCTGAAGCAATCCGGCGCTTTTGCGGCCAGCTCCCAAGAAAGCGAGTTGAAAAATGGAGCTCAGGGGCACTGCAATTCACAAACCTGCAGACTTATAAATGATCACTCTCGTCCACAAATATATTGAGGGAAGGCAACGAAGAGGATTTGAAAGCAAGGCAGAATTGCAGGAAACAGATTTCAGGAGGGAGATTCGAATCGCCTTTAAAGCACAGGAAAAGCGGCAAATCCTCGTCAATGATGCCCTTGGCCAAAAAGGGCGTATGCGTTTTTTCCTGAATATATTCAGAAAAAAACGCATACGCCCTTTTTGGCCAACCAAGCAACCTGGAAAGGCAAATCAGCGCTACAAAGAAGTCTCACTTCCCATCTGTCAAAAGGGCCATGCTGAATAAAGTGTCAAAACCAGAAATGCAGGACAGGCCATGGAGAAACGGGAGCCTTGCTACGCTGATGGGCGGGATGTATATTGCCAACAGCCACTCTGGAGAAGTGTACGGTGTGTCCTGAAACATCTAAAAAACTCAGCTTAGAGAGCATAGGGCACTTCCACTCATGGGCGTATAAAGTGGGAAAAGTAAAAACAATCAAAACACAGGCACCCCAAAGTTTAGGGCTGCTCTGTAGACAAAAACCTCCAACTTCGTTACACCTTAAATATCCCAGGAAAGAGAAAAATGGATAAAGATGTTGTGGTCCTTATGTACAATGGAATATCACTCAACCATGAAATCAACGTCATAAGGCTAGTAGCAGCATGATGAGTGGATTTAGGTACGACAATTCTAAGTGAAATAAGTCACACAGAAAAAGACACTTATCATAAGATATCACTTATAGAGGGAATGTAAAAACCGCTACCCTTGAACTGAATTACAAAACAGAACAGAGTCACACGTTTCGAAAACACACTATGGCTGCTTAACGGGAAATGTGAGGTGGAGTGATGCATAAAACAAGGGTTTCAAATTAGCTCAGATACCGTTCCATAAACCCAATATGTAATAGACAAGACCTACTCCTTGCTCAGTGAATTGGACTCAACACCCCCTATTCACGGCCCAAGAATATATCTGACTAGTAAGAATCTTAAAACCTATGTATTGATATCTCTCTGTAAGTGAGTCAAGTGGGAGTAAAGTGGTATAAACACAGCAGTTAAAAGCAGTTAAACCCCATTATAAAAATCAATTACTTTTAAAAACCTGTGAAAAAAAGACAGTGAAAGAGAGAGAAATTCTTACAAAATTCGTTTAGGGGCAGTGATGCTACCTGGATTCACCATATCTAGACCCACAGCTGATTGAGACATAAGGGTGGACACTCTTTGGGCAGAGAGGTTTGCTGAGGTTGGGTGAGCAAACGCAGACCCGTTAAAGTAATACTGCATGGTACCCATCCCATGGGTCCCAAATCTCCAGGTTCAAGGGCATCTTCCTACATCGAAAACATGCATGAGAAACCCAGAAGATGGTCTACCGTGTGATCGGGAAAGGGTTCTAAAACGCACCTCATTTCTCATCTCCTTGTGCTCGGGTTCGCCATTCCAGCCGCATTACTAGCAATCTCCTTCCTTGGAGAATCAGCACCTTTAACCTCCTGTTCCGTACAGGTTGCAATTTGTCCTGAGGATGAACGGGAAGAGGGGGAACCAATGAGAGACTAGCTCTAGGTGTTGGGACAGGCACAGGTCACTCTATTTTCCCATCAGGAAGAAGAATTAAGCACAGGCTCAGCCTGCCGCCCGGGACCAGAATAGGGCCTGAAGCAATCCTGCGCTTTTGCGGCCAGCTCCCAAGAAAGCGAGTTGAAAAATGGAGCTCAGGGGCACTGCAATTCACAAACCTGCAGACTTATAAATGATCACTCTCGTCCACAAATATATTGAGGGAAGGCAACGAAGAGGATTTGAAAGCAAGGCAGAATTGCAGGAAACAGATTTCAGGAGGGAGATTCGAATCGCCTTTAAAGCACAGGAAAAGCGGCAAAACCTCGACAAGATGCCCTTGGCCAAAAAGGGCGTATGCGTTTTTTCCTGAATATATTCAGGAAAAAACGCATACGCCCTTTTTGGCCAACCAAGCAACATGGAAAGGCAAATCAGCGCTACAAAGAAGTCTCGCTTCCCATCGGTCAAAAGGGCCATGCTGAATAAAGTGTCAAAACCAGAAATGCAGGACAGGCCATTGAGAAACGGGAGCCTTGCTACGCTGATGGGCGGGATGTAAATTGCCAACAGCCACTCTGGAGAAGTGTACGGTGTGTCCTGAAACATCTAAAAAACTCAGCTTAGAGAGCATAGGGCACTTCCACACATGGGCGTATAAAGTGGGAAAATTAAAAACCAGCAAGACACAGGCACCCCAACATTTAGGGCTACTCTGTTGACAAGAACCTCCACTTCGTTACACCTTAAATATCCCAGGAAAGAGAAAAATGGATAAAGAAGTTGTGGTCCTTATGTACAATGGAATATCACTCAGCCATGAAATCAACGTCATAAGACTAGTAGCAGCATGATGAGTGGATTTAGGTTCTACGATTCTAAGTGAAATAAGTCACACAGAAAAAGACACTTATCATAAGATATCACTTATAGAGGGAATGTAAAAACCGCTACCCTTGAACTGAATTACACAACAGAACAGAGTCACACGTTTAGAAAACACACTATGGCTGCTTAACGGGAAAGGTGAGGCGGGGTGATGCATAAAACAAGGGTTTCAAATTAGCTCAGATACCGTTCCTTAAACCCAATATGTAATAGACAAGACCTACTCCTTGCTCAGTGACTTGGACTCAACACCCCCTATTCACGGCCCAAGAATATATCTGACTAGTAAGAATCTTAAAACCTATGTATTGATATCTCTCTGTAAGTGAGTCAAGTGGGTGTAAAGTGACATAAACACAGCAGTGAAAAGCAGCTAAACCCCATTATAAAAATCAATTACTTTTAAAAACCTGTGAAAAAAAGACAGTGAAAGAGAGAGAAATTCTTACAAAATTCGTTTAGGGGCAGTGATGCTACCTGGATTGACCATATCTAGACCCACAGCTGATTGAGACATAAGGGTGGACACTCTTGGGGCTGAGAGGTTTGGTGAGGTTGGGTGAGGAAACGCAGACCCTTTAAAGTAATATTGCGTGGTACCCATCCCATGGGTCCCAAATCTCCAGGTTCAAGGGCATCTTCCTACATCGAAAACATGCATGAGAAACCCAGAAGATGGCACACTGTGTGATCGGGAAAGGTTTCTAAAACGCACCTCATTTCTCATCTCCTTGTGCTCGAATTCGCCATTCCAGCTGCTTTACTAGCAGTCTCCCTCATTGGAGAATCAGCACCTTTAACCTCCTGTTCCGTACAGGTTGCAATTTGTCCTGAGGATGAACGGGAAAAGGGGGAAACAATGAGAGTCTAGCTCTAGGTGTTGGGACAGGCACGGGTCACTCTATTTTCCCATTAGGAAGAAGAATTAAGCACAGGATCAGCCTGCCGCCCGGAACCAGAATAGGGCCTGAAGCAATCCTGCGCTTTTGCGGCCAGCTCCCAAGAAAGCGAGTTGAAAAATGGAGCTCAGGGGCACTGCAATTCACAAACATGCAGACTTATAAATGACCACTCTCGTCCACAAATATATTGAGGGAAGGCAACGAAGAGGATTTGAAAGCAAGGCAGAATTGCAGGAAACAGATTTCAGGAGGGAGATTCGAATCGCCTTTAAAGCACAGGAAAAGCGGCAAAACCTCGACAATGATGCCCTTGGCCAAAAAGGGCGTATGCGTTTTTTCCTGAATATATTCAGGAAAAAACGCATACGCCCTTTTTGGCCAACCAAGCAACCTGGAAAGGCAAATCAGCGCTACAAAGAAGTCTCACTTCCCATCTGTCAAAAGGGCCATGCTGAATAACGTGTCAAAACCAGAAATGCAGGGCAGGCCATGGAGAAACGGGAGCCGTGCTACGCTGATGGGCGGGATGTAAATTGCCAACAGCCACTCTGGAGAAGTGTACGGTGTGTCCTGAAACATCTAAAAAACTCAGCTTAGAGAGCATAGGGCACTTCCACTCATGGGCGTATAAATTGGGAAAACTAAAAATCAGCAAGACACAGGCACCCCAACGTTTAGGGCTGCTCTGTTGACAAGAACCTCCACTTCGTTACACCTTAAATATCTCAGGATAGAGAAAAATGGATAAATAAGTTGTGGTCCTTATGTACAATGGAATATCACTCAGCCATGAAATCAACGTCATAAGGCTAGTAGCAGCATGATGAGTGGATTTAGGTACGACGATTCTAAGTGAAATAAGTCACACAGAAAAAGACACTTATCATAAGATATCACTTATAGAGGGAATGTAAAAACCGCTACCCTTGAACTGAATTACAAAACAGAACAGAGTCACACGTTTAGAAAACACCCTATGGCTGCTTAACGGGAAAGGTGAGGTGGGGTGATGCATAAAACAAGGGTTTCAAATTAGCTCAGATACCGTTCCATAAACCCAATATGTAATAGACAAGACCTACTCCTTGCTCAGTGAATTGGACTCAACACCCCCTATTCACGGCCCAAGAATATATATGACTAGTAAGAATCTTAAAACCTATGTATTGATATCTCTTTGTAAGTGAGTCAAGTGGGTGTAAAGTGGCATAAACACAGCAGTGAAAAGCAGCTAAACCCCATTATAAAAATCAATTACTTTTAAAAACCTGTGAAAAAAAGACAGTGAAAGAGAGAGAAATTCTTACAAAATTCGTTTAGGGGCAGTGATGCTACCTGGATTGACCATATCTAGACCCACAGCTGATTGAGACATAAGGGTGGACACTCTTGGGGCTGAGAGGTTTGCTGAGGTTGGGTGCGGAAACGCAGACCCTTTAAAGTAATACTGCGTGGTACCCATCCCATGGGTCCCAAATCTCCAGGTTCAAGGGCATCTTCCTACATCGAAAACATGCATGAGAAACCCAGAAGATGGTATACCGTTTGATCGGGAAAGGTTTCTAAAACGCACCTCATTTCTCATCTCCTTGTGCTCGAATTCGCCATTCCAGCTGCTTTACTAGCAGTCTCCCTCATTGGAGAATCAGCACCTTTAACCTCCTGTTCCGTACAGGTTGCAATTTGTCCTGAGGATGAACGGGAAAAGGGGGAAACAATGAGAGACTAGCTCTACGTGTTGGGACAGGCACAGGTCACTCTATTTTCCCATCAGCAAGAAGAATTAAGCACAGGCTCAGCCTGCCGCCCGGAACAAGAATAGGGCCTGAAGCAATCCTGCGCTTTTGCGGCCAGCTCCCAAGAAAGCGAGTTGAAAAATGGAGCTCAGGGGCACTGCTATTCACAAACCTGCAGACTTATAAATGATCACTCTCGTCCACAAATATATTGAGGGAAGGCAACGAAGAGGATTTGAAAGCAAGGCAGAATTGCAGGAAACAGATTTCAGGAGGGAGATTCGAATCGCCTTTAAAGCCCAGGAAAAGCGGCAAAACCTCGTCAATGATGCCCTTGGCCAAAAAGGGCGTATGCGTTTTTTCCTGAATATATTCAGGAAAAAACGCATACGCCCTTTTTGGCCAACCAAGCAACCTGGAAAGGCAAATCAGCGCTACAAAGAGGTCTCGCTTCCCATCGGTCAAAAGGGCCATGCTGAATAAAGTGTCAAAACCAGAAATGCAGGGCAAGCCATGGAGAAACGGGAGCCTTGCTACGATGATGGGCGGGATGTAAATTTCCAACAGCCACTCTGGAGAAGTGTACGGTGTGTCCTGAAACATCTAAAAAACTCAGCTTAGAGAGCATAGGGCAGTTCTACTCATGGGCGTATAATTTGGGAAAACTAAAAATCAGCAAGACACAGGCACCCCAACGTTAAGGGCTGCTCTGTTGACAAGAACCTCCACTTCGTTACACCTTACATATCTCAGGAAAGAGAAAAATGGATAAAGAAGTTGTGGTCCTTATGTACAATGGAATATCACTCAACCATGAAATCAACGTCATAAGGCTAGTAGCAGCATGATGAGTGGATTTAGGTACGACGATTCTAAATGAAATAAGTCACACAGAAAAAGACACTTATCATAAGATATCACTTATAGAGGGAATGTAAAAACCGCTACCCTTGAACTGAATTACAAAACAGAACAGAGTCACACGTTTAGAAAACACACTATGGCTGCTTAACGGGAAAGATGATGTGGGGTTATGCATAAAACAAGGGTTTCAAATTAGCTCAGATACCGTTCCATAAACCCAATATGTAATAGACAAGACCTACTCCTTGCTCAGTGAATTGGACTCAACACCCCCTATTCACGGCCCAAGAATATATCTGACTAGTAAGAATCTTAAAACCTATGTATTGATATCTCTCTGTAAGTGAGTCAAGTGGGTGTAAAGTGGTATAAACACAGCAGTGAAAAGCAGCTAAACCCCATTATAAAAATCAATTACTTTTAAAAACCTGTGAAAAAAAGACAGTGAAAGAGAGAGAAATTCTTACAAAATTCGTTTAGGGGCAGTGATGCTACCTGGATTGACCATATCTAGACCCACAGCTGATTGAGACATAAGGGTGGATACTCTTGGGGCTGAGAGGTTTGCTGAGGTTGGGTGAGGAAACGCAGACCCTTTAAAGTAATATTGCGTGGTACCCATCCCATGGGTCCCAAATCTCCAGGTTCAAGGGCATCTTCCTACATCGAAAACATGCATGAGAAACCCAGAAGATGGCACACCGTGTGATCGGGAAAGGTTTCTAAAACGCACCTCATTTCTCATCTCCTTGTGCTCGGGTTCGCCATTCCAGCCGCTTTACTAACAATCTCCCTCCTTGGAGAATCAGCACCTTTAACCTCCTGTTCCGTACAGGTTGCAATTTGTCCTGAGGATGAACGGGAAGAGGGGAAAACAATGAGAGACTAGCTCTAGGTGTTGGGACAGGCACAGGTCACTCTATTTTCCCATCAGGAAGAAGAATTAAGCACAGGCTCAGCCTGCCGCCCTTAACCAGAATAGGGCCTGAAGCAATCCTGCGCTTTTGCGGCCAGCTCCCAAGAAAGCGAGTTGAAAAATGGAGCTCAGGGGCACTGCAATTCACAAAGCTGCAGACTTATAAATGATCACTCTCGTCCACAAATATATTGAGGGAAGGCAACGAAGAGGATTTGAAAGCAAGGCAGAATTGCAGGAAACAGATTTCAGGAGGGAGATTCGAATCGCCTTTAAAGCACAGGAAAAGCGGCAAAACCTCGACAATGATGCCCTTGGCCAAAAAGGGCGTATGCGTTTTTTCCTGAATATATTCAGGAAAAAACGCATACGCCCTTTTTGGCCACCCAAGCAACCTGGAAAGGCAAATCAGCGCTACAAAGAAGTCTCGCTTCCCATCAGTCAAAAGGGCCATGCTGAATAAAGTGTCAAAACCAGAAATGCAGGGCAGGCCATGAGGAAACGGGAGCCTTGCTACGATGATGGGCGGGATGTAAATTGCCAACAGCCACTCTGGAGAAGTGTACGGTGTGTCCTGAAACATCTAAAAAACTCAGCTTAGAGAGCATAGGGCACTTCCACTCATGGGCGTATAAAGTGGGAAAAGTAAAAACAAGCAAGACACAGGCACCCCAAAGTTTAGGGCTGCTCTGTTGACAAGAACCTCCAACTTCGTTACACCTTAAATATCCCAGGAAAGAGAAAAATGGATAAAGATGTTGTGGTCCTTATGTACAATGGAATATCACTCAACCATGAAATCAACGTCATAAGGCTAGTAGCAGCATGATGAGTGGATTTAGGTACGACGATTCTAAGTGAAATAAGTCACACAGAAAAAGACACATATCATAAGATATCACTTATAGAGGGAATGTAAAAACCACTACCCTTGAACTGAATTACAAAACAGAACAGAGTCACACGTTTAGAAAACACACTATGGCTGCTTAACGGGAAATGTGAGGTGGAGTGATGCATAAAACAAGGGTTTCAAATTAGCTCAGATACCGTTCCATAAACCCAATATGTAATAGACAAGACCTACTCCTTGCTCAGTGAATTGGACTCAACACCCCCTATTCACGGCCCAAGAATATATCTGACTAGTAAGAATCTTAAAACCTATGTATTGATATCTCTCTGTAAGTGAGTCAAGTGGGTGTAAAGTGGTATAAAGACAGCAGTGAAAAGCAGCTAAACCCCATTATAAAAATCAATTACTTTTAAAAACCTGTGAAAAAAAGACAGTGAAAGAGAGAGAAATTCTTACAAAATTCGTTTAGGGGCAGTGATGCTACCTGGATTGACCATATCTAGACCCACAGCTGATTGAGACATAAGGGTGGACACTCTTGGGGCAGAGAGGTTTGCTGTGGTTGGGTGAGCAAACGCAGACCCGTTAAAGTAATACTGCATGGTACCCATCCCATGGGTCCCAAATCTCCAGGTTCAAGGGCATCTTCCTACATCGAAAACATGCATGAGAACCCCAAAAGATGGTCTACCGTGTGATCGGGAAAGGGTTCTAAAACGCACCTAATTTCTCATCTCCTTGTGCTCGGGTTCGCCATTCCAGCCGCTTTACTAGCAATCTCCCTCCTTGCAGAATCAGCACCTTTAACCTCCTGTTCCATACAGGTTGCAATTTGTCCTGAGGATGAACGGGAAGAGGGGGAACCAATGAGAGACTAGCTCTAGGTGTTGGGACAGGCACAGGTCACTCTATTTTCCCATCAGGAAGAAGAATTAAGCACAGGCTCAGCCTGCCGCCTGGGACCAGAATAGGGCCTGAAGCAATCGTGCGCTTTTGCGGCCAGCTCCCAAGAAAGCGAGTTGAAAAATGGAGCTCAGGGGCACTGCAATTCACAAACCTGCAGACTTATAAATGATCACTCTCGTCCACAAATATATTGAGGGAAGGCAACGAAGAGGATTTGAAAGCAAGGCAGAATTGCAGGAAACAGATTTCAGGAGGGAGATTCGAATCGCCTTTAAAGCCCAGGAAAAGCGGCAAAACCCCGACAATGATGCCCTTGGCCAAAAAGGGCGTATGCGTTTTTTCCTGAATATATTCAGGAAAAAACGCATACGCCCTTTTTGGCCAACCAAGCAACCTGGAAAGGCAAATCAGCGCTACAAAGAAGTCTCGCTTCCCATCGGTCAAAAGGGCCATGCTGAATAAAGTGTCAAAACCAGAAATGCAGGGCAGGCCATGAGGAAACGGGAGCCTTGCTACGATGATGGGCGGGATGTAAATTGCCAACAGCCACTCTGGAGAAGTGTACGGTGTGTCCTGAAACATCTAAAAAACTCAGCTTAGAGAGCATAGGGCAGTTCTACTCATGGGCGTATAATTTGGGAAAACTAAAAATCAGCAAGACACAGGCACCCCAACGTTAAGGGCTGCTCTGTTGACAAGAACCTCCACTTCGTTACACCTTACATATCTCAGGAAAGAGAAAAATGGATAAAGAAGTTGTGGTCCTTATGTACAATGGAATATCACTCAACCATGAAATCAACGTCATAAGGCTAGTAGCAGCATGATGAGTGGATTTAGGTACGACGATTCTAAATGAAATAAGTCACACAGAAAAAGACACTTATCATAAGATATCACTTATAGAGGGAATGTAAAAACCGCTACCCTTGAACTGAATTACAAAACAGAACAGAGTCACACGTTTAGAAAACACACTATGGCTGCTTAACGGGAAAGATGATGTGGGGTTATGCATAAAACAAGGGTTTCAAATTAGCTCAGATACCGTTCCATAAACCCAATATGTAATAGACAAGACCTACTCCTTGCTCAGTGAATTGGACTCAACACCCCCTATTCACGGCCCAAGAATATATCTGACTAGTAAGAATCTTAAAACCTATGTACTGATATCTCTCTGTAAGTGAGTCAAGTGGGTGTAAAGTGGTATAAACACAGCAGTGAAAAGCAGCTAAACCCCATTATAAAAATCAATTACTTTTAAAAACCTGTGAAAAAAAGACAGTGAAAGAGAGAGAAATTCTTACAAAATTCGTTTAGGGGCAGTGATGCTACCTGGATTGACCATATCTAGACCCACAGCTGATTGAGACATAAGGGTGGACACTCTTGGGGCAGAGAGGTTTGCTGAGGTTGGGTGAGCAAACGCAGACCCGGTAAAGTAATACTGCATGGTACCCATCCCATGGGTCCCAAATCTCCAGGTTCAAGGGCATCTTCCTACATCGAAAACATGCATGAGAAACCCAGAAGATGGCACACCGTGTGATCGGGAAAGGGTTCTAAAACGCACCTCATTTCTCATCTCCTTGTGCTCGGGTTCGCCATTCCAGCCGCTTTACTAGCAATCTCCCTCCTTGCAGAATCAGCACCTTTAACCTCCTGTTCCGTACAGGTTGCAATTTGTCCTGAGGATGAACGGGAAGAGGGGGAACCAATGAGAGACTAGCTCTAGGTGTTGGGACAGGCACAGGTCACTCTATTTTCCCATCAGGAAGAAGAATTAAGCACAGGCTCAGCCTGCCGCCCGGGACCAGAATAGGGCCTGAAGCAATCCTGCGCTTTTGCGGCCAGCTCCGAAGAAAGCGAGTTGAAAAATGGAGCTCAGGGACACTGCAATTCACAAACCTGCAGACTTATAAATGATCACTCTCGTCCACAAATATATTGAGGGAAGGCAACGAAGAGGATTTGAAAGCAAGGCAGAATTGCAGGAAACAGATTTCAGGAGGGAGATTCGAATCGCCTTTAAAGCCCAGGAAAAGCGGCAAAACCCCGACAATGATGCCCTTGGCCAAAAAGGGCGTATGCGTTTTTTCCTGAATATATTCAGGAAAAAACGCATACGCCCTTTTTGGCCAACCAAGCAACCTGGAAAGGCAAATCAGCGCTACAAAGAGGTCTCGCTTCCCATCGGTCAAAAGGGCCATGCTGAATAAAGTGTCAAAACCAGAAATGCAGGGCAAGCCATGGAGAAACGGGAGCCTTGCTACGATGATGGGCGGGATGTAAATTTCCAACAGCCACTCTGGAGAAGTGTACGGTGTGTCCTGAAACATCTAAAAAACTCAGCTTAGAGAGCATAGGGCAGTTCTACTCATGGGCGTATAATTTGGGAAAACTAAAAATCAGCAAGACACAGGCACCCCAACGTTAAGGGCTGCTCTGTTGACAAGAACCTCCACTTCGTTACACCTTACATATCTCAGGAAAGAGAAAAATGGATAAAGAAGTTGTGGTCCTTATGTACAATGGAATATCACTCAACCATGAAATCAACGTCATAAGGCTAGTAGCAGCATGATGAGTGGATTTAGGTACGACGATTCTAAATGAAATAAGTCACACAGAAAAAGACACTTATCATAAGATATCACTTATAGAGGGAATGTAAAAACCGCTACCCTTGAACTGAATTACAAAACAGAACAGAGTCACACGTTTAGAAAACACACTATGGCTGCTTAACGGGAAAGATGATGTGGGGTTATGCATAAAACAAGGGTTTCAAATTAGCTCAGATACCGTTCCATAAACCCAATATGTAATAGACAAGACCTACTCCTTGCTCAGTGAATTGGACTCAACACCCCCTATTCACGGCCCAAGAATATATCTGACTAGTAAGAATCTTAAAACCTATGTATTGATATCTCTCTGTAAGTGAGTCAAGTGGGTGTAAAGTGGTATAAACACAGCAGTGAAAAGCAGCTAAACCCCATTATAAAAATCAATTACTTTTAAAAACCTGTGAAAAAAAGACAGTGAAAGAGAGAGAAATTCTTACAAAATTCGTTTAGGGGCAGTTATGCTACCTGGATTGACCATATCTAGACCCACAGCTGATTGAGACATAAGGGTGGACACTCTTGGGGCAGAGAGGTTTGCTGAGGTTGGGTGAGCAAACGCAGACCCGTTAAAGTAATACTGCATGGTACCCATCCCATGGGTCCCAAATCTCCAGGTTCAAGGGCATCTTCCTACACCAAAAACATGCATGAGAAACCCAGAAGATGGTATACCGTGTGATCGGGAAAGGGTTCTAAAACGCACCTCATTTCTCATCTCCTTGTGCTCGGGTTCGCCATTCCAGCCCCTTTACTAGCAATCTCCCTCCTTGCAGAATCAGCACCTTTAACCTCCTGTTCCGTACAGGTTGCAATTTGTCCTGAGGATGAACGGGAAGAGGGGGAACCAATGAGAGACTAGCTCTAGGTGTTGGGACAGGCACAGGTCACTCTATTTTCCCATCAGGAAGAAGAATTAAGCACAGGCTCAGCCTGCCGCCCGGGACCAGAATAGGGCCTGAAGCAATACTGCGCCTTTGCGGCCAGCTCCCAAGAAAGCGAGTTGAAAAATGGAGCTCAGGGACACTGCAATTCACAAACCTGCAGACTTATAAATGATCACTCTCGTCCACAAATATATTGAGGGAAGGCAACGAAGAGGATTTGAAAGCAAGGCAGAATTGCAGGAAACAGATTTCAGGAGGGAGATTCGAATCGCCTTTAAAGCCCAGGAAAAGCGGCAAAACCCCGACAATGATGCCCTTGGCCAAAAAGGGCGTATGCGTTTTTTCCTGAATATATTCAGGAAAAAACGCATACGCCCTTTTTGGCCAACCAAGCAACCTGGAAAGGCAAATCAGCGCTACAAAGAGGTCTCGCTTCCCATCGGTCAAAAGGGCCATGCTGAATAAAGTGTCAAAACCAGAAATGCAGGGCAGGCCATGGAGAAACGGGAGGCTTGCTACGCTGATGGGCGGGATGTAAATTGCCAACAGCCACTCTGAAGAAGTGTACGGTGTGTCGTGAAACATCTAAAAAACTCAGCTTAGAGAGCATAGGGCACTTCCACTCATGGGCGTATAAATTGGGAAAAGTAAAATTCAGCAAGACACAGGCACCCCAACGTTTAGGACTGCTCTGTTGACAATAACCTCCACTTCGTTACACCTTAAATATCTCAGGAAAGAGAAAAATGGATAAAGAAGTTGTGGTCCTTATGTACAATGGAATATCACTCAGCCATGAAATCAACGTCATAAGGCTAGTAGCAGCATGATGAGTGGATTTAGGTACGACGATTCTAAGTGAAATAAGTCACACAGAAAAAGACACTTATCATAAGATATCACTTATAGAGGGAATTTAAAAACCGCTACCCTTGAACTGAATTACAAAACGGAACAGAGTCACACGTTTAGAAAACACACTATGGCTGCTTAACGGGAAAGGTGAGGTGGGGTGATGCATAAAACAAGGGTTTCAAATTAGCTCAGATACCGTTCCATAAACCCAATATGTAAAAGACAAGACCTACTCCTTGCTCAGTGAATTGGACTCAACACCCCCTATTCACGGCCCAAGAATATATCTGACTAGTAAGAATCTTAAAACCTATGTATTGATATCTCTCTGTAAGTGAGTCAAGTGGGTGTAAAGTGACATAAACACAGCAGTGAAAAGCAGCTAAACCCCATTATAAAAATCAATTACTTTTAAAAACCTGTGAAAAAAAGACAGTGAAAGAGAGAGAAATTCTTACAAAATTCGTTTAGGGGCAGTGATGCTACCTGGATTGACCATATCTAGACCCACAGCTGATTGAGACATAAGGGTGGATACTCTTGGGGCTGAGAGGTTTGCTGAGGTTGGGTGAGGAAACGCAGACCCTTTAAAGTAATATTGCGTGGTACCCATCCCATGGGTCCCAAATCTCCAGGTTCAAGGGCATCTTCCTACATCGAAAACATGCATGAGAAACCCAGAAGATGGCACACCGTGTGATCGGGAAAGGTTTCTAAAACGCACCTCATTTCTCATCTCCTTGTGCTCGGGTTCGCCATTCCAGCCGCTTTACTAACAATCTCCCTCCTTGGAGAATCAGCACCTTTAACCTCCTGTTCCGTAGAGGTTGCAATTTGTCCTGAGGATGAACGGGAAGAGGGGAAAACAATGAGAGACTAGCTCTAGGTGTTGGGACAGGCACAGGTCACTCTATTTTCCCATCAGGAAGAAGAATTAAGCACAGGCTCAGCCTGCCGCCCTTAACCAGAATAGGGCCTGAAGCAATCCTGCGCTTTTGCGGCCAGCTCCCAAGAAAGCGAGTTGAAAAATGGAGCTCAGGGGCACTGCAATTCACAAAGCTGCAGACTTATAAATGATCACTCTCGTCCACAAATATATTGAGGGAAGGCAACGAAGAGGATTTGAAAGCAAGGCAGAATTGCAGGAAACAGATTTCAGGAGGGAGATTCGAATCGCCTTTAAAGCACAGGAAAAGCGGCAAAACCTCGACAATGATGCCCTTGGCCAAAAAGGGCGTATGCGTTTTTTCCTGAATATATTCAGGAAAAAACGCATACGCCCTTTTTGGCCACCCAAGCAACCTGGAAAGGCAAATCAGCGCTACAAAGAAGTCTCGCTTCCCATCAGTCAAAAGGGCCATGCTGAATAAAGTGTCAAAACCAGAAATGCAGGGCAGGCCATGAGGAAACGGGAGCCTTGCTACGATGATGGGCGGGATGTAAATTGCCAACAGCCACTCTGGAGAAGTGTACGGTGTGTCCTGAAACATCTAAAAAACTCAGCTTAGAGAGCATAGGGCACTTCCACTCATGGGCGTATAAAGTGGGAAAAGTAAAAACAAGCAAGACACAGGCACCCCAAAGTTTAGGGCTGCTCTGTTGACAAGAACCTCCAACTTCGTTACACCTTAAATATCCCAGGAAAGAGAAAAATGGATAAAGATGTTGTGGTCCTTATGTACAATGGAATATCACTCAACCATGAAATCAACGTCATAAGGCTAGTAGCAGCATGATGAGTGGATTTAGGTACGACGATTCTAAGTGAAATAAGTCACACAGAAAAAGACACATATCATAAGATATCACTTATAGAGGGAATGTAAAAACCACTACCCTTGAACTGAATTACAAAACAGAACAGAGTCACACGTTTAGAAAACACACTATGGCTGCTTAACGGGAAATGTGAGGTGGAGTGATGCATAAAACAAGGGTTTCAAATTAGCTCAGATACCGTTCCATAAACCCAATATGTAATAGACAAGACCTACTCCTTGCTCAGTGAATTGGACTCAACACCCCCTATTCACGGCCCAAGAATATATCTGACTAGTAAGAATCTTAAAACCTATGTATTGATATCTCTCTGTAAGTGAGTCAAGTGGGTGTAAAGTGGTATAAAGACAGCAGTGAAAAGCAGCTAAACCCCATTATAAAAATCAATTACTTTTAAAAACCTGTGAAAAAAAGACAGTGAAAGAGAGAGAAATTCTTACAAAATTCGTTTAGGGGCAGTGATGCTACCTGGATTGACCATATCTAGACCCACAGCTGATTGAGACATAAGGGTGGACACTCTTGGGGCAGAGAGGTTTGCTGTGGTTGGGTGAGCAAACGCAGACCCGTTAAAGTAATACTGCATGGTACCCATCCCATGGGTCCCAAATCTCCAGGTTCAAGGGCATCTTCCTACATCGAAAACATGCATGAGAACCCCAAAAGATGGTCTACCGTGTGATCGGGAAAGGGTTCTAAAACGCACCTAATTTCTCATCTCCTTGTGCTCGGGTTCGCCATTCCAGCCGCTTTACTAGCAATCTCCCTCCTTGCAGAATCAGCACCTTTAACCTCCTGTTCCATACAGGTTGCAATTTGTCCTGAGGATGAACGGGAAGAGGGGGAACCAATGAGAGACTAGCTCTAGGTGTTGGGACAGGCACAGGTCACTCTATTTTCCCATCAGGAAGAAGAATTAAGCACAGGCTCAGCCTGCCGCCTGGGACCAGAATAGGGCCTGAAGCAATCGTGCGCTTTTGCGGCCAGCTCCCAAGAAAGCGAGTTGAAAAATGGAGCTCAGGGGCACTGCAATTCACAAACCTGCAGACTTATAAATGATCACTCTCGTCCACAAATATATTGAGGGAAGGCAACGAAGAGGATTTGAAAGCAAGGCAGAATTGCAGGAAACAGATTTCAGGAGGGAGATTCGAATCGCCTTTAAAGCCCAGGAAAAGCGGCAAAACCCCGACAATGATGCCCTTGGCCAAAAAGGGCGTATGCGTTTTTTCCTGAATATATTCAGGAAAAAACGCATACGCCCTTTTTGGCCAACCAAGCAACCTGGAAAGGCAAATCAGCGCTACAAAGAAGTCTCGCTTCCCATCGGTCAAAAGGGCCATGCTGAATAAAGTGTCAAAACCAGAAATGCAGGGCAAGCCATGGAGAAACGGGAGGCTTGCTACGCTGATGGGCGGGATGTAAATTGCCAAGAGCCACTCTGGAGAAGTGTACGGTGTGTCGTGAAACATCTAAAAAACTCAGCTTAGAGAGCATAGGGCACTTCCACTCATGGGCGTATAAATTGGGAAAAGTAAAATTCAGCAAGACACAGGCACCCCAACGTTTAGGACTGCTCTGTTGACAATAACCTCCACTTCGTTACACCTTAAATATCTCAGGAAAGAGAAAAATGGATAAAGAAGTTGTGGTCCTTATGTACAATGGAATATCACTCAGCCATGAAATCAACGTCATAAGGCTAGTAGCAGCATGATGAGTGGATTTAGGTACGACGATTCTAAGTGAAATAAGTCACACAGAAAAAGACACTTATCATAAGATATCACTTATAGAGGGAATGTAAAAACCGCTACCCTTGAACTGAATTACAAAACAGAACAGAGTCACACGTTTAGAAAACACACTATGGCTGCTTAACGGGAAAGGTGAGGTGGGGTGATGCATAAAACAAGGGTTTCAAATTAGCTCAGATACCGTTCCATAAACCCAATATGTAATAGACAAGACCTACTCCTTGCTCAGTGAATTGGACTCAACACCCCCTATTCACGGCCCAAGAATATATCTGACTAGTAAGAATCTTAAAACCTATGTATTGATATCTCTCTGTAAGTGAGTCAAGTGGGTGTAAAGTGACATAAACACAGCAGTGAAAAGCAGCTAAACCCCATTATAAAAATCAATTACTTTTAAAATCCTGTGAAACAAAGACAGTGAAAGAGAGAGAAATTCTTACAAAATTCGTTCAGGGGCTGTGATGCCACCTGGATTGACCATATCTAGACCCACAGCTGATTGAGACATAAGGGTGGACACTCTTGGGGCTGAGAGGAATGGTGAGGTTGGGTGAGAAAACGCAGACCCTTTAAAGTAATACTGCGTGGTACCCATCCCATGGGTCCCAAATCTCCAGGTTCAAGGGCATCTTCCTACATCGAAAACATGCATGAGAAACCCAGAAGATGGTACACTGTGTGATCGGGAAAGGTTTCTAAAACGCAACTCATTTCTCATGTCCTTCTGCTCGGGTTCGCCATTCCAGCCGCATTACTAGCAATCTCCCTCCTTGGAGAATCAGCACCTTTAACCTCCTGTTCCGTACAGGTTGCAATTTGTCCTGAGGATGAACGGGAAGAGGGGGAACCAATGAGAGACTAGCTCTAGGTGTTGGGACAGGCACAGGTCACTCTATTTTCCCATCAGGAAGAAGAATTAAGCACAGGCTCAGCCTGCCGCCCTGAACCAGAATAGGGCCTGAAGCAATCCTGCGCTTTTGCGGCCAGCTCCCAAGAAAGTGAGTTGAAAAATGGAGCTCAGGGGCACTGCAATTCACAAACCTGCAGACTTATAAATGATTACTCTCGTCCACAAATATATTGTGGGAAGGCAACGAAGAGGATTTGAAAGCAAGGCAGAATTGCAGGAAACCGATTTCAGGAGGGAGATTCAAATCGCCTTTAAAGCACAGGAAAAGCGGCAAAACCTCGTCAATGATGCCCTTGGCCAAAAAGGGCGTATGCGTTTTTTCCTGAATATATTCAGGAAAAAACGCATACGCCGTTTTTGGCCAACCAAGCAACCTGGAAAGGCAAATCAGCGCTACAAAGAAGTCTCGCTTCCCATCTGTCAAAAGGGCCATGCTGAATAAAGTGTGAAAACCAGAAATGCAGGACAGGCCATGGAGAAACGGGAGCCTTGCTACGCTGATGGGCGGGATGTAAATTGCCAACAGCCACTCTGGAGAAGTGTACGGTGTGTCCTGAAACATCTAAAAAACTCAGCTTAGAGAGCATAGGGCACTTCCACTCATGGGCGTATAAAGTGGGAAAATTAAAAACAAGCAAGACACAGGCACCCCAAAGTTTAGGGCTGCTCTGTTGACAAGAACCTCCAACTTCGTTACACCTTAAATATCCCAGGAAAGAGAAAAATGGATAAAGATGTTGTGGTCCTTATGTACAATGGAATATCACTCAACCATGAAATCAACGTCATAAGGCTAGTAGCAGCATGATGAGTGGATTTAGGTACGACAATTCTAAGTGAAATAAGTCACACAGAAAAAGACACTTATCATAAGATATCACTTATAGAGGGAATGTAAAAACCGCTACCCTTGAACTGAATTACAAAACAGAACAGAGTCACACGTTTAGAAAACACACTATGGCTGCTTAACGGGAAATGTGAGGTGGAGTGATGCATAAAACAAGGGTTTCAAATTAGCTCAGATACCGTTCCATAAACCCAATATGTAATAGACAAGACCTACTCCTTGCTCAGTGAATTGGACTCAACACCCCCTATTCACGGCCCAAGAATATATCTGACTAGTAAGAATCTTAAAACCTATGTATTGATATCTCTCTGTAAGTGAGTCAAGTGGGAGTAAAGTGGTATAAACACAGCAGTGCAAAGCAGCTAAACCCCATTATAAAAATCAATTACTTTTAAAAACCTGTGAAAAAAAGACAGTGAAAGAGAGAGAAATTCTTACAAAATTCGTTTAGGGGCAGTGATGCTACCTGGATTGACCATATCTAGACCCACAGCTGATTGAGACATAAGGGTGGACACTCTTGGGGCAGAGAGGTTTGCTGAGGTTGGGTGAGCAAACGCAGACCCGTTAAAGTAATACTGCATGGTACCCATCCCATGGGTCCCAAATCTCCAGGTTCAAGGGCATCTTCCTACATCGAAAACATGCATGAGAAACCCAGAAAATGGTATACCGTGTGATCGGGAAAGGGTTCTAAAACGCACCTAATTTCTCATCTCCTTGTTCTCGGGTTCGCCATTCCAGCCGCTTTACTAGCAATCTCCATCCTTGCAGAATCAGCACCTTTAACCTCCTGTTCCATACAGGTTGCAATTTGTCCTGAGGATGAACGGGAAGAGGGGGAACCAATGAGAGACTAGCTCTAGGTGTTGGGACAGGCACAGGTCACTCTATTTTCCCATCAGGAAGAAGAATTAAGCACAGGCTCAGCCTGCCGCCTGGGACCAGAATAGGGCCTGAAGCAATCGTGCGCTTTTGCGGCCAGCTCCCAAGAAAGCGAGTTGAAAAATGGAGCTCAGGGGCACTGCAATTCACAAACCTGCAGACTTATAAATGATCACTCTCGTCCACAAATATATTGAGGGAAGGCAACGAAGAGGATTTGAAAGCAAGGCAGAATTGCAGGAAACAGATTTCAGGAGGGAGATTCGAATCGCCTTTAAAGCCCAGGAAAAGCGGCAAAACCCCGACAATGATGCCCTTGGCCAAAAAGGGCGTATGCGTTTTTTCCTGAATATATTCAGGAAAAAACGCATACGCCCTTTTTGGCCAACCAAGCAACCTGGAAAGGCAAATCAGCGCTACAAAGAAGTCTCGCTTCCCATCGGTCAAAAGGGCCATGCTGAATAAAGTGTCAAAACCAGAAATGCAGGGCAGGCCATGGAGAAACGGGAGGCTTGCTACGCTGATGGGCGGGATGTAAATTGCCAACAGCCACTCTGGAGAAGTGTACGGTGTGTCGTGAAACATCTAAAAAACTCAGCTTAGAGAGCATAGGGCACTTCCACTCATGGGCGTATAAATTGGGAAAAGTAAAATTCAGCAAGACACAGGCACCCCAACGTTTAGGACTGCTCTGTTGACAATAACCTCCACTTCGTTACACCTTAAATATCTCAGGAAAGAGAAAAATGGATAAAGAAGTTGTGGTCCTTATGTACAATGGAATATCACTCAGCCATGAAATCAACGTCATAAGGCTAGTAGCAGCATGATGAGTGGATTTAGGTACGACGATTCTAAGTGAAATAAGTCACACAGAAAAAGACACTTATCATAAGATATCACTTATAGAGGGAATGTAAAAACCGCTACCCTTGAACTGAATTACAAAACAGAACAGAGTCACACGTTTAGAAAACACACTATGGCTGCTTAACGGGAAAGGTGAGGTGGGGTGATGCATAAAACAAGGGTTTCAAATTAGCTCAGATACCGTTCCATAAACCCAATATGTAATAGACAAGACCTACTCCTTGCTCAGTGAATTGGACTCAACACCCCCTATTCACGGCCCAAGAATATATCTGACTAGTAAGAATCTTAAAACCTATGTATTGATATCTCTCTGTAAGTGAGTCAAGTGGGTGTAAAGTGACATAAACACAGCAGTGAAAAGCAGCTAAACCCCATTATAAAAATCAATTACTTTTAAAAACCTGTGAAACAAAGACAGTGAAAGAGAGAGAAATTCTTACAAAATTCGTTCAGGGGCTGTGATGCCACCTGGATTGACCATATCTAGACCCACAGCTGATTGAGACATAAGGGTGGACACTCTTGGGGCTGAGAGGAATGGTGAGGTTGGGTGAGAAAACGCAGACCCTTTAAAGTAATACTGCGTGGTACCCATCCCATGGGTCCCAAATCTCCAGGTTCAAGGGCATCTTCCTACATCGAAAACATGCATGAGAAACCCAGAAGATGGTACACTGTGTGATCGGGAAAGGTTTCTAAAACGCAACTCATTTCTCATGTCCTTCTGCTCGGGTTCGCCATTCCAGCCGCATTACTAGCAATCTCCCTCCTTGGAGAATCAGCACCTTTAACCTCCTGTTCCGTACAGGTTGCAATTTGTCCTGAGGATGAACGGGAAGAGGGGGAACCAATGAGAGACTAGCTCTAGGTGTTGGGACAGGCACAGGTCACTCTATTTTCCCATCAGGAAGAAGAATTAAGCACAGGCTCAGCCTTCCGCCCTGAACCAGAATAGGGCCTGAAGCAATCCTGCGCTTTTGCGGCCAGCTCCCAAGAAAGCGAGTTGAAAAATGGAGCTCAGGGGCACTGCAATTCACAAACCTGCAGACTTATAAATGATTACTCTCGTCCACAAATATATTGTGGGAAGGCAACGAAGAGGATTTGAAAGCAAGGCAGAATTGCAGGAAACAGATTTCAGGAGGGAGATTCAAATCGCCTTTAAAGCACAGGAAAAGCGGCAAAACCTCGTCAATGATGCCCTTGGCCAAAAAGGGCGTATGCGTTTTTTCCTGTATATATTCAGGAAAAAACGCATACGCCCTTTTTGGCCAACCAAGCAACCTGGAAAGGCAAATCAGCGCTACAAAGAAGTCTCGCTTCCCATCTGTCAAAAGGGCCATGCTGAATAAAGTGTCAAAACCAGAAATGCAGGACAGGCCATGGAGAAACGGGAGCCTTGCTACGCTGATGGGCGGGATGTAAATTGCCAACAGCCACTCTGGAGAAGTGTACGGTGTGTCCTGAAACATCTAAAAAACTCAGCTTAGAGAGCATAGGGCACTTCCACTCATGGGCGTATAAAGTGGGAAAATTAAAAACAAGCAAGACACAGGCACCCCAAAGTTTAGGGCTGCTCTGTTGACAAGAACCTCCAACTTCGTTACACCTTAAATATCCCAGGAAAGAGAAAAATGGATAAAGATGTTGTGGTCCTTATGTACAATGGAATATCACTCAACCATGAAATCAACGTCATAAGGCTAGTAGCAGCATGATGAGTGGATTTAGGTACGACGATTCTAAGTGAAATAAGTCACACAGAAAAAGACACTTATCATAAGATATCACTTATAGAGGGAATGTAAAAACCGCTACCCTTGAACTGAATTACAAAACAGAACAGAGTCACACGTTTAGAAAACACACTATGGCTGCTTAACGGGAAATGTGAGGTGGAGTGATGCATAAAACAAGGGTTTCAAATTAGCTCAGATACCGTTCCATAAACCCAATATGTAATAGACAAGACCTACTCCTTGCTCAGTGAATTGGACTCAACACCCCCTATTCACGGCCCAAGAATATATCTGACTAGTAAGAATCTTAAAACCTATGTATTGATATCTCTCTGTAAGTGAGTCAAGTGGGAGTAAAGTGGTATAAACACAGCAGTGAAAAGCAGCTAAACCCCATTATAAAAATCAATTACTTTTAAAAACCTGTGAAAAAAAGACAGTGAAAGAGAGAGAAATTCTTACAAAATTCGTTTAGGGGCAGTGATGCTACCTGGATTGACCATATCTAGACCCACAGCTGATTGAGACATAAGGGTGGACACTCTTGGGGCAGAGAGGTTTGCTGAGGTTGGGTGAGCAAACGCAGACCCGTTAAAGTAATACTGCATGGTACCCATCCCATGGGTCCCAAATCTCCAGGTTCAAGGGCATCTTCCTACATCGAAAACATGCATGAGAAACCCAGAAGATGGTATACCGTGTGATCGGGAAAGGGTTCTAAAACGCACCTAATTTCTCATCTCCTTGTTCTCGGGTTCGCCATTCCAGCCACTTTACTAGCAATCTCCCTCCTTGCAGAATCAGCACCTTTAACCTCCTGTTCCATACAGGTTGCAATTTGTCCTGAGGATGAACGGGAAGAGGGGGAACCAATGAGAGACTAGCTCTAGGTGTTGGGACAGGCACAGGTCACTCTATTTTCCCATCAGGAAGAAGAATTAAGCACAGGCTCAGCCTGCCGCCTGGGACCAGAATAGGGCCTGAAGCAATCGTGCGCTTTTGCGGCCAGCTCCCAAGAAAGCGAGTTGAAAAATGGAGCTCAGGGGCACTGCAATTCACAAACCTGCAGACTTATAAATGATCACTCTCGTCCACAAATATATTGAGGGAAGGCAACGAAGAGGATTTGAAAGCAAGGCAGAATTGCAGGAAACAGATTTCAGGAGGGAGATTCGAATCGCCTTTAAAGCCCAGGAAAAGCGGCAAAACCCCGACAATGATGCCCTTGGCCAAAAAGGGCGTATGCGTTTTTTCCTGAATATATTCAGGAAAAAACGCATACGCCCTTTTTGGCCAACCAAGCAACCTGGAAAGGCAAATCAGCGCTACAAAGAAGTCTCGCTTCCCATCGGTCAAAAGGGCCATGCTGAATAAAGTGTCAAAACCAGAAATGCAGGGCAGGCCATGGAGAAACGGGAGGCTTGCTACGCTGATGGGCGGGATGTAAATTGCCAACAGCCACTCTGGAGAAGTGTACGGTGTGTCGTGAAACATCTAAAAAACTCAGCTTAGAGAGCATAGGGCACTTCCACTCATGGGCGTATAAAGTGGGAAAAGTAAAATTCAGCAAGACACAGGCACCCCAACGTTTAGGACTGCTCTGTTGACAATAACCTCCACTTCGTTACACCTTAAATATCTCAGGAAAGAGAAAAATGGATAAAGAAGTTGTGGTCCTTATGTACAATGGAATATCACTCAGCCATGAAATCAACGTCATAAGGCTAGTAGCAGCATGATGAGTGGATTTAGGTACGACGATTCTAAGTGAAATAAGTCACACAGAAAAAGACACTTATCATAAGATATCACTTACAGAGGGAATGTAAAAACCGCTACCCTTGAACTGAATTACAAAACAGAACAGTCACACGTTTAGAAAACACACAATGGCTGCTTAACGGGAAAGGTGAGGTGGGGTGATGCATAAAACAAGGGTTTCAAATTAGCTCAGATACCGTTCCATAAACCCAATATGTACTAGACAAGACCTACTCCTTGCTCAGTGAATTGGACTCAACACCCCCTATTCACGGCCCAAGAATATATCTGACTAGTAAGAATCTTAAAACCTATGTATTGATATCTCTCTGTAAGTGAGTCAAGTGGGTGTAAAGTGACATAAACACAGCAGTGAAAAGCAGCTAAACCCCATTATAAAAATCAATTACTTTTAAAAACCTGTGAAAAAAAGACAGTGAAAGAGAGAGAAATTCTTACAAAATTCGTTTAGGGGCAGTGATGCTACCTGGATTAACCATATCTAGACCCACAGCTGATTGAGACATAAGGGTGGACACTCTTGGGGCTGAGAGGTTTGCTGAGGTTGGGTGAGCAAACGCAGATCCTTTAAAGTAATACTGCGTGGTACCCATCCCATGGGTCCCAAATCTCCAGGTTCAAGGGCATCTTCCTACATCGAAAACATGCATGAGAAACCCAGAAGATGGTATACCGTGTGATCGGGAAAGGTTTCTAAAACGCACCTCATTTCTCATCTCCTTGTGCTCGAATTCGCCATTCCAGCTGCTTTACTAGCAGTCTCCCTCATTGGAGAATCAGCACCTTTAACCTCCTGTTCCGTACAGGTTGCAATTTGTCCTGAGGATGAACGGGAAAAGGGGGAAACAATGAGAGACTAGCTCTACGTGTTGGGACAGGCACAGGTCACTCTATTTTCCCATCAGGAAGAAGAATTAAGCACAGGCTCAGCCTGCCGCCCGGGACCAGAATAGGGCCTGAAGCAATCCTGCGCTTTTGCGGCCAGCTCCCAAGAAAGCGAGTTGAAAAATGGAGCTCAGGGGCACTGCTATTCACAAACCTGCAGACTTATAAATGATCACTCTCGTCCACAAATATATTGAGGGAAGGCAACGAAGAGGATTTGAAAGCAAGGCAGAATTGCAGGAAACAGATTTCAGGAGGGAGATTCGAATCGCCTTTAAAGCCCAGGAAAAGCGGCAAAACCTCGTCAATGATGCCCTTGGCCAAAAAGGGCGTATGCGTTTTTTCCTGAATATATTCAGGAAAAAACGCATACGCCCTTTTTGGCCAACCAAGCAACCTGGAAAGGCAAATCAGCGCTACAAAGAAGTCTCGCTTCCCATCGGTCAAAAGGGCCATGCTGAATAAAGTGTCAAAACCAGAAATGCAGGGCAGGTCATGAGGAAACGGGAGCCTTGCTACGATGATGGGCGGGATGTAAATTGCCAACAGCCACTCTGGAGAAGTGTACGGTGTGTCCTGAAACATCTAAAAAACTCAGCTTAGAGAGCATAGGGCAGTTCTACTCATGGGCGTATAATTTGGGAAAACTAAAAATCAGCAAGACACAGGCACCCCAACGTTAAGGGCTGCTCTGTTGACAAGAACCTCCACTTCGTTACACCTTACATATCTCACGAAAGAGAAAAATGGATAAAGATGTTGTGGTCCTTATGTACAATGGAATATCACTCAACCATGAAATCAACGTCATAAGGCTAGTAGCAGCATGATGAGTGGATTTAGGTACGACGATTCTAAATGAAATAAGTCACACAGAAAAAGACACTTATCATAAGATATCACTTATAGAGGGAATGTAAAAACCGCTACCCTTGTACTGAATTACAAAACAGAACAGAGTCACACGTTTAGAAAACACACTATGGCTGCTTAACGGGAAAGATGATGTGGGGTTATGCATAAAACAAGGGTTTCAAATTAGCTCAGATACCGTTCCATAAACCCAATATGTAATAGACAAGACCTACTCCTTGCTCAGTGAATTGGACTCAACACCCCCTATTCACGGCCCAAGAATATATCTGACTAGTAAGAATCTTAAAACCTATGTATTGATATCTCTCTGTAAGTGAGTCAAGTGGGTGTAAAGTGGTATAAACACAGCAGTGAAAAGCAGCTAAACCCCATTATAAAAATCAATTACTTTTAAAAACCTGTGAAAAAAAGACAGTGAAAGAGAGAGAAATTCTTACAAAATTCGTTTAGGGGCAGTGATGCTACCTGGATTGACCATATCTAGACCCACAGCTGATTGAGACATAAGGGTGGACACTCTTGGGGCAGAGAGGTTTGCTGAGGTTGGGTGAGCAAACGCAGACCCGGTAAAGTAATACTGCATGGTACCCATCCCATGGGTCCCAAATCTCCAGGTTCAAGGGCATCTTCCTACATCGAAAACATGCATGAGAACCCCAGAAGATGGTCTACCGTGTGATCGGGAAAGGGTTCTAAAACGCACCTAATTTCTCATCTCCTTGTGCTCGGGTTCGCCATTCCAGCCGCTTTACTAGCAATCTCCCTCCTTGCAGAATCAGCACCTTTAACCTCCTGTTCCGTACAGGTTGCAATTTGTCCTGAGGATGAACGGGAAGAGGGGGAACCAATGAGAGACTAGCTCTAGGTGTTGGGACAGGCACAGGTCACTCTATTTTCCCATCAGGAAGAAGAATTAAGCACAGGCTCAGCCTGCCGCCCGGGACCAGAATAGGGCCTGAAGCAATCCTGCGCTTTTGCGGCCAGCTCCCAAGAAAGCGAGTTGAAAAATGGAGCTCAGGGACACTGCAATTCACAAACCTGCAGACTTATAAATGATCACTCTCGTCCACAAATATATTGAGGGAAGGCAACGAAGAGGATTTGAAAGCAAGGCAGAATTGCAGGAAACAGATTTCAGGAGGGAGATTCGAATCGCCTTTAAAGCCCAGGAAAAGCGGCAAAACCCCGACAATGATGCCCTTGGCCAAAAAGGGCATATGCGTTTTTTCCTGAATATATTCAGGAAAAAACGCATACGCCCTTTTTGGCCAACCAAGCAACCTGGAAAGGCAAATCAGCGCTACAAAGAGGTCTCGCTTCCCATCGGTCAAAAGGGCCATGCTGAATAAAGTGTCAAAACCAGAAATGCAGGGCAGGCCATGGAGAAACGGGAGGCTTGCTACGCTGATGGGCGGGATGTAAATTGCCAACAGCCACTCTGGAGAAGTGTACGGTGTGTCGTGAAACATCTAAAAAACTCAGCTTAGAGAGCATAGGGCACTTCCACTCATGGGCGTATAAATTGGGAAAAGTAAAATTCAGCAAGACACAGGCACCCCAACGTTTAGGACTGCTCTGTTGACAATAACCTCCACTTCGTTACACCTTAAATATCTCAGGAAAGAGAAAAATGGATAAAGAAGTTGTGGTCCTTATGTACAATGGAATATCACTCAGCCATGAAATCAACGTCATAAGGCTAGTAGCAGCATGATGAGTGGATTTAGGTACGACGATTCTAAGTGAAATAAGTCACACAGAAAAAGACACTTATCATAAGATATCACTTATAGAGGGAATTTAAAAACCGCTACCCTTGAACTGAATTACAAAACAGAACAGAGTCACACGTTTAGAAAACACACTATGGCTGCTTAACGGGAAAGGTGAGGTGGGGTGATGCATAAAACAAGGGTTTCAAATTAGCTCAGATACCGTTCCATAAACCCAATATGTAATAGACAAGACCTACTCCTTGCTCAGTGAATTGTACTCAACACCCCCTATTCACGGCCCAAGAATATATCTGACTAGTAAGAATCTTAAAACCTATGTATTGATATCTCTCTGTAAGTGAGTCAAGTGGGTGTAAAGTGACATAAACACAGCAGTGAAAAGCAGCTAAACCCCATTATAAAAATCAATTACTTTTAAAAACCTGTGAAAAAAAGACAGTGAAAGAGAGAGAAATTCTTACAAAATTCGTTTAGGGGCAGTGATGCTACCTGGATTGACCATATCTAGACCCACAGCTGATTGAGACATAAGGGTGGACACTCTTGGGGCTGAGAGGTTTGCTGAGGTTGGGTGCGGAAACGCAGACCCCTTAAAGTAATACTGCGTGGTACCCATCCCATGGGTCCCAAATCTCCAGGTTCAAGGGCATCTTCCTACATCGAAAACATGCATGAGAAACCCAGAAGATGGTACACTGTGTGATCGCGAAAGGTTTCTAAAACGCAACTCATTTCTCATGTCCTTGTGCTCGGGTTCGCCATTCCAGCCGCATTACTAGCAATCTCCTTCCTTGGAGAATCAGCACCTTTAACCTCCTGTTCCGTACAGGTTGCAATTTGTCCTGAGGATGAACGGGAAGAGGGGGAACCAATGAGAGACTAGCTCTAGGTGTTGGGACAGGCACAGGTCACTCTATTTTCCCATCAGGAAGAAGAATTAAGCACAGGCTCAGCCTGCCGCCCTGAATCAGAATAGGGCCTGAAGCAATCCGGCGCTTTTGCGGCCAGCTCCCAAAAAAGCGAGTTGAAAAATGGAGCTCAGGGGCACTGCAATTCACAAACCTGCAGACTTATAAATGATCACTCTCGTCCACAAATATATTGAGGGAAGGCAACGAAGAGGATTTGAAAGCAAGGCAGAATTGCAGGAAACAGATTTCAGGAGGGAGATTCGAATCGCCTTTAAAGCACAGGAAAAGCGGCAAATCCTCGTCAATGATGCCCTTGGCCAAAAAGGGCGTATGCGTTTTTTCCTGAATATATTCAGGAAAAAACGCATACGCCCTTTTTGGCCAACCAAGCAACCTGGAAAGGCAAATCAGCGCTACAAAGAAGTCTCACTTCCCATCTGTCAAAAGGGCCATGCTGAATAAAGTGTCAAAACCAGAAATGCAGGACAGGCCATGGAGAAACGGGAGCCTTGCTACGCTGATGGGCGGGATGTAAATTGCCAACAGCCACTCTGGAGAAGTGTACGGTGTGTCCTGAAACATCTAAAAAACTCAGCTTAGAGAGCATAGGGCACTTCCACTCATGGGCGTATAAAGTGGGAAAAGTAAAAACAAGCAAAACACAGGCACCCCAAAGTTTAGGGCTGCTCTGTAGACAAAAACCTCCAACTTCGTTACACCTTAAATATCCCAGGAAAGAGAAAAATGGATAAAGAAGTTGTGGTCCTTATGTACAATGGAATATCACTCAGCCATGAAATCAACGTCATAAGGCTAGTAGCAGCATGATGAGTGGATTTAGGTACGACGATTCTAAGTGAAATAAGTCACACAGAAAAAGACACTTATCATAAGATATCACTTATAGAGGGAATGTAAAAACCGCTACCCTTGAACTGAATTACAAAACAGAACAGAGTCACACGTTTAGAAAACACACTATGGCTGCTTAACGGGAAATGTGAGGTGGAGTGATGCATAAAACAAGGGTTTCAAATTAGCTCAGATACCGTTCCATAAACCCAATATGTAATAGACAAGACCTACTCCTTGCTCAGTGAATTGGACTCAACACCCCCTATTCACGGCCCAAGAATATATCTGACTAGTAAGAATCTTAAAACCTATGTATTGATATCTCTCTGTAAGTGAGTCAAGTGGGAGTAAAGTGGTATAAACACAGCAGTGAAAAGCAGCTAAACCCCATTATAAAAATCAATTACTTTTAAAAACCTGTGAAAAAAAGACAGTGAAAGAGAGAGAAATTCTTACAAAATTCGTTTAGGGGCAGTGATGCTACCTGGATTGACCATATCTAGACCCACAGCTGATTGAGACATAAGGGTGGACACTCTTGGGGCAGAGAGGTTTGCTGAGGTTGGGTGAGCAAACGCAGACCCGTTAAAGTAATACTGCATGGTACCCATCCCATGGGTCCCAAATCTCCAGGTTCAAGGGCATCTTCCTACATCGAAAACATGCATGAGAAACCCAGAAGATGGTATACCGTGTGATCGGGAAAGGGTTCTAAAACGCACCTAATTTCTCATCTCCTTGTTCTCGGGTTCGCCATTCCAGCCACTTTACTAGCAATCTCCCTCCTTGCAGAATCAGCACCTTTAACCTCCTGTTCCATACAGGTTGCAATTTGTCCTGAGGATGAACGGGAAGAGGGGGAACCAATGAGAGACTAGCTCTAGGTGTTGGGACAGGCACAGGTCACTCTATTTTCCCATCAGGAAGAAGAATTAAGCACAGGCTCAGCCTGCCGCCTGGGACCAGAATAGGGCCTGAAGCAATCGTGCGCTTTTGCGGCCAGCTCCCAAGAAAGCGAGTTGAAAAATGGAGCTCAGGGGCACTGCAATTCACAAACCTGCAGACTTATAAATGATCACTCTCGTCCACAAATATATTGAGGGAAGGCAACGAAGAGGATTTGAAAGCAAGGCAGAATTGCAGGAAACAGATTTCAGGAGGGAGATTCGAATCGCCTTTAAAGCCCAGGAAAAGCGGCAAAACCCCGACAATGATGCCCTTGGCCAAAAAGGGCGTATGCGTTTTTTCCTGAATATATTCAGGAAAAAACGCATACGCCCTTTTTGGCCAACCAAGCAACGTGGAAAGGCAAATCAGCGCTACAAAGAAGTCTCGCTTCCCATCGGTCAAAAGGGCCATGCTGAATAAAGTGTCAAAACCAGAAATGCAGGGCAAGCCATGGAGAAACGGGAGGCTTGCTACGCTGATGGGCGGGATGTAAATTGCCAACAGCCACTCTGGAGAAGTGTACGGTGTGTCGTGAAACATCTAAAAAACTCAGCTTAGAGAGCATAGGGCACTTCCACTCATGGGCGTATAAATTGGGAAAAGTAAAATTCAGCAAGACACAGGCACCCCAACGTTTAGGACTGCTCTGTTGACAATAACCTCCACTTCGTTACACCTTAAATATCTCAGGAAAGAGAAAAATGGATAAAGAAGTTGTGGTCCTTATGTACAATGGAATATCACTCAGCCATGAAATCAACGTCATAAGGCTAGTAGCAGCATGATGAGTGGATTTAGGTACGACGATTCTAAGTGAAATAAGTCACACAGAAAAAGACACTTATCATAAGATATCACTTATAGAGGGAATGTAAAAACCGCTACCCTTGAACTGAATTACAAAACAGAACAGAGTCACACGTTTAGAAAACACACTATGGCTGCTTAACGGGAAAGGTGAGGTGGGGTGATGCATAAAACAAGGGTTTCAAATTAGCTCAGATACCGTTCCATAAACCCAATATGTAATAGACAAGACCTACTCCTTGCTCAGTGAATTGGACTCAACACCCCCTATTCACGGCCCAAGAATATATCTGACTAGTAAGAATCTTAAAACCTATGTATTGATATCTCTCTGTAAGTGAGTCAAGTGGGTGTAAAGTGACATAAACACAGCAGTGAAAAGCAGCTAAACCCCATTATAAAAATCAATTACTTTTAAAATCCTGTGAAACAAAGACAGTGAAAGAGAGAGAAATTCTTACAAAATTCGTTCAGGGGCTGTGATGCCACCTGGATTGACCATATCTAGACCCACAGCTGATTGAGACATAAGGGTGGACACTCTTAGGGCTGAGAGGAATGGTGAGGTTGGGTGAGAAAACGCAGACCCTTTAAAGTAATACTGCGTGGTACCCATCCCATGGGTCCCAAATCTCCAGGTTCAAGGGCATCTTCCTACATCGAAAACATGCATGAGAAACCCAGAAGATGGTACACTGTGTGATCGGGAAAGGTTTCTAAAACGCAACTCATTTCTCATGTCTTTCTGCTCGGGTTCGCCATTCCAGCCGCATTACTAGCAATCTCCCTCCTTGGAGAATCAGCACCTTTAACCTCCTGTTCCATACAGGTTGCAATTTGTCCTGAGGATGAACGGGAAGAGGGGGAACCAATGAGAGACTAGCTCTAGGTGTTGGGACAGGCACAGGTCACTCTATTTTCCCATCAGGAAGAAGAATTAAGCACAGGCTCAGCCTGCCGCCCTGAACCAGAATAGGGCCTGAAGCAATCCTGCGCTTTTGCGGCCAGCTCCCAAGAAAGCGAGTTGAAAAATGGAGCTCAGGGGCACTGCAATTCACAAACCTGCAGACTTATAAATGATTACTCTCGTCCACAAATATGTTGTGGGAAGGCAACAAAGAGGATTTGAAAGCAAGGCAGAATTGCAGGAAACAGATTTCAGGAGGGAGATTCAAATCGCCTTTAAAGCACAGGAAAAGCGGCAAAACCTCGTCAATGATGCCCTTGGCCAAAAAGGGCGTATGCGTTTTTTCCTGAATATATTCAGGAAAAAACGCATACGCCCTTTTTGGCCAACCAAGCAACCTGGAAAGGCAAATCAGCGCTACAAAGAAGTCTCGCTTCCCATCTGTCAAAAGGGCCATGCTGAATAAAGTGTCAAAACCAGAAATGCAGGACAGGCCATGGAGAAACGGGAGCCTTGCTACGCTGATGGGCGGGATGTAAATTGCCAACAGCCACTCTGGAGAAGTGTACGGTGTGTCCTGAAACATCTAAAAAACTCAGCTTAGAGAGCATAGGGCACTTCCACTCATGGGCGTATAAATTGGGAAAATTAAAAACAAGCAAGACACAGGCACCCCAAAGTTTAGGGCTGCTCTGTTGACAAGAACCTCCAACTTCGTTACACCTTAAATATCCCAGGAAAGAGAAAAATGGATAAAGATGTTGTGGTCCTTATGTACAATGGAATATCACTCAACCATGAAATCAACGTCATAAGGCTAGTAGCAGCATGATGAGTGGATTTAGGTACGACAATTCTAAGTGAAATAAGTCACACAGAAAAAGACACTTATCATAAGATATCACTTATAGAGGGAATGTAAAAACCGCTACCCTTGAACTGAATTACAAAACAGAACAGAGTCACACGTTTAGAAAACACACTATGGCTGCTTAACGGGAAATGTGAGGTGGAGTGATGCATAAAACAAGGGTTTCAAATTAGCTCAGATACCGTTCCATAAACCCAATATGTAATAGACAAGACCTACTCCTTGCTCAGTGAATTGGACTCAACACCCCCTATTCACGGCCCAAGAATATATCTGACTAGTAAGAATCTTAAAACCTATGTATTGATATCTCTCTGTAAGTGAGTCAAGTGGGAGTAAAGTGGTATAAACACAGCAGTGAAAAGCAGCTAAACCCCATTATAAAAATCAATTACTTTTAAAAACCTGTGAAAAAAAGACAGTGAAAGAGAGAGAAATTCTTACAAAATTCGTTTAGGGGCAGTGATGCTACCTGGATTGACCATATCTAGACCCACAGCTGATTGAGACATAAGGGTGGACACTCTTGGGGCAGAGAGGTTTGCTGAGGTTGGGTGAGCAAACGCAGACCCGTTAAAGTAATACTGCATGGTACCCATCCCATGGGTCCCAAATCTCCAGGTTCAAGGGCATCTTCCTACATCGAAAACATGCATGAGAAACCCAGAAGATGGTATACCGTGTGATCGGGAAAGGGTTCTAAAACGCACCTAATTTCTCATCTCCTTGTTCTCGGGTTCGCCATTCCAGCCACTTTACTAGCAATCTCCCTCCTTGCAGAATCAGCACCTTTAACCTCCTGTTCCATACAGGTTGCAATTTGTCCTGAGGATGAACGGGAAGAGGGGGAACCAATGAGAGACTAGCTCTAGGTGTTGGGACAGGCACAGGTCACTCTATTTTCCCATCAGGAAGAAGAATTAAGCACAGGCTCAGCCTGCCGCCTGGGACCAGAATAGGGCCTGAAGCAATCGTGCGCTTTTGCGGCCAGCTCCCAAGAAAGCGAGTTGAAAAATGGAGCTCAGGGGCACTGCAATTCACAAACCTGCAGACTTATAAATGATCACTCTCGTCCACAAATATATTGAGGGAAGGCAACGAAGAGGATTTGAAAGCAAGGCAGAATTGCAGGAAACAGATTTCAGGAGGGAGATTCGAATCGCCTTTAAAGCCCAGGAAAAGCGGCAAAACCCCGACAATGATGCCCTTGGCCAAAAAGGGCGTATGCGTTTTTTCCTGAATATATTCAGGAAAAAACGCATACGCCCTTTTTGGCCAACCAAGCAACCTGGAAAGGCAAATCAGCGCTACAAAGAAGTCTCGCTTCCCATCGGTCAAAAGGGCCATGCTGAATAAAGTGTCAAAACCAGAAATGCAGGGCAGGCCATGGAGAAACGGGAGGCTTGCTACGCTGATGGGCGGGATGTAAATTGCCAACAGCCACTCTGGAGAAGTGTACGGTGTGTCGTGAAACATCTAAAAAACTCAGCTTAGAGAGCATAGGGCACTTCCACTCATGGGCGTATAAATTGGGAAAAGTAAAATTCAGCAAGACACAGGCACCCCAACGTTTAGGACTGCTCTGTTGACAATAACCTCCACTTCGTTACACCTTAAATATCTCAGGAAAGAGAAAAATGGATAAAGAAGTTGTGGTCCTTATGTACAATGGAATATCACTCAGCCATGAAATCAACGTCATAAGGCTAGTAGCAGCATGATGAGTGGATTTAGGTACGACGATTCTAAGTGAAATAAGTCACACAGAAAAAGACACTTATCATAAGATATCACTTATAGAGGGAATGTAAAAACCGCTACCCTTGAACTGAATTACAAAACTGAACAGAGTCACACGTTTAGAAAACACACTATGGCTGCTTAACGGGAAAGGTGAGGTGGGGTGATGCATAAAACAAGGGTTTCAAATTAGCTCAGATACCGTTCCATAAACCCAATATGTAAAAGACAAGACCTACTCCTTGCTCAGTGAATTGGACTCAACACCCCCTATTCACGGCCCAAGAATATATCTGACTAGTAAGAATCTTAAAACCTATGTATTGATATCTCTCTGTAAGTGAGTCAAGTGGGTGTAAAGTGACATAAACACAGCAGTGAAAAGCAGCTAAACCCCATTATAAAAATCAATTACTTTTAAAAACCTGTGAAAAAAAGACAGTGAAAGAGAGAGAAATTCTTACAAAATTCGTTTAGGGGCAGTGATGCTACCTGGATTGACCATATCTAGACCCACAGCTGATTGAGACATAAGGGTTGATACTCTTGGGGCTGAGAGGTTTGCTGAGGTTGGGTGAGGAAACGCAGACCCTTTAAAGTAATATTGCGTGGTACCCATCCCATGGGTCCCAAATCTCCAGGTTCAAGGGCATCTTCCTACATCGAAAACATGCATGAGAAACCCAGAAGATGGCACACCGTGTGATCGGGAAAGGTTTCTAAAACGCACCTCATTTCTCATCTCCTTGTGCTCGGGTTCGCCATTCCAGCCGCTTTACTAACAATCTCCCTCCTTGGAGAATCAGCACCTTTAACCTCCTGTTCCGTACAGGTTGCAATTTGTCCTGAGGATGAACGGGAAGAGGGGAAAACAATGAGAGACTAGCTCTAGGTGTTGGGACAGGCACAGGTCACTCTATTTTCCCATCAGGAAGAAGAATTAAGCACAGGCTCAGCCTGCCGCCCTTAACCAGAATAGGGCCTGAAGCAATCCTGCGCTTTTGCGGCCAGCTCCCAAGAAAGCGAGTTGAAAAATGGAGCTCAGGGGCACTGCAATTCACAAAGCTGCAGACTTATAAATGATCACTCTCGTCCACAAATATATTGAGGGAAGGCAACGAAGAGGATTTGAAAGCAAGGCAGAATTGCAGGAAACAGATTTCAGGAGGGAGATTCGAATCGCCTTTAAAGCACAGGAAAAGCGGCAAAACCTCGACAATGATGCCCTTGGCCAAAAAGGGCGTATGCGTTTTTTCCTGAATATATTCAGGAAAAAACGCATACGCCCTTTTTGGCCACCCAAGCAACCTGGAAAGGCAAATCAGCGCTACAAAGAAGTCTCGCTTCCCATCGGTCAAAAGGGCCATGCTGAATAAAGTGTCAAAACCAGAAATGCAGGGCAGGCCATGGAGAAACGGGAGGCTTGCTACGCTGATGGGCGGGATGTAAATTGCCAACAGCCACTCTGGAGAAGTGTACGGTGTGTCGTGAAACATCTAAAAAACTCAGCTTAGAGAGCATAGGGCACTTCCACTCATGGGCGTATAAATTGGGAAAAGTAAAAACAAGCAAGACACAGGCACCCCAAAGTTTAGGGCTGCTCTGTTGACAAGAACCTCCAACTTCGTTACACCTTAAATATCCCAGGAAAGAGAAAAATGGATAAAGAAGTTGTGGTCCTTATGTACAATGGAATATCACTCAGCCATGAAATCAACGTCATAAGACTAGTAGCAGCATGATGAGTGGATTTAGGTTCTACGATTCTAAGTGAAATAAGTCACACAGAAAAAGACACTTATCATAAGATATCACTTATAGAGGGAATGTAAAAACCGCTACCCTTGAACTGAATTACACAACAGAACAGAGTCACACGTTTAGAAAACACACTATGGCTGCTTAACGGGAAAGGTGAGGCGGGGTGATGCATAAAACAAGGGTTTCAAATTAGCTCAGATACCGTTCCTTAAACCCAATATGTAATAGACAAGACCTACTCCTTGCTCAGTGACTTGGACTCAACACCCCCTATTCACGGCCCAAGAATATATCTGACTAGTAAGAATCTTAAAACCTATGTATTGATATCTCTCTGTAAGTGAGTCAAGTGGGTGTAAAGTGACATAAACACAGCAGTGAAAAGCAGCTAAACCCCATTATAAAAATCAATTACTTTTAAAAACCTGTGAAAAAAAGACAGTGAAAGAGAGAGAAATTCTTACAAAATTCGTTTAGGGGCAGTGATGCTACCTGGATTGACCATATCTAGACCCACAGCTGATTGAGACATAAGGGTGGACACTCTTGGGGCTGAGAGGTTTGGTGAGGTTGGGTGAGGAAACGCAGACCCTTTAAAGTAATATTGCGTGGTACCCATCCCATGGGTCCCAAATCTCCAGGTTCAAGGGCATCTTCCTACATCGAAAACATGCATGAGAAACCCAGAAGATGGCACACTGTGTGATCGGGAAAGGTTTCTAAAACGCACCTCATTTCTCATCTCCTTGTGCTCGAATTCGCCATTCCAGCTGCTTTACTAGCAGTCTCCCTCATTGGAGAATCAGCACCTTTAACCTCCTGTTCCGTACAGGTTGCAATTTGTCCTGAGGATGAACGGGAAAAGGGGGAAACAATGAGAGTCTAGCTCTAGGTGTTGGGACAGGCACGGGTCACTCTATTTTCCCATTAGGAAGAAGAATTAAGCACAGGATCAGCCTGCCGCCCGGAACCAGAATAGGGCCTGAAGCAATCCTGCGCTTTTGCGGCCAGCTCCCAAGAAAGCGAGTTGAAAAATGGAGCTCAGGGGCACTGCAATTCACAAACATGCAGACTTATAAATGACCACTCTCGTCCACAAATATATTGAGGGAAGGCAACGAAGAGGATTTGAAAGCAAGGCAGAATTGCAGGAAACAGATTTCAGGAGGGAGATTCGAATCGCCTTTAAAGCACAGGAAAAGCGGCAAAACCTCGACAATGATGCCCTTGGCCAAAAAGGGCGTATGCGTTTTTTCCTGAATATATTCAGGAAAAAACGCATACGCCCTTTTTGGCCAACCAAGCAACCTGGAAAGGCAAATCAGCGCTACAAAGAAGTCTCACTTCCCATCTGTCAAAAGGGCCATGCTGAATAAAGTGTCAAAACCAGAAATGCAGGGCAGGCCATGGAGAAACGGGAGCCGTGCTACGCTGATGGGCGGGATGTAAATTGCCAACAGCCACTCTGGAGAAGTGTACGGTGTGTCCTGAAACATCTAAAAAACTCAGCTTAGAGAGCATAGGGCACTTCCACTCATGGGCGTATAAATTGGGAAAACTAAAAATCAGCAAGACACAGGCACCCCAACGTTTAGGGCTGCTCTGTTGACAAGAACCTCCACTTCGTTACACCTTAAATATCTCAGGATAGAGAAAAATGGATAAATAAGTTGTGGTCCTTATGTACAATGGAATATCACTCAGCCATGAAATCAACGTCATAAGGCTAGTAGCAGCATGATGAGTGGATTTAGGTACGACGATTCTAAGTGAAATAAGTCACACAGAAAAAGACACTTATCATAAGATATCACTTATAGAGGGAATGTAAAAACCGCTACCCTTGAACTGAATTACAAAACAGAACAGAGTCACACGTTTAGAAAACACCCTATGGCTGCTTAACGGGAAAGGTGAGGTGGGGTGATGCATAAAACAAGGGTTTCAAATTAGCTCAGATACCGTTCCATAAACCCAATATGTAATAGACAAGACCTACTCCTTGCTCAGTGAATTGGACTCAACACCCCCTATTCACGGCCCAAGAATATATATGACTAGTAAGAATCTTAAAACCTATGTATTGATATCTCTTTGTAAGTGAGTCAAGTGGGTGTAAAGTGGCATAAACACAGCAGTGAAAAGCAGCTAAACCCCATTATAAAAATCAATTACTTTTAAAAACCTGTGAAAAAAAGACAGTGAAAGAGAGAGAAATTCTTACAAAATTCGTTTAGGGGCAGTGATGCTACCTGGATTGACCATATCTAGACCCACAGCTGATTGAGACATAAGGGTGGACACTCTTGGGGCTGAGAGGTTTGCTGAGGTTGGGTGCGGAAACGCAGACCCTTTAAAGTAATACTGCGTGGTACCCATCCCATGGGTCCCAAATCTCCAGGTTCAAGGGCATCTTCCTACATCGAAAACATGCATGAGAAACCCAGAAGATGGTATACCGTTTGATCGGGAAAGGTTTCTAAAACGCACCTCATTTCTCATCTCCTTGTGCTCGAATTCGCCATTCCAGCTGCTTTACTAGCAGTCTCCCTCATTGGAGAATCAGCACCTTTAACCTCCTGTTCCGTACAGGTTGCAATTTGTCCTGAGGATGAACGGGAAAAGGGGGAAACAATGAGAGACTAGCTCTACGTGTTGGGACAGGCACAGGTCACTCTATTTTCCCATCAGCAAGAAGAATTAAGCACAGGCTCAGCCTGCCGCCCGGAACAAGAATAGGGCCTGAAGCAATCCTGCGCTTTTGCGGCCAGCTCCCAAGAAAGCGAGTTGAAAAATGGAGCTCAGGGGCACTGCTATTCACAAACCTGCAGACTTATAAATGATCACTCTCGTCCACAAATATATTGAGGGAAGGCAACGAAGAGGATTTGAAAGCAAGGCAGAATTGCAGGAAACAGATTTCAGGAGGGAGATTCGAATCGCCTTTAAAGCCCAGGAAAAGCGGCAAAACCTCGTCAATGATGCCCTTGGCCAAAAAGGGCGTATGCGTTTTTTCCTCAATATATTCAGGAAAAAACGCATACGCACTTTTTGGCCAACCAAGCAACCTGGAAAGGCAAATCAGCGCTACAAAGAAGTCTCGCTTCCCATCGGTCAAAAGGGCCATGCTGAATAAAGTGTCAAAACCAGAAATGCAGGGCAGGCCATGAGGAAACGGGAGCCTTGCTACGATGATGGGCGGGATGTAAATTGCCAACAGCCACTCTGGAGAAGTGTACGGTGTGTCCTGAAACATCTAAAAAACTCAGCTTAGAGAGCATAGGGCAGTTCTACTCATGGGCGTATAATTTGGGAAAACTAAAAATCAGCAAGACACAGGCACCCCAACGTTAAGGGCTGCTCTGTTGACAAGAACCTCCACTTCGTTACACCTTACATATCTCAGGAAAGAGAAAAATGGATAAAGAAGTTGTGGTCCTTATGTACAATGGAATATCACTCAACCATGAAATCAACGTCATAAGGCTAGTAGCAGCATGATGAGTGGATTTAGGTACGACGATTCTAAATGAAATAAGTCACACAGAAAAAGACACTTATCATAAGATATCACTTATAGAGGGAATGTAAAAACCGCTACCCTTGAACTGAATTACAAAACAGAACAGAGTCACACGTTTAGAAAACACACTATGGCTGCTTAACGGGAAAGATGATGTGGGGTTATGCATAAAACAAGGGTTTCAAATTAGCTCAGATACCGTTCCATAAACCCAATATGTAATAGACAAGACCTACTCCTTGCTCAGTGAATTGGACTCAACACCCCCTATTCACGGCCCAAGAATATATCTGACTAGTAAGAATCTTAAAACCTATGTACTGATATCTCTCTGTAAGTGAGTCAAGTGGGTGTAAAGTGGTATAAACACAGCAGTGAAAAGCAGCTAAACCCCATTATAAAAATCAATTACTTTTAAAAACCTGTGAAAAAAAGACAGTGAAAGAGAGAGAAATTCTTACAAAATTCGTTTAGGGGCAGTGATGCTACCTGGATTGACCATATCTAGACCCACAGCTGATTGAGACATAAGGGTGGACACTCTTGGGGCAGAGAGGTTTGCTGAGGTTGGGTGAGCAAACGCAGACCCGGTAAAGTAATACTGCATGGTACCCATCCCATGGGTCCCAAATCTCCAGGTTCAAGGGCATCTTCCTACATCGAAAACATGCATGAGAAACCCAGAAGATGGCACACCGTGTGATCGGGAAAGGGTTCTAAAACGCACCTCATTTCTCATCTCCTTGTGCTCGGGTTCGCCATTCCAGCCGCTTTACTAGCAATCTCCCTCCTTGCAGAATCAGCACCTTTAACCTCCTGTTCCGTACAGGTGGCAATTTGTCCTGAGGATGAACGGGAAGAGGGGGAACCAATGAGAGACTAGCTCTAGGTGTTGGGACAGGCACAGGTCACTCTATTTTCCCATCAGGAAGAAGAATTAAGCACAGGCTCAGCCTGCCGCCCGGGACCAGAATAGGGCCTGAAGCAATCCTGCGCTTTTGCGGCCAGCTCCCAAGAAAGCGAGTTGAAAAATGGAGCTCAGGGACACTGCAATTCACAAACCTGCAGACTTATAAATGATCACTCTCGTCCACAAATATATTGAGGGAAGGCAACGAAGAGGATTTGAAAGCAAGGCAGAATTGCAGGAAACAGATTTCAGGAGGGAGATTCGAATCGCCTTTAAAGCCCAGGAAAAGCGGCAAAACCCCGACAATGATGCCCTTGGCCAAAAAGGGCGTATGCGTTTTTTCCTGAAAATATTCAGGAAAAAACGCATACGCCCTTTTTGGCCAACCAAGCAACCTGGAAAGGCAAATCAGCGCTACAAAGAGGTCTCGCTTCCCATCGGTCAAAAGGGCCATGCTGAATAAAGTGTCAAAACCAGAAATGCAGGGCAGGCCATGGAGAAACGGGAGCCTTGCTACGATGATGGGCGGGATGTAAATTTCCAACAGCCACTCTGGAGAAGTGTACGGTGTGTCCTGAAACATCTAAAAAACTCAGCTTAGAGAGCATTGGGCAGTTCTACTCATGGGCGTATAATTTGGGAAAACTAAAAATCAGCAAGACACAGGCACCCCAACGTTAAGGGCTGCTCTGTTGACAAGAACCTCCACTTCGTTACACCTTACATATCTCAGGAAAGAGAAAAATGGATAAAGAAGTTGTGGTCCTTATGTACAATGGAATATCACTCAACCATGAAATCAACGTCATAAGGCTAGTAGCAGCATGATGAGTGGATTTAGGTACGACGATTCTAAATGAAATAAGTCACACAGAAAAAGACACTTATCATAAGATATCACTTATAGAGGGAATGTAAAAACCGCTACCCTTGAACTGAATTACAAAACAGAACAGAGTCACACGTTTAGAAAACACACTATGGCTGCTTAACGGGAAAGATGATGTGGGGTTATGCATAAAACAAGGGTTTCAAATTAGCTCAGATACCGTTCCATAAACCCAATATGTAATAGACAAGACCTACTCCTTGCTCAGTGAATTGGACTCAACACCCCCTATTCACGGCCCAAGAATATATCTGACTAGTAAGAATCTTAAAACCTATGTATTGATATCTCTCTGTAAGTGAGTCAAGTGGGTGTAAAGTGGTATAAACACAGCAGTGAAAAGCAGCTAAACCCCATTATAAAAATCAATTACTTTTAAAAACCTGTGAAAAAAAGACAGTGAAAGAGAGAGAAATTCTTACAAAATTCGTTTAGGGGCAGTTATGCTACCTGGATTGACCATATCTAGACCCACAGCTGATTGAGACATAAGGGTGGACACTCTTGGGGCAGAGAGGTTTGCTGAGGTTGGGTGAGCAAACGCAGACCCGTTAAAGTAATACTGCATGGTACCCATCCCATGGGTCCCAAATCTCCAGGTTCAAGGGCATCTTCCTACACCAAAAACATGCATGAGAAACCCAGAAGATGGTATACCGTGTGATCGGGAAAGGGTTCTAAAACGCACCTCATTTCTCATCTCCTTGTGCTCGGGTTCGCCATTCCAGCCCCTTTACTAGCAATCTCCCTCCTTGCAGAATCAGCACCTTTAACCTCCTGTTCCGTACAGGTTGCAATTTGTCCTGAGGATGAACGGGAAGAGGGGGAACCAATGAGAGACTAGCTCTAGGTGTTGGGACAGGCACAGGTCACTCTATTTTCCCATCAGGAAGAAGAATTAAGCACAGGCTCAGCCTGCCGCCCGGGACCAGAATAGGGCCTGAAGCAATCCTGCGCCTTTGCGGCCAGCTCCTAAGAAAGCGAGTTGAAAAATGGAGCTCAGGGACACTGCAATTCACAAACCTGCAGACTTATAAATGATCACTCTCGTCCACAAATATATTGAGGGAAGGCAACGAAGAGGATTTGAAAGCAAGGCAGAATTGCAGGAAACAGATTTCAGGAGGGAGATTCGAATCGCCTTTAAAGCACAGGAAAAGCGGCAAAACCCCGACAATGATGCCCTTGGCCAAAAAGGGCGTATGCGTTTTTTCCTGAATATATTCAGGAAAAAACGCATACGCCCTTTTTGGCCAACCAAGCAACCTGGAAAGGCAAATCAGCGCTACAAAGAGGTCTCGCTTCCCATCGGTCAAAAGGGCCATGCTGAATAAAGTGTCAAAACCAGAAATGCAGGGCAGGCCATGGAGAAACGGGAGGCTTGCTACGCTGATGGGCGGGATGTAAATTGCCAACAGCCACTCTGAAGAAGTGTACGGTGTGTCGTGAAACATCTAAAAAACTCAGCTTAGAGAGCATAGGGCACTTCCACTCATGGGCGTATAAATTGGGAAAAGTAAAATTCAGCAAGACACAGGCACCCCAACGTTTAGGACTGCTCTGTTGACAATAACCTCCACTTCGTTACACCTTAAATATCTCAGGAAAGAGAAAAATGGATAAAGAAGTTGTGGTCCTTATGTACAATGGAATATCACTCAGCCATGAAATCAACGTCATAAGGCTAGTAGCAGCATGATGAGTGGATTTAGGTACGACGATTCTAAGTGAAATAAGTCACACAGAAAAAGACACTTATCATAAGATATCACTTATAGAGGGAATTTAAAAACCGCTACCCTTGAACTGAATTACAAAACGGAACAGAGTCACACGTTTAGAAAACACACTATGGCTGCTTAACGGGAAAGGTGAGGTGGGGTGATGCATAAAACAAGGGTTTCAAATTAGCTCAGATACCGTTCCATAAACCCAATATGTAAAAGACAAGACCTACTCCTTGCTCAGTGAATTGGACTCAACACCCCCTATTCACGGCCCAAGAATATATCTGACTAGTAAGAATCTTAAAACCTATGTATTGATATCTCTCTGTAAGTGAGTCAAGTGGGTGTAAAGTGACATAAACACAGCAGTGAAAAGCAGCTAAACCCCATTATAAAAATCAATTACTTTTAAAAACCTGTGAAAAAAAGACAGTGAAAGAGAGAGAAATTCTTACAAAATTCGTTTAGGGGCAGTGATGCTACCTGGATTGACCATATCTAGACCCACAGCTGATTGAGACATAAGGGTGGATACTCTTGGGGCTGAGAGGTTTGCTGAGGTTGGGTGAGGAAACGCAGACCCGGTAAAGTAATATTGCGTGGTACCCATCCCATGGGTCCCAAATCTCCAGGTTCAAGGGCATCTTCCTACATCGAAAACATGCATGAGAAACCCAGAAGATGGCACACCGTGTGATCGGGAAAGGTTTCTAAAACGCACCTCATTTCTCATCTCCTTGTGCTCGGGTTCGCCATTCCAGCCGCTTTACTAACAATCTCCCTCCTTGGAGAATCAGCACCTTTAACCTCCTGTTCCGTACAGGTTGCAATTTGTCCTGAGGATGAACGGGAAGAGGGGAAAACAATGAGAGACTAGCTCTAGGTGTTGGGACAGGCACAGGTCACTCTATTTTCCCATCAGGAAGAAGAATTAAGCACAGGCTCAGCCTGCCGCCCTTAACCAGAATAGGGCCTGAAGCAATCCTGCGCTTTTGCGGCCAGCTCCCAAGAAAGCGAGTTGAAAAATGGAGCTCAGGGGCACTGCAATTCACAAAGCTGCAGACTTATAAATGATCACTCTCGTCCACAAATATATTGAGGGAAGGCAACGAAGAGGATTTGAAAGCAAGGCAGAATTGCAGGAAACAGATTTCAGGAGGGAGATTCGAATCGCCTTTAAAGCACAGGAAAAGCGGCAAAACCTCGACAATGATGCCCTTGGCCAAAAAGGGCGTATGCGTTTTTTCCTGAATATATTCAGGAAAAAACGCATACGCCCTTTTTGGCCACCCAAGCAACCTGGAAAGGCAAATCAGCGCTACAAAGAAGTCTCGCTTCCCATCAGTCAAAAGGGCCATGCTGAATAAAGTGTCAAAACCAGAAATGCAGGGCAGGCCATGAGGAAACGGGAGCCTTGCTACGATGATGGGCGGGATGTAAATTGCCAACAGCCACTCTGGAGAAGTGTACGGTATGTCCTGAAACATCTAAAAAACTCAGCTTAGAGAGCATAGGGCACTTCCACTCATGGGCGTATAAAGTGGGAAAAGTAAAAACAAGCAAGACACAGGCACCCCAAAGTTTAGGGCTGCTCTGTTGACAAGAACCTCCAACTTCGTTACACCTTAAATATCCCAGGAAAGAGAAAAATGGATAAAGATGTTGTGGTCCTTATGTACAATGGAATATCACTCAACCATGAAATCAACGTCATAAGGCTAGTAGCAGCATGATGAGTGGATTTAGGTACGACGATTCTAAGTGAAATAAGTCACACAGAAAAAGACACATATCATAAGATATCACTTATAGAGGGAATGTAAAAACCACTACCCTTGAACTGAATTACAAAACAGAACAGAGTCACACGTTTAGAAAACACACTATGGCTGCTTAACGGGAAATGTGAGGTGGAGTGATGCATAAAACAAGGGTTTCAAATTAGCTCAGATACCGTTCCATAAACCCAATATGTAATAGACAAGACCTACTCCTTGCTCAGTGAATTGGACTCAACACCCCCTATTCACGGCCCAAGAATATATCTGACTAGTAAGAATCTTAAAACCTATGTATTGATATCTCTCTGTAAGTGAGTCAAGTGGGTGTAAAGTGGTATAAAGACAGCAGTGAAAAGCAGCTAAACCCCATTATAAAAATCAATTACTTTTAAAAACCTGTGAAAAAAAGACAGTGAAAGAGAGAGAAATTCTTACAAAATTCGTTTAGGGGCAGTGATGCTACCTGGATTGACCATATCTAGACCCACAGCTGATTGAGACATAAGGGTGGACACTTTTGGGGCAGAGAGGTTTGCTGTGGTTGGGTGAGCAAACGCAGACCCGTTAAAGTAATACTGCATGGTACCCATCCCATGGGTCCCAAATCTCCAGGTTCAAGGGCATCTTCCTACATCGAAAACATGCATGAGAACCCCAAAAGATGGTCTACCGTGTGATCGGGAAAGGGTTCTAAAACGCACCTAATTTCTCATCTCCTTGTGCTCGGGTTCGCCATTCCAGCCGCTTTACTAGCAATCTCCCTCCTTGCAGAATCAGCACCTTTAACCTCCTGTTCCATACAGGTTGCAATTTGTCCTGAGGATGAACGGGAAGAGGGGGAACCAATGAGAGACTAGCTCTAGGTGTTGGGACAGGCACAGGTTACTCTATTTTCCCATCAGGAAGAAGAATTAAGCACAGGCTCAGCCTGCCGCCTGGGACCAGAATAGGGCCTGAAGCAATCCTGCGCTTTTGCGGCCAGCTCCCAAGAAAGCGAGTTGAAAAATGGAGCTCAGGGGCACTGCAATTCACAAAGCTGCAGACTTATAAATGATCACTCTCGTCCACAAATATATTGAGGGAAGGCAACGAAGAGGATTTGAAAGCAAGGCAGAATTGCAGGAAACAGATTTCAGGAGGGAGATTCGAATCGCTTTTAAAGCACAGGAAAAGCGGCAAATCCTCGTCAATGATGCCCTTGGCCAAAAAGGGCGTATGCGTTTTTTCCTAAATATATTCAGGAAAAAACGCATACGCCCTTTTTGGCCAACCAAGCAACCTGGAAAGGCAAATCAGCGCTACAAAGAAGTCTCGCTTCCCATCGGTCAAAAGGGCCATGCTGAATAAAGTGTCAAAACCAGAAATGCAGGGCAGGCCATGAGGAAACGGGAGCCTTGCTACGATGATGGGCGGGATGTAAATTGCCAACAGCCACTCTGGAGAAGTGTACGGTGTGTCCTGAAACATCTAAAAAACTCAGCTTAGAGAGCATAGGGCACTTCCACTCATGGGCGTATAAAGTGGGAAAATTAAAAACAAGCAAGACACAGGCACCCCAATGTTTAGGGCTGCTCTGTTGACAAGAACCTCCAACTTCGTTACACCTTAAATATCCCAGGAAAGAGAAAAATGGATAAAGATGTTGTGGTCCTTATGTACAATGGAATATCACTCAACCATGAAATCAACGTCATAAGGCTAGTAGCAGCATGATGAATGGATTTAGGTACGACGATTCTAAGTGAAATAAGTCACACAGAAAAAGACACTTATCATAAGATATCACTTATAGAGGGAATGTAAAAACCGCTACCCTTGAACTGAATTACAAAACAGAACAGAGTCACACGTTTAGAAAACACACTATGGCTGCTTAACGGGAAAGGTGAGGTGGGGTGATGCATAAAACAAGGGTTTCAAATTAGCTCAGATACCGTTCCATAAACCCAATATGTAATAGACAAGACCTACTCCTTGCTCAGTGAATTGGACTCAACACCCCCTATTCACGGCCCAAGAATATATCTGACTAGTAAGAATCTTAAAACCTATGTATTGATATCTCTCTGTAAGTGAGTCAAGTGGGTGTAAAGTGGTATAAACACAGCAGTGAAAAGCAGCTAAACCCCATTATAAAAATCAATTACTTTTAAAAACCTGTGAAAAAAAGACAGTGAAAGAGAGAGAAATTCTTACAAAATTCGTTTAGGGGCAGTGATGCTACCTGGATTGACCATATCTAGACCCACAGCTGATTGAGACATAAGGGTGGACACTCTTGGGGCTGAGAGGTTTGCTGAGGTTGGGTGCGGAAACGCAGACCCTTTAAAGTAATACTGCGTGGTACCCATCCCATGGGTCCCAAATCTCCAGGTTCAAGGGCATCTTCCTACATCGAAAACATGCATGAGAAACCCAGAAGATGGTATACCGTGTGATCGGGAAAGGTTTCTAAAACGCACCTCATTTCTTATCTCCTTGTGCTCGAATTCGCCATTCCAGCTGCTTTACTAGCAGTCTCCCTCATTGGAGAATCAGCACCTTTAACCTCCTGTTCCGTACAGGTTGCAATTTGTCCTGAGGATGAACGGGAAAAGGGGGAAACAATGAGAGACTAGCTCTACGTGTTGGGACAGGCACAGGTCACTCTATTTTCCCATCAGGAAGAAGAATTAAGCACAGGCTCAGCCTGCCGCCCTGAACCAGAATAGGGCCTGAAGCAATCCGGCGCTTTTGCGGCCAGCTCCCAAGAAAGCGAGTTGAAAAATGGAGCTCAGGGGCACTGCAATTCACAAACCTGCAGACTTATAAATGATCACTCTCGTCCACAAATATATTGAGGGAAGGCAACGAAGAGGATTTGAAAGCAAGGCAGAATTGCAGGAAACAGATTTCAGGAGGGAGATTCGAATCGCCTTTAAAGCACAGGAAAAGCGGCAAATCCTCGTCAATGATGCCCTTGGCCAAAAAGGGCGTATGCGTTTTTTCCTGAATATATTCAGAAAAAAACGCATACGCCCTTTTTGGCCAACCAAGCAACCTGGAAAGGCAAATCAGCGCTACAAAGAAGTCTCACTTCCCATCTGTCAAAAGGGCCATGCTGAATAAAGTGTCAAAACCAGAAATGCAGGACAGGCCATGGAGAAACGGGAGCCTTGCTACGCTGATGGGCGGGATGTATATTGCCAACAGCCACTCTGGAGAAGTGTACGGTGTGTCCTGAAACATCTAAAAAACTCAGCTTAGAGAGCATAGGGCACTTCCACTCATGGGCGTATAAAGTGGGAAAAGTAAAAACAATCAAAACACAGGCACCCCAAAGTTTAGGGCTGCTCTGTAGACAAAAACCTCCAACTTCGTTACACCTTAAATATCCCAGGAAAGAGAAAAATGGATAAAGATGTTGTGGTCCTTATGTACAATGGAATATCACTCAACCATGAAATCAACGTCATAAGGCTAGTAGCAGCATGATGAGTGGATTTAGGTACGACAATTCTAAGTGAAATAAGTCACACAGAAAAAGACACTTATCATAAGATATCACTTATAGAGGGAATGTAAAAACCGCTACCCTTGAACTGAATTACAAAACAGAACAGAGTCACACGTTTCGAAAACACACTATGGCTGCTTAACGGGAAATGTGAGGTGGAGTGATGCATAAAACAAGGGTTTCAAATTAGCTCAGATACCGTTCCATAAACCCAATATGTAATAGACAAGACCTACTCCTTGCTCAGTGAATTGGACTCAACACCCCCTATTCACGGCCCAAGAATATATCTGACTAGTAAGAATCTTAAAACCTATGTATTGATATCTCTCTGTAAGTGAGTCAAGTGGGAGTAAAGTGGTATAAACACAGCAGTTAAAAGCAGTTAAACCCCATTATAAAAATCAATTACTTTTAAAAACCTGTGAAAAAAAGACAGTGAAAGAGAGAGAAATTCTTACAAAATTCGTTTAGGGGCAGTGATGCTACCTGGATTCACCATATCTAGACCCACAGCTGATTGAGACATAAGGGTGGACACTCTTGGGGCAGAGAGGTTTGCTGAGGTTGGGTGAGCAAAAGCAGACCCGTTAAAGTAATACTGCATGGTACCCATCCCATGGGTCCCAAATCTCCAGGTTCAAGGGCATCTTCCTACATCGAAAACATGCATGAGAAACCCAGAAGATGGTCTACCGTGTGATCGGGAAAGGGTTCTAAAACGCACCTAATTTCTCATCTCCTTGTGCTCGGGTTCGCCATTCCAGCCGCATTACTAGCAATCTCCTTCCTTGGAGAATCAGCACCTTTAACCTCCTGTTCCGTACAGGTTGCAATTTGTCCTGAGGATGAACGGGAAGAGGGGGAACCAATGAGAGACTAGCTCTAGGTGTTGGGACAGGCACAGGTCACTCTATTTTCCCATCAGGAAGAAGAATTAAGCACAGGCTCAGCCTGCCGCCCGGGACCAGAATAGGGCCTGAAGCAATCCTGCGCTTTTGCGGCCAGCTCCCAAGAAAGCGAGTTGAAAAATGGAGCTCAGGGGCACTGCAATTCACAAACCTGCAGACTTATAAATGATCACTCTCGTCCACAAATATATTGAGGGAAGGCAACGAAGAGGATTTGAAAGCAAGGCAGAATTGCAGGAAACAGATTTCAGGAGGGAGATTCGAATCGCCTTTAAAGCACAGGAAAAGCGGCAAAACCTCGACAAGATGCCCTTGGCCAAAAAGGGCGTATGCGTTTTTTCCTGAATATATTCAGGAAAAAACGCATACGCCCTTTTTGGCCAACCAAGCAACATGGAAAGGCAAATCAGCGCTACAAAGAAGTCTCGCTTCCCATCGGTCAAAAGGGCCATGCTGAATAAAGTGTCAAAACCAGAAATGCAGGACAGGCCATTGAGAAACGGGAGCCTTGCTACGCTGATGGGCGGGATGTAAATTGCCAACAGCCACTCTGGAGAAGTGTACGGTGTGTCCTGAAACATCTAAAAAACTCAGCTTAGAGAGCATAGGGCACTTCCACACATGGGCGTATAAAGTGGGAAAATTAAAAACCAGCAAGACACAGGCACCCCAACATTTAGGGCTACTCTGTTGACAAGAACCTCCACTTCGTTACACCTTAAATATCCCAGGAAAGAGAAAAATGGATAAAGAAGTTGTGGTCCTTATGTACAATGGAATATCACTCAGCCATGAAATCAACGTCATAAGACTAGTAGCAGCATGATGAGTGGATTTAGGTTCTACGATTCTAAGTGAAATAAGTCACACAGAAAAAGACACTTATCATAAGATATCACTTATAGAGGGAATGTAAAAACCGCTACCCTTGAACTGAATTACACAACAGAACAGAGTCACACGTTTAGAAAACACACTATGGCTGCTTAACGGGAAAGGTGAGGCGGGGTGATGCATAAAACAAGGGTTTCAAATTAGCTCAGATACCGTTCCTTAAACCCAATATGTAATAGACAAGACCTACTCCTTGCTCAGTGACTTGGACTCAACACCCCCTATTCACGGCCCAAGAATATATCTGACTAGTAAGAATCTTAAAACCTATGTATTGATATCTCTCTGTAAGTGAGTCAAGTGGGTGTAAAGTGACATAAACACAGCAGTGAAAAGCAGCTAAACCCCATTATAAAAATCAATTACTTTTAAAAACCTGTGAAAAAAAGACAGTGAAAGAGAGAGAAATTCTTACAAAATTCGTTTAGGGGCAGTGATGCTACCTGGATTGACCATATCTAGACCCACAGCTGATTGAGACATAAGGGTGGACACTCTTGGGGCTGAGAGGTTTGGTGAGGTTGGGTGAGGAAACGCAGACCCTTTAAAGTAATATTGCGTGGTACCCATCCCATGGGTCCCAAATCTCCAGGTTCAAGGGCATCTTCCTACATCGAAAACATGCATGAGAAACCCAGAAGATGGCACACTGTGTGATCGGGAAAGGTTTCTAAAACGCACCTCATTTCTCATCTCCTTGTGCTCGAATTCGCCATTCCAGCTGCTTTACTAGCAGTCTCCCTCATTGGAGAATCAGCACCTTTAACCTCCTGTTCCGTACAGGTTGCAATTTGTCCTGAGGATGAACGGGAAAAGGGGGAAACAATGAGAGTCTAGCTCTAGGTGTTGGGACAGGCACGGGTCACTCTATTTTCCCATTAGGAAGAAGAATTAAGCACAGGATCAGCCTGCCGCCCGGAACCAGAATAGGGCCTGAAGCAATCCTGCGCTTTTGCGGCCAGCTCCCAAGAAAGCGAGTTGAAAAATGGAGCTCAGGGGCACTGCAATTCACAAACATGCAGACTTATAAATGACCACTCTCGTCCACAAATATATTGAGGGAAGGCAACGAAGAGGATTTGAAAGCAAGGCAGAATTGCAGGAAACAGATTTCAGGAGGGAGATTCGAATCGCCTTTAAAGCACAGGAAAAGCGGCAAAACCTCGACAATGATGCCCTTGGCCAAAAAGGGCGTATGCGTTTTTTCCTGAATATATTCAGGAAAAAACGCATACGCCCTTTTTGGCCAACCAAGCAACCTGGAAAGGCAAATCAGCGCTACAAAGAAGTCTCACTTCCCATCTGTCAAAAGGGCCATGCTGAATAAAGTGTCAAAACCAGAAATGCAGGGCAGGCCATGGAGAAACGGGAGCCGTGCTACGCTGATGGGCGGGATGTAAATTGCCAACAGCCACTCTGGAGAAGTGTACGGTGTGTCCTGAAACATCTAAAAAACTCAGCTTAGAGAGCATAGGGCACTTCCACTCATGGGCGTATAAAGTGGGAAAAGTAAAAACAAGCAAGACACAGGCACCCCAAAGTTTAGGGCTGCTCTGTTGACAAGAACCTCCAACTTCGTTACACCTTAAATATCCCAGGAAAGAGAAAAATGGATAAAGATGTTGTGGTCCTTATGTACAATGGAATATCACTCAACCATGAAATCAACGTCATAAGGCTAGTAGCAGCATGATGAGTGGATTTAGGTACGACGATTCTAAGTGAAATAAGTCACACAGAAAAAGACACATATCATAAGATATCACTTATAGAGGGAATGTAAAAACCACTACCCTTGAACTGAATTACAAAACAGAACAGAGTCACACGTTTAGAAAACACACTATGGCTGCTTAACGGGAAATGTGAGGTGGAGTGATGCATAAAACAAGGGTTTCAAATTAGCTCAGATACCGTTCCATAAACCCAATATGTAATAGACAAGACCTACTCCTTGCTCAGTGAATTGGACTCAACACCCCCTATTCACGGCCCAAGAATATATCTGACTAGTAAGAATCTTAAAACCTATGTATTGATATCTCTCTGTAAGTGAGTCAAGTGGGTGTAAAGTGGTATAAAGACAGCAGTGAAAAGCAGCTAAACCCCATTATAAAAATCAATTACTTTTAAAAACCTGTGAAAAAAAGACAGTGAAAGAGAGAGAAATTCTTACAAAATTCGTTTAGGGGCAGTGATGCTACCTGGATTGACCATATCTAGACCCACAGCTGATTGAGACATAAGGGTGGACACTCTTGGGGCAGAGAGGTTTGCTGTGGTTGGGTGAGCAAACGCAGACCCGTTAAAGTAATACTGCATGGTACCCATCCCATGGGTCCCAAATCTCCAGGTTCAAGGGCATCTTCCTACATCGAAAACATGCATGAGAACCCCAAAAGATGGTCTACCGTGTGATCGGGAAAGGGTTCTAAAACGCACCTCATTTCTCATCTCCTTGTGCTCGGGTTCGCCATTCCAGCCGCTTTACTAGCAATCTCCCTCGTTGCAGAATCAGCACCTTTAACCTCCTGTTCCATACAGGTTGCAATTTGTCCTGAGGATGAACGGGAAGAGGGGGAACCAATGAGAGACTAGCTCTAGGTGTTGGGACAGGCACAGGTTACTCTATTTTCCCATCAGGAAGAAGAATTAAGCACAGGCTCAGCCTGCCGCCTGGGACCAGAATAGGGCCTGAAGCAATCCTGCGCTTTTGCGGCCAGCTCCCAAGAAAGCGAGTTGAAAAATGGAGCTCAGGGGCACTGCAATTCACAAAGCTGCAGACTTATAAATGATCACTCTCGTCCACAAATATATTGAGGGAAGGCAACGAAGAGGATTTGAAAGCAAGGCAGAATTGCAGGAAACAGATTTCAGGAGGGAGATTCGAATCGCTTTTAAAGCACAGGAAAAGCGGCAAATCCTCGTCAATGATTCCCTTGGCCAAAAAGGGCGTATGCGTTTTTTCCTAAATATATTCAGGAAAAAACGCATACGCCCTTTTTGGCCAACCAAGCAACCTGGAAAGGCAAATCAGCGCTACAAAGAAGTCTCGCTTCCCATCGGTCAAAAGGGCCATGCTGAATAAAGTGTCAAAACCAGAAATGCAGGGCAGGCCATGAGGAAACGGGAGCCTTGCTACGATGATGGGCGGGATGTAAATTGCCAACAGCCACTCTGGAGAAGTGTACGGTGTGTCCTGAAACATCTAAAAAACTCAGCTTAGAGAGCATAGGGCACTTCCACTCATGGGCGTATAAAGTGGGAAAATTAAAAACAAGCAAGACACAGGCACCCCAATGTTTAGGGCTGCTCTGTTGACAAGAACCTCCAACTTCGTTACACCTTAAATATCCCAGGAAAGAGAAAAATGGATAAAGATGTTGTGGTCCTTATGTACAATGGAATATCACTCAACCATGAAATCAACGTCATAAGGCTAGTAGCAGCATGATGAATGGATTTAGGTACGACGATTCTAAGTGAAATAAGTCACACAGAAAAAGACACTTATCATAAGATATCACTTATAGAGAGAATGTAAAAACCGCTACCCTTGAACTGAATTACAAAACAGAACAGAGTCACACGTTTAGAAAACACACTATGGCTGCTTAACGGGAAAGGTGAGGTGGGGTGATGCATAAAACAAGGGTTTCAAATTAGCTCAGATACCGTTCCATAAACCCAATATGTAATAGACAAGACCTACTCCTTGCTCAGTGAATTGGACTCAACACCCCCTATTCACGGCCCAAGAATATATCTGACTAGTAAGAATCTTAAAACCTATGTATTGATATCTCTCTGTAAGTGAGTCAAGTGGGTGTAAAGTGGTATAAACACAGCAGTGAAAAGCAGCTAAACCCCGTTATAAAAATCAATTACTTTTAAAAACCTGTGAAAAAAAGACAGTGAAAGAGAGAGAAATTCTTACAAAATTCGTTTAGGGGCAGTGATGCTACCTGGATTGACCATATCTAGACCCACAGCTGATTGAGACATAAGGGTGGACACTCTTGGGGCTGAGAGGTTTGCTGAGGTTGGGTGCGGAAACGCAGACCCTTTAAAGTAATACTGCGTGGTACCCATCCCATGGGTCCCAAATCTCCAGGTTCAAGGGCATCTTCCTACATCGAAAACATGCATGAGAAACCCAGAAGATGGTATACCGTGTGATCGAGAAACGTTTTTAAAACGCACCTCATTTCTCATCTCCTTGTGCTCGGGTCCGCCATTCCAGCCGCTTTACTTGCAACCTCCCTCCTTGGATAATCATCACCTTTAACCTCCTGTTCCGTACAGGTTGCAATTTGTCCTGCGGATGAACGGGAAGAGGGGAAAACAATGAGAGACTAGCTCTAGGTGTTGGGACAGGCACAGGTCACTCTATTTTCCCATCAGGAAGAAGAATTAAGCACAGGCTCAGCCTGCCGCCTGGGACCAGAATAGGGCCTGAAGCAATCCTGCGCTTTTGCGGCCAGCTCCCAAGAAAGCGAGTTGAAAAATGGAGCTCAGGGGCACTGCAATTCACAAACCTGCAGACTTATAAATGATCACTCTCGTCCACAAATATATTGAGGGAAGGCAACGAAGAGGATTTGAAAGCAAGGCAGAATTGCAGGAAACAGATTTCAGGAGGGAGATTCGAATCGCCTTTAAAGCACAGGAAAAGCGGCAAAACCTCGACAAGATGCCCTTGGCCAAAAAGGGCGTATGCGTTTTTTCCTGAATATATTCAGGAAAAAACGCATACGCCCTTTTTGGCCAACCAAGCAACATGGAAAGGCAAATCAGCGCTACAAAGAAGTCTCGCTTCCCATCGGTCAAAAGGGCCATGCTGAATAAAGTGTCAAAACCAGAAATGCAGGACAGGCCATGGAGAAACGGGAGCCTTGCTACGCTGATGGGCGGGATGTAAATTGCCAACAGCCACTCTGGAGAAGTGTACGGTGTGTCCTGAAACATCTAAAAAACTCAGCTTAGAGAGCATAGGGCACTTCCACTCATGGGCGTATAAAGTGGGAAAATTAAAAACCAGCAAGACACAGGCACCCCAACATTTAGGGCTACTCTGTTGACAAGAACCTCCACTTCGTTACACCTTAAATATCCCAGGAAAGAGAAAAATGGATAAAGAAGTTGTGGTCCTTATGTACAATGGAATATCACTCAGCCATGAAATCAACGTCATAAGGCTAGTAGCAGCATGATGAGTGGATTTAGGTTCTACGATTCTAAGTGAAATAAGTCACACAGAAAAAGACACTTATCATAAGATATCACTTATAGAGGGAATGTAAAAACCGCTACCCTTGAACTGAATTACACAACAGAACAGAGTCACACGTTTAGAAAACACACTATGGCTGCTTAACGGGAAAGGTGAGGCGGGGTGATGCATAAAACAAGGGTTTCAAATTAGCTCAGATACCGTTCCTTAAACCCAATATGTAATAGACAAGACCTACTCCTTGCTCAGTGACTTGGACTCAACACCCCCTATTCACGGCCCAAGAATATATCTGACTAGTAAGAATCTTAAAACCTATGTATTGATATCTCTCTGTAAGTGAGTCAAGTGGGTGTAAAGTGACATAAACACAGCAGTGAAAAGCAGCTAAACCCCATTATAAAAATCAATTACTTTTAAAAACCTGTGAAAAAAAGACAGTGAAAGAGAGAGAAATTCTTACAAAATTCGTTTAGGGGCAGTGATGCTACCTGGATTGACCATATCTAGACCCACAGCTGATTGAGACATAAGGGTGGACACTCTTGGGGCTGAGAGGTTTGGTGAGGTTGGGTGAGGAAATGCAGACCCTTTAAAGTAATATTGCGTGGTACCCATCCCATGGGTCCCAAATCTCCAGGTTCAAGGGCATCTTCCTACATCGAAAACATGCATGAGAAACCCAGAAGATGGCACACTGTGTGATCGGGAAAGGTTTCTAAAACGCACCTCATTTCTCATCTCCTTGTGCTCGAATTCGCCATTCCAGCTGCTTTACTAGCAGTCTCCCTCATTGGAGAATCAGCACCTTTAACCTCCTGTTCCGTACAGGTTGCAATTTGTCCTGAGGATGAACGGGAAAAGGGGGAAACAATGAGAGTCTAGCTCTAGGTGTTGGGACAGGCACGGGTCACTCTATTTTCCCATTAGGAAGAAGAATTAAGCACAGGATCAGCCTGCCGCCCGGAACCAGAATAGGGCCTGAAGCAATCCTGCGCTTTTGCGGCCAGCTCCCAAGAAAGCGAGTTGAAAAATGGAGCTCAGGGGCACTGCAATTCACAAACATGCAGACTTATAAATGACCACTCTCGTCCACAAATATATTGAGGGAAGGCAACGAAGAGGATTTGAAAGCAAGGCAGAATTGCAGTAAACAGATTTCAGGAGGGAGATTCGAATCGCCTTTAAAGCACAGGAAAAGCGGCAAAACCTCGACAATGATGCCCTTGGCCAAAAAGGGCGTATGCGTTTTTTCCTGAATATATTCAGGAAAAAACGCATACGCCCTTTTTGGCCAACCAAGCAACCTGGAAAGGCAAATCAGCGCTACAAAGAAGTCTCACTTCCCATCTGTCAAAAGGGCCATGCTGAATAAAGTGTCAAAACCAGAAATGCAGGGCAGGCCATGGAGAAACGGGAGCCGTGCTACGCTGATGGGCGGGATGTAAATTGCCAACAGCCACTCTGGAGAAGTGTACGGTGTGTCCTGAAACATCTAAAAAACTCAGCTTAGAGAGCATAGGGCACTTCCACTCATGGGCGTATAAATTGGGAAAACTAAAAATCAGCAAGACACAGGCACCCCAACGTTTAGGGCTGCTCTGTTGACAAGAACCTCCACTTCGTTACACCTTAAATATCTCAGGATAGAGAAAAATGGATAAATAAGTTGTGGTCCTTATGTACAATGGAATATCACTCAGCCATGAAATCAACGTCATAAGGCTAGTAGCAGCATGATGAGTGGATTTAGGTACGACGATTCTAAGTGAAATAAGTCACACAGAAAAAGACACTTATCATAAGATATCACTTATAGAGGGAATGTAAAAACCGCTACCCTTGAACTGAATTACAAAACAGAACAGAGTCACACGTTTAGAAAACACCCTATGGCTGCTTAACGGGAAAGGTGAGGTGGGGTGATGCATAAAACAAGGGTTTCAAATTAGCTCAGATACCGTTCCATAAACCCAATATGTAATAGACAAGACCTACTCCTTGCTCAGTGAATTGGACTCAACACCCCCTATTCACGGCCCAAGAATATATATGACTAGTAAGAATCTTAAAACCTATGTATTGATATCTCTTTGTAAGTGAGTCAAGTGGGTGTAAAGTGGCATAAACACAGCAGTGAAAAGCAGCTAAACCCCATTATAAAAATCAATTACTTTTAAAAACCTGTGAAAAAAAGACAGTGAAAGAGAGAGAAATTCTTACAAAATTCGTTTAGGGGCAGTGATGCTACCTGGATTGACCATATCTAGACCCACAGCTGATTGAGACATAAGGGTGGACACTCTTGGGGCTGAGAGGTTTGCTGAGGTTGGGTGCGGAAACGCAGACCCTTTAAAGTAATACTGCGTGGTACCCATCCCATGGGTCCCAAATCTCCAGGTTCAAGGGCATCTTCCTACATCGAAAACATGCATGAGAAACCCAGAAGATGGTATACCGTTTGATCGGGAAAGGTTTCTAAAACGCACCTCATTTCTCATCTCCTTGTGCTCGAATTCGCCATTCCAGCTGCTTTACTAGCAGTCTCCCTCATTGGAGAATCAGCACCTTTAACCTCCTGTTCCGTACAGGTTGCAATTTGTCCTGAGGATGAACGGGAAAAGGGGGAAACAATGAGAGACTAGCTCTACGTGTTGGGACAGGCACAGGTCACTCTATTTTCCCATCAGCAAGAAGAATTAAGCACAGGCTCAGCCTGCCGCCCGGAACAAGAATAGGGCCTGAAGCAATCCTGCGCTTTTGCGGCCAGCTCCCAAGAAAGCGAGTTGAAAAATGGAGCTCAGGGGCACTGCTATTCACAAACCTGCAGACTTATAAATGATCACTCTCGTCCACAAATATATTGAGGGAAGGCAACGAAGAGGATTTGAAAGCAAGGCAGAATTGCAGGAAACAGATTTCAGGAGGGAGATTCGAATCGCCTTTAAAGCCCAGGAAAAGCGGCAAAACCTCGTCAATGATGCCCTTGGCCAAAAAGGGCGTATGCGTTTTTTCCTGAATATATTCAGGAAAAAACGCATACGCCCTTTTTGGCCAACCAAGCAACCTGGAAAGGCAAATCAGCGCTACAAAGAGGTCTCGCTTCCCATCGGTCAAAAGGGCCATGCTGAATAAAGTGTCAAAACCAGAAATGCAGGGCAAGCCATGGAGAAACGGGAGCCTTGCTACGATGATGGGCGGGATGTAAATTTCCAACAGCCACTCTGGAGAAGTGTACGGTGTGTCCTGAAACATCTAAAAAACTCAGCTTAGAGAGCATAGGGCAGTTCTACTCATGGGCGTATAATTTGGGAAAACTAAAAATCAGCAAGACACAGGCACCCCAACGTTAAGGGCTGCTCTGTTGACAAGAACCTCCACTTCGTTACACCTTACATATCTCAGGAAAGAGAAAAATGGATAAAGAAGTTGTGGTCCTTATGTACAATGGAATATCACTCAACCATGAAATCAACGTCATAAGGCTAGTAGCAGCATGATGAGTGGATTTAGGTACGACGATTCTAAATGAAATAAGTCACACAGAAAAAGACACTTATCATAAGATATCACTTATAGAGGGAATGTAAAAACCGCTACCCTTGAACTGAATTACAAAACAGAACAGAGTCACACGTTTAGAAAACACACTATGGCTGCTTAACGGGAAAGATGATGTGGGGTTATGCATAAAACAAGGGTTTCAAATTAGCTCAGATACCGTTCCATAAACCCAATATGTAATAGACAAGACCTACTCCTTGCTCAGTGAATTGGACTCAACACCCCCTATTCACGGCCCAAGAATATATCTGACTAGTAAGAATCTTAAAACCTATGTATTGATATCTCTCTGTAAGTGAGTCAAGTGGGTGTAAAGTGGTATAAACACAGCAGTGAAAAGCAGCTAAACCCCATTATAAAAATCAATTACTTTTAAAAACCTGTGAAAAAAAGACAGTGAAAGAGAGAGAAATTCTTACAAAATTCGTTTAGGGGCAGTGATGCTACCTGGATTGACCATATCTAGACCCACAGCTGATTGAGACATAAGGGTGGATACTCTTGGGGCTGAGAGGTTTGCTGAGGTTGGGTGAGGAAACGCAGACCCTTTAAAGTAATATTGCGTGGTACCCATCCCATGGGTCCCAAATCTCCAGGTTCAAGGGCATCTTCCTACATCGAAAACATGCATGAGAAACCCAGAAGATGGCACACCGTGTGATCGGGAAAGGTTTCTAAAACGCACCTCATTTCTCATCTCCTTGTGCTCGGGTTCGCCATTCCAGCCGCTTTACTAACAATCTCCCTCCTTGGAGAATCAGCACCTTTAACCTCCTGTTCCGTACAGGTTGCAATTTGTCCTGAGGATGAACGGGAAGAGGGGAAAACAATGAGAGACTAGCTCTAGGTGTTGGGACAGGCACAGGTCACTCTATTTTCCCATCAGGAAGAAGAATTAAGCACAGGCTCAGCCTGCCGCCCTTAACCAGAATAGGGCCTGAAGCAATCCTGCGCTTTTGCGGCCAGCTCCCAAGAAAGCGAGTTGAAAAATGGAGCTCAGGGGCACTGCAATTCACAAAGCTGCAGACTTATAAATGATCACTCTCGTCCACAAATATATTGAGGGAAGGCAACGAAGAGGATTTGAAAGCAAGGCAGAATTGCAGGAAACAGATTTCAGGAGGGAGATTCGAATCGCCTTTAAAGCACAGGAAAAGCGGCAAAACCTCGACAATGATGCCCTTGGCCAAAAAGGGCGTATGCGTTTTTTCCTGAATATATTCAGGAAAAAACGCATACGCCCTTTTTGGCCACCCAAGCAACCTGGAAAGGCAAATCAGCGCTACAAAGAAGTCTCGCTTCCCATCGGTCAAAAGGGCCATGCTGAATAAAGTGTCAAAACCAGAAATGCAGGGCAGGCCATGGAGAAACGGGAGGCTTGCTACGCTGATGGGCGGGATGTAAATTGCCAACAGCCACTCTGGAGAAGTGTACGGTGTGTCGTGAAACATCTAAAAAACTCAGCTTAGAGAGCATAGGGCACTTCCACTCATGGGCGTATAAATTGGGAAAAGTAAAAACAAGCAAGACACAGGCACCCCAAAGTTTAGGGCTGCTCTGTTGACAAGAACCTCCAACTTCGTTACACCTTAAATATCCCAGGAAAGAGAAAAATGGATAAAGAAGTTGTGGTCCTTATGTACAATGGAATATCACTCAGCCATGAAATCAACGTCATAAGACTAGTAGCAGCATGATGAGTGGATTTAGGTTCTACGATTCTAAGTGAAATAAGTCACACAGAAAAAGACACTTATCATAAGATATCACTTATAGAGGGAATGTAAAAACCGCTACCCTTGAACTGAATTACACAACAGAACAGAGTCACACGTTTAGAAAACACACTATGGCTGCTTAACGGGAAAGGTGAGGCGGGGTGATGCATAAAACAAGGGTTTCAAATTAGCTCAGATACCGTTCCTTAAACCCAATATGTAATAGACAAGACCTACTCCTTGCTCAGTGACTTGGACTCAACACCCCCTATTCACGGCCCAAGAATATATCTGACTAGTAAGAATCTTAAAACCTATGTATTGATATCTCTCTGTAAGTGAGTCAAGTGGGTGTAAAGTGACATAAACACAGCAGTGAAAAGCAGCTAAACCCCATTATAAAAATCAATTACTTTTAAAAACCTGTGAAAAAAAGACAGTGAAAGAGAGAGAAATTCTTACAAAATTCGTTTAGGGGCAGTGATGCTACCTGGATTGACCATATCTAGACCCACAGCTGATTGAGACATAAGGGTGGACACTCTTGGGGCTGAGAGGTTTGGTGAGGTTGGGTGAGGAAACGCAGACCCTTTAAAGTAATATTGCGTGGTACCCATCCCATGGGTCCCAAATCTCCAGGTTCAAGGGCATCTTCCTACATCGAAAACATGCATGAGAAACCCAGAAGATGGCACACTGTGTGATCGGGAAAGGTTTCTAAAACGCACCTCATTTCTCATCTCCTTGTGCTCGAATTCGCCATTCCAGCTGCTTTACTAGCAGTCTCCCTCATTGGAGAATCAGCACCTTTAACCTCCTGTTCCGTACAGGTTGCAATTTGTCCTGAGGATGAACGGGAAAAGGGGGAAACAATGAGAGTCTAGCTCTAGGTGTTGGGACAGGCACGGGTCACTCTATTTTCCCATTAGGAAGAAGAATTAAGCACAGGATCAGCCTGCCGCCCGGAACCAGAATAGGGCCTGAAGCAATCCTGCGCTTTTGCGGCCAGCTCCCAAGAAAGCGAGTTGAAAAATGGAGCTCAGGGGCACTGCAATTCACAAACATGCAGACTTATAAATGACCACTCTCGTCCACAAATATATTGAGGGAAGGCAACGAAGAGGATTTGAAAGCAAGGCAGAATTGCAGGAAACAGATTTCAGGAGGGAGATTCGAATCGCCTTTAAAGCACAGGAAAAGCGGCAAAACCTCGACAATGATGCCCTTGGCCAAAAAGGGCGTATGCGTTTTTTCCTGAATATATTCAGGAAAAAACGCATACGCCCTTTTTGGCCAACCAAGCAACCTGGAAAGGCAAATCAGCGCTACAAAGAAGTCTCACTTCCCATCTGTCAAAAGGGCCATGCTGAATAAAGTGTCAAAACCAGAAATGCAGGGCAGGCCATGGAGAAACGGGAGCCGTGCTACGCTGATGGGCGGGATGTAAATTGCCAACAGCCACTCTGGAGAAGTGTACGGTGTGTCCTGAAACATCTAAAAAACTCAGCTTAGAGAGCATAGGGCACTTCCACTCATGGGCGTATAAATTGGGAAAACTAAAAATCAGCAAGACACAGGCACCCCAACGTTTAGGGCTGCTCTGTTGACAAGAACCTCCACTTCGTTACACCTTAAATATCTCAGGATAGAGAAAAATGGATAAATAAGTTGTGGTCCTTATGTACAATGGAATATCACTCAGCCATGAAATCAACGTCATAAGGCTAGTAGCAGCATGATGAGTGGATTTAGGTACGACGATTCTAAGTGAAATAAGTCACACAGAAAAAGACACTTATCATAAGATATCACTTATAGAGGGAATGTAAAAACCGCTACCCTTGAACTGAATTACAAAACAGAACAGAGTCACACGTTTAGAAAACACCCTATGGCTGCTTAACGGGAAAGGTGAGGTGGGGTGATGCATAAAACAAGGGTTTCAAATTAGCTCAGATACCGTTCCATAAACCCAATATGTAATAGACAAGACCTACTCCTTGCTCAGTGAATTGGACTCAACACCCCCTATTCACGGCCCAAGAATATATATGACTAGTAAGAATCTTAAAACCTATGTATTGATATCTCTTTGTAAGTGAGTCAAGTGGGTGTAAAGTGGCATAAACACAGCAGTGAAAAGCAGCTAAACCCCATTATAAAAATCAATTACTTTTAAAAACCTGTGAAAAAAAGACAGTGAAAGAGAGAGAAATTCTTACAAAATTCGTTTAGGGGCAGTGATGCTACCTGGATTGACCATATCTAGACCCACAGCTGATTGAGACATAAGGGTGGACACTCTTGGGGCTGAGAGGTTTGCTGAGGTTGGGTGCGGAAACGCAGACCCTTTAAAGTAATACTGCGTGGTACCCATCCCATGGGTCCCAAATCTCCAGGTTCAAGGGCATCTTCCTACATCGAAAACATGCATGAGAAACCCAGAAGATGGTATACCGTTTGATCGGGAAAGGTTTCTAAAACGCACCTCATTTCTCATCTCCTTGTGCTCGAATTCGCCATTCCAGCTGCTTTACTAGCAGTCTCCCTCATTGGAGAATCAGCACCTTTAACCTCCTGTTCCGTACAGGTTGCAATTTGTCCTGAGGATGAACGGGAAAAGGGGGAAACAATGAGAGACTAGCTCTACGTGTTGGGACAGGCACAGGTCACTCTATTTTCCCATCAGCAAGAAGAATTAAGCACAGGCTCAGCCTGCCGCCCGGAACAAGAATAGGGCCTGAAGCAATCCTGCGCTTTTGCGGCCAGCTCCCAAGAAAGCGAGTTGAAAAATGGAGCTCAGGGGCACTGCTATTCACAAACCTGCAGACTTATAAATGATCACTCTCGTCCACAAATATATTGAGGGAAGGCAACGAAGAGGATTTGAAAGCAAGGCAGAATTGCAGGAAACAGATTTCAGGAGGGAGATTCGAATCGCCTTTAAAGCCCAGGAAAAGCGGCAAAACCTCGTCAATGATGCCCTTGGCCAAAAAGGGCGTATGCGTTTTTTCCTCAATATATTCAGGAAAAAACGCATACGCACTTTTTGGCCAACCAAGCAACCTGGAAAGGCAAATCAGCGCTACAAAGAAGTCTCGCTTCCCATCGGTCAAAAGGGCCATGCTGAATAAAGTGTCAAAACCAGAAATGCAGGGCAGGCCATGAGGAAACGGGAGCCTTGCTACGATGATGGGCGGGATGTAAATTGCCAACAGCCACTCTGGAGAAGTGTACGGTGTGTCCTGAAACATCTAAAAAACTCAGCTTAGAGAGCATAGGGCAGTTCTACTCATGGGCGTATAATTTGGGAAAACTAAAAATCAGCAAGACACAGGCACCCCAACGTTAAGGGCTGCTCTGTTGACAAGAACCTCCACTTCGTTACACCTTACATATCTCAGGAAAGAGAAAAATGGATAAAGAAGTTGTGGTCCTTATGTACAATGGAATATCACTCAACCATGAAATCAACGTCATAAGGCTAGTAGCAGCATGATGAGTGGATTTAGGTACGACGATTCTAAATGAAATAAGTCACACAGAAAAAGACACTTATCATAAGATATCACTTATAGAGGGAATGTAAAAACCGCTACCCTTGAACTGAATTACAAAACAGAACAGAGTCACACGTTTAGAAAACACACTATGGCTGCTTAACGGGAAAGATGATGTGGGGTTATGCATAAAACAAGGGTTTCAAATTAGCTCAGATACCGTTCCATAAACCCAATATGTAATAGACAAGACCTACTCCTTGCTCAGTGAATTGGACTCAACACCCCCATTCACGGCCCAAGAATATATCTGACTAGTAAGAATCTTAAAACCTATGTACTGATATCTCTCTGTAAGTGAGTCAAGTGGGTGTAAAGTGGTATAAACACAGCAGTGAAAAGCAGCTAAACCCCATTATAAAAATCAATTACTTTTAAAAACCTGTGAAAAAAAGACAGTGAAAGAGAGAGAAATTCTTACAAAATTCGTTTAGGGGCAGTGATGCTACCTGGATTGACCATATCTAGACCCACAGCTGATTGAGACATAAGGGTGGACACTCTTGGGGCAGAGAGGTTTGCTGAGGTTGGGTGAGCAAACGCAGACCCGGTAAAGTAATACTGCATGGTACCCATCCCATGGGTCCCAAATCTCCAGGTTCAAGGGCATCTTCCTACATCGAAAACATGCATGAGAAACCCAGAAGATGGCACACCGTGTGATCGGGAAAGGGTTCTAAAACGCACCTCATTTCTCATCTCCTTGTGCTCGGGTTCGCCATTCCAGCCGCTTTACTAGCAATCTCCCTCCTTGCAGAATCAGCACCTTTAACCTCCTGTTCCGTACAGGTGGCAATTTGTCCTGAGGATGAACGGGAAGAGGGGGAACCAATGAGAGACTAGCTCTAGGTGTTGGGACAGGCACAGGTCACTCTATTTTCCCATCAGGAAGAAGAATTAAGCACAGGCTCAGCCTGCCGCCCGGGACCAGAATAGGGCCTGAAGCAATCCTGCGCTTTTGCGGCCAGCTCCCAAGAAAGCGAGTTGAAAAATGGAGCTCAGGGACACTGCAATTCACAAACCTGCAGACTTATAAATGATCACTCTCGTCCACAAATATATTGAGGGAAGGCAACGAAGAGGATTTGAAAGCAAGGCAGAATTGCAGGAAACAGATTTCAGGAGGGAGATTCGAATCGCCTTTAAAGCCCAGGAAAAGCGGCAAAACCCCGACAATGATGCCCTTGGCCAAAAAGGGCGTATGCGTTTTTTCCTGAAAATATTCAGGAAAAAACGCATACGCCCTTTTTGGCCAACCAAGCAACCTGGAAAGGCAAATCAGCGCTACAAAGAGGTCTCGCTTCCCATCGGTCAAAAGGGCCATGCTGAATAAAGTGTCAAAACCAGAAATGCAGGGCAGGCCATGGAGAAACGGGAGCCTTGCTACGATGATGGGCGGGATGTAAATTTCCAACAGCCACTCTGGAGAAGTGTACGGTGTGTCCTGAAACATCTAAAAAACTCAGCTTAGAGAGCATTGGGCAGTTCTACTCATGGGCGTATAATTTGGGAAAACTAAAAATCAGCAAGACACAGGCACCCCAACGTTAAGGGCTGCTCTGTTGACAAGAACCTCCACTTCGTTACACCTTACATATCTCAGGAAAGAGAAAAATGGATAAAGAAGTTGTGGTCCTTATGTACAATGGAATATCACTCAACCATGAAATCAACGTCATAAGGCTAGTAGCAGCATGATGAGTGGATTTAGGTACGACGATTCTAAATGAAATAAGTCACACAGAAAAAGACACTTATCATAAGATATCACTTATAGAGGGAATGTAAAAACCGCTACCCTTGAACTGAATTACAAAACAGAACAGAGTCACACGTTTAGAAAACACACTATGGCTGCTTAACGGGAAAGATGATGTGGGGTTATGCATAAAACAAGGGTTTCAAATTAGCTCAGATACCGTTCCATAAACCCAATATGTAATAGACAAGACCTACTCCTTGCTCAGTGAATTGGACTCAACACCCCCTATTCACGGCCCAAGAATATATCTGACTAGTAAGAATCTTAAAACCTATGTATTGATATCTCTCTGTAAGTGAGTCAAGTGGGTGTAAAGTGGTATAAACACAGCAGTGAAAAGCAGCTAAACCCCATTATAAAAATCAATTACTTTTAAAAACCTGTGAAAAAAAGACAGTGAAAGAGAGAGAAATTCTTACAAAATTCGTTTAGGGGCAGTTATGCTACCTGGATTGACCATATCTAGACCCACAGCTGATTGAGACATAAGGGTGGACACTCTTGGGGCAGAGAGGTTTGCTGAGGTTGGGTGAGCAAACGCAGACCCGTTAAAGTAATACTGCATGGTACCCATCCCATGGGTCCCAAATCTCCAGGTTCAAGGGCATCTTCCTACACCAAAAACATGCATGAGAAACCCAGAAGATGGTATACCGTGTGATCGGGAAAGGGTTCTAAAACGCACCTCATTTCTCATCTCCTTGTGCTCGGGTTCGCCATTCCAGCCCCTTTACTAGCAATCTCCCTCCTTGCAGAATCAGCACCTTTAACCTCCTGTTCCGTACAGGTTGCAATTTGTCCTGAGGATGAACGGGAAGAGGGGGAACCAATGAGAGACTAGCTCTAGGTGTTGGGACAGGCACAGGTCACTCTATTTTCCCATCAGGAAGAAGAATTAAGCACAGGCTCAGCCTGCCGCCCGGGACCAGAATAGGGCCTGAAGCAATCCTGCGCCTTTGCGGCCAGCTCCCAAGAAAGCGAGTTGAAAAATGGAGCTCAGGGACACTGCAATTCACAAACCTGCAGACTTATAAATGATCACTCTCGTCCACAAATATATTGAGGGAAGGCAACGAAGAGGATTTGAAAGCAAGGCAGAATTGCAGGAAACAGATTTCAGGAGGGAGATTCGAATCGCCTTTAAAGCCCAGGAAAAGCGGCAAAACCCCGACAATGATGCCCTTGGCCAAAAAGGGCGTATGCGTTTTTTCCTGAATATATTCAGGAAAAAACGCATACGCCCTTTTTGGCCAACCAAGCAACCTGGAAAGGCAAATCAGCGCTACAAAGAGGTCTCGCTTCCCATCGGTCAAAAGGGCCATGCTGAATAAAGTGTCAAAACCAGAAATGCAGGGCAGGCCATGGAGAAACGGGAGGCTTGCTACGCTGATGGGCGGGATGTAAATTGCCAACAGCCACTCTGAAGAAGTGTACGGTGTGTCGTGAAACATCTAAAAAACTCAGCTTAGAGAGCATAGGGCACTTCCACTCATGGGCGTATAAATTGGGAAAAGTAAAATTCAGCAAGACACAGGCACCCCAACGTTTAGGACTGCTCTGTTGACAATAACCTCCACTTCGTTACACCTTAAATATCTCAGGAAAGAGAAAAATGGATAAAGAAGTTGTGGTCCTTATGTACAATGGAATATCACTCAGCCATGAAATCAACGTCATAAGGCTAGTAGCAGCATGATGAGTGGATTTAGGTACGACGATTCTAAGTGAAATAAGTCACACAGAAAAAGACACTTATCATAAGATATCACTTATAGAGGGAATTTAAAAACCGCTACCCTTGAACTGAATTACAAAACGGAACAGAGTCACACGTTTAGAAAACACACTATGGCTGCTTAACGGGAAAGGTGAGGTGGGGTGATGCATAAAACAAGGGTTTCAAATTAGCTCAGATACCGTTCCATAAACCCAATATGTAAAAGACAAGACCTACTCCTTGCTCAGTGAATTGGACTCAACACCCCCTATTCACGGCCCAAGAATATATCTGACTAGTAAGAATCTTAAAACCTATGTATTGATATCTCTCTGTAAGTGAGTCAAGTGGGTGTAAAGTGACATAAACACAGCAGTGAAAAGCAGCTAAACCCCATTATAAAAATCAATTACTTTTAAAAACCTGTGAAAAAAAGACAGTGAAAGAGAGAGAAATTCTTACAAAATTCGTTTAGGGGCAGTGATGCTACCTGGATTGACCATATCTAGACCCACAGCTGATTGAGACATAAGGGTGGATACTCTTGGGGCTGAGAGGTTTGCTGAGGTTGGGTGAGGAAACGCAGACCCGGTAAAGTAATATTGCGTGGTACCCATCCCATGGGTCCCAAATCTCCAGGTTCAAGGGCATCTTCCTACATCGAAAACATGCATGAGAAACCCAGAAGATGGCACACCGTGTGATCGGGAAAGGTTTCTAAAACGCACCTCATTTCTCATCTCCTTGTGCTCGGGTTCGCCATTCCAGCCGCTTTACTAACAATCTCCCTCCTTGGAGAATCAGCACCTTTAACCTCCTGTTCCGTACAGGTTGCAATTTGTCCTGAGGATGAACGGGAAGAGGGGAAAACAATGAGAGACTAGCTCTAGGTGTTGGGACAGGCACAGGTCACTCTATTTTCCCATCAGGAAGAAGAATTAAGCACAGGCTCAGCCTGCCGCCCTTAACCAGAATAGGGCCTGAAGCAATCCTGCGCTTTTGCGGCCAGCTCCCAAGAAAGCGAGTTGAAAAATGGAGCTCAGGGGCACTGCAATTCACAAAGCTGCAGACTTATAAATGATCACTCTCGTCCACAAATATATTGAGGGAAGGCAACGAAGAGGATTTGAAAGCAAGGCAGAATTGCAGGAAACAGATTTCAGGAGGGAGATTCGAATCGCCTTTAAAGCACAGGAAAAGCGGCAAAACCTCGACAATGATGCCCTTGGCCAAAAAGGGCGTATGCGTTTTTTCCTGAATATATTCAGGAAAAAACGCATACGCCCTTTTTGGCCACCCAAGCAACCTGGAAAGGCAAATCAGCGCTACAAAGAAGTCTCGCTTCCCATCAGTCAAAAGGGCCATGCTGAATAAAGTGTCAAAACCAGAAATGCAGGGCAGGCCATGAGGAAACGGGAGCCTTGCTACGATGATGGGCGGGATGTAAATTGCCAACAGCCACTCTGGAGAAGTGTACGGTATGTCCTGAAACATCTAAAAAACTCAGCTTAGAGAGCATAGGGCACTTCCACTCATGGGCGTATAAAGTGGGAAAAGTAAAAACAAGCAAGACACAGGCACCCCAAAGTTTAGGGCTGCTCTGTTGACAAGAACCTCCAACTTCGTTACACCTTAAATATCCCAGGAAAGAGAAAAATGGATAAAGATGTTGTGGTCCTTATGTACAATGGAATATCACTCAACCATGAAATCAACGTCATAAGGCTAGTAGCAGCATGATGAGTGGATTTAGGTACGACGATTCTAAGTGAAATAAGTCACACAGAAAAAGACACATATCATAAGATATCACTTATAGAGGGAATGTAAAAACCACTACCCTTGAACTGAATTACAAAACAGAACAGAGTCACACGTTTAGAAAACACACTATGGCTGCTTAACGGGAAATGTGAGGTGGAGTGATGCATAAAACAAGGGTTTCAAATTAGCTCAGATACCGTTCCATAAACCCAATATGTAATAGACAAGACCTACTCCTTGCTCAGTGAATTGGACTCAACACCCCCTATTCACGGCCCAAGAATATATCTGACTAGTAAGAATCTTAAAACCTATGTATTGATATCTCTCTGTAAGTGAGTCAAGTGGGTGTAAAGTGGTATAAAGACAGCAGTGAAAAGCAGCTAAACCCCATTATAAAAATCAATTACTTTTAAAAACCTGTGAAAAAAAGACAGTGAAAGAGAGAGAAATTCTTACAAAATTCGTTTAGGGGCAGTGATGCTACCTGGATTGACCATATCTAGACCCACAGCTGATTGAGACATAAGGGTGGACACTTTTGGGGCAGAGAGGTTTGCTGTGGTTGGGTGAGCAAACGCAGACCCGTTAAAGTAATACTGCATGGTACCCATCCCATGGGTCCCAAATCTCCAGGTTCAAGGGCATCTTCCTACATCGAAAACATGCATGAGAACCCCAAAAGATGGTCTACCGTGTGATCGGGAAAGGGTTCTAAAACGCACCTAATTTCTCATCTCCTTGTGCTCGGGTTCGCCATTCCAGCCGCTTTACTAGCAATCTCCCTCCTTGCAGAATCAGCACCTTTAACCTCCTGTTCCATACAGGTTGCAATTTGTCCTGAGGATGAACGGGAAGAGGGGGAACCAATGAGAGACTAGCTCTAGGTGTTGGGACAGGCACAGGTTACTCTATTTTCCCATCAGGAAGAAGAATTAAGCACAGGCTCAGCCTGCCGCCTGGGACCAGAATAGGGCCTGAAGCAATCCTGCGCTTTTGCGGCCAGCTCCCAAGAAAGCGAGTTGAAAAATGGAGCTCAGGGGCACTGCAATTCACAAAGCTGCAGACTTATAAATGATCACTCTCGTCCACAAATATATTGAGGGAAGGCAACGAAGAGGATTTGAAAGCAAGGCAGAATTGCAGGAAACAGATTTCAGGAGGGAGATCCGAATCGCTTTTAAAGCACAGGAAAAGCGGCAAATCCTCGTCAATGATGCCCTTGGCCAAAAAGGGCGTATGCGTTTTTTCCTAAATATATTCAGGAAAAAACGCATACGCCCTTTTTGGCCAACCAAGCAACCTGGAAAGGCAAATCAGCGCTACAAAGAAGTCTCGCTTCCCATCGGTCAAAAGGGCCATGCTGAATAAAGTGTCAAAACCAGAAATGCAGGGCAGGCCATGAGGAAACGGGAGCCTTGCTACGATGATGGGCGGGATGTAAATTGCCAACAGCCACTCTGGAGAAGTGTACGGTGTGTCCTGAAACATCTAAAAAACTCAGCTTAGAGAGCATAGGGCACTTCCACTCATGGGCGTATAAAGTGGGAAAATTAAAAACAAGCAAGACACAGGCACCCCAATGTTTAGGGCTGCTCTGTTGACAAGAACCTCCAACTTCGTTACACCTTAAATATCCCAGGAAAGAGAAAAATGGATAAAGATGTTGTGGTCCTTATGTACAATGGAATATCACTCAACCATGAAATCAACGTCATAAGGCTAGTAGCAGCATGATGAATGGATTTAGGTACGACGATTCTAAGTGAAATAAGTCACACAGAAAAAGACACTTATCATAAGATATCACTTATAGAGGGAATGTAAAAACCGCTACCCTTGAACTGAATTACAAAACAGAACAGAGTCACACGTTTAGAAAACACACTATGGCTGCTTAACGGGAAAGGTGAGGTGGGGTGATGCATAAAACAAGGGTTTCAAATTAGCTCAGATACCGTTCCATAAACCCAATATGTAATAGACAAGACCTACTCCTTGCTCAGTGAATTGGACTCAACACCCCCTATTCACGGCCCAAGAATATATCTGACTAGTAAGAATCTTAAAACCTATGTATTGATATCTCTCTGTAAGTGAGTCAAGTGGGTGTAAAGTGGTATAAACACAGCAGTGAAAAGCAGCTAAACCCCATTATAAAAATCAATTACTTTTAAAAACCTGTGAAAAAAAGACAGTGAAAGAGAGAGAAATTCTTACAAAATTCGTTTAGGGGCAGTGATGCTACCTGGATTGACCATATCTAGACCCACAGCTGATTGAGACATAAGGGTGGACACTCTTGGGGCTGAGAGGTTTGCTGAGGTTGGGTGCGGAAACGCAGACCCTTTAAAGTAATACTGCGTGGTACCCATCCCATGGGTCCCAAATCTCCAGGTTCAAGGGCATCTTCCTACATCGAAAACATGCATGAGAAACCCAGAAGATGGTATACCGTGTGATCGGGAAAGGTTTCTAAAACGCACCTCATTTCTTATCTCCTTGTGCTCGAATTCGCCATTCCAGCTGCTTTACTAGCAGTCTCCCTCATTGGAGAATCAGCACCTTTAACCTCCTGTTCCGTACAGGTTGCAATTTGTCCTGAGGATGAACGGGAAAAGGGGGAAACAATGAGAGACTAGCTCTACGTGTTGGGACAGGCACAGGTCACTCTATTTTCCCATCAGGAAGAAGAATTAAGCACAGGCTCAGCCTGCCGCCCTGAACCAGAATAGGGCCTGAAGCAATCCGGCGCTTTTGCGGCCAGCTCCCAAGAAAGCGAGTTGAAAAATGGAGCTCAGGGGCACTGCAATTCACAAACCTGCAGACTTATAAATGATCACTCTCGTCCACAAATATATTGAGGGAAGGCAACGAAGAGGATTTGAAAGCAAGGCAGAATTGCAGGAAACAGATTTCAGGAGGGAGATTCGAATCGCCTTTAAAGCACAGGAAAAGCGGCAAATCCTCGTCAATGATGCCCTTGGCCAAAAAGGGCGTATGCGTTTTTTCCTGAATATATTCAGAAAAAAACGCATACGCCCTTTTTGGCCAACCAAGCAACCTGGAAAGGCAAATCAGCGCTACAAAGAAGTCTCACTTCCCATCTGTCAAAAGGGCCATGCTGAATAAAGTGTCAAAACCAGAAATGCAGGACAGGCCATGGAGAAACGGGAGCCTTGCTACGCTGATGGGCGGGATGTATATTGCCAACAGCCACTCTGGAGAAGTGTACGGTGTGTCCTGAAACATCTAAAAAACTCAGCTTAGAGAGCATAGGGCACTTCCACTCATGGGCGTATAAAGTGGGAAAAGTAAAAACAATCAAAACACAGGCACCCCAAAGTTTAGGGCTGCTCTGTAGACAAAAACCTCCAACTTCGTTACACCTTAAATATCCCAGGAAAGAGAAAAATGGATAAAGATGTTGTGGTCCTTATGTACAATGGAATATCACTCAACCATGAAATCAACGTCATAAGGCTAGTAGCAGCATGATGAGTGGATTTAGGTACGACAATTCTAAGTGAAATAAGTCACACAGAAAAAGACACTTATCATAAGATATCACTTATAGAGGGAATGTAAAAACCGCTACCCTTGAACTGAATTACAAAACAGAACAGAGTCACACGTTTCGAAAACACACTATGGCTGCTTAACGGGAAATGTGAGGTGGAGTGATGCATAAAACAAGGGTTTCAAATTAGCTCAGATACCGTTCCATAAACCCAATATGTAATAGACAAGACCTACTCCTTGCTCAGTGAATTGGACTCAACACCCCCTATTCACGGCCCAAGAATATATCTGACTAGTAAGAATCTTAAAACCTATGTATTGATATCTCTCTGTAAGTGAGTCAAGTGGGAGTAAAGTGGTATAAACACAGCAGTTAAAAGCAGTTAAACCCCATTATAAAAATCAATTACTTTTAAAAACCTGTGAAAAAAAGACAGTGAAAGAGAGAGAAATTCTTACAAAATTCGTTTAGGGGCAGTGATGCTACCTGGATTCACCATATCTAGACCCACAGCTGATTGAGACATAAGGGTGGACACTCTTGGGGCAGAGAGGTTTGCTGAGGTTGGGTGAGCAAAAGCAGACCCGTTAAAGTAATACTGCATGGTACCCATCCCATGGGTCCCAAATCTCCAGGTTCAAGGGCATCTTCCTACATCGAAAACATGCATGAGAAACCCAGAAGATGGTCTACCGTGTGATCGGGAAAGGGTTCTAAAACGCACCTAATTTCTCATCTCCTTGTGCTCGGGTTCGCCATTCCAGCCGCATTACTAGCAATCTCCTTCCTTGGAGAATCAGCACCTTTAACCTCCTGTTCCGTACAGGTTGCAATTTGTCCTGAGGATGAACGGGAAGAGGGGGAACCAATGAGAGACTAGCTCTAGGTGTTGGGACAGGCACAGGTCACTCTATTTTCCCATCAGGAAGAAGAATTAAGCACAGGCTCAGCCTGCCGCCCGGGACCAGAATAGGGCCTGAAGCAATCCTGCGCTTTTGCGGCCAGCTCCCAAGAAAGCGAGTTGAAAAATGGAGCTCAGGGGCACTGCAATTCACAAACCTGCAGACTTATAAATGATCACTCTCGTCCACAAATATATTGAGGGAAGGCAACGAAGAGGATTTGAAAGCAAGGCAGAATTGCAGGAAACAGATTTCAGGAGGGAGATTCGAATCGCCTTTAAAGCACAGGAAAAGCGGCAAAACCTCGACAAGATGCCCTTGGCCAAAAAGGGCGTATGCGTTTTTTCCTGAATATATTCAGGAAAAAACGCATACGCCCTTTTTGGCCAACCAAGCAACATGGAAAGGCAAATCAGCGCTACAAAGAAGTCTCGCTTCCCATCGGTCAAAAGGGCCATGCTGAATAAAGTGTCAAAACCAGAAATGCAGGACAGGCCATTGAGAAACGGGAGCCTTGCTACGCTGATGGGCGGGATGTAAATTGCCAACAGCCACTCTGGAGAAGTGTACGGTGTGTCCTGAAACATCTAAAAAACTCAGCTTAGAGAGCATAGGGCACTTCCACACATGGGCGTATAAAGTGGGAAAATTAAAAACCAGCAAGACACAGGCACCCCAACATTTAGGGCTACTCTGTTGACAAGAACCTCCACTTCGTTACACCTTAAATATCCCAGGAAAGAGAAAAATGGATAAAGAAGTTGTGGTCCTTATGTACAATGGAATATCACTCAGCCATGAAATCAACGTCATAAGACTAGTAGCAGCATGATGAGTGGATTTAGGTTCTACGATTCTAAGTGAAATAAGTCACACAGAAAAAGACACTTATCATAAGATATCACTTATAGAGGGAATGTAAAAACCGCTACCCTTGAACTGAATTACACAACAGAACAGAGTCACACGTTTAGAAAACACACTATGGCTGCTTAACGGGAAAGGTGAGGCGGGGTGATGCATAAAACAAGGGTTTCAAATTAGCTCAGATACCGTTCCTTAAACCCAATATGTAATAGACAAGACCTACTCCTTGCTCAGTGACTTGGACTCAACACCCCCTATTCACGGCCCAAGAATATATCTGACTAGTAAGAATCTTAAAACCTATGTATTGATATCTCTCTGTAAGTGAGTCAAGTGGGTGTAAAGTGACATAAACACAGCAGTGAAAAGCAGCTAAACCCCATTATAAAAATCAATTACTTTTAAAAACCTGTGAAAAAAAGACAGTGAAAGAGAGAGAAATTCTTACAAAATTCGTTTAGGGGCAGTGATGCTACCTGGATTGACCATATCTAGACCCACAGCTGATTGAGACATAAGGGTGGACACTCTTGGGGCTGAGAGGTTTGGTGAGGTTGGGTGAGGAAACGCAGACCCTTTAAAGTAATATTGCGTGGTACCCATCCCATGGGTCCCAAATCTCCAGGTTCAAGGGCATCTTCCTACATCGAAAACATGCATGAGAAACCCAGAAGATGGCACACTGTGTGATCGGGAAAGGTTTCTAAAACGCACCTCATTTCTCATCTCCTTGTGCTCGAATTCGCCATTCCAGCTGCTTTACTAGCAGTCTCCCTCATTGGAGAATCAGCACCTTTAACCTCCTGTTCCGTACAGGTTGCAATTTGTCCTGAGGATGAACGGGAAAAGGGGGAAACAATGAGAGTCTAGCTCTAGGTGTTGGGACAGGCACGGGTCACTCTATTTTCCCATTAGGAAGAAGAATTAAGCACAGGATCAGCCTGCCGCCCGGAACCAGAATAGGGCCTGAAGCAATCCTGCGCTTTTGCGGCCAGCTCCCAAGAAAGCGAGTTGAAAAATGGAGCTCAGGGGCACTGCAATTCACAAACATGCAGACTTATAAATGACCACTCTCGTCCACAAATATATTGAGGGAAGGCAACGAAGAGGATTTGAAAGCAAGGCAGAATTGCAGGAAACAGATTTCAGGAGGGAGATTCGAATCGCCTTTAAAGCACAGGAAAAGCGGCAAAACCTCGACAATGATGCCCTTGGCCAAAAAGGGCGTATGCGTTTTTTCCTGAATATATTCAGGAAAAAACGCATACGCCCTTTTTGGCCAACCAAGCAACCTGGAAAGGCAAATCAGCGCTACAAAGAAGTCTCACTTCCCATCTGTCAAAAGGGCCATGCTGAATAAAGTGTCAAAACCAGAAATGCAGGGCAGGCCATGGAGAAACGGGAGCCGTGCTACGCTGATGGGCGGGATGTAAATTGCCAACAGCCACTCTGGAGAAGTGTACGGTGTGTCCTGAAACATCTAAAAAACTCAGCTTAGAGAGCATAGGGCACTTCCACTCATGGGCGTATAAAGTGGGAAAAGTAAAAACAAGCAAGACACAGGCACCCCAAAGTTTAGGGCTGCTCTGTTGACAAGAACCTCCAACTTCGTTACACCTTAAATATCCCAGGAAAGAGAAAAATGGATAAAGATGTTGTGGTCCTTATGTACAATGGAATATCACTCAACCATGAAATCAACGTCATAAGGCTAGTAGCAGCATGATGAGTGGATTTAGGTACGACGATTCTAAGTGAAATAAGTCACACAGAAAAAGACACATATCATAAGATATCACTTATAGAGGGAATGTAAAAACCACTACCCTTGAACTGAATTACAAAACAGAACAGAGTCACACGTTTAGAAAACACACTATGGCTGCTTAACGGGAAATGTGAGGTGGAGTGATGCATAAAACAAGGGTTTCAAATTAGCTCAGATACCGTTCCATAAACCCAATATGTAATAGACAAGACCTACTCCTTGCTCAGTGAATTGGACTCAACACCCCCTATTCACGGCCCAAGAATATATCTGACTAGTAAGAATCTTAAAACCTATGTATTGATATCTCTCTGTAAGTGAGTCAAGTGGGTGTAAAGTGGTATAAAGACAGCAGTGAAAAGCAGCTAAACCCCATTATAAAAATCAATTACTTTTAAAAACCTGTGAAAAAAAGACAGTGAAAGAGAGAGAAATTCTTACAAAATTCGTTTAGGGGCAGTGATGCTACCTGGATTGACCATATCTAGACCCACAGCTGATTGAGACATAAGGGTGGACACTCTTGGGGCAGAGAGGTTTGCTGTGGTTGGGTGAGCAAACGCAGACCCGTTAAAGTAATACTGCATGGTACCCATCCCATGGGTCCCAAATCTCCAGGTTCAAGGGCATCTTCCTACATCGAAAACATGCATGAGAACCCCAAAAGATGGTCTACCGTGTGATCGGGAAAGGGTTCTAAAACGCACCTCATTTCTCATCTCCTTGTGCTCGGGTTCGCCATTCCAGCCGCTTTACTAGCAATCTCCCTCCTTGCAGAATCAGCACCTTTAACCTCCTGTTCCATACAGGTTGCAATTTGTCCTGAGGATGAACGGGAAGAGGGGGAACCAATGAGAGACTAGCTCTAGGTGTTGGGACAGGCACAGGTTACTCTATTTTCCCATCAGGAAGAAGAATTAAGCACAGGCTCAGCCTGCCGCCTGGGACCAGAATAGGGCCTGAAGCAATCCTGCGCTTTTGCGGCCAGCTCCCAAGAAAGCGAGTTGAAAAATGGAGCTCAGGGGCACTGCAATTCACAAAGCTGCAGACTTATAAATGATCACTCTCGTCCACAAATATATTGAGGGAAGGCAACGAAGAGGATTTGAAAGCAAGGCAGAATTGCAGGAAACAGATTTCAGGAGGGAGATTCGAATCGCTTTTAAAGCACAGGAAAAGCGGCAAATCCTCGTCAATGATTCCCTTGGCCAAAAAGGGCGTATGCGTTTTTTCCTAAATATATTCAGGAAAAAACGCATACGCCCTTTTTGGCCAACCAAGCAACCTGGAAAGGCAAATCAGCGCTACAAAGAAGTCTCGCTTCCCATCGGTCAAAAGGGCCATGCTGAATAAAGTGTCAAAACCAGAAATGCAGGGCAGGCCATGAGGAAACGGGAGCCTTGCTACGATGATGGGCGGGATGTAAATTGCCAACAGCCACTCTGGAGAAGTGTACGGTGTGTCCTGAAACATCTAAAAAACTCAGCTTAGAGAGCATAGGGCACTTCCACTCATGGGCGTATAAAGTGGGAAAATTAAAAACAAGCAAGACACAGGCACCCCAATGTTTAGGGCTGCTCTGTTGACAAGAACCTCCAACTTCGTTACACCTTAAATATCCCAGGAAAGAGAAAAATGGATAAAGATGTTGTGGTCCTTATGTACAATGGAATATCACTCAACCATGAAATCAACGTCATAAGGCTAGTAGCAGCATGATGAATGGATTTAGGTACGACGATTCTAAGTGAAATAAGTCACACAGAAAAAGACACTTATCATAAGATATCACTTATAGAGAGAATGTAAAAACCGCTACCCTTGAACTGAATTACAAAACAGAACAGAGTCACACGTTTAGAAAACACACTATGGCTGCTTAACGGGAAAGGTGAGGTGGGGTGATGCATAAAACAAGGGTTTCAAATTAGCTCAGATACCGTTCCATAAACCCAATATGTAATAGACAAGACCTACTCCTTGCTCAGTGAATTGGACTCAACACCCCCTATTCACGGCCCAAGAATATATCTGACTAGTAAGAATCTTAAAACCTATGTATTGATATCTCTCTGTAAGTGAGTCAAGTGGGTGTAAAGTGGTATAAACACAGCAGTGAAAAGCAGCTAAACCCCGTTATAAAAATCAATTACTTTTAAAAACCTGTGAAAAAAAGACAGTGAAAGAGAGAGAAATTCTTACAAAATTCGTTTAGGGGCAGTGATGCTACCTGGATTGACCATATCTAGACCCACAGCTGATTGAGACATAAGGGTGGACACTCTTGGGGCTGAGAGGTTTGCTGAGGTTGGGTGCGGAAACGCAGACCCTTTAAAGTAATACTGCGTGGTACCCATCCCATGGGTCCCAAATCTCCAGGTTCAAGGGCATCTTCCTACATCGAAAACATGCATGAGAAACCCAGAAGATGGTATACCGTGTGATCGAGAAACGTTTTTAAAACGCACCTCATTTCTCATCTCCTTGTGCTCGGGTCCGCCATTCCAGCCGCTTTACTTGCAACCTCCCTCCTTGGATAATCATCACCTTTAACCTCCTGTTCCGTACAGGTTGCAATTTGTCCTGCGGATGAACGGGAAGAGGGGAAAACAATGAGAGACTAGCTCTAGGTGTTGGGACAGGCACAGGTCACTCTATTTTCCCATCAGGAAGAAGAATTAAGCACAGGCTCAGCCTGCCGCCTGGGACCAGAATAGGGCCTGAAGCAATCCTGCGCTTTTGCGGCCAGCTCCCAAGAAAGCGAGTTGAAAAATGGAGCTCAGGGGCACTGCAATTCACAAACCTGCAGACTTATAAATGATCACTCTCGTCCACAAATATATTGAGGGAAGGCAACGAAGAGGATTTGAAAGCAAGGCAGAATTGCAGGAAACAGATTTCAGGAGGGAGATTCGAATCGCCTTTAAAGCACAGGAAAAGCGGCAAAACCTCGACAAGATGCCCTTGGCCAAAAAGGGCGTATGCGTTTTTTCCTGAATATATTCAGGAAAAAACGCATACGCCCTTTTTGGCCAACCAAGCAACATGGAAAGGCAAATCAGCGCTACAAAGAAGTCTCGCTTCCCATCGGTCAAAAGGGCCATGCTGAATAAAGTGTCAAAACCAGAAATGCAGGACAGGCCATGGAGAAACGGGAGCCTTGCTACGCTGATGGGCGGGATGTAAATTGCCAACAGCCACTCTGGAGAAGTGTACGGTGTGTCCTGAAACATCTAAAAAACTCAGCTTAGAGAGCATAGGGCACTTCCACTCATGGGCGTATAAAGTGGGAAAATTAAAAACCAGCAAGACACAGGCACCCCAACATTTAGGGCTACTCTGTTGACAAGAACCTCCACTTCGTTACACCTTAAATATCCCAGGAAAGAGAAAAATGGATAAAGAAGTTGTGGTCCTTATGTACAATGGAATATCACTCAGCCATGAAATCAACGTCATAAGGCTAGTAGCAGCATGATGAGTGGATTTAGGTTCTACGATTCTAAGTGAAATAAGTCACACAGAAAAAGACACTTATCATAAGATATCACTTATAGAGGGAATGTAAAAACCGCTACCCTTGAACTGAATTACACAACAGAACAGAGTCACACGTTTAGAAAACACACTATGGCTGCTTAACGGGAAAGGTGAGGCGGGGTGATGCATAAAACAAGGGTTTCAAATTAGCTCAGATACCGTTCCTTAAACCCAATATGTAATAGACAAGACCTACTCCTTGCTCAGTGACTTGGACTCAACACCCCCTATTCACGGCCCAAGAATATATCTGACTAGTAAGAATCTTAAAACCTATGTATTGATATCTCTCTGTAAGTGAGTCAAGTGGGTGTAAAGTGACATAAACACAGCAGTGAAAAGCAGCTAAACCCCATTATAAAAATCAATTACTTTTAAAAACCTGTGAAAAAAAGACAGTGAAAGAGAGAGAAATTCTTACAAAATTCGTTTAGGGGCAGTGATGCTACCTGGATTGACCATATCTAGACCCACAGCTGATTGAGACATAAGGGTGGACACTCTTGGGGCTGAGAGGTTTGGTGAGGTTGGGTGAGGAAATGCAGACCCTTTAAAGTAATATTGCGTGGTACCCATCCCATGGGTCCCAAATCTCCAGGTTCAAGGGCATCTTCCTACATCGAAAACATGCATGAGAAACCCAGAAGATGGCACACTGTGTGATCGGGAAAGGTTTCTAAAACGCACCTCATTTCTCATCTCCTTGTGCTCGAATTCGCCATTCCAGCTGCTTTACTAGCAGTCTCCCTCATTGGAGAATCAGCACCTTTAACCTCCTGTTCCGTACAGGTTGCAATTTGTCCTGAGGATGAACGGGAAAAGGGGGAAACAATGAGAGTCTAGCTCTAGGTGTTGGGACAGGCACGGGTCACTCTATTTTCCCATTAGGAAGAAGAATTAAGCACAGGATCAGCCTGCCGCCCGGAACCAGAATAGGGCCTGAAGCAATCCTGCGCTTTTGCGGCCAGCTCCCAAGAAAGCGAGTTGAAAAATGGAGCTCAGGGGCACTGCAATTCACAAACATGCAGACTTATAAATGACCACTCTCGTCCACAAATATATTGAGGGAAGGCAACGAAGAGGATTTGAAAGCAAGGCAGAATTGCAGTAAACAGATTTCAGGAGGGAGATTCGAATCGCCTTTAAAGCACAGGAAAAGCGGCAAAACCTCGACAATGATGCCCTTGGCCAAAAAGGGCGTATGCGTTTTTTCCTGAATATATTCAGGAAAAAACGCATACGCCCTTTTTGGCCAACCAAGCAACCTGGAAAGGCAAATCAGCGCTACAAAGAAGTCTCACTTCCCATCTGTCAAAAGGGCCATGCTGAATAAAGTGTCAAAACCAGAAATGCAGGGCAGGCCATGGAGAAACGGGAGCCGTGCTACGCTGATGGGCGGGATGTAAATTGCCAACAGCCACTCTGGAGAAGTGTACGGTGTGTCCTGAAACATCTAAAAAACTCAGCTTAGAGAGCATAGGGCACTTCCACTCATGGGCGTATAAATTGGGAAAACTAAAAATCAGCAAGACACAGGCACCCCAACGTTTAGGGCTGCTCTGTTGACAAGAACCTCCACTTCGTTACACCTTAAATATCTCAGGATAGAGAAAAATGGATAAATAAGTTGTGGTCCTTATGTACAATGGAATATCACTCAGCCATGAAATCAACGTCATAAGGCTAGTAGCAGCATGATGAGTGGATTTAGGTACGACGATTCTAAGTGAAATAAGTCACACAGAAAAAGACACTTATCATAAGATATCACTTATAGAGGGAATGTAAAAACCGCTACCCTTGAACTGAATTACAAAACAGAACAGAGTCACACGTTTAGAAAACACCCTATGGCTGCTTAACGGGAAAGGTGAGGTGGGGTGATGCATAAAACAAGGGTTTCAAATTAGCTCAGATACCGTTCCATAAACCCAATATGTAATAGACAAGACCTACTCCTTGCTCAGTGAATTGGACTCAACACCCCCTATTCACGGCCCAAGAATATATATGACTAGTAAGAATCTTAAAACCTATGTATTGATATCTCTTTGTAAGTGAGTCAAGTGGGTGTAAAGTGGCATAAACACAGCAGTGAAAAGCAGCTAAACCCCATTATAAAAATCAATTACTTTTAAAAACCTGTGAAAAAAAGACAGTGAAAGAGAGAGAAATTCTTACAAAATTCGTTTAGGGGCAGTGATGCTACCTGGATTGACCATATCTAGACCCACAGCTGATTGAGACATAAGGGTGGACACTCTTGGGGCTGAGAGGTTTGCTGAGGTTGGGTGCGGAAACGCAGACCCTTTAAAGTAATACTGCGTGGTACCCATCCCATGGGTCCCAAATCTCCAGGTTCAAGGGCATCTTCCTACATCGAAAACATGCATGAGAAACCCAGAAGATGGTATACCGTTTGATCGGGAAAGGTTTCTAAAACGCACCTCATTTCTCATCTCCTTGTGCTCGAATTCGCCATTCCAGCTGCTTTACTAGCAGTCTCCCTCATTGGAGAATCAGCACCTTTAACCTCCTGTTCCGTACAGGTTGCAATTTGTCCTGAGGATGAACGGGAAAAGGGGGAAACAATGAGAGACTAGCTCTACGTGTTGGGACAGGCACAGGTCACTCTATTTTCCCATCAGCAAGAAGAATTAAGCACAGGCTCAGCCTGCCGCCCGGAACAAGAATAGGGCCTGAAGCAATCCTGCGCTTTTGCGGCCAGCTCCCAAGAAAGCGAGTTGAAAAATGGAGCTCAGGGGCACTGCTATTCACAAACCTGCAGACTTATAAATGATCACTCTCGTCCACAAATATATTGAGGGAAGGCAACGAAGAGGATTTGAAAGCAAGGCAGAATTGCAGGAAACAGATTTCAGGAGGGAGATTCGAATCGCCTTTAAAGCCCAGGAAAAGCGGCAAAACCTCGTCAATGATGCCCTTGGCCAAAAAGGGCGTATGCGTTTTTTCCTGAATATATTCAGGAAAAAACGCATACGCCCTTTTTGGCCAACCAAGCAACCTGGAAAGGCAAATCAGCGCTACAAAGAGGTCTCGCTTCCCATCGGTCAAAAGGGCCATGCTGAATAAAGTGTCAAAACCAGAAATGCAGGGCAAGCCATGGAGAAACGGGAGCCTTGCTACGATGATGGGCGGGATGTAAATTTCCAACAGCCACTCTGGAGAAGTGTACGGTGTGTCCTGAAACATCTAAAAAACTCAGCTTAGAGAGCATAGGGCAGTTCTACTCATGGGCGTATAATTTGGGAAAACTAAAAATCAGCAAGACACAGGCACCCCAACGTTAAGGGCTGCTCTGTTGACAAGAACCTCCACTTCGTTACACCTTACATATCTCAGGAAAGAGAAAAATGGATAAAGAAGTTGTGGTCCTTATGTACAATGGAATATCACTCAACCATGAAATCAACGTCATAAGGCTAGTAGCAGCATGATGAGTGGATTTAGGTACGACGATTCTAAATGAAATAAGTCACACAGAAAAAGACACTTATCATAAGATATCACTTATAGAGGGAATGTAAAAACCGCTACCCTTGAACTGAATTACAAAACAGAACAGAGTCACACGTTTAGAAAACACACTATGGCTGCTTAACGGGAAAGATGATGTGGGGTTATGCATAAAACAAGGGTTTCAAATTAGCTCAGATACCGTTCCATAAACCCAATATGTAATAGACAAGACCTACTCCTTGCTCAGTGAATTGGACTCAACACCCCCTATTCACGGCCCAAGAATATATCTGACTAGTAAGAATCTTAAAACCTATGTATTGATATCTCTCTGTAAGTGAGTCAAGTGGGTGTAAAGTGGTATAAACACAGCAGTGAAAAGCAGCTAAACCCCATTATAAAAATCAATTACTTTTAAAAACCTGTGAAAAAAAGACAGTGAAAGAGAGAGAAATTCTTACAAAATTCGTTTAGGGGCAGTGATGCTACCTGGATTGACCATATCTAGACCCACAGCTGATTGAGACATAAGGGTGGATACTCTTGGGGCTGAGAGGTTTGCTGAGGTTGGGTGAGGAAACGCAGACCCTTTAAAGTAATATTGCGTGGTACCCATCCCATGGGTCCCAAATCTCCAGGTTCAAGGGCATCTTCCTACATCGAAAACATGCATGAGAAACCCAGAAGATGGCACACCGTGTGATCGGGAAAGGTTTCTAAAACGCACCTCATTTCTCATCTCCTTGTGCTCGGGTTCGCCATTCCAGCCGCTTTACTAACAATCTCCCTCCTTGGAGAATCAGCACCTTTAACCTCCTGTTCCGTACAGGTTGCAATTTGTCCTGAGGATGAACGGGAAGAGGGGAAAACAATGAGAGACTAGCTCTAGGTGTTGGGACAGGCACAGGTCACTCTATTTTCCCATCAGGAAGAAGAATTAAGCACAGGCTCAGCCTGCCGCCCTTAACCAGAATAGGGCCTGAAGCAATCCTGCGCTTTTGCGGCCAGCTCCCAAGAAAGCGAGTTGAAAAATGGAGCTCAGGGGCACTGCAATTCACAAAGCTGCAGACTTATAAATGATCACTCTCGTCCACAAATATATTGAGGGAAGGCAACGAAGAGGATTTGAAAGCAAGGCAGAATTGCAGGAAACAGATTTCAGGAGGGAGATTCGAATCGCCTTTAAAGCACAGGAAAAGCGGCAAAACCTCGACAATGATGCCCTTGGCCAAAAAGGGCGTATGCGTTTTTTCCTGAATATATTCAGGAAAAAACGCATACGCCCTTTTTGGCCACCCAAGCAACCTGGAAAGGCAAATCAGCGCTACAAAGAAGTCTCGCTTCCCATCAGTCAAAAGGGCCATGCTGAATAAAGTGTCAAAACCAGAAATGCAGGGCAGGCCATGAGGAAACGGGAGCCTTGCTACGATGATGGGCGGGATGTAAATTGCCAACAGCCACTCTGGAGAAGTGTACGGTGTGTCCTGAAACATCTAAAAAACTCAGCTTAGAGAGCATAGGGCACTTCCACTCATGGGCGTATAAAGTGGGAAAAGTAAAAACAAGCAAGACACAGGCACCCCAAAGTTTAGGGCTGCTCTGTTGACAAGAACCTCCAACTTCGTTACACCTTAAATATCCCAGGAAAGAGAAAAATGGATAAAGATGTTGTGGTCCTTATGTACAATGGAATATCACTCAACCATGAAATCAACGTCATAAGGCTAGTAGCAGCATGATGAGTGGATTTAGGTACGACGATTCTAAGTGAAATAAGTCACACAGAAAAAGACACATATCATAAGATATCACTTATAGAGGGAATGTAAAAACCACTACCCTTGAACTGAATTACAAAACAGAACAGAGTCACACGTTTAGAAAACACACTATGGCTGCTTAACGGGAAATGTGAGGTGGAGTGATGCATAAAACAAGGGTTTCAAATTAGCTCAGATACCGTTCCATAAACCCAATATGTAATAGACAAGACCTACTCCTTGCTCAGTGAATTGGACTCAACACCCCCTATTCACGGCCCAAGAATATATCTGACTAGTAAGAATCTTAAAACCTATGTATTGATATCTCTCTGTAAGTGAGTCAAGTGGGTGTAAAGTGGTATAAAGACAGCAGTGAAAAGCAGCTAAACCCCATTATAAAAATCAATTACTTTTAAAAACCTGTGAAAAAAAGACAGTGAAAGAGAGAGAAATTCTTACAAAATTCGTTTAGGGGCAGTGATGCTACCTGGATTGACCATATCTAGACCCACAGCTGATTGAGACATAAGGGTGGACACTCTTGGGGCAGAGAGGTTTGCTGTGGTTGGGTGAGCAAACGCAGACCCGTTAAAGTAATACTGCATGGTACCCATCCCATGGGTCCCAAATCTCCAGGTTCAAGGGCATCTTCCTACATCGAAAACATGCATGAGAACCCCAAAAGATGGTCTACCGTGTGATCGGGAAAGGGTTCTAAAACGCACCTAATTTCTCATCTCCTTGTGCTCGGGTTCGCCATTCCAGCCGCTTTACTAGCAATCTCCCTCCTTGCAGAATCAGCACCTTTAACCTCCTGTTCCATACAGGTTGCAATTTGTCCTGAGGATGAACGGGAAGAGGGGGAACCAATGAGAGACTAGCTCTAGGTGTTGGGACAGGCACAGGTCACTCTATTTTCCCATCAGGAAGAAGAATTAAGCACAGGCTCAGCCTGCCGCCTGGGACCAGAATAGGGCCTGAAGCAATCGTGCGCTTTTGCGGCCAGCTCCCAAGAAAGCGAGTTGAAAAATGGAGCTCAGGGGCACTGCAATTCACAAACCTGCAGACTTATAAATGATCACTCTCGTCCACAAATATATTGAGGGAAGGCAACGAAGAGGATTTGAAAGCAAGGCAGAATTGCAGGAAACAGATTTCAGGAGGGAGATTCGAATCGCCTTTAAAGCCCAGGAAAAGCGGCAAAACCCCGACAATGATGCCCTTGGCCAAAAAGGGCGTATGCGTTTTTTCCTGAATATATTCAGGAAAAAACGCATACGCCCTTTTTGGCCAACCAAGCAACCTGGAAAGGCAAATCAGCGCTACAAAGAAGTCTCGCTTCCCATCGGTCAAAAGGGCCATGCTGAATAAAGTGTCAAAACCAGAAATGCAGGGCAGGCCATGAGGAAACGGGAGCCTTGCTACGATGATGGGCGGGATGTAAATTGCCAACAGCCACTCTGGAGAAGTGTACGGTGTGTCCTGAAACATCTAAAAAACTCAGCTTAGAGAGCATAGGGCAGTTCTACTCATGGGCGTATAATTTGGGAAAACTAAAAATCAGCAAGACACAGGCACCCCAACGTTAAGGGCTGCTCTGTTGACAAGAACCTCCACTTCGTTACACCTTACATATCTCAGGAAAGAGAAAAATGGATAAAGAAGTTGTGGTCCTTATGTACAATGGAATATCACTCAACCATGAAATCAACGTCATAAGGCTAGTAGCAGCATGATGAGTGGATTTAGGTACGACGATTCTAAATGAAATAAGTCACACAGAAAAAGACACTTATCATAAGATATCACTTATAGAGGGAATGTAAAAACCGCTACCCTTGAACTGAATTACAAAACAGAACAGAGTCACACGTTTAGAAAACACACTATGGCTGCTTAACGGGAAAGATGATGTGGGGTTATGCATAAAACAAGGGTTTCAAATTAGCTCAGATACCGTTCCATAAACCCAATATGTAATAGACAAGACCTACTCCTTGCTCAGTGAATTGGACTCAACACCCCCTATTCACGGCCCAAGAATATATCTGACTAGTAAGAATCTTAAAACCTATGTACTGATATCTCTCTGTAAGTGAGTCAAGTGGGTGTAAAGTGGTATAAACACAGCAGTGAAAAGCAGCTAAACCCCATTATAAAAATCAATTACTTTTAAAAACCTGTGAAAAAAAGACAGTGAAAGAGAGAGAAATTCTTACAAAATTCGTTTAGGGGCAGTGATGCTACCTGGATTGACCATATCTAGACCCACAGCTGATTGAGACATAAGGGTGGACACTCTTGGGGCAGAGAGGTTTGCTGAGGTTGGGTGAGCAAACGCAGACCCGGTAAAGTAATACTGCATGGTACCCATCCCATGGGTCCCAAATCTCCAGGTTCAAGGGCATCTTCCTACATCGAAAACATGCATGAGAAACCCAGAAGATGGCACACCGTGTGATCGGGAAAGGGTTCTAAAACGCACCTCATTTCTCATCTCCTTGTGCTCGGGTTCGCCATTCCAGCCGCTTTACTAGCAATCTCCCTCCTTGCAGAATCAGCACCTTTAACCTCCTGTTCCGTACAGGTTGCAATTTGTCCTGAGGATGAACGGGAAGAGGGGGAACCAATGAGAGACTAGCTCTAGGTGTTGGGACAGGCACAGGTCACTCTATTTTCCCATCAGGAAGAAGAATTAAGCACAGGCTCAGCCTGCCGCCCGGGACCAGAATAGGGCCTGAAGCAATCCTGCGCTTTTGCGGCCAGCTCCGAAGAAAGCGAGTTGAAAAATGGAGCTCAGGGACACTGCAATTCACAAACCTGCAGACTTATAAATGATCACTCTCGTCCACAAATATATTGAGGGAAGGCAACGAAGAGGATTTGAAAGCAAGGCAGAATTGCAGGAAACAGATTTCAGGAGGGAGATTCGAATCGCCTTTAAAGCCCAGGAAAAGCGGCAAAACCCCGACAATGATGCCCTTGGCCAAAAAGGGCGTATGCGTTTTTTCCTGAATATATTCAGGAAAAAACGCATACGCCCTTTTTGGCCAACCAAGCAACCTGGAAAGGCAAATCAGCGCTACAAAGAGGTCTCGCTTCCCATCGGTCAAAAGGGCCATGCTGAATAAAGTGTCAAAACCAGAAATGCAGGGCAAGCCATGGAGAAACGGGAGCCTTGCTACGATGATGGGCGGGATGTAAATTTCCAACAGCCACTCTGGAGAAGTGTACGGTGTGTCCTGAAACATCTAAAAAACTCAGCTTAGAGAGCATAGGGCAGTTCTACTCATGGGCGTATAATTTGGGAAAACTAAAAATCAGCAAGACACAGGCACCCCAACGTTAAGGGCTGCTCTGTTGACAAGAACCTCCACTTCGTTACACCTTACATATCTCAGGAAAGAGAAAAATGGATAAAGAAGTTGTGGTCCTTATGTACAATGGAATATCACTCAACCATGAAATCAACGTCATAAGGCTAGTAGCAGCATGATGAGTGGATTTAGGTACGACGATTCTAAATGAAATAAGTCACACAGAAAAAGACACTTATCATAAGATATCACTTATAGAGGGAATGTAAAAACCGCTACCCTTGAACTGAATTACAAAACAGAACAGAGTCACACGTTTAGAAAACACACTATGGCTGCTTAACGGGAAAGATGATGTGGGGTTATGCATAAAACAAGGGTTTCAAATTAGCTCAGATACCGTTCCATAAACCCAATATGTAATAGACAAGACCTACTCCTTGCTCAGTGAATTGGACTCAACACCCCCTATTCACGGCCCAAGAATATATCTGACTAGTAAGAATCTTAAAACCTATGTATTGATATCTCTCTGTAAGTGAGTCAAGTGGGTGTAAAGTGGTATAAACACAGCAGTGAAAAGCAGCTAAACCCCATTATAAAAATCAATTACTTTTAAAAACCTGTGAAAAAAAGACAGTGAAAGAGAGAGAAATTCTTACAAAATTCGTTTAGGGGCAGTTATGCTACCTGGATTGACCATATCTAGACCCACAGCTGATTGAGACATAAGGGTGGACACTCTTGGGGCAGAGAGGTTTGCTGAGGTTGGGTGAGCAAACGCAGACCCGTTAAAGTAATACTGCATGGTACCCATCCCATGGGTCCCAAATCTCCAGGTTCAAGGGCATCTTCCTACACCAAAAACATGCATGAGAAACCCAGAAGATGGTATACCGTGTGATCGGGAAAGGGTTCTAAAACGCACCTCATTTCTCATCTCCTTGTGCTCGGGTTCGCCATTCCAGCCCCTTTACTAGCAATCTCCCTCCTTGCAGAATCAGCACCTTTAACCTCCTGTTCCGTACAGGTTGCAATTTGTCCTGAGGATGAACGGGAAGAGGGGGAACCAATGAGAGACTAGCTCTAGGTGTTGGGACAGGCACAGGTCACTCTATTTTCCCATCAGGAAGAAGAATTAAGCACAGGCTCAGCCTGCCGCCCGGGACCAGAATAGGGCCTGAAGCAATACTGCGCCTTTGCGGCCAGCTCCCAAGAAAGCGAGTTGAAAAATGGAGCTCAGGGACACTGCAATTCACAAACCTGCAGACTTATAAATGATCACTCTCGTCCACAAATATATTGAGGGAAGGCAACGAAGAGGATTTGAAAGCAAGGCAGAATTGCAGGAAACAGATTTCAGGAGGGAGATTCGAATCGCCTTTAAAGCCCAGGAAAAGCGGCAAAACCCCGACAATGATGCCCTTGGCCAAAAAGGGCGTATGCGTTTTTTCCTGAATATATTCAGGAAAAAACGCATACGCCCTTTTTGGCCAACCAAGCAACCTGGAAAGGCAAATCAGCGCTACAAAGAGGTCTCGCTTCCCATCGGTCAAAAGGGCCATGCTGAATAAAGTGTCAAAACCAGAAATGCAGGGCAGGCCATGGAGAAACGGGAGGCTTGCTACGCTGATGGGCGGGATGTAAATTGCCAACAGCCACTCTGAAGAAGTGTACGGTGTGTCGTGAAACATCTAAAAAACTCAGCTTAGAGAGCATAGGGCACTTCCACTCATGGGCGTATAAATTGGGAAAAGTAAAATTCAGCAAGACACAGGCACCCCAACGTTTAGGACTGCTCTGTTGACAATAACCTCCACTTCGTTACACCTTAAATATCTCAGGAAAGAGAAAAATGGATAAAGAGGTTGTGGTCCTTATGTACAATGGAATATCACTCAGCCATGAAATCAACGTCATAAGGCTAGTAGCAGCATGATGAGTGGATTTAGGTACGACGATTCTAAGTGAAATAAGTCACACAGAAAAAGACACTTATCATAAGATATCACTTATAGAGGGAATTTAAAAACCGCTACCCTTGAACTGAATTACAAAACGGAACAGAGTCACACGTTTAGAAAACACACTATGGCTGCTTAACGGGAAAGGTGAGGTGGGGTGATGCATAAAACAAGGGTTTCAAATTAGCTCAGATACCGTTCCATAAACCCAATATGTAAAAGACAAGACCTACTCCTTGCTCAGTGAATTGGACTCAACACCCCCTATTCACGGCCCAAGAATATATCTGACTAGTAAGAATCTTAAAACCTATGTATTGATATCTCTCTGTAAGTGAGTCAAGTGGGTGTAAAGTGACATAAACACAGCAGTGAAAAGCAGCTAAACCCCATTATAAAAATCAATTACTTTTAAAAACCTGTGAAAAAAAGACAGTGAAAGAGAGAGAAATTCTTACAAAATTCGTTTAGGGGCAGTGATGCTACCTGGATTGACCATATCTAGACCCACAGCTGATTGAGACATAAGGGTGGATACTCTTGGGGCTGAGAGGTTTGCTGAGGTTGGGTGAGGAAACGCAGACCCTTTAAAGTAATATTGCGTGGTACCCATCCCATGGGTCCCAAATCTCCAGGTTCAAGGGCATCTTCCTACATCGAAAACATGCATGAGAAACCCAGAAGATGGCACACCGTGTGATCGGGAAAGGTTTCTAAAACGCACCTCATTTCTCATCTCCTTGTGCTCGGGTTCGCCATTCCAGCCGCTTTACTAACAATCTCCCTCCTTGGAGAATCAGCACCTTTAACCTCCTGTTCCGTACAGGTTGCAATTTGTCCTGAGGATGAACGGGAAGAGGGGAAAACAATGAGAGACTAGCTCTAGGTGTTGGGACAGGCACAGGTCACTCTATTTTCCCATCAGGAAGAAGAATTAAGCACAGGCTCAGCCTGCCGCCCTTAACCAGAATAGGGCCTGAAGCAATCCTGCGCTTTTGCGGCCAGCTCCCAAGAAAGCGAGTTGAAAAATGGAGCTCAGGGGCACTGCAATTCACAAAGCTGCAGACTTATAAATGATCACTCTCGTCCACAAATATATTGAGGGAAGGCAACGAAGAGGATTTGAAAGCAAGGCAGAATTGCAGGAAACAGATTTCAGGAGGGAGATTCGAATCGCCTTTAAAGCACAGGAAAAGCGGCAAAACTTCGACAATGATGCCCTTGGCCAAAAAGGGCGTATGCGTTTTTTCCTGAATATATTCAGGAAAAAACGCATACGCCCTTTTTGGCCACCCAAGCAACCTGGAAAGGCAAATCAGCGCTACAAAGAAGTCTCGCTTCCCATCAGTCAAAAGGGCCATGCTGAATAAAGTGTCAAAACCAGAAATGCAGGGCAGGCCATGAGGAAACGGGAGCCTTGCTACGATGATGGGCGGGATGTAAATTGCCAACAGCCACTCTGGAGAAGTGTACGGTGTGTCCTGAAACATCTAAAAAACTCAGCTTAGAGAGCATAGGGCACTTCCACTCATGGGCGTATAAAGTGGGAAAAGTAAAAACAAGCAAGACACAGGCACCCCAAAGTTTAGGGCTGCTCTGTTGACAAGAACCTCCAACTTCGTTACACCTTAAATATCCCAGGAAAGAGAAAAATGGATAAAGATGTTGTGGTCCTTATGTACAATGGAATATCACTCAACCATGAAATCAACGTCATAAGGCTAGTAGCAGCATGATGAGTGGATTTAGGTACGACGATTCTAAGTGAAATAAGTCACACAGAAAAAGACACATATCATAAGATATCACTTATAGAGGGAATGTAAAAACCACTACCCTTGAACTGAATTACAAAACAGAACAGAGTCACACGTTTAGAAAACACACTATGGCTGCTTAACGGGAAATGTGAGGTGGAGTGATGCATAAAACAAGGGTTTCAAATTAGCTCAGATACCGTTCCATAAACCCAATATGTAATAGACAAGACCTACTCCTTGCTCAGTGAATTGGACTCAACACCCCCTATTCACGGCCCAAGAATATATCTGACTAGTAAGAATCTTAAAACCTATGTATTGATATCTCTCTGTAAGTGAGTCAAGTGGGTGTAAAGTGGTATAAAGACAGCAGTGAAAAGCAGCTAAACCCCATTATAAAAATCAATTACTTTTAAAAACCTGTGAAAAAAAGACAGTGAAAGAGAGAGAAATTCTTACAAAATTCGTTTAGGGGCAGTGATGCTACCTGGATTGACCATATCTAGACCCACAGCTGATTGAGACATAAGGGTGGACACTCTTGGGGCAGAGAGGTTTGCTGTGGTTGGGTGAGCAAACGCAGACCCGTTAAAGTAATACTGCATGGTACCCATCCCATGGGTCCCAAATCTCCAGGTTCAAGGGCATCTTCCTACATCGAAAACATGCATGAGAACCCCAAAAGATGGTCTACCGTGTGATCGGGAAAGGGTTCTAAAACGCACCTAATTTCTCATCTCCTTGTGCTCGGGTTCGCCATTCCAGCCGCTTTACTAGCAATCTCCCTCCTTGCAGAATCAGCACCTTTAACCTCCTGTTCCATACAGGTTGCAATTTGTCCTGAGGATGAACGGGAAGAGGGGGAACCAATGAGAGACTAGCTCTAGGTGTTGGGACAGGCACAGGTCACTCTATTTTCCCATCAGGAAGAAGAATTAAGCACAGGCTCAGCCTGCCGCCTGGGACCAGAATAGGGCCTGAAGCAATCGTGCGCTTTTGCGGCCAGCTCCCAAGAAAGCGAGTTGAAAAATGGAGCTCAGGGGCACTGCAATTCACAAACCTGCAGACTTATAAATGATCACTCTCGTCCACAAATATATTGAGGGAAGGCAACGAAGAGGATTTGAAAGCAAGGCAGAATTGCAGGAAACAGATTTCAGGAGGGAGATTCGAATCGCCTTTAAAGCCCAGGAAAAGCGGCAAAACCCCGACAATGATGCCCTTGGCCAAAAAGGGCGTATGCGTTTTTTCCTGAATATATTCAGGAAAAAACGCATACGCCCTTTTTGGCCAACCAAGCAACCTGGAAAGGCAAATCAGCGCTACAAAGAAGTCTCGCTTCCCATCGGTCAAAAGGGCCATGCTGAATAAAGTGTCAAAACCAGAAATGCAGGGCAAGCCATGGAGAAACGGGAGGCTTGCTACGCTGATGGGCGGGATGTAAATTGCCAAGAGCCACTCTGGAGAAGTGTACGGTGTGTCGTGAAACATCTAAAAAACTCAGCTTAGAGAGCATAGGGCACTTCCACTCATGGGCGTATAAATTGGGAAAAGTAAAATTCAGCAAGACACAGGCACCCCAACGTTTAGGACTGCTCTGTTGACAATAACCTCCACTTCGTTACACCTTAAATATCTCAGGAAAGAGAAAAATGGATAAAGAAGTTGTGGTCCTTATGTACAATGGAATATCACTCAGCCATGAAATCAACGTCATAAGGCTAGTAGCAGCATGATGAGTGGATTTAGGTACGACGATTCTAAGTGAAATAAGTCACACAGAAAAAGACACTTATCATAAGATATCACTTATAGAGGGAATGTAAAAACCGCTACCCTTGAACTGAATTACAAAACAGAACAGAGTCACACGTTTAGAAAACACACTATGGCTGCTTAACGGGAAAGGTGAGGTGGGGTGATGCATAAAACAAGGGTTTCAAATTAGCTCAGATACCGTTCCATAAACCCAATATGTAATAGACAAGACCTACTCCTTGCTCAGTGAATTGGACTCAACACCCCCTATTCACGGCCCAAGAATATATCTGACTAGTAAGAATCTTAAAACCTATGTATTGATATCTCTCTGTAAGTGAGTCAAGTGGGTGTAAAGTGACATAAACACAGCAGTGAAAAGCAGCTAAACCCCATTATAAAAATCAATTACTTTTAAAATCCTGTGAAACAAAGACAGTGAAAGAGAGAGAAATTCTTACAAAATTCGTTCAGGGGCTGTGATGCCACCTGGATTGACCATATCTAGACCCACAGCTGATTGAGACATAAGGGTGGACACTCTTGGGGCTGAGAGGAATGGTGAGGTTGGGTGAGAAAACGCAGACCCTTTAAAGTAATACTGCGTGGTACCCATCCCATGGGTCCCAAATCTCCAGGTTCAAGGGCATCTTCCTACATCGAAAACATGCATGAGAAACCCAGAAGATGGTACACTGTGTGATCGGGAAAGGTTTCTAAAACGCAACTCATTTCTCATGTCCTTCTGCTCGGGTTCGCCATTCCAGCCGCATTACTAGCAATCTCCCTCCTTGGAGAATCAGCACCTTTAACCTCCTGTTCCGTACAGGTTGCAATTTGTCCTGAGGATGAACGGGAAGAGGGGGAACCAATGAGAGACTAGCTCTAGGTGTTGGGACAGGCACAGGTCACTCTATTTTCCCATCAGGAAGAAGAATTAAGCACAGGCTCAGCCTGCCGCCCTGAACCAGAATAGGGCCTGAAGCAATCCTGCGCTTTTGCGGCCAGCTCCCAAGAAAGTGAGTTGAAAAATGGAGCTCAGGGGCACTGCAATTCACAAACCTGCAGACTTATAAATGATTACTCTCGTCCACAAATATATTGTGGGAAGGCAACGAAGAGGATTTGAAAGCAAGGCAGAATTGCAGGAAACCGATTTCAGGAGGGAGATTCAAATCGCCTTTAAAGCACAGGAAAAGCGGCAAAACCTCGTCAATGATGCCCTTGGCCAAAAAGGGCGTATGCGTTTTTTCCTGAATATATTCAGGAAAAAACGCATACGCCGTTTTTGGCCAACCAAGCAACCTGGAAAGGCAAATCAGCGCTACAAAGAAGTCTCGCTTCCCATCTGTCAAAAGGGCCATGCTGAATAAAGTGTGAAAACCAGAAATGCAGGACAGGCCATGGAGAAACGGGAGCCTTGCTACGCTGATGGGCGGGATGTAAATTGCCAACAGCCACTCTGGAGAAGTGTACGGTGTGTCCTGAAACATCTAAAAAACTCAGCTTAGAGAGCATAGGGCACTTCCACTCATGGGCGTATAAAGTGGGAAAATTAAAAACAAGCAAGACACAGGCACCCCAAAGTTTAGGGCTGCTCTGTTGACAAGAACCTCCAACTTCGTTACACCTTAAATATCCCAGGAAAGAGAAAAATGGATAAAGATGTTGTGGTCCTTATGTACAATGGAATATCACTCAACCATGAAATCAACGTCATAAGGCTAGTAGCAGCATGATGAGTGGATTTAGGTACGACAATTCTAAGTGAAATAAGTCACACAGAAAAAGACACTTATCATAAGATATCACTTATAGAGGGAATGTAAAAACCGCTACCCTTGAACTGAATTACAAAACAGAACAGAGTCACACGTTTAGAAAACACACTATGGCTGCTTAACGGGAAATGTGAGGTGGAGTGATGCATAAAACAAGGGTTTCAAATTAGCTCAGATACCGTTCCATAAACCCAATATGTAATAGACAAGACCTACTCCTTGCTCAGTGAATTGGACTCAACACCCCCTATTCACGGCCCAAGAATATATCTGACTAGTAAGAATCTTAAAACCTATGTATTGATATCTCTCTGTAAGTGAGTCAAGTGGGAGTAAAGTGGTATAAACACAGCAGTGCAAAGCAGCTAAACCCCATTATAAAAATCAATTACTTTTAAAAACCTGTGAAAAAAAGACAGTGAAAGAGAGAGAAATTCTTACAAAATTCGTTTAGGGGCAGTGATGCTACCTGGATTGACCATATCTAGACCCACAGCTGATTGAGACATAAGGGTGGACACTCTTGGGGCAGAGAGGTTTGCTGAGGTTGGGTGAGCAAACGCAGACCCGTTAAAGTAATACTGCATGGTACCCATCCCATGGGTCCCAAATCTCCAGGTTCAAGGGCATCTTCCTACATCGAAAACATGCATGAGAAACCCAGAAGATGGTATACCGTGTGATCGGGAAAGGGTTCTAAAACGCACCTAATTTCTCATCTCCTTGTTCTCGGGTTCGCCATTCCAGCCGCTTTACTAGCAATCTCCATCCTTGCAGAATCAGCACCTTTAACCTCCTGTTCCATACAGGTTGCAATTTGTCCTGAGGATGAACGGGAAGAGGGGGAACCAATGAGAGACTAGCTCTAGGTGTTGGGACAGGCACAGGTCACTCTATTTTCCCATCAGGAAGAAGAATTAAGCACAGGCTCAGCCTGCCGCCTGGGACCAGAATAGGGCCTGAAGCAATCGTGCGCTTTTGCGGCCAGCTCCCAAGAAAGCGAGTTGAAAAATGGAGCTCAGGGGCACTGCAATTCACAAACCTGCAGACTTATAAATGATCACTCTCGTCCACAAATATATTGAGGGAAGGCAACGAAGAGGATTTGAAAGCAAGGCAGAATTGCAGGAAACAGATTTCAGGAGGGAGATTCGAATCGCCTTTAAAGCCCAGGAAAAGCGGCAAAACCCCGACAATGATGCCCTTGGCCAAAAAGGGCGTATGCGTTTTTTCCTGAATATATTCAGGAAAAAACGCATACGCCCTTTTTGGCCAACCAAGCAACCTGGAAAGGCAAATCAGCGCTACAAAGAAGTCTCGCTTCCCATCGGTCAAAAGGGCCATGCTGAATAAAGTGTCAAAACCAGAAATGCAGGGCAGGCCATGGAGAAACGGGAGGCTTGCTACGCTGATGGGCGGGATGTAAATTGCCAACAGCCACTCTGGAGAAGTGTACGGTGTGTCGTGAAACATCTAAAAAACTCAGCTTAGAGAGCATAGGGCACTTCCACTCATGGGCGTATAAATTGGGAAAAGTAAAATTCAGCAAGACACAGGCACCCCAACGTTTAGGACTGCTCTGTTGACAATAACCTCCACTTCGTTACACCTTAAATATCTCAGGAAAGAGAAAAATGGATAAAGAAGTTGTGGTCCTTATGTACAATGGAATATCACTCAGCCATGAAATCAACGTCATAAGGCTAGTAGCAGCATGATGAGTGGATTTAGGTACGACGATTCTAAGTGAAATAAGTCACACAGAAAAAGACACTTATCATAAGATATCACTTATAGAGGGAATGTAAAAACCGCTACCCTTGAACTGAATTACAAAACAGAACAGAGTCACACGTTTAGAAAACACACTATGGCTGCTTAACGGGAAAGGTGAGGTGGGGTGATGCATAAAACAAGGGTTTCAAATTAGCTCAGATACCGTTCCATAAACCCAATATGTAATAGACAAGACCTACTCCTTGCTCAGTGAATTGGACTCAACACCCCCTATTCACGGCCCAAGAATATATCTGACTAGTAAGAATCTTAAAACCTATGTATTGATATCTCTCTGTAAGTGAGTCAAGTGGGTGTAAAGTGACATAAACACAGCAGTGAAAAGCAGCTAAACCCCATTATAAAAATCAATTACTTTTAAAAACCTGTGAAACAAAGACAGTGAAAGAGAGAGAAATTCTTACAAAATTCGTTCAGGGGCTGTGATGCCACCTGGATTGACCATATCTAGACCCACAGCTGATTGAGACATAAGGGTGGACACTCTTGGGGCTGAGAGGAATGGTGAGGTTGGGTGAGAAAACGCAGACCCTTTAAAGTAATACTGCGTGGTACCCATCCCATGGGTCCCAAATCTCCAGGTTCAAGGGCATCTTCCTACATCGAAAACATGCATGAGAAACCCAGAAGATGGTACACTGTGTGATCGGGAAAGGTTTCTAAAACGCAACTCATTTCTCATGTCCTTCTGCTCGGGTTCGCCATTCCAGCCGCATTACTAGCAATCTCCCTCCTTGGAGAATCAGCACCTTTAACCTCCTGTTCCGTACAGGTTGCAATTTGTCCTGAGGATGAACGGGAAGAGGGGGAACCAATGAGAGACTAGCTCTAGGTGTTGGGACAGGCACAGGTCACTCTATTTTCCCATCAGGAAGAAGAATTAAGCACAGGCTCAGCCTTCCGCCCTGAACCAGAATAGGGCCTGAAGCAATCCTGCGCTTTTGCGGCCAGCTCCCAAGAAAGCGAGTTGAAAAATGGAGCTCAGGGGCACTGCAATTCACAAACCTGCAGACTTATAAATGATTACTCTCGTCCACAAATATATTGTGGGAAGGCAACGAAGAGGATTTGAAAGCAAGGCAGAATTGCAGGAAACAGATTTCAGGAGGGAGATTCAAATCGCCTTTAAAGCACAGGAAAAGCGGCAAAACCTCGTCAATGATGCCCTTGGCCAAAAAGGGCGTATGCGTTTTTTCCTGTATATATTCAGGAAAAAACGCATACGCCCTTTTTGGCCAACCAAGCAACCTGGAAAGGCAAATCAGCGCTACAAAGAAGTCTCGCTTCCCATCTGTCAAAAGGGCCATGCTGAATAAAGTGTCAAAACCAGAAATGCAGGACAGGCCATGGAGAAACGGGAGCCTTGCTACGCTGATGGGCGGGATGTAAATTGCCAACAGCCACTCTGGAGAAGTGTACGGTGTGTCCTGAAACATCTAAAAAACTCAGCTTAGAGAGCATAGGGCACTTCCACTCATGGGCGTATAAAGTGGGAAAATTAAAAACAAGCAAGACACAGGCACCCCAAAGTTTAGGGCTGCTCTGTTGACAAGAACCTCCAACTTCGTTACACCTTAAATATCCCAGGAAAGAGAAAAATGGATAAAGATGTTGTGGTCCTTATGTACAATGGAATATCACTCAACCATGAAATCAACGTCATAAGGCTAGTAGCAGCATGATGAGTGGATTTAGGTACGACGATTCTAAGTGAAATAAGTCACACAGAAAAAGACACTTATCATAAGATATCACTTATAGAGGGAATGTAAAAACCGCTACCCTTGAACTGAATTACAAAACAGAACAGAGTCACACGTTTAGAAAACACACTATGGCTGCTTAACGGGAAATGTGAGGTGGAGTGATGCATAAAACAAGGGTTTCAAATTAGCTCAGATACCGTTCCATAAACCCAATATGTAATAGACAAGACCTACTCCTTGCTCAGTGAATTGGACTCAACACCCCCTATTCACGGCCCAAGAATATATCTGACTAGTAAGAATCTTAAAACCTATGTATTGATATCTCTCTGTAAGTGAGTCAAGTGGGAGTAAAGTGGTATAAACACAGCAGTGAAAAGCAGCTAAACCCCATTATAAAAATCAATTACTTTTAAAAACCTGTGAAAAAAAGACAGTGAAAGAGAGAGAAATTCTTACAAAATTCGTTTAGGGGCAGTGATGCTACCTGGATTGACCATATCTAGACCCACAGCTGATTGAGACATAAGGGTGGACACTCTTGGGGCAGAGAGGTTTGCTGAGGTTGGGTGAGCAAACGCAGACCCGTTAAAGTAATACTGCATGGTACCCATCCCATGGGTCCCAAATCTCCAGGTTCAAGGGCATCTTCCTACATCGAAAACATGCATGAGAAACCCAGAAGATGGTATACCGTGTGATCGGGAAAGGGTTCTAAAACGCACCTAATTTCTCATCTCCTTGTTCTCGGGTTCGCCATTCCAGCCACTTTACTAGCAATCTCCCTCCTTGCAGAATCAGCACCTTTAACCTCCTGTTCCATACAGGTTGCAATTTGTCCTGAGGATGAACGGGAAGAGGGGGAACCAATGAGAGACTAGCTCTAGGTGTTGGGACAGGCACAGGTCACTCTATTTTCCCATCAGGAAGAAGAATTAAGCACAGGCTCAGCCTGCCGCCTGGGACCAGAATAGGGCCTGAAGCAATCGTGCGCTTTTGCGGCCAGCTCCCAAGAAAGCGAGTTGAAAAATGGAGCTCAGGGGCACTGCAATTCACAAACCTGCAGACTTATAAATGATCACTCTCGTCCACAAATATATTGAGGGAAGGCAACGAAGAGGATTTGAAAGCAAGGCAGAATTGCAGGAAACAGATTTCAGGAGGGAGATTCGAATCGCCTTTAAAGCCCAGGAAAAGCGGCAAAACCCCGACAATGATGCCCTTGGCCAAAAAGGGCGTATGCGTTTTTTCCTGAATATATTCAGGAAAAAACGCATACGCCCTTTTTGGCCAACCAAGCAACCTGGAAAGGCAAATCAGCGCTACAAAGAAGTCTCGCTTCCCATCGGTCAAAAGGGCCATGCTGAATAAAGTGTCAAAACCAGAAATGCAGGGCAGGCCATGGAGAAACGGGAGGCTTGCTACGCTGATGGGCGGGATGTAAATTGCCAACAGCCACTCTGGAGAAGTGTACGGTGTGTCGTGAAACATCTAAAAAACTCAGCTTAGAGAGCATAGGGCACTTCCACTCATGGGCGTATAAAGTGGGAAAAGTAAAATTCAGCAAGACACAGGCACCCCAACGTTTAGGACTGCTCTGTTGACAATAACCTCCACTTCGTTACACCTTAAATATCTCAGGAAAGAGAAAAATGGATAAAGAAGTTGTGGTCCTTATGTACAATGGAATATCACTCAGCCATGAAATCAACGTCATAAGGCTAGTAGCAGCATGATGAGTGGATTTAGGTACGACGATTCTAAGTGAAATAAGTCACACAGAAAAAGACACTTATCATAAGATATCACTTATAGAGGGAATGTAAAAACCGCTACCCTTGAACTGAATTACAAAACAGAACAGAGTCACACGTTTAGAAAACACACTATGGCTGCTTAACGGGAAAGGTGAGGTGGGGTGATGCATAAAACAAGGGTTTCAAATTAGCTCAGATACCGTTCCATAAACCCAATATGTAATAGACAAGACCTACTCCTTGCTCAGTGAATTGGACTCAACACCCCCTATTCACGGCCCAAGAATATATCTGACTAGTAAGAATCTTAAAACCTATGTATTGATATCTCTCTGTAAGTGAGTCAAGTGGGTGTAAAGTGGTATAAACACAGCAGTGAAAAGCAGCTAAACCCCATTATAAAAATCAATTACTTTTAAAAACCTGTGAAAAAAAGACAGTGAAAGAGAGAGAAATTCTTACAAAATTCGTTTAGGGGCAGTTATGCTACCTGGATTGACCATATCTACACCCACAGCTGATTGAGACATAAGGGTGGACACTCTTGGGGCAGAGAGGTTTGCTGAGGTTGGGTGAGCAAACGCAGACCCGTTAAAGTAATACTGCATGGTACCCATCCCATGGGTCCCAAATCTCCAGGTTCAAGGGCATCTTCCTACACCAAAAACATGCATGAGAAACCCAGAAGATGGTATACCGTGTGATCGGGAAAGGGTTCTAAAACGCACCTCATTTCTCATCTCCTTGTGCTCGGGTTCGCCATTCCAGCCCCTTTACTAGCAATCTCCCTCCTTGCAGAATCAGCACCTTTAACCTCCTGTTCCGTACAGGTTGCAATTTGTCCTGAGGATGAACGGGAAGAGGGGGAACCAATGAGAGACTAGCTCTAGGTGTTGGGACAGGCACAGGTCACTCTATTTTCCCATCAGGAAGAAGAATTAAGCACAGGCTCAGCCTGCCGCCCGGGACCAGAATAGGGCCTGAAGCAATCCTGCGCCTTTGCGGCCAGCTCCCAAGAAAGCGAGTTGAAAAATGGAGCTCAGGGACACTGCAATTCACAAACCTGCAGACTTATAAATGATCACTCTCGTCCACAAATATATTGAGGGAAGGCAACGAAGAGGATTTGAAAGCAAGGCAGAATTGCAGGAAACAGATTTCAGGAGGGAGATTCGAATCGCCTTTAAAGCCCAGGAAAAGCGGCAAAACCCCGACAATGATGCCCTTGGCCAAAAAGGGCGTATGCGTTTTTTCCTGAATATATTCAGGAAAAAACGCATACGCCCTTTTTGGCCAACCAAGCAACCTGGAAAGGCAAATCAGCGCTACAAAGAGGTCTCGCTTCCCATCGGTCAAAAGGGCCATGCTGAATAAAGTGTCAAAACCAGAAATGCAGGGCAGGCCATGGAGAAACGGGAGGCTTGCTACGCTGATGGGCGGGATGTAAATTGCCAACAGCCACTCTGAAGAAGTGTACGGTGTGTCGTGAAACATCTAAAAAACTCAGCTTAGAGAGCATAGGGCACTTCCACTCATGGGCGTATAAATTGGGAAAAGTAAAATTCAGCAAGACACAGGCACCCCAACGTTTAGGACTGCTCTGTTGACAATAACCTCCACTTCGTTACACCTTAAATATCTCAGGAGAGAGAAAAATGGATAAAGAAGTTGTGGTCCTTATGTACAATGGAATATCACTCAGCCATGAAATCAACGTCATAAGGCTAGTAGCAGCATGATGAGTGGATTTAGGTACGACGATTCTAAGTGAAATAAGTCACACAGAAAAAGACACTTATCATAAGATATCACTTATAGAGGGAATTTAAAAACCGCTACCCTTGAACTGAATTACAAAACGGAACAGAGTCACACGTTTAGAAAACACACTATGGCTGCTTAACGGGAAAGGTGAGGTGGGGTGATGCATAAAACAAGGGTTTCAAATTAGCTCAGATACCGTTCCATAAACCCAATATGTAAAAGACAAGACCTACTCCTTGCTCAGTGAATTGGACTCAACACCCCCTATTCACGGCCCAAGAATATATCTGACTAGTAAGAATCTTAAAACCTATGTATTGATATCTCTCTGTAAGTGAGTCAAGTGGGTGTAAAGTGACATAAACACAGCAGTGAAAAGCAGCTAAACCCCATTATAAAAATCAATTACTTTTAAAAACCTGTGAAAAAAAGACAGTGAAAGAGAGAGAAATTCTTACAAAATTCGTTTAGGGGCAGTGATGCTACCTGGATTGACCATATCTAGACCCACAGCTGATTGAGACATAAGGGTGGATACTCTTGGGGCTGAGAGGTTTGCTGAGGTTGGGTGAGGAAACGCAGACCCTTTAAAGTAATATTGCGTGGTACCCATCCCATGGGTCCCAAATCTCCAGGTTCAAGGGCATCTTCCTACATCGAAAACATGCATGAGAAACCCAGAAGATGGCACACCGTGTGATCGGGAAAGGTTTCTAAAACGCACCTCATTTCTCATCTCCTTGTGCTCGTGTTCGCCATTCCAGCCGCTTTACTAACAATCTCCCTCCTTGCAGAATCAGCACCTTTAACCTCCTGTTCCGTACAGGTTGCAATTTGTCCTGAGGATGAACGGGAAGAGGGGGAACCAATGAGAGACTAGCTCTAGGTGTTGGGACAGGCACAGGTCACTCTATTTTCCCATCAGGAAGAAGAATTAAGCACAGGCTCAGCCTGCCGCCCGGGACCAGAATAGGGCCTGAAGCAATCCTGCACCTTTGCGGCCAGCTCCCAAGAAAGCGAGTTGAAAAATGGAGCTCAGGGACACTGCAATTCACAAACCTGCAGACTTATAAATGATCACTCTCGTCCACAAATATATTGAGGGAAGGCAACGAAGAGGATTTGAAAGCAAGGCAGAATTGCAGGAAACAGATTTCAGGAGGGAGATTCGAATCGCCTTTAAAGCCCAGGAAAAGCGGCAAAACCCCGACAATGATGCCCTTGGCCAAAAAGGGCGTATGCGTTTTTTCCTGAATATATTCAGGAAAAAACGCATACGCCCTTTTTGGCCAACCAAGCAACCTGGAAAGGCAAATCAGCGCTACAAAGAGGTCTCGCTTCCCATCGGTCAAAAGGGCCATGCTGAATAAAGTGTCAAAACCAGAAATGCAGGGCAGGCCATGGAGAAACGGGAGGCTTGCTACGCTGATGGGCGGGATGTAAATTGCCAACAGCCACTCTGAAGAAGTGTACGGTGTGTCGTGAAACATCTAAAAAACTCAGCTTAGAGAGCATAGGGCACTTCCACTCATGGGCGTATAAATTGGGAAAAGTAAAATTCAGCAAGACACAGGCACCCCAACGTTTAGGACTGCTCTGTTGACAATAACCTCCACTTCGTTACACCTTAAATATCTCAGGAAAGAGAAAAATGGATAAAGAAGTTGTGGTCCTTATGTACAATGGAATATCACTCAGCCATGAAATCAACGTCATAAGGCTAGTAGCAGCATGATGAGTGGATTTAGGTACGACGATTCTAAGTGAAATAAGTCACACAGAAAAAGACACTTATCATAAGATATCACTTATAGAGGGAATTTAAAAACCGCTACCCTTGAACTGAATTACAAAACGGAACAGAGTCACACGTTTAGAAAACACACTATGGCTGCTTAACGGGAAAGGTGAGGTGGGGTGATGCATAAAACAAGGGTTTCAAATTAGCTCAGATACCGTTCCATAAACCCAATATGTAAAAGACAAGACCTACTCCTTGCTCAGTGAATTGGACTCAACACCCCCTATTCACGGCCCAAGAATATATCTGACTAGTAAGAATCTTAAAACCTATGTATTGATATCTCTCTGTAAGTGAGTCAAGTGGGTGTAAAGTGACATAAACACAGCAGTGAAAAGCAGCTAAACCCCATTATAAAAATCAATTACTTTTAAAAACCTGTGAAAAAAAGACAGTGAAAGAGAGAGAAATTCTTACAAAATTCGTTTAGGGGCAGTGATGCTACCTGGATTGACCATATCTAGACCCACAGCTGATTGAGACATAAGGGTGGATACTCTTGGGGCTGAGAGGTTTGCTGAGGTTGGGTGAGGAAACGCAGACCCTTTAAAGTAATATTGCGTGGTACCCATCCCATGGGTCCCAAATCTCCAGGTTCAAGGGCATCTTCCTACATCGAAAACATGCATGAGAAACCCAGAAGATGGCACACCGTGTGATCGGGAAAGGTTTCTAAAACGCACCTCATTTCTCATCTCCTTGTGCTCGTGTTCGCCATTCCAGCCGCTTTACTAACAATCTCCCTCCTTGGAGAATCAGCACCTTTAACCTCCTGTTCCGTACAGGTTGCAATTTGTCCTGAGGATGAACGGGAAGAGGGGAAAACAATGAGAGACTAGCTCTAGGTGTTGGGACAGGCACAGGTCACTCTATTTTCCCATCAGGAAGAAGAATTAAGCACAGGCTCAGCCTGCCGCCCTTAACCAGAATAGGGCCTGAAGCAATCCTGCGCTTTTGCGGCCAGCTCCCAAGAAAGCGAGTTGAAAAATGGAGCTCAGGGGCACTGCAATTCACAAAGCTGCAGACTTATAAATGATCACTCTCGTCCACAAATATATTGAGGGAAGGCAACGAAGAGGATTTGAAAGCAAGGCAGAATTGCAGGAAACAGATTTCAGGAGGGAGATTCGAATCGCCTTTAAAGCACAGGAAAAGCGGCAAAACCTCGACAATGATGCCCTTGGCCAAAAAGGGCGTATGCGTTTTTTCCTGAATATATTCAGGAAAAAACGCATACGCCCTTTTTGGCCACCCAAGCAACCTGGAAAGGCAAATCAGCGCTACAAAGAAGTCTCGCTTCCCATCAGTCAAAAGGGCCATGCTGAATAAAGTGTCAAAACCAGAAATGCAGGGCAGGCCATGAGGAAACGGGTGCCTTGCTACGATGATGGGCGGGATGTAAATTGCCAACAGCCACTCTGGAGAAGTGTACGGTGTGTCCTGAAACATCTAAAAAACTCAGCTTAGAGAGCATAGGGCACTTCCACTCATGGGCGTATAAAGTGGGAAAAGTAAAAACAAGCAAGACACAGGCACCCCAAAGTTTAGGGCTGCTCTGTTGACAAGAACCTCCAACTTCGTTACACCTTAAATATCCCAGGAAAGAGAAAAATGGATAAAGATGTTGTGGTCCTTATGTACAATGGAATATCACTCAACCATGAAATCAACGTCATAAGGCTAGTAGCAGCATGATGAGTGGATTTAGGTACGACGATTCTAAGTGAAATAAGTCACACAGAAAAAGACACATATCATAAGATATCACTTATAGAGGGAATGTAAAAACCACTACCCTTGAACTGAATTACAAAACAGAACAGAGTCACACGTTTAGAAAACACACTATGGCTGCTTAACGGGAAATGTGAGGTGGAGTGATGCATAAAACAAGGGTTTCAAATTAGCTCAGATACCGTTCCATAAACCCAATATGTAATAGACAAGACCTACTCCTTGCTCAGTGAATTGAACTCAACACCCCCTATTCACGGCCCAAGAATATATCTGACTAGTAAGAATCTTAAAACCTATGTATTGATATCTCTCTGTAAGTGAGTCAAGTGGGTGTAAAGTGGTATAAAGACAGCAGTGAAAAGCAGCTAAACCCCATTATAAAAATCAATTACTTTTAAAAACCTGTGAAAAAAAGACAGTGAAAGAGAGAGAAATTCTTACAAAATTCGTTTAGGGGCAGTGATGCTACCTGGATTGACCATATCTAGACCCACAGCTGATTGAGACATAAGGGTGGACACTCTTGGGGCAGAGAGGTTTGCTGTGGTTGGGTGAGCAAACGCAGACCCGTTAAAGTAATACTGCATGGTACCCATCCCATGGGTCCCAAATCTCCAGGTTCAAGGGCATCTTCCTACATCGAAAACATGCATGAGAACCCCAAAAGATGGTCTACCGTGTGATCGGGAAAGGGTTCTAAAACGCACCTAATTTCTCATCTCCTTGTGCTCGGGTTCGCCATTCCAGCCGCTTTACTAGCAATCTCCCTCCTTGCAGAATCAGCACCTTTAACCTCCTGTTCCATACAGGTTGCAATTTGTCCTGAGGATGAACGGGAAGAGGGGGAACCAATGAGAGACTAGCTCTAGGTGTTGGGACAGGCACAGGTCACTCTATTTTCCCATCAGGAAGAAGAATTAAGCACAGGCTCAGCCTGCCGCCTGGGACCAGAATAGGGCCTGAAGCAATCGTGCGCTTTTGCGGCCAGCTCCCAAGAAAGCGAGTTGAAAAATGGAGCTCAGGGGCACTGCAATTCACAAACCTGCAGACTTATAAATGATCACTCTCGTCCACAAATATATTGAGGGAAGGCAACGAAGAGGATTTGAAAGCAAGGCAGAATTGCAGGAAACAGATTTCAGGAGGGAGATTCGAATCGCCTTTAAAGCCCAGGAAAAGCGGCAAAACCCCGACAATGATGCCCTTGGCCAAAAAGGGCGTATGCGTTTTTTCCTGAATATATTCAGGAAAAAACGCATACGCCCTTTTTGGCCAACCAAGCAACCTGGAAAGGCAAATCAGCGCTACAAAGAAGTCTCGCTTCCCATCGGTCAAAAGGGCCATGCTGAATAAAGTGTCAAAACCAGAAATGCAGGGCAAGCCATGGAGAAACGGGAGGCTTGCTACGCTGATGGGCGGGATGTAAATTGCCAAGAGCCACTCTGGAGAAGTGTACGGTGTGTCGTGAAACATCTAAAAAACTCAGCTTAGAGAGCATAGGGCACTTCCACTCATGGGCGTATAAATTGGGAAAAGTAAAATTCAGCAAGACACAGGCACCCCAACGTTTAGGACTGCTCTGTTGACAATAACCTCCACTTCGTTACACCTTAAATATCTCAGGAAAGAGAAAAATGGATAAAGAAGTTGTGGTCCTTATGTACAATGGAATATCACTCAGCCATGAAATCAACGTCATAAGGCTAGTAGCAGCATGATGAGTGGATTTAGGTACGACGATTCTAAGTGAAATAAGTCACACAGAAAAAGACACTTATCATAAGATATCACTTATAGAGGGAATGTAAAAACCGCTACCCTTGAACTGAATTACAAAACAGAACAGAGTCACACGTTTAGAAAACACACTATGGCTGCTTAACGGGAAAGGTGAGGTGGGGTGATGCATAAAACAAGGGTTTCAAATTAGCTCAGATACCGTTCCATAAACCCAATATGTAATAGACAAGACCTACTCCTTGCTCAGTGAATTGGACTCAACACCCCCTATTCACGGCCCAAGAATATATCTGACTAGTAAGAATCTTAAAACCTATGTATTGATATCTCTCTGTAAGTGAGTCAAGTGGGTGTAAAGTGACATAAACACAGCAGTGAAAAGCAGCTAAACCCCATTATAAAAATCAATTACTTTTAAAATCCTGTGAAACAAAGACAGTGAAAGAGAGAGAAATTCTTACAAAATTCGTTCAGGGGCTGTGATGCCACCTGGATTGACCATATCTAGACCCACAGCTGATTGAGACATAAGGGTGGACACTCTTGGGGCTGAGAGGAATGGTGAGGTTGGGTGAGAAAACGCAGACCCTTTAAAGTAATACTGCGTGGTACCCATCCCATGGGTCCCAAATCTCCAGGTTCAAGGGCATCTTCCTACATCGAAAACATGCATGAGAAACCCAGAAGATGGTACACTGTGTGATCGGGAAAGGTTTCTAAAACGCAACTCATTTCTCATGTCCTTCTGCTCGGGTTCGCCATTCCAGCCGCATTACTAGCAATCTCCCTCCTTGGAGAATCAGCACCTTTAACCTCCTGTTCCGTACAGGTTGCAATTTGTCCTGAGGATGAACGGGAAGAGGGGGAACCAATGAGAGACTAGCTCTAGGTGTTGGGACAGGCACAGGTTACTCTATTTTCCCATCAGGAAGAAGAATTAAGCACAGGCTCAGCCTGCCGCCCTGAACCAGAATAGGGCCTGAAGCAATCCTGCGCTTTTGCGGCCAGCTCCCAAGAAAGCGAGTTGAAAAATGGAGCTCAGGGGCACTGCAATTCACAAAGCTGCAGACTTATAAATGATCACTCTCGTCCACAAATATATTGAGGGAAGGCAACGAAGAGGATTTGAAAGCAAGGCAGAATTGCAGGAAACAGATTTCAGGAGGGAGATTCGAATCGCCTTTAAAGCACAGGAAAAGCGGCAAAACCTCGACAATGATGCCCTTGGCCAAAAAGGGCGTATGCGTTTTTTCCTGAATATATTCAGGAAAAAACGCATACGCCCTTTTTGGCCACCCAAGCAACCTGGAAAGGCAAATCAGCGCTACAAAGAAGTCTCGCTTCCCATCAGTCAAAAGGGCCATGCTGAATAAAGTGTCAAAACCAGAAATGCAGGGCAGGCCATGAGGAAACGGGTGCCTTGCTACGATGATGGGCGGGATGTAAATTGCCAACAGCCACTCTGGAGAAGTGTACGGTGTGTCCTGAAACATCTAAAAAACTCAGCTTAGAGAGCATAGGGCACTTCCACTCATGGGCGTATAAAGTGGGAAAAGTAAAAACAAGCAAGACACAGGCACCCCAAAGTTTAGGGCTGCTCTGTTGACAAGAACCTCCAACTTCGTTACACCTTAAATATCCCAGGAAAGAGAAAAATGGATAAAGATGTTGTGGTCCTTATGTACAATGGAATATCACTCAACCATGAAATCAACGTCATAAGGCTAGTAGCAGCATGATGAGTGGATTTAGGTACGACGATTCTAAGTGAAATAAGTCACACAGAAAAAGACACATATCATAAGATATCACTTATAGAGGGAATGTAAAAACCACTACCCTTGAACTGAATTACAAAACAGAACAGAGTCACACGTTTAGAAAACACACTATGGCTGCTTAACGGGAAATGTGAGGTGGAGTGATGCATAAAACAAGGGTTTCAAATTAGCTCAGATACCGTTCCATAAACCCAATATGTAATAGACAAGACCTACTCCTTGCTCAGTGAATTGGACTCAACACCCCCTATTCACGGCCCAAGAATATATCTGACTAGTAAGAATCTTAAAACCTATGTATTGATATCTCTCTGTAAGTGAGTCAAGTGGGTGTAAAGTGGTATAAAGACAGCAGTGAAAAGCAGCTAAACCCCATTATAAAAATCAATTACTTTTAAAAACCTGTGAAAAAAAGACAGTGAAAGAGAGAGAAATTCTTACAAAATTCGTTTAGGGGCAGTGATGCTACCTGGATTGACCATATCTAGACCCACAGCTGATTGAGACATAAGGGTGGACACTCTTGGGGCAGAGAGGTTTGCTGTGGTTGGGTGAGCAAACGCAGACCCGTTAAAGTAATACTGCATGGTACCCATCCCATGGGTCCCAAATCTCCAGGTTCAAGGGCATCTTCCTACATCGAAAACATGCATGAGAACCCCAAAAGATGGTCTACCGTGTGATCGGGAAAGGGTTCTAAAACGCACCTAATTTCTCATCTCCTTGTGCTCGGGTTCGCCATTCCAGCCGCTTTACTAGCAATCTCCCTCCTTGCAGAATCAGCACCTTTAACCTCCTGTTCCATACAGGTTGCAATTTGTCCTGAGGATGAACGGGAAGAGGGGGAACCAATGAGAGACTAGCTCTAGGTGTTGGGACAGGCACAGGTCACTCTATTTTCCCATCAGGAAGAAGAATTAAGCACAGGCTCAGCCTGCCGCCTGGGACCAGAATAGGGCCTGAAGCAATCGTGCGCTTTTGCGGCCAGCTCCCAAGAAAGCGAGTTGAAAAATGGAGCTCAGGGGCACTGCAATTCACAAACCTGCAGACTTATAAATGATCACTCTCGTCCACAAATATATTGAGGGAAGGCAACGAAGAGGATTTGAAAGCAAGGCAGAATTGCAGGAAACAGATTTCAGGAGGGAGATTCGAATCGCCTTTAAAGCCCAGGAAAAGCGGCAAAACCCCGACAATGATGCCCTTGGCCAAAAAGGGCGTATGCGTTTTTTCCTGAATATATTCAGGAAAAAACGCATACGCCCTTTTTGGCCAACCAAGCAACCTGGAAAGGCAAATCAGCGCTACAAAGAAGTCTCGCTTCCCATCGGTCAAAAGGGCCATGCTGAATAAAGTGTCAAAACCAGAAATGCAGGGCAAGCCATGGAGAAACGGGAGGCTTGCTACGCTGATGGGCGGGATGTAAATTGCCAACAGCCACTCTGGAGAAGTGTACGGTGTGTCGTGAAACATCTAAAAAACTCAGCTTAGAGAGCATAGGGCACTTCCACTCATGGGCGTATAAATTGGGAAAAGTAAAATTCAGCAAGACACAGGCACCCCAACGTTTAGGACTGCTCTGTTGACAATAACCTCCACTTCGTTACACCTTAAATATCTCAGGAAAGAGAAAAATGGATAAAGAAGTTGTGGTCCTTATGTACAATGGAATATCACTCAGCCATGAAATCAACGTCATAAGGCTAGTAGCAGCATGATGAGTGGATTTAGGTACGACGATTCTAAGTGAAATAAGTCACACAGAAAAAGACACTTATCATAAGATATCACTTATAGAGGGAATGTAAAAACCGCTACCCTTGAACTGAATTACAAAACAGAACAGAGTCACACGTTTAGAAAACACACTATGGCTGCTTAACGGGAAAGGTGAGGTGGGGTGATGCATAAAACAAGGGTTTCAAATTAGCTCAGATACCGTTCCATAAACCCAATATGTAATAGACAAGACCTACTCCTTGCTCAGTGAATTGGACTCAACACCCCCTATTCACGGCCCAAGAATATATCTGACTAGTAAGAATCTTAAAACCTATGTATTGATATCTCTCTGTAAGTGAGTCAAGTGGGTGTAAAGTGACATAAACACAGCAGTGAAAAGCAGCTAAACCCCATTATAAAAATCAATTACTTTTAAAATCCTGTGAAACAAAGACAGTGAAAGAGAGAGAAATTCTTACAAAATTCGTTCAGGGGCTGTGATGCCACCTGGATTGACCATATCTAGACCCACAGCTGATTGAGACATAAGGGTGGACACTCTTGGGGCTGAGAGGAATGGTGAGGTTGGGTGAGAAAACGCAGACCCTTTAAAGTAATACTGCGTGGTACCCATCCCATGGGTCCCAAATCTCCAGGTTCAAGGGCATCTTCCTACATCGAAAACATGCATGAGAAACCCAGAAGATGGTACACTGTGTGATCGGGAAAGGTTTCTAAAACGCAACTCATTTCTCATGTCCTTCTGCTCGGGTTCGCCATTCCAGCCGCATTACTAGCAATCTCCCTCCTTGGAGAATCAGCACCTTTAACCTCCTGTTCCGTACAGGTTGCAATTTGTCCTGAGGATGAACGGGAAGAGGGGGAACCAATGAGAGACTAGCTCTAGGTGTTGGGACAGGCACAGGTCACTCTATTTTCCCATCAGGAAGAAGAATTAAGCACAGGCTCAGCCTGCCGCCCTGAACCAGAATAGGGCCTGAAGCAATCCTGCGCTTTTGCGGCCAGCTCCCAAGAAAGCGAGTTGAAAAATGGAGCTCAGGGGCACTGCAATTCACAAACCTGCAGACTTATAAATGATTACTCTCGTCCACAAATATATTGTGGGAAGGCAACGAAGAGGATTTGAAAGCAAGGCAGAATTGCAGGAAACAGATTTCAGGAGGGAGATTCAAATCGCCTTTAAAGCACAGGAAAAGCGGCAAAACCTCGTCAATGATGCCCTTGGCCAAAAAGGGCGTATGCGTTTTTTCCTGAATATATTCAGGAAAAAACGCATACGCCGTTTTTGGCCAACCAAGCAACCTGGAAAGGCAAATCAGCGCTACAAAGAAGTCTCGCTTCCCATCTGTCAAAAGGGCCATGCTGAATAAAGTGTGAAAACCAGAAATGCAGGACAGGCCATGGAGAAACGGGAGCCTTGCTACGCTGATGGGCGGGATGTAAATTGCCAACAGCCACTCTGGAGAAGTGTACGGTGTGTCCTGAAACATCTAAAAAACTCAGCTTAGAGAGCATAGGGCACTTCCACTCATGGGCGTATAAAGTGGGAAAATTAAAAACAAGCAAGACACAGGCACCCCAAAGTTTAGGGCTGCTCTGTTGACAAGAACCTCCAACTTCGTTACACCTTAAATATCCCAGGAAAGAGAAAAATGGATAAAGATGTTGTGGTCCTTATGTACAATGGAATATCACTCAACCATGAAATCAACGTCATAAGGCTAGTAGCAGCATGATGAGTGGATTTAGGTACGACGATTCTAAGTGAAATAAGTCACACAGAAAAAGACACTTATCATAAGATATCACTTATAGAGGGAATGTAAAAACCGCTACCCTTGAACTGAATTACAAAACAGAACAGAGTCACACGTTTAGAAAACACACTATGGCTGCTTAACGGGAAATGTGAGGTGGAGTGATGCATAAAACAAGGGTTTCAAATTAGCTCAGATACCGTTCCATAAACCCAATATGTAATAGACAAGACCTACTCCTTGCTCAGTGAATTGGACTCAACACCCCCTATTCACGGCCCAAGAATATATCTGACTAGTAAGAATCTTAAAACCTATGTATTGATATCTCTCTGTAAGTGAGTCAAGTGGGTGTAAAGTGGTATAAACACAGCAGTGAAAAGCAGCTAAACCCCATTATAAAAATCAATTACTTTTAAAAACCTGTGAAAAAAAGACAGTGAAAGAGAGAGAAATTCTTACAAAATTCGTTTAGGGGCAGTTATGCTACCTGGATTGACCATATCTAGACCCACAGCTGATTGAGACATAAGGGTGGACACTCTTGGGGCAGAGAGGTTTGCTGAGGTTGGGTGAGCAAACGCAGACCCGTTAAAGTAATACTGCATGGTACCCATCCCATGGGTCCCAAATCTCCAGGTTCAAGGGCATCTTCCTACACCAAAAACATGCATGAGAAACCCAGAAGATGGTATACCGTGTGATCGGGAAAGGGTTCTAAAACGCACCTCATTTCTCATCTCCTTGTGCTCGGGTTCGCCATTCCAGCCCCTTTACTAGCAATCTCCCTCCTTGCAGAATCAGCACCTTTAACCTCCTGTTCCGTACAGGTTGCAATTTGTCCTGAGGATGAACGGGAAGAGGGGGAACCAATGAGAGACTAGCTCTAGGTGTTGGGACAGGCACAGGTCACTCTATTTTCCCATCAGGAAGAAGAATTAAGCACAGGCTCAGCCTGCCGCCCGGGACCAGAATAGGGCCTGAAGCAATCCTGCGCCTTTGCGGCCAGCTCCCAAGAAAGCGAGTTGAAAAATGGAGCTCAGGGACACTGCAATTCACAAACCTGCAGACTTATAAATGATCACTCTCGTCCACAAATATATTGAGGGAAGGCAACGAAGAGGATTTGAAAGCAAGGCAGAATTGCAGGAAACAGATTTCAGGAGGGAGATTCGAATCGCCTTTAAAGCCCAGGAAAAGCGGCAAAACCCCGACAATGATGCCCTTGGCCAAAAAGGGCGTATGCGTTTTTTCCTGAATATATTCAGGAAAAAACGCATACGCCCTTTTTGGCCAACCAAGCAACCTGGAAAGGCAAATCAGCGCTACAAAGAGGTCTCGCTTCCCATCGGTCAAAAGGGCCATGCTGAATAAAGTGTCAAAACCAGAAATGCAGGGCAGGCCATGGAGAAACGGGAGGCTTGCTACGCTGATGGGCGGGATGTAAATTGCCAACAGCCACTCTGAAGAAGTGTACGGTGTGTCGTGAAACATCTAAAAAACTCAGCTTAGAGAGCATAGGGCACTTCCACTCATGGGCGTATAAATTGGGAAAAGTAAAATTCAGCAAGACACAGGCACCCCAACGTTTAGGACTGCTCTGTTGACAATAACCTCCACTTCGTTACACCTTAAATATCTCAGGAAAGAGAAAAATGGATAAAGAAGTTGTGGTCCTTATGTACAATGGAATATCACTCAGCCATGAAATCAACGTCATAAGGCTAGTAGCAGCATGATGAGTGGATTTAGGTACGACGATTCTAAGTGAAATAAGTCACACAGAAAAAGACACTTATCATAAGATATCACTTATAGAGGGAATTTAAAAACCGCTACCCTTGAACTGAATTACAAAACGGAACAGAGTCACACGTTTAGAAAACACACTATGGCTGCTTAACGGGAAAGGTGAGGTGGGGTGATGCATAAAACAAGGGTTTCAAATTAGCTCAGATACCGTTCCATAAACCCAATATGTAAAAGACAAGACCTACTCCTTGCTCAGTGAATTGGACTCAACACCCCCTATTCACGGCCCAAGAATATATCTGACTAGTAAGAATCTTAAAACCTATGTATTGATATCTCTCTGTAAGTGAGTCAAGTGGGTGTAAAGTGACATAAACACAGCAGTGAAAAGCAGCTAAACCCCATTATAAAAATCAATTACTTTTAAAAACCTGTGAAAAAAAGACAGTGAAAGAGAGAGAAATTCTTACAAAATTCGTTTAGGGGCAGTGATGCTACCTGGATTGACCATATCTAGACCCACAGCTGATTGAGACATAAGGGTGGATACTCTTGGGGCTGAGAGGTTTGCTGAGGTTGGGTGAGGAAACGCAGACCCTTTAAAGTAATATTGCGTGGTACCCATCCCATGGGTCCCAAATCTCCAGGTTCAAGGGCATCTTCCTACATCGAAAACATGCATGAGAAACCCAGAAGATGGCACACCGTGTGATCGGGAAAGGTTTCTAAAACGCACCTCATTTCTCATCTCCTTGTGCTCGTGTTCGCCATTCCAGCCGCTTTACTAACAATCTCCCTCCTTGGAGAATCAGCACCTTTAACCTCCTGTTCCGTACAGGTTGCAATTTGTCCTGAGGATGAACGGGAAGAGGGGAAAACAATGAGAGACTAGCTCTAGGTGTTGGGACAGGCACAGGTCACTCTATTTTCCCATCAGGAAGAAGAATTAAGCACAGGCTCAGCCTGCCGCCCTTAACCAGAATAGGGCCTGAAGCAATCCTGCGCTTTTGCGGCCAGCTCCCAAGAAAGCGAGTTGAAAAATGGAGCTCAGGGGCACTGCAATTCACAAAGCTGCAGACTTATAAATGATCACTCTCGTCCACAAATATATTGAGGGAAGGCAACGAAGAGGATTTGAAAGCAAGGCAGAATTGCAGGAAACAGATTTCAGGAGGGAGATTCGAATCGCCTTTAAAGCACAGGAAAAGCGGCAAAACCTCGACAATGATGCCCTTGGCCAAAAAGGGCGTATGCGTTTTTTCCTGAATATATTCAGGAAAAAACGCATACGCCCTTTTTGGCCACCCAAGCAACCTGGAAAGGCAAATCAGCGCTACAAAGAAGTCTCGCTTCCCATCAGTCAAAAGGGCCATGCTGAATAAAGTGTCAAAACCAGAAATGCAGGGCAGGCCATGAGGAAACGGGAGCCTTGCTACGATGATGGGCGGGATGTAAATTGCCAACAGCCACTCTGGAGAAGTGTACGGTGTGTCCTGAAACATCTAAAAAACTCAGCTTAGAGAGCATAGGGCACTTCCACTCATGGGCGTATAAAGTGGGAAAAGTAAAAACAAGCAAGACACAGGCACCCCAAAGTTTAGGGCTGCTCTGTTGACAAGAACCTCCAACTTCGTTACACCTTAAATATCCCAGGAAAGAGAAAAATGGATAAAGATGTTGTGGTCCTTATGTACAATGGAATATCACTCAACCATGAAATCAACGTCATAAGGCTAGTAGCAGCATGATGAGTGGATTTAGGTACGACGATTCTAAGTGAAATAAGTCACACAGAAAAAGACACATATCATAAGATATCACTTATAGAGGGAATGTAAAAACCACTACCCTTGAACTGAATTACAAAACAGAACAGAGTCACACGTTTAGAAAACACACTATGGCTGCTTAACGGGAAAGGTGAGGTGGAGTGATGCATAAAACAAGGGTTTCAAATTAGCTCAGATACCGTTCCATAAACCCAATATGTAATAGACAAGACCTACTCCTTGCTCAGTGAATTGGACTCAACACCCCCTATTCACGGCCCAAGAATATATCTGACTAGTAAGAATCTTAAAACCTATGTATTGATATCTCTCTGTAAGTGAGTCAAGTGGGTGTAAAGTGGTATAAAGACAGCAGTGAAAAGCAGCTAAACCCCATTATAAAAATCAATTACTTTTAAAAACCTGTGAAAAAAAGACAGTGAAAGAGAGAGAAATTCTTACAAAATTCGTTTAGGGGCAGTGATGCTACCTGGATTGACCATATCTAGACCCACAGCTGATTGAGACATAAGGGTGGACACTCTTGGGGCAGAGAGGTTTGCTGTGGTTGGGTGAGCAAACGCAGACCCGTTAAAGTAATACTGCATGGTACCCATCCCATGGGTCCCAAATCTCCAGGTTCAAGGGCATCTTCCTACATCGAAAACATGCATGAGAACCCCAAAAGATGGTCTACCGTGTGATCGGGAAAGGGTTCTAAAACGCACCTAATTTGTCATCTCCTTGTGCTCGGGTTCGCCATTCCAGCCGCTTTACTAGCAATCTCCCTCCTTGCAGAATCAGCACCTTTAACCTCCTGTTCCATACAGGTTGCAATTTGTCCTGAGGATGAACGGGAAGAGGGGTAACCAATGAGAGACTAGCTCTAGGTGTTGGGACAGGCACAGGTTACTCTATTTTCCCATCAGGAAGAAGAATTAAGCACAGGCTCAGCCTGCCGCCTGGGACCAGAATAGGGCCTGAAGCAATCCTGCGCTTTTGCGGCCAGCTCCCAAGAAAGCGAGTTGAAAAATGGAGCTCAGGGGCACTGCAATTCACAAAGCTGCAGACTTATAAATGATCACTCTCGTCCACAAATATATTGAGGGAAGGCAACGAAGAGGATTTGAAAGCAAGGCAGAATTGCAGGAAACAGATTTCAGGAGGGAGATTCGAATCGCTTTTAAAGCACAGGAAAAGCGGCAAATCCTCGTCAATGATGCCCTTGGCCAAAAAGGGCGTATGCGTTTTTTCCTAAATATATTCAGGAAAAAACGCATACGCCCTTTTTGGCCAACCAAGCAACCTGGAAAGGCAAATCAGCGCTACAAAGAAGTCTCGCTTCCCATCGGTCAAAAGGGCCATGCTGAATAAAGTGTCAAAACCAGAAATGCAGGGCAGGCCATGAGGAAACGGGAGCCTTGCTACGATGATGGGCGGGATGTAAATTGCCAACAGCCACTCTGGAGAAGTGTACGGTGTGTCCTGAAACATCTAAAAAACTCAGCTTAGAGAGCATAGGGCACTTCCACTCATGGGCGTATAAAGTGGGAAAATTAAAAACAAGCAAGACACAGGCACCCCAATGTTTAGGGCTGCTCTGTTGACAAGAACCTCCAACTTCGTTACACCTTAAATATCCCAGGAAAGAGAAAAATGGATAAAGATGTTGTGGTCCTTATGTACAATGGAATATCACTCAACCATGAAATCAACGTCATAAGGCTAGTAGCAGCATGATGAATGGATTTAGGTACGACGATTCTAAGTGAAATAAGTCACACAGAAAAAGACACTTATCATAAGATATCACTTATAGAGGGAATGTAAAAACCGCTACCCTTGAACTGAATTACAAAACAGAACAGAGTCACACGTTTAGAAAACACACTATGGCTGCTTAACGGGAAAGGTGAGGTGGGGTGATGCATAAAACAAGGGTTTCAAATTAGCTCAGATACCGTTCCATAAACCCAATATGTAATAGACAAGACCTACTCCTTGCTCAGTGAATTTGACTCAACACCCCCTATTCACGGCCCAAGAATATATCTGACTAGTAAGAATCTTAAAACCTATGTATTGATATCTCTCTGTAAGTGAGTCAAGTGGGTGTAAAGTGGTATAAACACAGCAGTGAAAAGCAGCTAAACCCCATTATAAAAATCAATTACTTTTAAAAACCTGTGAAAAAAAGACAGTGAAAGAGAGAGAAATTCTTACAAAATTCGTTTAGGGGCAGTGATGCTACCTGGATTGACCATATCTAGACCCACAGCTGATTGAGACATAAGGGTGGACACTCTTGGGGCTGAGAGGTTTGCTGAGGTTGGGTGCGGAAACGCAGACCCTTTAAAGTAATACTGCGTGGTACCCATCCCATGGGTCCCAAATCTCCAGGTTCAAGGGCATCTTCCTACATCGAAAACATGCATGAGAAACCCAGAAGATGGTCTACCGTGTGATCGGGAAAGGGTTCTAAAACGCACCTAATTTCTCATCTCCTTGTGCTCGGGTTCGCCATTCCAGCCGCTTTACTAGCAATCTCCCTCCTTGCAGAATCAGCACCTTTAACCTCCTGTTCCATACAGGTTGCAATTTGTCCTGAGGATGAACGGGAAGAGGGGGAACCAATGAGAGACTAGCTCTAGGTGTTGGGACAGGCACAGGTCACTCTATTTTCCCATCAGGAAGAAGAATTAAGCACAGGCTCAGCCTGCCGCCTGGGACCAGAATAGGGCCTGAAGCAATCCTGCGCTTTTGCGGCCAGCTCCCAAGAAAGCGAGTTGAAAAATGGAGCTCAGGGGCACTGCAATTCACAAACCTGCAGACTTATAAATGATCACTCTCGTCCACAAATATATTGAGGGAAGGCAACGAAGAGGATTTGAAAGCAAGGCAGAATTGCAGGAAACAGATTTCAGGAGGGAGATTCGAATCGCCTTTAAAGCCCAGGAAAAGCGGCAAAGCCCCGACAATGATGCCCTTGGCCAAAAAGGGCGTATGCGTTTTTTCCTGAATATATTCAGGAAAAAACGCATACGCCCTTTTTGGCCAACCAAGCAACCTGGAAAGGCAAATCAGCGCTACAAAGAAGTCTCGCTTCCCATCGGTCAAAAGGGCCATGCTGAATAAAGTGTCAAAACCAGAAATGCAGGGCAGGCCATGGAGAAACGGGAGGCTTGCTACGCTGATGGGCGGGATGTAAATTGCCAACAGCCACTCTGGAGAAGTGTACGGTGTGTCCTGAAACATCTAAAAAACTCAGCTTAGAGAGCATAGGGCACTTCCACTCATGGGCGTATAAATTGGGAAAAGTAAAATTCAGCAAGACACAGGCACCCCAACGTTTAGGAATGCTCTGTTGACAATAACCTCCACTTCGTTACACCTTAAATATCTCAGGAAAGAGAAAAATGGATAAAGAAGTTGTGGTCCTTATGTACAATGGAATATCACTCAGCCATGAAATCAACGTCATAAGGCTAGTAGCAGCATGATGAGTGGATTTAGGTACGACGATTCTAAGTGAAATAAGTCACACAGAAAAAGACACTTATCATAAGATATCACTTATAGAGGGAATGTAAAAACCGCTACCCTTGAACTGAATTACAAAACAGAACAGAGTCACACGTTTAGAAAACACACTATGGCTGCTTAACGGGAAATGTGAGGTGGAGTGATGCATAAAACAAGGGTTTCAAATTAGCTCAGATACCGTTCCATAAACCCAATATGTAATAGACAAGACCTACTCCTTGCTCAGTGAATTGGACTCAACACCCCCTATTCACGGCCCAAGAATATATCTGACTAGTAAGAATCTTAAAACCTATGTATTGATATCTCTCTGTAAGTGAGTCAAGTGGGAGTAAAGTGGTATAAACACAGCAGTGCAAAGCAGCTAAACCCCATTATAAAAATCAATTACTTTTAAAAACCTGTGAAAAAAAGACAGTGAAAGAGAGAGAAATTCTTACAAAATTCGTTTAGGGGCAGTGATGCTACCTGGATTGACCATATCTAGACCCACAGCTGATTGAGACATAAGGGTGGACACTCTTGGGGCAGAGAGGTTTGCTGAGGTTGGGTGAGCAAACGCAGACCCGTTAAAGTAATACTGCATGGTACCCATCCCATGGGTCCCAAATCTCCAGGTTCAAGGGCATCTTCCTACATCGAAAACATGCATGAGAAACCCAGAAGATGGTATACCGTGTGATCGGGAAAGGGTCCTAAAACGCACCTAATTTCTCATCTCCTTGTTCTCGGGTTCGCCATTCCAGCCACTTTACTAGCAATCTCCCTCCTTGCAGAATCAGCACCTTTAACCTCCTGTTCCGTACAGGTTGCAATTTGTCCTGAGGATGAACGGGAAGAGGGGGAACCAATGAGAGACTAGCTCTAGGTGTTGGGACAGGCACAGGTCACTCTATTTTCCCATCAGGAAGAAGAATTAAGCACAGGCTCAGCCTGCCGCCCGGGACCAGAATAGGGCCTGAAGCAATCGTGCGCTTTTGCGGCCAGCTCCCAAGAAAGCGAGTTGAAAAATGGAGCTCAGGGGCACTGCAATTCACAAACCTGCAGACTTATAAATGATCACTCTCGTCCACAAATATATTGAGGGAAGGCAACGAAGAGGATTTGAAAGCAAGGCAGAATTGCAGGAAACAGATTTCAGGAGGGAGATTCGAATCGCCTTTAAAGCCCAGGAAAAGCGGCAAAACCCCGACAATGATGCCCTTGGCCAAAAAGGGCGTATGCGTTTTTTCCTGAATATATTCAGGAAAAAACGCATACGCCCTTTTTGGCCAACCAAGCAACCTGGAAAGGCAAATCAGCGCTACAAAGAAGTCTCGCTTCCCATCGGTCAAAAGGGCCATGCTGAATAAAGTGTCAAAACCAGAAATGCAGGGCAAGCCATGGAGAAACGGGAGGCTTGCTACGCTGATGGGCGGGATGTAAATTGCCAACAGCCACTCTGGAGAAGTGTACGGTGTGTCGTGAAACATCTAAAAAACTCAGCTTAGAGAGCATAGGGCACTTCCACTCATGGGCGTATAAATTGGGAAAAGTAAAATTCAGCAAGACACAGGCACCCCAACGTTTAGGACTGCTCTGTTGACAATAACCTCCACTTCGTTACACCTTAAATATCTCAGGAAAGAGAAAAATGGATAAAGAAGTTGTGGTCCTTATGTACAATGGAATATCACTCAGCCATGAAATCAACGTCATAAGGCTAGTAGCAGCATGATGAGTGGATTTAGGTACGACGATTCTAAGTGAAATAAGTCACACAGAAAAAGACACTTATCATAAGATATCACTTATAGAGGGAATGTAAAAACCGCTACCCTTGAACTGAATTACAAAACAGAACAGAGTCACACGTTTAGAAAACACACTATGGCTGCTTAACGGGAAAGGTGAGGTGGGGTGATGCATAAAACAAGGGTTTCAAATTAGCTCAGATACCGTTCCATAAACCCAATATGTAATAGACAAGACCTACTCCTTGCTCAGTGAATTGGACTCAACACCCCCTATTCACGGCCCAAGAATATATCTGACTAGTAAGAATCTTAAAACCTATGTATTGATATCTCTCTGTAAGTGAGTCAAGTGGGTGTAAAGTGACATAAACACAGCAGTGAAAAGCAGCTAAACCCCATTATAAAAATCAATTACTTTTAAAATCCTGTGAAACAAAGACAGTGAAAGAGAGAGAAATTCTTACAAAATTCGTTCAGGGGCTGTGATGCCACCTGGATTGACCATATCTAGACCCACAGCTGATTGAGACATAAGGGTGGACACTCTTGGGGCTGAGAGGAATGGTGAGGTTGGGTGAGAAAACGCAGACCCTTTAAAGTAATACTGCGTGGTACCCATCCCATGGGTCCCAAATCTCCAGGTTCAAGGGCATCTTCCTACATCGAAAACATGCATGAGAAACCCAGAAGATGGTACACTGTGTGATCGGGAAAGGTTTCTAAAACGCAACTCATTTCTCATGTCCTTCTGCTCGGGTTCGCCATTCCAGCCGCATTACTAGCAATCTCCCTCCTTGGAGAATCAGCACCTTTAACCTCCTGTTCCGTACAGGTTGCAATTTGTCCTGAGGATGAACGGGAAGAGGGGGAACCAATGAGAGACTAGCTCTAGGTGTTGGGACAGGCACAGGTCACTCTATTTTCCCATCAGGAAGAAGAATTAAGCACAGGCTCAGCCTGCCGCCCTGAACCAGAATAGGGCCTGAAGCAATCCTGCGCTTTTGCGGCCAGCTCCCAAGAAAGCGAGTTGAAAAATGGAGCTCAGGGGCACTGCAATTCACAAACCTGCAGACTTATAAATGATTACTCTCGTCCACAAATATATTGTGGGAAGGCAACGAAGAGGATTTGAAAGCGAGGCAGAATTGCAGGAAACAGATTTCAGGAGGGAGATTCAAATCGCCTTTAAAGCACAGGAAAAGCGGCAAAACCTCGTCAATGATGCCCTTGGCCAAAAAGGGCGTATGCGTTTTTTCCTGAATATATTCAGGAAAAAACGCATACGCCCTTTTTGGCCAACCAAGCAACCTGGAAAGGCAAATCAGCGCTACAAAGAAGTCTCGCTTCCCATCTGTCAAAAGGGCCATGCTGAATAAAGTGTGAAAACCAGAAATGCAGGACAGGCCATGGAGAAACGGGAGCCTTGCTACGCTGATGGGCGGGATGTAAATTGCCAACAGCCACTCTGGAGAAGTGTACGGTGTGTCCTGAAACATCTAAAAAACTCAGCTTAGAGAGCATAGGGCACTTCCACTCATGGGCGTATAAAGTGGGAAAATTAAAAACAAGCAAGACACAGGCACCCCAAAGTTTAGGGCTGCTCTGTTGACAAGAACCTCCAACTTCGTTACACCTTAAATATCCCAGGAAAGAGAAAAATGGATAAAGATGTTGTGGTCCTTATGTACAATGGAATATCACTCAACCATGAAATCAACGTCATAAGGCTAGTAGCAGCATGATGAGTGGATTTAGGTACGACAATTCTAAGTGAAATAAGTCACACAGAAAAAGACACTTATCATAAGATATCACTTATAGAGGGAATGTAAAAACCGCTACCCTTGAACTGAATTACAAAACAGAACAGAGTCACACGTTTAGAAAACACACTATGGCTGCTTAACGGGAAATGTGAGGTGGAGTGATGCATAAAACAAGGGTTTCAAATTAGCTCAGATACCGTTCCATAAACCCAATATGTAATAGACAAGACCTACTCCTTGCTCAGTGAATTGGACTCAACACCCCCTATTCACGGCCCAAGAATATATCTGACTAGTAAGAATCTTAAAACCTATGTATTGATATCTCTCTGTAAGTGAGTCAAGTGGGAGTAAAGTGGTATAAACACAGCAGTGCAAAGCAGCTAAACCCCATTATAAAAATCAATTACTTTTAAAAACCTGTGAAAAAAAGACAGTGAAAGAGAGAGAAATTCTTACAAAATTCGTTTAGGGGCAGTGATGCTACCTGGATTGACCATATCTAGACCCACAGCTGATTGACACATAAGGGTGGACACTCTTGGGGCAGAGAGGTTTGCTGAGGTTGGGTGAGCAAACGCAGACCCGTTAAAGTAATACTGCATGGTACCCATCCCATGGGTCCCAAATCTCCAGGTTCAAGGGCATCTTCCTACATCGAAAACATGCATGAGAAACCCAGAAGATGGTATACCGTGTGATCGGGAAAGGGTCCTAAAACGCACCTAATTTCTCATCTCCTTGTTCTCGGGTTCGCCATTCCAGCCACTTTACTAGCAATCTCCATCCTTGCAGAATCAGCACCTTTAACCTCCTGTTCCATACAGGTTGCAATTTGTCCTGAGGATGAACGGGAAGAGGGGGAACCAATGAGAGACTAGCTCTAGGTGTTGGGACAGGCACAGGTCACTCTATTTTCCCATCAGGAAGAAGAATTAAGCACAGGCTCAGCCTGCCGCCTGGGACCAGAATAGGGCCTGAAGCAATCGTGCGCTTTTGCGGCCAGCTCCCAAGAAAGCGAGTTGAAAAATGGAGCTCAGGGGCACTGCAATTCACAAACCTGCAGACTTATAAATGATCACTCTCGTCCACAAATATATTGAGGGAAGGCAACGAAGAGGATTTGAAAGCAAGGCAGAATTGCAGGAAACAGATTTCAGGAGGGAGATTCGAATCGCCTTTAAAGCCCAGGAAAAGCGGCAAAACCCCGACAATGATGCCCTTGGCCAAAAAGGGCGTATGCCTTTTTTCCTGAATATATTCAGGAAAAAACGCATACGCCCTTTTTGGCCAACCAAGCAACCTGGAAAGGCAAATCAGCGCTACAAAGAAGTCTCGCTTCCCATCGGTCAAAAGGGCCATGCTGAATAAAGTGTCAAAACCAGAAATGCAGGGCAGGCCATGGAGAAACGGGAGGCTTGCTACGCTGATGGGCGGGATGTAAATTGCCAACAGCCACTCTGGAGAAGTGTACGGTGTGTCGTGAAACATCTAAAAAACTCAGCTTAGAGAGCATAGGGCACTTCCACTCATGGGCGTATAAAGTGGGAAAAGTAAAATTCAGCAAGACACAGGCACCCCAACGTTTAGGACTGCTCTGTTGACAATAACCTCCACTTCGTTACACCTTAAATATCTCAGGAAAGAGAAAAATGGATAAAGAAGTTGTGGTCCTTATGTACAATGGAATATCACTCAGCCATGAAATCAACGTCATAAGGCTAGTAGCAGCATGATGAGTGGATTTAGGTACGACGATTCTAAGTGAAATAAGTCACACAGAAAAAGACACTTATCATAAGATATCACTTATAGAGGGAATGTAAAAACCGCTACCCTTGAACTGAATTACAAAACAGAACAGAGTCACACGTTTAGAAAACACACTATGGCTGCTTAACGGGAAAGGTGAGGTGGAGTGATGCATAAAACAAGGGTTTCAAATTAGCTCAGATACCGTTCCATAAACCCAATATGTAATAGACAAGACCTACTCCTTGCTCAGTGAATTGGACTCAACACCCCCTATTCACGGCCCAAGAATATATCTGACTAGTAAGAATCTTAAAACCTATGTATTGATATCTCTCTGTAAGTGAGTCAAGTGGGTGTAAAGTGACATAAACACAGCAGTGAAAAGCAGCTAAACCCCATTATAAAAATCAATTACTTTTAAAAACCTGTGAAACAAAGACAGTGAAAGAGAGAGAAATTCTTACAAAATTCGTTCAGGGGCTGTGATGCCACCTGGATTGACCATATCTAGACCCACAGCTGATTGAGACATAAGGGTGGACACTCTTGGGGCTGAGAGGAATGGTGAGGTTGGGTGAGAAAACGCAGACCCTTTAAAGTAATACTGCGTGGTACCCATCCCATGGGTCCCAAATCTCCAGGTTCAAGGGCATCTTCCTACATCGAAAACATGCATGAGAAACCCAGAAGATGGCACACTGTGTGATCGGGAAAGGTTTCTAAAACGCACCTCATTTCTCATCTCCTTGTGCTCGAATTCGCCATTCCAGCTGCTTTACTAGCAGTCTCCCTCATTGGAGAATCAGCACCTTTAACCGCCTGTTCCGTACAGGTTGCAATTTGTCCTGAGGATGAACGGGAATAGGGGGAAACAATGAGAGTCTAGCTCTAGGTGTTGGGACAGGCACGGGTCACTCTATTTTCCCATTAGGAAGAAGAATTAAGCACAGGATCAGCCTGCCGCCCGAAACCAGAATAGGGCCTGAAGCAATCCTGCGCTTTTGCGGCCAGCTCCCAAGAAAGCGAGTTGAAAAATGGAGCTCAGGGGCACTGCAATTCACAAACATGCAGACTTATAAATGACCACTCTCGTCCACAAATATATTGAGGGAAGGCAACGAAGAGGATTTGAAAGCAAGGCAGAATTGCAGGAAACAGATTTCAGGAGGGAGATTCGAATCGCCTTTAAAGCACAGGAAAAGCGGCAAAACCTCGACAATGATGCCCTTGGCCAAAAAGGGCGTATGCGTTTTTTCCTGAATATATTCAGGAAAAAACGCATACGCCCTTTTTGGCCAACCAAGCAACCTGGAAAGGCAAATCAGCGCTACAAAGAAGTCTCACTTCCCATCTGTCAAAAGGGCCATGCTGAATAAAGTGTAAAAACGAGAAATGCAGGGCAGGCCATGGAGAAACGGGAGCCGTGCTACGCTGATGGGCGGGATGTAAATTGCCAACAGCCACTCTGGAGAAGTGTACGGTGTGTCCTGAAACATCTAAAAAACTCAGCTTAGAGAGCATAGGGCACTTCCACTCATGGGCGTATAAATTGGGAAAACTAAAAATCAGCAAGACACAGGCACCCCAACGTTTAGGGCTGCTCTGTTGACAAGAACCTCCACTTCGTTACACCTTAAATATCTCAGGATAGAGAAAAATGGATAAATAAGTTGTGGTCCTTATGTACAATGGAATATCACTCAGCCATGAAATCAACGTCATAAGGCTAGTAGCAGCATGATGAGTGGATTTAGGTACGACGATTCTAAGTGAAATAAGTCACACAGAAAAAGACACTTATCATAAGATATCACTTATAGAGGGAATGTAAAAACCGCTACCCTTGAACTGAATTACAAAACAGAACAGAGTCACACGTTTAGAAAACACCCTATGGCTGCTTAACGGGAATGGTGAGGTGGGGTGATGCATAAAACAAGGGTTTCAAATTAGCTCAGATACCGTTCCATAAACCCAATATGTAATAGACAAGACCTACTCCTTGCTCAGTGAATTGGACTCAACACCCCCTATTCACGGCCCAAGAATATATATGACTAGTAAGAATCTTAAAACCTATGTATTGATATCTCTTTGTAAGTGAGTCAAGTGGGTGTAAAGTGGCATAAACACAGCAGTGAAAAGCAGCTAAACCCCATTATAAAAATCAATTACTTTTAAAAACCTGTGAAAAAAAGACAGTGAAAGAGAGAGAAATTCTTACAAAATTCGTTTAGGGGCAGTTATGCTACCTGGATTGACCATATCTAGACCCACAGCTGATTGAGACATAAGGGTGGACACTCTTGGGGCTGAGAGGTTTGGTGAGGTTGGGTGAGCAAACGCAGACACTTTAAAGTAATACTGCGTGGTACCCATCCCATGGGTCCCAAATATCCAGGTTCAAGGGCATCTTCCTACATCGAAAACATGCATGAGAAACCCAGAAGATGGTACACTGTGTGATCGGGAAAGGTTTCTAAAACGCACCTCATTTCTCATTTCCTTGTGCTCGGGTTCGCCATTCCAGCCGCATTACTAGAAATCTCCCACCTTGGAGAATCAGCACCTTTAACCTCCTGTTCCGTACAGGTTGCAATTTGTCCTGAGGATGAACGGGAAGAAGTGGGAACCAATGAGAGACTAGCTCTAGGTGTTGGGACAGGCACAGGTCACTCTATTTTCCCATCAGGAAGAAGAATTAAGCACAGGCTCAGCCTTCCGCCCGGGACCAGAATAGGGCCTGAAGCAATCCTGCGCTTTTGCGGCCAGCTCCCAAGAAAGCGAGTTGAAAAATGGAGCTCAGGGGCACTGCAATTCACAAACCTGCAGACTTATAAATGATCACTCTCGTCCACAAATATATTGAGGGAAGGCAACGAAGAGGATTTGAAAGCAAGGCAGAATTGCAGGAAACAGATTTCAGGAGGGAGATTCGAATCGCCTTTAAAGCACAGGAAAAGCGGCAAAACCTCGTCAATGATGCCCTTGGCCAAAAAGGGCATATGCGTTTTTTCCTGAATATATTCAGGAAAAAACGCATACGCCCTTTTTGGTCAACCAAGCAACCTGGAAAGGCAAATCAGCGGTACAAAGAAGTCTCACTTCCCATCGGTCAAAAGGGCCATGCTGAATAAAGTGTCAAAACCAGAAATGCAGGGCAGGCCATGGAGAAACGGGAGCCTTGCTACGCTGATGGGCGGGATGTAAATTGCCAACAGCCACTCTGGAGAAGTGTACGGTGTGTCCTGAAACATCTAAAAAACTCAGCTTAGAGAGCATAGGGCACTTCCACTCATGGGCATATAAAGTGGGAAAATTAAAAACCAGCAAGACACAGGCACCCCAAAGTTTAGGGCTGCTCTGTTGACAAGAACCTCCAACTTCGTTACACCTTAAATATCCCAGGAAAGAGAAAAATGGATAAAGATGTTGTGGTCCTTATGTACAATGGAATATCACTCAGCCATGAAATCAACGTCATAAGGCTAGTAGCAGCATGATGAGTGGATTTAGGTACTACGATTCTAAGTGAAATAAGTCACACAGAAAAAGACACTTATCATAAGATATCACTTATAGAGGGAATGTAAAAACCGCTACCCTTGAACTGAATTACAAAACAGAACAGAGTCACACGTTTAGAAAACACACTATGGCTGCTTAACGGGAAAGGTGAGGTGGGGAGATGCATAAAACAAGGGTTTCAAATTAGCTCAGATACCGTTCCATAAACCCAATATGTAATAGACAAGACCTACTCCTTGCTCAGTGAATTGGACTCAACACCGCCTATTCACGGCCCAAGAATATATCTGACTAGTAAGAATCTTAAAACCTATGTATTGATATCTCTCTGTAAGTGAGTCAAGTGGGTGTAAAGTGACATAAACACAGCAGTGAAAAGCAGCTAAACCCCATTATAAAAATCAATTACTTTTAAAAACCTGTGAAAAAAAGACAGTGAAAGAGAGAGAAATTCTTACAAAATTCGTTTAGGGGCACTTATGCTACCTGGATTGACCATATCTAGACCCACAGCTGATTGAGACATAAGGGTGGACACTCTTGGGGCTGAGGGGTTTGGTGAGGTTGGGTGAGGAAACGCAGACCCTTTAAAGTAATACTGCGTGGTACCCATCCCATGGGTCCCAAATCTCCAGGTTTAAGGGCATCTTCCTACATCGAAAACATGCATGAGAAACCCAGAAGATGGCACACTGTGTGATCGGGAAAGGTTTCTAAAACGCACCTCATTTCTCATCTCCTTGTGCTCGAATTCGCCATTCCAGCTGCTTTACTAGCAGTCTCCCTCATTGGAGAATCAGCACCTTTAACCTCCTGTTCCGTACAGGTTGCAATTTGTCCTGAGGATGAACGGGAAAAGGGGGAAACAATGAGAGTCTAGCTCTAGGTGTTGGGACAGGCACAGGTCACTCTATTTTCCCATCAGGAAGAAGAATTAAGCACAGGCTCAGCCTGCCGCCCGGGACCAGAATAGGGCCTGAAGCAATCCTGCGCTTTTGCGGCCAGCTCCCAAGAAAGCGAGTTGAAAAATGGAGCTCAGGGGCACTGCAATTCACAAAGCTGCAGACTTATAAATGATCACTCTCGTCCACAAATATATTGAGGGAAGGCAACGAAGAGGATTTGAAAGCAAGGCAGAATTGCAGGAAACAGATTTCAGGAGGGAGATTCGAATCGCTTTTAAAGCACAGGAAAAGCGGCAAATCCTCGTCAATGATGCCCTTGGCCAAAAAGGGCGTATGCGTTTTTTCCTAAATATATTCAGGAAAAAACGCATACGCCCTTTTTGGCCAACCAAGCAACCTGGAAAGGCAAATCAGCGCTACAAAGAAGTCTCGCTTCCCATCGGTCAAAAGGGCCATGCTGAATAAAGTGTCAAAACCAGAAATGCAGGGCAGGCCATGAGGAAACGGGAGCCTTGCTACGATGATGGGCGGGATGTAAATTGCCAACAGCCACTCTGGAGAAGTGTACGGTGTGTCCTGAAACATCTAAAAAACTCAGCTTAGAGAGCATAGGGCACTTCCACTCATGGGCGTATAAAGTGGGAAAATTAAAAACAAGCAAGACACAGGCACCCCAATGTTTAGGGCTGCTCTGTTGACAAGAACGTCCAACTTCGTTACACCTTAAATATCCCAGGAAAGAGAAAAATGGATAAAGATGTTGTGGTCCTTATGTACAATGGAATATCACTCAACCATGAAATCAACGTCATAAGGCTAGTAGCAGCATGATGAATGGATTTAGGTACGACGATTCTAAGTGAAATAAGTCACACAGAAAAAGACACTTATCATAAGATATCACTTATAGAGGGAATGTAAAAACCGCTACCCTTGAACTGAATTACAAAACAGAACAGAGTCACACGTTTAGAAAACACACTATGGCTGCTTAACGGGAAAGGTGAGGTGGGGTGATGCATAAAACAAGGGTTTCAAATTAGCTCAGATACCGTTCCATAAACCCAATATGTAATAGACAAGACCTACTCCTTGCTCAGTGAATTGGACTCAACACCCCCTATTCACGGCCCAAGAATATATCTGAGTAGTAAGAATCTTAAAACCTATGTATTGATATCTCTCTGTAAGTGAGTCAAGTGGGTGTAAAGTGGTATAAACACAGCAGTGAAAAGCAGCTAAACCCCATTATAAAAATCAATTACTTTTAAAAACCTGTGAAAAAAAGACAGTGAAAGAGAGAGAAATTCTTACAAAATTCGTTTAGGGGCAGTGATGCTACCTGGATTGACCATATCTAGACCCACAGCTGATTGAGACATAAGGGTGGACACTCTTGGGGCTGAGAGGTTTGCTGAGGTTGGGTGCGGAAACGCAGACCCTTTAAAGTAATACTGCGTGGTACCCATCCCATGGGTCCCAAATCTCCAGGTTCAAGGGCATCTTCCTACATCGAAAACATGCATGAGAAACCCAGAAGATGGTATACCGTGTGATCGGGAAAGGTTTCTAAAACGCACCTCATTTCTCATCTCCTTGTGCTCGAATTCGCCATTCCAGCTGCTTTACTAGCAGTCTCCCTCATTGGAGAATCAGCACCTTTAACCTCCTGTTCCGTACAGGTTGCAATTTGTCCTGAGGATGAACGGGAAAAGGGGGAAACAATGAGAGACTAGCTCTACGTGTTGGGACAGGCACAGGTCACTCTATTTTCCCATCAGGAAGAAGAATTAAGCACAGGCTCAGCCTGCCGCCCTGAACCAGAATAGGGCCTGAAGCAATCCGGCGCTTTTGCGGCCAGCTCCCAAGAAAGCGAGTTGAAAAATGGAGCTCAGGGGCACTGCAATTCACAAACCTGCAGACTTATAAATGATCACTCTCGTCCACAAATATATTGAGGGAAGGCAACGAAGAGGATTTGAAAGCAAGGCAGAATTGCAGGAAACAGATTTCAGGAGGGAGATTCGAATCGCCTTTAAAGCACAGGAAAAGCGGCAAATCCTCGTCAATGATGCCCTTGGCCAAAAAGGGCGTATGCGTTTTTTCCTGAATATATTCAGGAAAAAACGCATACGCCCTTTTTGGCCAACCAAGCAACCTGGAAAGGCAAATCAGCGCTACAAAGAAGTCTCACTTCCCATCTGTCAAAAGGGCCATGCTGAATAAAGTGTCAAAACCAGAAATGCAGGACAGGCCATGGAGAAACGGGAGCCTTGCTACGCTGATGGGCGGGATGTAAATTGCCAACAGCCACTCTGGAGAAGTGTACGGTGTGTCCTGAAACATCTAAAAAACTCAGCTTAGAGAGCATAGGGCACTTCCACTCATGGGCGTATAAAGTGGGAAAAGTAAAAACAAGCAAAACACAGGCACCCCAAAGTTTAGGGCTGCTCTGTAGACAAAAACCTCCAACTTCGTTACACCTTAAATATCCCAGGAAAGAGAAAAATGGATAAAGATGTTGTGGTCCTTATGTACAATGGAATATCACTCAACCATGAAATCAACGTCATAAGGCTAGTAGCAGCATGATGAGTGGATTTAGGTACGACAATTCTAAGTGAAATAAGTCACACAGAAAAAGACACTTATCATAAGATATCACTTATAGAGGGAATGTAAAAACCGCTACCCTTGAACTGAATTACAAAACAGAACAGAGTCACACGTTTAGAAAACACACTATGGCTGCTTAACGGGAAATGTGAGGTGGAGTGATGCATAAAACAAGGGTTTCAAATTAGCTCAGATACCGTTCCATAAACCCAATATGTAATAGACAAGACCTACTCCTTGCTCAGTGAATTGGACTCAACACCCCCTATTCACGGCCCAAGAATATATCTGACTAGTAAGAATCTTAAAACCTATGTATTGATATCTCTCTGTAAGTGAGTCAAGTGGGAGTAAAGTGGTATAAACACAGCAGTTAAAAGCAGTTAAACCCCATTATAAAAATCAATTACTTTTAAAAACCTGTGAAAAAAAGACAGTGAAAGAGAGAGAAATTCTTACAAAATTCGTTTAGGGGCAGTGATGCTACCTGGATTGACCATATCTAGACCCACAGCTGATTGAGACATAAGGGTGGACACTCTTGGGGCAGAGAGGTTTGCTGAGGTTGGGTGAGCAAACGCAGACCCGTTAAAGTAATACTGCATGGTACCCATCCCATGGGTCCCAAATCTCCAGGTTCAAGGGCATCTTCCTACATCGAAAACATGCATGAGAAACCCAGAAGATGGTCTACCGTGTGATCGGGAAAGGGTTCTAAAACGCACCTAATTTCTCATCTCCTTGTGCTCGGGTTCGCCATTCCAGCCGCTTTACTAGCAATCTCCCTCCTTGCAGAATCAGCACCTTTAACCTCCTGTTCCATACAGGTTGCAATTTGTCCTGAGGATGAACGGGAAGAGGGGGAACCAATGAGAGACTAGCTCTAGGTGTTGGGACAGGCACAGGTCACTCTATTTTCTCATCAGGAAGAAGAATTAAGCACAGTCTCAGCCTGCCGCCTGGGACCAGAATAGGGCCTGAAGCAATCCTGCGCTTTTGCGGCCAGCTCCCAAGAAAGCGAGTTGAAAAATGGAGCTCAGGGGCACTGCAATTCACAAACCTGCAGACTTATAAATGATCACTCTCGTCCACAAATATATTGAGGGAAGGCAACGAAGAGGATTTGAAAGCAAGGCAGAATTGCAGGAAACAGATTTCAGGAGGGAGATTCGAATCGCCTTTAAAGCCCAGGAAAAGCGGCAAAACCCCGACAATGATGCCCTTGGCCAAAAAGGGCGTATGCTTTTTTTCCTGAATATATTCAGGAAAAAACGCATACGCCCTTTTTGGCCAACCAAGCAACCTGGAAAGGCAAATCAGCGCTACAAAGAAGTCTCGCTTCCCATCGGTCAAAAGGGCCATGCTGAATAAAGTGTCAAAACCAGAAATGCAGGGCAGGCCATGGAGAAACGGGAGGCTTGCTACGCTGATGGGCGGGATGTAAATTGCCAACAGCCACTCTGGAGAAGTGTACGGTGTGTCGTGAAACATCTAAAAAACTCAGCTTAGAGAGCATAGGGCACTTCCACTCATGGGCGTATAAATTGGGAAAAGTAAAATTCAGCAAGACACAGGCACCCCAACGTTTAGGAATGCTCTGTTGACAATAACCTCCACTTCGTTACACCTTAAATATCTCAGGAAAGAGAAAAATGGATAAAGAAGTTGTGGTCCTTATGTACAATGGAATATCACTCAGCCATGAAATCAACGTCATAAGGCTAGTAGCAGCATGATGAGTGGATTTAGGTACGACGATTCTAAGTGAAATAAGTCACACAGAAAAAGACACTTATCATAAGATATCACTTATAGAGGGAATGTAAAAACCGCTACCCTTGAACTGAATTACAAAACAGAACAGAGTCACACGTTTAGAAAACACACTATGGCTGCTTAACGGGAAATGTGAGGTGGAGTGATGCATAAAACAAGGGTTTCAAATTAGCTCAGATACCGTTCCATAAACCCAATATGTAATAGACAAGACCTACTCCTTGCTCAGTGAATTGGACTCAACACCCCCTATTCACGGCCCAAGAATATATCTGACTAGTAAGAATCTTAAAACCTATGTATTGATATCTCTCTGTAAGTGAGTCAAGTGGGAGTAAAGTGGTATAAACACAGCAGTGCAAAGCAGCTAAACCCCATTATAAAAATCAATTACTTTTAAAAACCTGTGAAAAAAAGACAGTGAAAGAGAGAGAAATTCTTACAAAATTCGTTCAGGGGCAGTGATGCTACCTGGATTGACCATATCTAGACCCACAGCTGATTGAGACATAAGGGTGGACACTTTTGGGGCAGAGAGTTTTGCTGAGGTTGGGTGAGCAAACGCAGACCCGTTAAAGTAATACTGCATGGTACCCATCCCATGGGTCCCAAATCTCCAGGTTCAAGGGCATCTTCCTACATCGAAAACATGCATGAGAAACCCAGAAGATGGTATACCGTGTGATCGGGAAAGGGTTCTAAAACGCACCTAATTTCTCATCTCCTTGTTCTCGGGTTCGCCATTCCAGCCACTTTACTAGCAATCTCCCTCCTTGCAGAATCAGCACCTTTAACCTCCTGTTCCATACAGGTTGCAATTTGTCCTGAGGATGAACGGGAAGAGGGGGAACCAATGAGAGACTAGCTCTAGGTGTTGGGACAGGCACAGGTCACTCTATTTTCCCATCAGGAAGAAGAATTAAGCACAGGCTCAGCCTGCCGCCTGGGACCAGAATAGGGCCTGAAGCAATCGTGCGCTTTTGCGGCCAGCTCCCAAGAAAGCGAGTTGAAAAATGGAGCTCAGGGGCACTGCAATTCACAAACCTGCAGACTTATAAATGATCACTCTCGTCCACAAATATATTGAGGGAAGGCAACGAAGAGGATTTGAAAGCAAGGCAGAATTGCAGGAAACAGATTTCAGGAGGGAGATTCGAATCGCCTTTAAAGCCCAGGAAAAGCGGCAAAACCCCGACAATGATGCCCTTGGCCAAAAAGGGCGTATGCGTTTTTTCCTGAATATATTCAGGAAAAAACGCATACGCCCTTTTTGGCCAACCAAGCAACCTGGAAAGGCAAATCAGCGCTACAAAGAAGTCTCGCTTCCCATCGGTCAAAAGGGCCATGCTGAATAAAGTGTCAAAACCAGAAATGCAGGGCAGGCCATGGAGAAACGGGAGGCTTGCTACGCTGATGGGCGGGATGTAAATTGCCAACAGCCACTCTGGAGAAGTGTACGGTGTGTCGTGAAACATCTAAAAAACTCAGCTTAGAGAGCATAGGGCACTTCCACTCATGGGCGTATAAATTGGGAAAAGTAAAATTCAGCAAGACACAGGCACCCCAACGTTTAGGACTGCTCTGTTGACAATAACCTCCACTTCGTTACACCTTAAATATCTCAGGAAAGAGAAAAATGGATAAAGAAGTTGTGGTCCTTATGTACAATGGAATATCACTCAGCCATGAAATCAACGTCATAAGGCTAGTAGCAGCATGATGAGTGGATTTAGGTACGACGATTCTACGTGAAATAAGTCACACAGAAAAAGACACTTATCATAAGATATCACTTATAGAGGGAATGTAAAAACCGCTACCCTTGAACTGAATTACAAAACAGAACAGAGTCACACGTTTAGAAAACACACTATGGCTGCTTAACGGGAAAGGTGAGGTGGGGTGATGCATAAAACAAGGGTTTCAAATTAGCTCAGATACCGTTCCATAAACCCAATATGTAATAGACAAGACCTACTCCTTGCTCAGTGAATTGGACTCAACACCCCCTATTCACGGCCCAAGAATATATCTGACTAGTAAGAATCTTAAAACCTATGTATTGATATCTCTCTGTAAGTGAGTCAAGTGGGTGTAAAGTGACATAAACACAGCAGTGAAAAGCAGCTAAACCCCATTATAAAAATCAATTACTTTTAAAAACCTGTGAAACAAAGACAGTGAAAGAGAGAGAAATTCTTACAAAATTCGTTCAGGGGCTGTGATGCCACCTGGATTGACCATATCTAGACCCACAGCTGATTGAGACATAAGGGTGGACACTCTTGGGGCTGAGAGGAATGGTGAGGTTGGGTGAGAAAACGCAGACCCTTTAAAGTAATACTGCGTGGTACCCATCCCATGGGTCCCAAATCTCCAGGTTCAAGGGCATCTTCCTACATCGAAAACATGCATGAGAAACCCAGAAGATGGTACACTGTGTGATCGGGAAAGGTTTCTAAAACGCAACTCATTTCTCATGTCCTTGTGCTCGGGTTCGCCATTCCAGCCGCATTACTAGCAATCTCCCTCCTTGGAGAATCAGCACCTTTAACCTCCTGTTCCGTACAGGTTGCAATTTGTCCTGAGGATGAACGAGAAAAGGGGGAAACAATGAGAGTCTAGCTCTAGGTGTTGGGACAGGCACAGGTCACTCTATTTTCCCATCAGGAAGAAGAATTAAGCACAGGCTCAGCCTGCCGCACGGAACCAAAATAGGGCCTGAAGCAATCCTGCGCTTTTGCGGCCAGCTCCCAAGAAAGCGAGTTGAAAAATGGAGCTCAGGGGCACTGCAATTCACAAACCTGCAGACTTATAAATGACCACTCTCGTCCACAAATATACTGAGGGAAGGCAACGAAGAGGATTTGAAAGCAAGGCAGAATTGAAGGAAACAGATTTCAGGAGGGAGATTCGAATCGCCTTTAAAGCACAGGAAAAGCGGCAAAACCTCGACAATGATGCCCTTGGCCAAAAAGGCCGTATGCGTTTTTTCCTGAATATATTCAGGAAAAAACGCATACGCCCTTTTTGGCCAAGCAAGCAACCTGGAAAGGCAAATCAGCGCTACAAAGAAGTCTCGCTTCCCATCGGTCAAAAGGGCCATGCTGAATAAAGTGTCAAAACCAGAAATGCAGGGCAGGCCATGGAGAAACGGGAGCCTTGGTACGCTGATGGGCGGGATGTAAACTGCCAACAGCCACTCTGGAGAAGTGTACGGTGTGTCCTGAAACATCTAAAAAACTCAGCTTAGAGAGCATAGGGCACTTCCACTCATGGGCGTATAAAGTGGGAAAATTAAAAACCAGCAAGACACAGGCACCCCAAAGTTTAGGGCTGCTCTGTTGACAAGAACCTCCAACTTCGTTACACCTTAAATATCCCACGAAAGAGAAAAATGGATAAAGATGTTGTGGTTCTTATGTACAATGGAATATCACTCAGCCATGAAATCAACGTCATAAGGCTAGTAGCAGCATGATGAGTGGATTTAGGTTCTACGATTCTAAGTGAAATAAGTCACACAGAAAAAGACACTTATCATAAGATATCACTTATAGAGGGAATGTAAAAACCGCTACCCTTGAACTGAATTACAAAACAGAACAGAGTCACACGTTTAGAAAACACACTATGGCTGCTTAACGGGAAAGGTGAGGCGGGGTGATGCATAAAACAAGGGTTTCAAATTAGCTCAGATACCGTTCCTTAAACCCAATATGTAATAGACAAGACCTACTCCTTGCTCAGTGACTTGGACTCAACACCCCCTATTCACGGCCCAAGAATATATCTGACTAGTAAGAATCTTAAAACCTATGTATTGATATCTCTCTGTAAGTGAGTCAAGTGGGTGTAAAGTGACATAAACACAGCAGTGAAAAGCAGCTAAACCCCATTATAAAAATCAATTACTTTTAAAAACCTGTGAAAAAAAGACAGTGAAAGAGAGAGAAATTCTTACAAAATTCGTTTAGGGGCAGTGATGCTACCTGGATTGACCATATCTAGACCCACAGCTGATTGAGACATAAGGGTGGACACTCTTGGGGCTGAGAGGTTTGCTGAGGTTGGGTGAGGAAACGCAGACCCTTTAAAGTAATATTGCGTGGTACCCATCCCATGGGTCCCAAATCTCCAGGTTCAAGGGCATCTTCCTACATCGAAAACATGCATGAGAAACCCAGAAGATGGCACACTGTGTGATCGGGAAAGGTTTCTAAAACGCACCTCATTTCTCATCTCCTTGTGCTCGAATTCGCCATTCCAGCTGCTTTACTAGCAGTCTCCCTCATTGGAGAATCAGCACCTTTAACCTCCTGTTCCGTACAGGTTGCAATTTGTCCTGAGGATGAACGGGAAAAGGGGGAAACAATGAGAGTCTAGCTCTAGGTGTTGGGACAGGCACGGGTCACTCTATTTTCCCATTAGGAAGAAGAATTAAGCACAGGATCAGCCTGCCGCCCGGAACCAGAATAGGGCCTGAAGCAATCCTGCGCTTTTGCGGCCAGCTCCCAAGAAAGCGAGTTGAAAAATGGAGCTCAGGGGCAATGCAATTCACAAACATGCAGACTTATAAATGACCACTCTCGTCCACAAATATATTGAGGGAAGGCAACGAAGAGGATTTGAAAGCAAGGCAGAATTGCAGGAAACAGATTTCAGGAGGGAGATTCGAATCGCCTTTAAAGCACAGGAAAAGCGGCAAAACCTCGACAATGATGCCCTTGGCCAAAAAGGGCGTATGCGTTTTTTCCTGAATATATTCAGGAAAAAACGCATACGCCCTTTTTGGCCAACCAAGCAACCTGGAAAGGCAAATCAGCGCTACAAAGAAGTGTCACTTCCCATCTGTCAAAAGGGCCATGCTGAATAAAGTGTCAAAACCAGAAATGCAGGGCAGGCCATGCAGAAACGGGAGCCGTGCTACGCTGATGGGCGGGATGTAAATTGCCAACAGCCACTCTGGAGAAGTGTACGGTGTGTCCTGAAACATCTAAAAAACTCAGCTTAGAGAGCATAGGGCACTTCCACTCATGGGCGTATAAATTGGGAAAACTAAAAATCAGCAAGACACAGGCACCCCAACGTTTAGGGCTGCTCTGTTGACAATAACCTCCACTTCGTTACACCTTAAATATCTCAGGATAGAGAAAAATGGATAAATAAGTTGTGGTCCTTATGTACAATGGAATATCACTCAGCCATGAAATCAACGTCATAAGGCTAGTAGCAGCATGATGAGTGGATTTAGGTACGACGATTCTAAGTGAAATAAGTCACACAGAAAAAGACACTTATCATAAGATATCACTTATAGAGGGAATGTAAAAACCGCTACCCTTGAACTGAATTACAAAACAGAACAGAGTCACACGTTTAGAAAACACCCTATGGCTGCTTAACGGGAAAGGTGAGGTGGGGTGATGCATAAAACAAGGGTTTCAAATTAGCTCAGATACCGTTCCATAAACCCAATATGTAATAGACAAGACCTACTCCTTGCTCAGTGAATTGGACTCAACACCCCCTATTCACGGCCCAAGAATATATATGACTAGTAAGAATCTTAAAACCTATGTATTGATATCTCTTTGTAAGTGAGTCAAGTGGGTGTAAAGTGGCATAAACACAGCAGTGAAAAGCAGCTAAACCCCATTATAAAAATCAATTACTTTTAAAAACCTGTGAAAAAAAGACAGTGAAAGAGAGAGAAATTCTTACAAAATTCGTTTAGGGGCAGTTATGCTACCTGGATTGACCATATCTAGACCCACAGCTGATTGAGACATAAGGGTGGACACTCTTGGGGCTGAGAGGTTTGGTGAGGTTGGGTGAGCAAACGCAGACCCTTTAAAGTAATACTGCGTGGTACCCATCCCATGGGTCCCAAATCTCCAGGTTCAAGGGCATCTTCCTACATCGAAAACATGCATGAGAAACCCAGAAGATGGTACACTGTGTGATCGGGAAAGGTTTCTAAAACGCAACTCATTTCTCATGTCCTTGTGCTCGGGTTCGCCATTCCAGCCGCATTACTAGCAATCTCCCTCCTTGGAGAATCAGCACCTTTAACCTCCTGTTCCGTACAGGTTGCAATTTGTCCTGAGGATGAACGAGAAAAGGGGGAAACAATGAGAGTCTAGCTCTAGGTGTTGGGACAGGCACAGGTCACTCTATTTTCCCATCAGGAAGAAGAATTAAGCACAGGCTCAGCCTGCCGCACGGAACCAAAATAGGGCCTGAAGCAATCCTGCGCTTTTGCGGCCAGCTCCCAAGAAAGCGAGTTGAAAAATGGAGCTCAGGGGCACTGCAATTCACAAACCTGCAGACTTATAAATGACCACTCTCGTCCACAAATATACTGAGGGAAGGCAACGAAGAGGATTTGAAAGCAAGGCAGAATTGAAGGAAACAGATTTCAGGAGGGAGATTCGAATCGCCTTTAAAGCACAGGAAAAGCGGCAAAACCTCGACAATGATGCCCTTGGCCAAAAAGGCCGTATGCGTTTTTTCCTGAATATATTCAGGAAAAAACGCATACGCCCTTTTTGGCCAAGCAAGCAACCTGGAAAGGCAAATCAGCGCTACAAAGTAGTCTCGCTTCCCATCGGTCAAAAGGGCCATGCTGAATAAAGTGTCAAAACCAGAAATGCAGGGCAGGCCATGGAGAAACGGGAGCCTTGGTACGCTGATGGGCGGGATGTAAACTGCCAACAGCCACTCTGGAGAAGTGTACGGTGTGTCCTGAAACATCTAAAAAACTCAGCTTAGAGAGCATAGGGCACTTCCACTCATGGGCGTATAAAGTGGGAAAATTAAAAACCAGCAAGACACAGGCACCCCAAAGTTTAGGGCTGCTCTGTTGACAAGAACCTCCAACTTCGTTACACCTTAAATATCCCACGAAAGAGAAAAATGGATAAAGATGTTGTGGTTCTTATGTACAATGGAATATCACTCAGCCATGAAATCAACGTCATAAGGCTAGTAGCAGCATGATGAGTGGATTTAGGTTCTACGATTCTGAGTGAAATAAGTCACACAGAAAAAGACACTTATCATAAGATATCACTTATAGAGGGAATGTAAAAACCGCTACCCTTGAACTGAATTACAAAACAGAACAGAGTCACACGTTTAGAAAACACACTATGGCTGCTTAACGGGAAATGTGAGGTGGAGTGATGCATAAAACAAGGGTTTCAAATTAGCTCAGATACCGTTCCATAAACCCAATATGTAATAGACAAGACCTACTCCTTGCTCAGTGAATTGGACTCAACACCCCCTATTCACGGCCCAAGAATATATCTGACTAGTAAGAATCTTAAAACCTATGTATTGATATCTCTCTGTAAGTGAGTCAAGTGGGAGTAAAGTGGTATAAACACAGCAGTGCAAAGCAGCTAAACCCCATTATAAAAATCAATTACTTTTAAAAACCTGTGAAAAAAAGACAGTGAAAGAGAGAGAAATTCTTACAAAATTCGTTCAGGGGCTGTGATGCCACCTGGATTGACCATATCTAGACCCACAGCTGATTGAGACATAAGGGTGGACACTCTTGGGGCTGAGAGGAATGGTGAGGTTGGGTGAGAAAACGCAGACCCTTTAAAGTAATACTGCGTGGTACCCATCCCATGGGTCCCAAATCTCCAGGTTCAAGGGCATCTTCCTACATCGAAAACATGCATGAGAAACCCAGAAGATGGTACACTGTGTGATCGGGAAAGGTTTCTAAAACGCAACTCATTTCTCATGTCCTTCTGCTCGGGTTCGCCATTTCAGCCGCATTACTAGCAATCTCCCTCCTTGGAGAATCAGCACCTTTAACCTCCTGTTCCGTACAGGTTGCAATTTGTCCTGAGGATGAACGGGAAGAGGGGGAACCAATGAGAGACTAGCTCTAGGTGTTGGGACAGGCACAGGTCACTCTATTTTCCCATCAGGAAGAAGAATTAAGCACAGGCTCAGCCTTCCGCCCTGAACCAGAATAGGGCCTGAAGCAATCCTGCGCTTTTGCGGCCAGCTCCCAAGAAAGCGAGTTGAAAAATGGAGCTCAGGGGCACTGCAATTCACAAACCTGCAGACTTATAAATGATTACTCTCGTCCAAAAATATATTGTGGGAAGGCAACGAAGAGGATTTGAAAGCAAGGCAGAATTGCAGGAAACAGATTTCAGGAGGGAGATTCAAATCGCCTTTAAAGCACAGGAAAAGCGGCAAAATCTCGTCAATGATGCCCTTGGCCAAAAAGGGCGTATGCGTTTTTTCCTGTATATATTCAGGAAAAAACGCATACGCCCTTTTTGGCCAACCAAGCAACCTGGAAAGGCAAATCAGCGCTACAAAGAAGTCTCGCTTCCCATCTGTCAAAAGGGCCATGCTGAATAAAGTGTCAAAACCAGAAATGCAGGACAGGCCATGGAGAAACGGGAGCCTTGCTACGCTGATGGGCGGGATGTAAATTGCCAACAGCCACTCTGGAGAAGTGTACGGTGTGTCCTGAAACATCTAAAAAACTCAGCTTAGAAAGCATAGGGCACTTCCACTCATGGGCGTATAAAGTGGGAAAATTAAAAACAAGCAAGACACAGGCACCCCAAAGTTTAGGGCTGCTCTGTTGACAAGAACCTCCAACTTCGTTACACCTTAAATATCCCAGGAAAGAGAAAAATGGATAAAGATGTTGTGGTCCTTATGTACAATGGAATATCACTCAACCATGAAATCAACGTCATAAGGCTAGTAGCAGCATGATGAGTGGATTTAGGTACGACGATTCTAAGTGAAATAAGTCACACAGAAAAAGACACTTATCATAAGATATCACTTATAGAGGGAATGTAAAAACCGCTACCCTTGAACTGAATTACAAAACAGAACAGAGTCACACGTTTAGAAAACACACTATGGCTGCTTAACGGGAAATGTGAGGTGGAGTGATGCATAAAACAAGGGTTTCAAATTAGCTCAGATACCGTTCCATAAACCCAATATGTAATAGACAAGACCTACTCCTTGCTCAGTGAATTGGACTCAACACCCCCTATTCACGGCCCAAGAATATATCTGACTAGTAAGAATCTTAAAACCTATGTATTGATATCTCTCTGTAAGTGAGTCAAGTGGGAGTAAAGTGGTATAAACACAGCAGTGAAAAGCAGCTAAACCCCATTATAAAAATCAATTACTTTTAAAAACCTGTGAAAAAAAGACAGTGAAAGAGAGAGAAATTCTTACAAAATTCGTTTAGGGGCAGTGATGCTACCTGGATTGACCATATCTAGACCCACAGCTGATTGAGACATAAGGGTGGACACTCTTGGGGCAGAGAGGTTTGCTGAGGTTGGGTGAGCAAACGCAGACCCGTTAAAGTAATACTGCATGGTACCCATCCCATGGGTCCCAAATCTCCAGGTTCAAGGGCATCTTCCTACATCGAAAACATGCATGAGAAACCCAGAAGATGGTATACCGTGTGATCGGGAAAGGGTTCTAAAACGCACCTAATTTCTCATCTCCTTGTTCTCGGGTTCGCCATTCCAGCCACTTTACTAGCAATCTCCCTCCTTGCAGAATCAGCACCTTTAACCTCCTGTTCCATACAGGTTGCTATTTGTCCTGAGGATGAACGGGAAGAGGGGGAACCAATGAGAGACTAGCTCTAGGTGTTGGGACAGGCACAGGTCACTCTATTTTCCCATCAGGAAGAAGAATTAAGCACAGGCTCAGCCTGCCGCCTGGGACCAGAATAGGGCCTGAAGCAATCGTGCGCTTTTGCGGCCAGCTCCCAAGAAAGCGAGTTGAAAAATGGAGCTCAGGGGCACTGCAATTCACAAACCTGCAGACTTATAAATGATCACTCTCGTCCACAAATATATTGAGGGAAGGCAACGAAGAGGATTTGAAAGCAAGGCAGAATTGCAGGAAACAGATTTCAGGAGGGAGATTCGAATCGCCTTTAAAGCCCAGGAAAAGCGGCAAAACCCCGACAATGATGCCCTTGGCCAAAAAGGGCGTATGCGTTTTTTCCTGAATATATTCAGGAAAAAACGCATACGCCCTTTTTGGCCAACCAAGCAACCTGGAAAGGCAAATCAGCGCTACAAAGAAGTCTCGCTTCCCATCGGTCAAAAGGGCCATGCTGAATAAAGTGTCAAAACCAGAAATGCAGGGCAGGCCATGGAGAAACGGGAGGCTTGCTACGCTGATGGGCGGGATGTAAATTGCCAACAGCCACTCTGGAGAAGTGTACGGTGTGTCGTGAAACATCTAAAAAACTCAGCTTAGAGAGCATAGGGCACTTCCACTCATGGGCGTATAAATTGGGAAAAGTAAAATTCAGCAAGACACAGGCACCCCAACGTTTAGGACTGCTCTGTTGACAATAACCTCCACTTCGTTACACCTTAAATATCTCAGGAAAGAGAAAAATGGATAAAGAAGTTGTGGTCCTTATGTACAATGGAATATCACTCAGCCATGAAATCAACGTCATAAGGCTAGTAGCAGCATGATGAGTGGATTTAGGTACGACGATTCTAAGTGAAATAAGTCACACAGAAAAAGACACTTATCATAAGATATCACTTATAGAGGGAATGTAAAAACCGCTACCCTTGAACTGAATTACAAAACAGAACAGAGTCACACGTTTAGAAAACACACTATGGCTGCTTAACGGGAAAGGTGAGGTGGGGTGATGCATAAAACAAGGGTTTCAAATTAGCTCAGATACCGTTCCATAAACCCAATATGTAATAGACAAGACCTACTCCTTGCTCAGTGAATTGGACTCAACACCCCCTATTCACGGCCCAAGAATATATCTGACTAGTAAGAATCTTAAAACCTATGTATTGATATCTCTCTGTAAGTGAGTCAAGTGGGTGTAAAGTGACATAAACACAGCAGTGAAAAGCAGCTAAACCCCATTATAAAAATCAATTACTTTTAAAAACCTGTGAAACAAAGACAGTGAAAGAGAGAGAAATTCTTACAAAATTCGTTCAGGGGCTGTGATGCCACCTGGATTGACCATATCTAGACCCACAGCTGATTGAGACATAAGGGTGGACACTCTTGGGGCTGAGAGGAATGGTGAGGTTGGGTGAGAAAACGCAGACCCTTTAAAGTAATACTGCGTGGTACCCATCCCATGGGTCCCAAATCTCCAGGTTCAAGGGCATCTTCCTACATCGAAAACATGCATGAGAAACCCAGAAGATGGTACACTGTGTGATCGGGAAAGGTTTCTAAAACGCAACTCATTTCTCATGTCCTTGTGCTCGGGTTCGCCATTCCAGCCGCATTACTAGCAATCTCCCTCCTTGGAGAATCAGCACCTTTAACCTCCTGTTCCGTACAGGTTGCAATTTGTCCTGAGGATGAACGAGAAAAGGGGGAAACAATGAGAGTCTAGCTCTAGGTGTTGGGACAGGCACAGGTCACTCTATTTTCCCATCAGGAAGAAGAATTAAGCACAGGCTCAGCCTGCCGCACGGAACCAAAATAGGGCCTGAAGCAATCCTGCGCTTTTGCGGCCAGCTCCCAAGAAAGCGAGTTGAAAAATGGAGCTCAGGGGCACTGCAATTCACAAACCTGCAGACTTATAAATGACCACTCTCGTCCACAAATATACTGAGGGAAGGCAACGAAGAGGATTTGAAAGCAAGGCAGAATTGAAGGAAACAGATTTCAGGAGGGAGATTCGAATCGCCTTTAAAGCACAGGAAAAGCGGCAAAACCTCGACAATGATGCCCTTGGCCAAAAAGGCCGTATGCGTTTTTTCCTGAATATATTCAGGAAAAAACGCATACGCCCTTTTTGGCCAAGCAAGCAACCTGGAAAGGCAAATCAGCGCTACAAAGAAGTCTCGCTTCCCATCGGTCAAAAGGGCCATGCTGAATAAAGTGTCAAAACCAGAAATGCAGGGCAGGCCATGGAGAAACGGGAGCCTTGGTACGCTGATGGGCGGGATGTAAACTGCCAACAGCCACTCTGGAGAAGTGTACGGTGTGTCCTGAAACATCTAAAAAACTCAGCTTAGAGAGCATAGGGCACTTCCACTCATGGGCGTATAAAGTGGGAAAATTAAAAACCAGCAAGACACAGGCACCCCAAAGTTTAGGGCTGCTCTGTTGACAAGAACCTCCAACTTCGTTACACCTTAAATATCCCACGAAAGAGAAAAATGGATAAAGATGTTGTGGTTCTTATGTACAATGGAATATCACTCAGCCATGAAATCAACGTCATAAGGCTAGTAGCAGCATGATGAGTGGATTTAGGTTCTACGATTCTAAGTGAAATAAGTCACACAGAAAAAGACACTTATCATAAGATATCACTTATAGAGGGAATGTAAAAACCGCTACCCTTGAACTGAATTACAAAACAGAACAGAGTCACACGTTTAGAAAACACACTATGGCTGCTTAACGGGAAAGGTGAGGCGGGGTGATGCATAAAACAAGGGTTTCAAATTAGCTCAGATACCGTTCCTTAAACCCAATATGTAATAGACAAGACCTACTCCTTGCTCAGTGACTTGGACTCAACACCCCCTATTCACGGCCCAAGAATATATCTGACTAGTAAGAATCTTAAAACCTATGTATTGATATCTCTCTGTAAGTGAGTCAAGTGGGTGTAAAGTGACATAAACACAGCAGTGAAAAGCAGCTAAACCCCATTATAAAAATCAATTACTTTTAAAAACCTGTGAAAAAAAGACAGTGAAAGAGAGAGAAATTCTTACAAAATTCGTTTAGGGGCAGTGATGCTACCTGGATTGACCATATCTAGACCCACAGCTGATTGAGACATAAGGGTGGACACTCTTGGGGCTGAGAGGTTTGCTGAGGTTGGGTGAGGAAACGCAGACCCTTTAAAGTAATATTGCGTGGTACCCATCCCATGGGTCCCAAATCTCCAGGTTCAAGGGCATCTTCCTACATCGAAAACATGCATGAGAAACCCAGAAGATGGCACACTGTGTGATCGGGAAAGGTTTCTAAAACGCACCTCATTTCTCATCTCCTTGTGCTCGAATTCGCCATTCCAGCTGCTTTACTAGCAGTCTCCCTCATTGGAGAATCAGCACCTTTAACCTCCTGATCCGTACAGGTTGCAATTTGTCCTGAGGATGAACGAGAAAAGGGGGAAACAATGAGAGTCTAGCTCTAGGTGTTGGGACAGGCACAGGTCACTCTATTTTCCCATCAGGAAGAAGAATTAAGCACAGGCTCAGCCTGCCGCACGGAACCAAAATAGGGCCTGAAGCAATCCTGCGCTTTTGCGGCCAGCTCCCAAGAAAGCGAGTTGAAAAATGGAGCTCAGGGGCACTGCAATTCACAAACCTGCAGACTTATAAATGACCACTCTCGTCCACAAATATACTGAGGGAAGGCAACGAAGAGGATTTGAAAGCAAGGCAGAATTGAAGGAAACAGATTTCAGGAGGGAGATTCGAATCGCCTTTAAAGCACAGGAAAAGCGGCAAAACCTCGACAATGATGCCCTTGGCCAAAAAGGCCGTATGCGTTTTTTCCTGAATATATTCAGGAAAAAACGCATACGCCCTTTTTGGCCAAGCAAGCAACCTGGAAAGGCAAATCAGCGCTACAAAGTAGTCTCGCTTCCCATCGGTCAAAAGGGCCATGCTGAATAAAGTGTCAAAACCAGAAATGCAGGGCAGGCCATGGAGAAACGGGAGCCTTGGTACGCTGATGGGCGGGATGTAAACTGCCAACAGCCACTCTGGAGAAGTGTACGGTGTGTCCTGAAACATCTAAAAAACTCAGCTTAGAGAGCATAGGGCACTTCCACTCATGGGCGTATAAAGTGGGAAAATTAAAAACCAGCAAGACACAGGCACCCCAAAGTTTAGGGCTGCTCTGTTGACAAGAACCTCCAACTTCGTTACACCTTAAATATCCCAGGAAAGAGAAAAATGGATAAAGATGTTGTGGTTCTTATGTACAATGGAATATCACTCAGCCATGAAATCAACGTCATAAGGCTAGTAGCAGCATGATGAGTGGATTTAGGTTCTACGATTCTAAGTGAAATAAGTCACACAGAAAAAGACACTTATCATAAGATATCACTTATAGAGGGAATGTAAAAACCGCTACCCTTGAACTGAATTACAAAACAGAACAGAGTCACACGTTTAGAAAACACACTATGGCTGCTTAACGGGAAAGGTGAGGCGGGGTGATGCATAAAACAAGGGTTTCAAATTAGCTCAGATACCGTTCCTTAAACCCAATATGTAATAGACAAGACCTACTCCTTGCTCAGTGACTTGGACTCAACACCCCCTATTCACGGCCCAAGAATATATCTGACTAGTAAGAATCTTAAAACCTATGTATTGATATCTCTCTGTAAGTGAGTCAAGTGGGTGTAAAGTGACATAAACACAGCAGTGAAAAGCAGCTAAACCCCATTATAAAAATCAATTACTTTTAAAAACCTGTGAAAAAAAGACAGTGAAAGAGAGAGAAATTCTTACAAAATTCGTTTAGGGGCAGTGATGCTACCTGGATTGACCATATCTAGACCCACAGCTGATTGAGACATAAGGGTGGACACTCTTGGGGCTGAGAGGTTTGCTGAGGTTGGGTGAGGAAACGCAGACCCTTTAAAGTAATATTGCGTGGTACCCATCCCATGGGTCCCAAATCTCCAGGTTCAAGGGCATCTTCCTACATCGAAAACATGCATGAGAAACCCAGAAGATGGCACACTGTGTGATCGGGAAAGGTTTCTAAAACGCACCTCATTTCTCATCTCCTTGTGCTCGAATTCGCCATTCCAGCTGCTTTACTAGCAGTCTCCCTCATTGGAGAATCAGCACCTTTAACCTCCTGTTCCGTACAGGTTGCAATTTGTCCTGAGGATGAACGGGAAAAGGGGGAAACAATGAGAGTCTAGCTCTAGGTGTTGGGACAGGCACGGGTCACTCTATTTTCCCATTAGGAAGAAGAATTAAGCACAGGCTCAGCCTGCCGCCCGGAACCAGAATAGGGCCTGAAGCAATCCTGCGCTTTTGCGGCCAGCTCCCAAGAAAGCGAGTTGAAAAATGGAGCTCAGGGGCACTGCAATTCACAAACCTGCAGACTTATAAATGACCACTCTCGTCCACAAATATATTGAGGGAAGGCAACGAAGAGGATTTGAAAGCAAGGCAGAATTGCAGGAAACAGATTTCAGGAGGGAGATTCGAATCGCCTTTAAAGCACAGGAAAAGCGGCAAAACCTCGACAATGATGCCCTTGGCCAAAAAGGGCGTATGCGTTTTTTCCTGAATATATTCAGGAAAAAACGCATACGCCCTTTTTGGCCAACCAAGCAACCTGGAAAGGCAAATCAGCGCTACAAAGAAGTCTCACTTCCCATCTGTCAAAAGGGCCATGCTGAATAAAGTGTCAAAACCAGAAATGCAGGGCAGGCCATGGAGAAACGGGAGCCGTGCTACGCTGATGGGCGGGATGTAAATTGCCAACAGCCACTCTGGAGAAGTGTACGGTGTGTCCTGAAACATCTAAAAAACTCAGCTTAGAGAACATAGGGCACTTCCACTCATGGGCGTATAAATTGGGAAAACTAAAAATCAGCAAGACACAGGCACCCCAACGTTTAGGGCTGCTCTGTTGACAAGAACCTCCACTTCGTTACACCTTAAATATCTCAGGATAGAGAAAAATGGATAAATAAGTTGTGGTCCTTATGTACAATGGAATATCACTCAGCCATGAAATCAACGTCATAAGGCTAGTAGCAGCATGATGAGTGGATTTAGGTACGACGATTCTAAGTGAAATAAGTCACACAGAAAAAGACACTTATCATAAGATATCACTTATAGAGGGAATGTAAAAACCGCTACCCTTGAACTGAATTACAAAACAGAACAGAGTCACACGTTTAGAAAACACCCTATGGCTGCTTAACGGGAAAGGTGAGGTGGGGTGATGCATAAAACAAGGGTTTCAAATTAGCTCAGATACCGTTCCATAAACCCAATATGTAATAGACAAGACCTACTCCTTGCTCAGTGAATTGGACTCAACACCCCCTATTCACGGCCCAAGAATATATATGACTAGTAAGAATCTTAAAACCTATGTATTGATATCTCTTTGTAAGTGAGTCAAGTGGGTGTAAAGTGGCATAAACACAGCAGTGAAAAGCAGCTAAACCCCATTATAAAAATCAATTACTTTTAAAAACCTGTGAAAAAAAGACAGTGAAAGAGAGAGAAATTCTTACAAAATTCGTTTAGGGGCAGTTATGCTACCTGGATTGACCATATCTAGACCCACAGCTGATTGAGACATAAGGGTGGACACTCTTGGGGCTGAGAGGTTTGGTGAGGTTGGGTGAGCAAACGCAGACCCTTTAAAGTAATACTGCGTGGTACCCATCCCATGGGTCCCAAATATCCAGGTTCAAGGGCATCTTCCTACATCGAAAACATGCATGAGAAACCCAGAAGATGGTACACTGTGTGATCGGGAAAGGTTTCTAAAACGCACCTCATTTCTCATTTCCTTGTGCTCGGGTTCGCCATTCCAGCCGCATTACTAGAAATCTCCCACCTTGGAGAATCAGCACCTTTAACCTCCTGTTCCGTACAGGTTGCAATTTGTCCTGAGGATGAACGGGAAGAAGTGGGAACCAATGAGAGACTAGCTCTAGGTGTTGGGACAGGCACAGGTCACTCTATTTTCCCATCAGGAAGAAGAATTAAGCACAGGCTCAGCCTTCCGCCCGGGACCAGAATAGGGCCTGAAGCAATCCTGCGCTTTTGCGGCCAGCTCCCAAGAAAGCGAGTTGAAAAATGGAGCTCAGGGGCACTGCAATTCACAAACCTGCAGACTTATAAATGATCACTCTCGTCCACAAATATATTGAGGGAAGGCAACGAAGAGGATTTGAAAGCAAGGCAGAATTGCAGGAAACAGATTTCAGGAGGGAGATTCGAATCGCCTTTAAAGCACAGGAAAAGCGGCAAAACCTCGTCAATGATGCCCTTGGCCAAAAAGGGCGTATGCGTTTTTTCCTGAATATATTCAGGAAAAAACGCATACGCCCTTTTTGGTCAACCAAGCAACCTGGAAAGGCAAATCAGCGGTACAAAGAAGTCTCACTTCCCATCGGTCAAAAGGGCCATGCTGAATAAAGTGTCAAAACCAGAAATGCAGGGCAGGCCATGGAGAAACGGGAGCCTTGCTACGCTGATGGGCGGGATGTAAATTGCCAACAGCCACTCTGGAGAAGTGTACGGTGTGTCCTGAAACATCTAAAAAACTCAGCTTAGAGAGCATAGGGCACTTCCACTCATGGGCGTATAAAGTGGGAAAATTAAAAACCAGCAAGACACAGGCACCCCAAAGTTTAGGGCTGCTCTGTTGAAAAGAACCTCCAACTTCGTTACACCTTAAATATCCCAGGAAAGAGAAAAATGGATAAAGATGTTGTGGTCCTTATGTACAATGGAATATCACTCAGCCATGAAATCAACGTCATAAGGCTAGTAGCAGCATGATGAGTGGATTTAGGTACTACGATTCTAAGTGAAATAAGTCACACAGAAAAAGACACTTATCATAAGATATCACTTATAGAGGGAATGTAAAAACCGCTACCCTTGAACTGAATTACAAAACAGAACAGAGTCACACGTTTAGAAAACACACTATGGCTGCTTAACGGGAAAGGTGAGGTGGGGAGATGCATAAAACAAGGGTTTCAAATTAGCTCAGATACCGTTCCATAAACCCAATATGTAATAGACAAGACCTACTCCTTGCTCAGTGAATTGGACTCAACACCGCCTATTCACGGCCCAAGAATATATCTGACTAGTAAGAATCTTAAAACCTATGTATTGATATCTCTCTGTAAGTGAGTCAAGTGGGTGTAAAGTGACATAAACACAGCAGTGAAAAGCAGCTAAACCCCATTATAAAAATCAATTACTTTTAAAAACCTGTGAAAAAAAGACAGTGAAAGAGAGAGAAATTCTTACAAAATTCGTTTAGGGGCACTTATGCTACCTGGATTGACCATATCTAGACCCACAGCTGATTGAGACATAAGGGTGGACACTCTTGGGGCTGAGGGGTTTGGTGAGGTTGGGTGAGGAAACGCAGACCCTTTAAAGTAATACTGCGTGGTACCCATCCCATGGGTCCCAAATCTCCAGGTTTAAGGGCATCTTCCTACATCGAAAACATGCATGAGAAACCCAGAAGATGGCACACTGTGTGATCGGGAAAGGTTTCTAAAACGCACCTCATTTCTCATCTCCTTGGGCTCGAATTAGCCATTCCAGCTGCTTTACTAGCAGTCTCCCTCATTGGAGAATCAGCACCTTTAACCTCCTGTTCCGTACAGGTTGCAATTTGTCCTGAGGATGAACGGGAAAAGGGGGAAACAATGAGAGTCTAGCTCTAGGTGTTGGGACAGGCACAGGTCACTCTATTTTCCCATCAGGAAGAAGAATTAAGCACAGGCTCAGCCTGCCGCCCGGAACCAGAATTGGGCCTGAAGCAATCCTGCGCTTTTGCGGCCACCTCCCAAGAAAGGGAGTTGAAAAATGGAGCTCAGGGGCACTGCAATTCACAAACCTGCAGACTTATAAATGACCACTCTCGTCCACAAATATATTGAGGGAAGGCAACGAAGAGGATTTGAAAGCAGGGCAGAATTGCAGGAAACAGATTTCAGGAGGGAGATTCGAATCGCCTTTAAAGCACAGGAAAAGCGGCAAAACCTCGACAATGATGCCCTTGGCCAAAAAGGGCGTATGCGTTTTTTCCTGAATATATTCAGGAAAAAACGCATACGCCCTTTTTGGCCAAGCAAGCAACCTGGAAAGGCAAATCAGCGCTACAAAGAAGTCTCGCTTCCCATCGGTCAAAAGGGCCATGCTGAATAAAGTGTCAAAACCAGAAATGCAGGGCAGGCCATGGAGAAACGGGAGCCTTGCTACGCTGATGGGCGGGATGTAAATTGCCAACAGCCACTCTGGAGAAGTGTACGGTGTGTCCTGAAACATCTAAAAAACTCAGCTTAGAGAGCATAGGGCACTTCCACTCATGCGCGTATAAATTGGGAAAACTAAAAATCAGCAAGACACAGGCACCCCAACGTTTAGGGCTGCTCTGTTGACAAGAACCTCCACTTTGTTACACCTTAAATATCCCAGGAAAGAGAAAAATGGATAAAGAAGTTGTGGTCCTTATGTACAATGGAATATCACTCAGCCATGAAATCAACGTCATAAGGCTAGTAGCAGCATGATGAGTGGATTTAGGTACTACGATTCTAAGTGAAATAAGTCACACAGAAAAAGACACTTATCATAAGATATCACTTATAGTGGGAATGTAAAAACCGCTACCCTTGAATTGAATTACAAAACAGAACAGAGTCACACGTTTAGAAAACACACTATGGCTGCTTAACGGGAAAGGTGAGGTGGGGTGATGCATAAAACAAGGGTTTCAAATTAGCTCAGATACCGTTCCATAAACCCAATATGTAATAGACAAGACCTACTCCTTGCTCAGTGAATTGGACTCAACACCCCCTATTCACGGCCCAAGAATATATCTGACTAGTAAGAATCTTAAAACCTATGTATTGATATCTCTCTGTAAGTGAGTCAAGTGGGTGTAAAGTGACATAAACACAGCAGTGAAAAGCAGCTAAACCCCATTATAAAAATCAATTACTTTTAAAAACCTGTGAAAAAAAGACAGTGAAAGAGAGAGAAATTCTTACAAAATTCGTTTAGGGGCAGTGATGCTACCTGGATTGACCATATCTAGACCCACAGCTGATTGAGACATAAGGGTGGACACTCTTGGGGCTGAGAGGTTTGGTGAGGTTGGGTGAGGAAACGCAGACCCTTTAAAGTAATATTGCCTGGTACCCATCCCATGGGTCCCAAATCTCCAGGTTCAAGGGCATCTTCCTACATCGAAAACATGCATGAGAAACCCAGAAGATGGCACACTGTGTGATCGGGAAAGGTTTCTAAAACGCACCTCATTTCTCATCTCCTTGTGCTCGAATTCGCCATTCCAGCTGCTTTACTAGCAGTCTGCCTCATTGGAGAATCAGCACCTTTAACCTCCTGTTCCGTACAGGTTGCAATTTGTCCTGAGGATGAACGGGAAAAGGGGGAAACAATGAGAGTCTAGCTCTAGGTGTTGGGACAGGCACAGGTCACTCTATTTTCCCATCAGGAAGAAGAATTAAGCACAGGCTCAGCCTGCCGCCCGGGACCAGAATAGGGCCTGAAGCAATCCTGCGCTTTTGCGGCCAGCTCCCAAGAAAGCGAGTTGAAAAATGGAGCTCAGGGGCACTGCAATTCACAAACCTGCAGACTTATAAATGATCACTCTCGTCCACAAATATATTGAGGGAAGGCAACGAAGAGGATTTGAAAGCAAGGCAGAATTGCAGGAAACAGATTTCAGGAGGGAGATTCGAATCGCCTTTAAAGCACAGGAAAAGCGGCAAAACCTCGTCAATGATGCCCTTGGCCAAAAAGGGCGTATGCGTTTTTTCCTGAATATATTCAGGAAAAAACGCATACGCCCTTTTTGGCCAACCAAGCAACCTGCAAAGGCAAATCAGCGCTACAAAGAAGTCTCGCTTCCCATCGGTCAAAAGGGCCATACTGAATAAAGTGTCAAAATCAGAAATGCAGGACAGGCCATGGAGAAACGGGAGCCTTGCTACGCTGATGGGCGGGATGTAAATTGCCAACAGCCACTCTGGAGAAGTGTACGGTGTGTCCTGAAACATCTAAAAAATTCAGCTTAGAGAGCATAGGGCACTTCCACTCATGGGCGTATAAAGTGGGAAAATTAAAAACCAGCAAGACACAGGCACCCCAAAGTTTAGGGCTGCTCTGTTGACAAGAACCTCCACTTCGTTACACCTTAATTATCCCAGGAAAGAGAAAAATGGATAAAGAAGTTGTGGTCCTTATGTACAATGGAATATCACTCAGCCATGAAATCAACGTCATAAGGCTAGTAGCAGCATGATGAGTGGATTTAGGTACTACGATTCTAAGTGAAATAAGTCACACAGAAAAAGACACTTATCATAAGATATCACTTATAGAGGGAATGTAAAAACCGCTACCCTTGAACTGAATTACAAAACAGAACAGAGTCACACGTTTAGAAAACACACTATGGCTGCTTAACGGGAAAGGTGAGGTGGGGTGATGCAAAAAACAAGGGTTTCAAATTAGCTCAGATACCGTTCCATAAACCCAATATGTAATAGACAAGACCTACTCCTTGCTCAGTGAATTGGACTCAACACCCCCTATTCACGGCCCAAGAATATATCTGATTAGTAAGAATCTTAAAACCTATGTATTGATATCTCTCTGTAAGTGAGTCAAGTGGGTGTAAAGTGACATAAACACAGCAGTGAAAAGCAGCTAAACCCCATTATAAAAATCAATTACTTTTAAAAACCTGTGAAAAAAAGACAGTGAAAGAGAGAGAAATTCTTACAAAATTCGTTTAGGGGCAGTGATGCTACCTGGATTGACCATATCTAGACCCACAGCTGATTGAGACATAAGGGTGGACAGTCTTGGGGCTGAGAGGTTTGCTGAGGTTGGGTGAGGAAACGCAGACCCTTTAAAGTAATATTGCCTGGTACCCATCCCATGGGTCCCAAATCTCCAGGTTCAAGGGCATCTTCCTACATCGAAAACATGCATGAGAAACCCAGAAGATGGCACACTGTGTGATCGGGAAAGTTTTCTAAAACGCACCTCATTTCTCATCTCCTTGTGCTCGAATTCGCCATTCCAGCTGCTTTACTAGCAGTCTCCCTCATTGGAGAATCAGCACCTTTAACCTCCTGTTCCGTACAGGTTGCAATTTGTCCTGAGGATGAACGGCAAAAGGGGGAAACAATGAGAGTCTAGCTCTAGGTGTTGGGACAGGCACAGGTCACTCTATTTTCCCATCAGGAAGAAGAATTAAGCACAGGCTCAGCCTGCCGCCCGGAACCAGAATAGGGCCTGAAGCAATCCTGCGCTTTTGCGGCCAGCTCCCAAGAAAGCGAGTTGAAAAATGGAGCTCAGGGGCACTGCAATTCACAAACCTGCAGACTTATAAATGACCACTCTCGTCCACAAATATATTGAGGGAAGGCAACGAAGAGGATTTGAAAGCAAGGCAGAATTGCAGGAAACAGATTTCAGGAGGGAGATTCGAATCGCCTTTAAAGCACAGGAAAAGCGGCAAAACCTCGACAAGATGCCCTTGGCCAAAAAGGGCGTATGCTTTTTATCCTGAATATATTCAGGAAAAAACGCATACGCCCTTTTTGGCCAACCAAGCAACCTGCAAAGGCAAATCAGCGCTACAAAGAAGTCTCGCTTCCCATCGGTCAAAAGGGCCATGCTGAATAAAGTGTCAAAACCAGAAATGCAGGGCAGGCCATGGAGAAACGGGAGGCTTGCTACGCTGATGGGCGGGATGTAAATTGCCAACAGCCACTCTGGAGAAGTGTACGGTGTGTCCTGAAACATCTAAAAAACTCAGCTTAGAGAGCATAGGGCACTTCCACTCATGGGCGTATAAATTGGGAAAACTAAAAATCAGCAAGACACAGGCACCCCAACGTTTAGGGCTGCTCTGTTGACAAGAACCTCCACTTCGTTACACCTTAAATATCTCAGGATAGAGAAAAATGGATAAATAAGTTGTGGTCCTTATGTACAATGGAATATCACTCAGCCATGAAATCAACGTCATAAGGCTAGTAGCAGCATGATGAGTGGATTTAGGTACGACGATTCTAAGTGAAATAAGTCACACAGAAAAAGACACTTATCATAAGATATCACTTATAGAGGGAATGTAAAAACCGCTACCCTTGAACTGAATTACAAAACAGAACAGAGTCACACGTTTAGAAAACACCCTATGGCTGCTTAACGGGAAAGGTGAGGTGGGGTGATGCATAAAACAAGGGTTTCAAATTAGCTCAGATACCGTTCCATAAACCCAATATGTAATAGACAAGACCTACTCCTTGCTCAGTGAATTGGACTCAACACCCCCTATTCACGGCCCAAGAATATATATGACTAGTAAGAATCTTAAAACCTATGTATTGATATCTCTTTGTAAGTGAGTCAAGTGGGTGTAAAGTGGCATAAACACAGCAGTGAAAAGCAGCTAAACCCCATTATAAAAATCAATTACTTTTAAAAACCTGTGAAAAAAAGACAGTGAAAGAGAGAGAAATTCTTACAAAATTCGTTTAGGGGCAGTTATGCTACCTGGATTGACCATATCTAGACCCACAGCTGATTGAGACATAAGGGTGGACACTCTTGGGGCTGAGAGGTTTGGTGAGGTTGGGTGAGCAAACGCAGACCCTTTAAAGTAATACTGCGTGGTACCCATCCCATGGGTCCCAAATATCCAGGTTCAAGGGCATCTTCCTACATCGAAAACATGCATGAGAAACCCAGAAGATGGTACACTGTGTGATCGGGAAAGGTTTCTAAAACGCACCTCATTTCTCATTTCCTTGTGCTCGGGTTCGCCATTCCAGCCGCATTACTAGAAATCTCCCACCTTGGAGAATCAGCACCTTTAACCTCCTGTTCCGTACAGGTTGCAATTTGTCCTGAGGATGAACGGGAAGAAGTGGGAACCAATGAGAGACTAGCTCTAGGTGTTGGGACAGGCACAGGTCACTCTATTTTCCCATCAGGAAGAAGAATTAAGCACAGGCTCAGCCTTCCGCCCGGGACCAGAATAGGGCCTGAAGCAATCCCGCGCTTTTGCGGCCAGCTCCCAAGAAAGCGAGTTGAAAAATGGAGCTCAGGGGCACTGCAATTCACAAACCTGCAGACTTATAAATGATCACTCTCGTCCACAAATATATTGAGGGAAGGCAACGAAGAGGATTTGAAAGCAAGGCAGAATTGCAGGAAACAGATTTCAGGAGGGAGATTCGAATCGCCTTTAAAGCACAGGAAAAGCGGCAAAACCTCGTCAATGATGCCCTTGGCCAAAAAGGGCGTATGCGTTTTTTCCTGAATATATTCAGGAAAAAACGCATACGCCCTTTTTGGTCAACCAAGCAACCTGGAAAGGCAAATCAGCGGTACAAAGAAGTCTCACTTCCCATCGGTCAAAAGGGCCATGCTGAATAAAGTGTCAAAACCAGAAATGCAGGGCAGGCCATGGAGAAACGGGAGCCTTGCTACGCTGATGGGCGGGATGTAAATTGCCAACAGCCACTCTGGAGAAGTGTACGGTGTGTCCTGAAACATCTAAAAAACTCAGCTTAGAGAGCATAGGGCACTTCCACTCATGGGCGTATAAAGTGGGAAAATTAAAAACCAGCAAGACACAGGCACCCCAAAGTTTAGGGCTGCTCTGTTGACAAGAACCTCCAACTTCGTTACACCTTAAATATCCCAGGAAAGAGAAAAATGGATAAAGATGTTGTGGTCCTTATGTACAATGGAATATCACTCAGCCATGAAATCAACGTCATAAGGCTAGTAGCAGCATGATGAGTGGATTTAGGTACTACGATTCTAAGTGAAATAAGTCACACAGAAAAAGACACTTATCATAAGATATCACTTATAGAGGGAATGTAAAAACCGCTACCCTTGAACTGAATTACAAAACAGAACAGAGTCACACGTTTAGAAAACACACTATGGCTGCTTAACGGGAAAGGTGAGGTGGGGAGATGCATAAAACAAGGGTTTCAAATTAGCTCAGATACCGTTCCATAAACCCAATATGTAATAGACAAGACCTACTCCTTGCTCAGTGAATTGGACTCAACACCGCCTATTCACGGCCCAAGAATATATCTGACTAGTAAGAATCTTAAAACCTATGTATTGATATCTCTCTGTAAGTGAGTCAAGTGGGTGTAAAGTGACATAAACACAGCAGTGAAAAGCAGCTAAACCCCATTATAAAAATCAATTACTTTTAAAAACCTGTGAAAAAAAGACAGTGAAAGAGAGAGAAATTCTTACAAAATTCGTTTAGGGGCACTTATGCTACCTGGATTGACCATATCTAGACCCACAGCTGATTGAGACATAAGGGTGGACACTCTTGGGGCTGAGGGGTTTGGTGAGGTTGGGTGAGGAAACGCAGACCCTTTAAAGTAATACTGCGTGGTACCCATCCCATGGGTCCCAAATCTCCAGGTTTAAGGGCATCTTCCTACATCGAAAACATGCATGAGAAACCCAGAAGATGGCACACTGTGTGATCGGGAAAGGTTTCTAAAACGCACCTCATTTCTCATCTCCTTGGGCTCGAATTAGCCATTCCAGCTGCTTTACTAGCAGTCTCCCTCATTGGAGAATCAGCACCTTTAACCTCCTGTTCCGTACAGGTTGCAATTTGTCCTGAGGATGAACGGGAAAAGGGGGAAACAATGAGAGTCTAGCTCTAGGTGTTGGGACAGGCACAGGTCACTCTATTTTCCCATCAGGAAGAAGAATTAAGCACAGGCTCAGCCTGCCGCCCGGAACCAGAATTGGGCCTGAAGCAATCCTGCGCTTTTGCGGCCACCTCCCAAGAAAGGGAGTTGAAAAATGGAGCTCAGGGGCACTGCAATTCACAAACCTGCAGACTTATAAATGACCACTCTCGTCCACAAATATATTGAGGGAAGGCAACGAAGAGGATTTGAAAGCAGGGCAGAATTGCAGGAAACAGATTTCAGGAGGGAGATTCGAATCGCCTTTAAAGCACAGGAAAAGCGGCAAAACCTCGACAATGATGCCCTTGGCCAAAAAGGGCGTATGCGTTTTTTCCTGAATATATTCAGGAAAAAACGCATACGCCCTTTTTGGCCAAGCAAGCAACCTGGAAAGGCAAATCAGCGCTACAAAGAAGTCTCGCTTCCCATCGGTCAAAAGGGCCATGCTGAATAAAGTGTCAAAACCAGAAATGCAGGGCAGGCCATGGAGAAACGGGAGCCTTGCTACGCTGATGGGCGGGATGTAAATTGCCAACAGCCACTCTGGAGAAGTGTACGGTGTGTCCTGAAACATCTAAAAAACTCAGCTTAGAGAGCATAGGGCACTTCCACTCATGCGCGTATAAATTGGGAAAACTAAAAATCAGCAAGACACAGGCACCCCAACGTTTAGGGCTGCTCTGTTGACAAGAACCTCCACTTTGTTACACCTTAAATATCCCAGGAAAGAGAAAAATGGATAAAGAAGTTGTGGTCCTTATGTACAATGGAATATCACTCAGCCATGAAATCAACGTCATAAGGCTAGTAGCAGCATGATGAGTGGATTTAGGTACTACGATTCTAAGTGAAATAAGTCACACAGAAAAAGACACTTATCATAAGATATCACTTATAGTGGGAATGTAAAAACCGCTACCCTTGAATTGAATTACAAAACAGAACAGAGTCACACGTTTAGAAAACACACTATGGCTGCTTAACGGGAAAGGTGAGGTGGGGTGATGCATAAAACAAGGGTTTCAAATTAGCTCAGATACCGTTCCATAAACCCAATATGTAATAGACAAGACCTACTCCTTGCTCAGTGAATTGGACTCAACACCCCCTATTCACGGCCCAAGAATATATCTGACTAGTAAGAATCTTAAAACCTATGTATTGATATCTCTCTGTAAGTGAGTCAAGTGGGTGTAAAGTGACATAAACACAGCAGTGAAAAGCAGCTAAACCCCATTATAAAAATCAATTACTTTTAAAAACCTGTGAAAAAAAGACAGTGAAAGAGAGAGAAATTCTTACAAAATTCGTTTAGGGGCAGTGATGCTACCTGGATTGACCATATCTAGACCCACAGCTGATTGAGACATAAGGGTGGACACTCTTGGGGCTGAGAGGTTTGGTGAGGTTGGGTGAGGAAACGCAGACCCTTTAAAGTAATATTGCCTGGTACCCATCCCATGGGTCCCAAATCTCCAGGTTCAAGGGCATCTTCCTACATCGAAAACATGCATGAGAAACCCAGAAGATGGCACACTGTGTGATCGGGAAAGGTTTCTAAAACGCACCTCATTTCTCATCTCCTTGTGCTCGAATTCGCCATTCCAGCTGCTTTACTAGCAGTCTGCCTCATTGGAGAATCAGCACCTTTAACCTCCTGTTCCGTACAGGTTGCAATTTGTCCTGAGGATGAACGGGAAAAGGGGGAAACAATGAGAGTCTAGCTCTAGGTGTTGGGACAGGCACAGGTCACTCTATTTTCCCATCAGGAAGAAGAATTAAGCACAGGCTCAGCCTGCCGCCCGGGACCAGAATAGGGCCTGAAGCAATCCTGCGCTTTTGCGGCCAGCTCCCAAGAAAGCGAGTTGAAAAATGGAGCTCAGGGGCACTGCAATTCACAAACCTGCAGACTTATAAATGATCACTCTCGTCCACAAATATATTGAGGGAAGGCAACGAAGAGGATTTGAAAGCAAGGCAGAATTGCAGGAAACAGATTTCAGGAGGGAGATTCGAATCGCCTTTAAAGCACAGGAAAAGCGGCAAAACCTCGTCAATGATGCCCTTGGCCAAAAAGGGCGTATGCGTTTTTTCCTGAATATATTCAGGAAAAAACGCATACGCCCTTTTTGGCCAACCAAGCAACCTGCAAAGGCAAATCAGCGCTACAAAGAAGTCTCGCTTCCCATCGGTCAAAAGGGCCATACTGAATAAAGTGTCAAAATCAGAAATGCAGGACAGGCCATGGAGAAACGGGAGCCTTGCTACGCTGATGGGCGGGATGTAAATTGCCAACAGCCACTCTGGAGAAGTGTACGGTGTGTCCTGAAACATCTAAAAAATTCAGCTTAGAGAGCATAGGGCACTTCCACTCATGGGCGTATAAAGTGGGAAAATTAAAAACCAGCAAGACACAGGCACCCCAAAGTTTAGGGCTGCTCTGTTGACAAGAACCTCCACTTCGTTACACCTTAATTATCCCAGGAAAGAGAAAAATGGATAAAGAAGTTGTGGTCCTTATGTACAATGGAATATCACTCAGCCATGAAATCAACGTCATAAGGCTAGTAGCAGCATGATGAGTGGATTTAGGTACTACGATTCTAAGTGAAATAAGTCACACAGAAAAAGACACTTATCATAAGATATCACTTATAGAGGGAATGTAAAAACCGCTACCCTTGAACTGAATTACAAAACAGAACAGAGTCACACGTTTAGAAAACACACTATGGCTGCTTAACGGGAAAGGTGAGGTGGGGTGATGCAAAAAACAAGGGTTTCAAATTAGCTCAGATACCGTTCCATAAACCCAATATGTAATAGACAAGACCTACTCCTTGCTCAGTGAATTGGACTCAACACCCCCTATTCACGGCCCAAGAATATATCTGATTAGTAAGAATCTTAAAACCTATGTATTGATATCTCTCTGTAAGTGAGTCAAGTGGGTGTAAAGTGACATAAACACAGCAGTGAAAAGCAGCTAAACCCCATTATAAAAATCAATTACTTTTAAAAACCTGTGAAAAAAAGACAGTGAAAGAGAGAGAAATTCTTACAAAATTCGTTTAGGGGCAGTGATGCTACCTGGATTGACCATATCTAGACCCACAGCTGATTGAGACATAAGGGTGGACAGTCTTGGGGCTGAGAGGTTTGCTGAGGTTGGGTGAGGAAACGCAGACCCTTTAAAGTAATATTGCCTGGTACCCATCCCATGGGTCCCAAATCTCCAGGTTCAAGGGCATCTTCCTACATCGAAAACATGCATGAGAAACCCAGAAGATGGCACACTGTGTGATCGGGAAAGTTTTCTAAAACGCACCTCATTTCTCATCTCCTTGTGCTCGAATTCGCCATTCCAGCTGCTTTACTAGCAGTCTCCCTCATTGGAGAATCAGCACCTTTAACCTCCTGTTCCGTACAGGTTGCAATTTGTCCTGAGGATGAACGGCAAAAGGGGGAAACAATGAGAGTCTAGCTCTAGGTGTTGGGACAGGCACAGGTCACTCTATTTTCCCATCAGGAAGAAGAATTAAGCACAGGCTCAGCCTGCCGCCCGGAACCAGAATAGGGCCTGAAGCAATCCTGCGCTTTTGCGGCCAGCTCCCAAGAAAGCGAGTTGAAAAATGGAGCTCAGGGGCACTGCAATTCACAAACCTGCAGACTTATAAATGACCACTCTCGTCCACAAATATATTGAGGGAAGGCAACGAAGAGGATTTGAAAGCAAGGCAGAATTGCAGGAAACAGATTTCAGGAGGGAGATTCGAATCGCCTTTAAAGCACAGGAAAAGCGGCAAAACCTCGACAAGATGCCCTTGGCCAAAAAGGGCGTATGCTTTTTATCCTGAATATATTCAGGAAAAAACGCATACGCCCTTTTTGGCCAACCAAGCAACCTGCAAAGGCAAATCAGCGCTACAAAGAAGTCTCGCTTCCCATCGGTCAAAAGGGCCATGCTGAATAAAGTGTCAAAACCAGAAATGCAGGGCAGGCCATGGAGAAACGGGAGGCTTGCTACGCTGATGGGCGGGATGTAAATTGCCAACAGCCACTCTGGAGAAGTGTACGGTGTGTCCTGAAACATCTAAAAAACTCAGCTTAGAGAGCATAGGGCACTTCCACTCATGGGCGTATAAATTGGGAAAACTAAAAATCAGCAAGACACAGGCACCCCAACGTTTAGGGCTGCTCTGTTGACAAGAACCTCCACTTCGTTACACCTTAAATATCTCAGGATAGAGAAAAATGGATAAATAAGTTGTGGTCCTTATGTACAATGGAATATCACTCAGCCATGAAATCAACGTCATAAGGCTAGTAGCAGCATGATGAGTGGATTTAGGTACGACGATTCTAAGTGAAATAAGTCACACAGAAAAAGACACTTATCATAAGATATCACTTATAGAGGGAATGTAAAAACCGCTACCCTTGAACTGAATTACAAAACAGAACAGAGTCACACGTTTAGAAAACACACTATGGCTGCTTAACGGGAAAGGTGAGGTGGGGTGATGCATAAAACAAGGGTTTCAAATTAGCTCAGATACCGTTCCATAAACCCAATATGTAATAGACAAGACCTACTCCTTGCTCAGTGAATTGGACTCAACACCCCCTATTCACGGCCCAAGAATATATCTGACTAGTAAGAATCTTAAAACCTATGTATTGATATCTCTTTGTAAGTGAGTCAAGTGGGTGTAAAGTGGCATAAACACAGCAGTGAAAAGCAGCTAAACCCCATTATAAAAATCAATTACTTTTAAAAACCTGTGAAAAAAAGACAGTGAAAGAGAGAGAAATTCTTACAAAATTCGTTTAAGGGCAGTTATGCTACCTGGATTGACCATATCTAGACCCACAGCTGATTGAGACATAAGGGTGGACACTCTTGGGGCTGAGAGGTTTGGTGAGGTTGGGTGAGCAAACGCAGACCCTTTAAAGTAATACTGCGTGGTACCCATCCCATGGGTCCCAAATATCCAGCTTCAAGGGCATCTTCCTACATCGAAAACATGCATGAGAAACCCAGAAGATGGTACACTGTGTGATCGGGAAAGGTTTCTAAAACGCACCTCATTTCTCATGTCCTTGTGCTCGGGTTCGCCATTCCAGCCGCATTACTAGAAATCTCCCACCTTGGAGAATCAGCACCTTTAACCTCCTGTTCCGTACAGGTTGCAATTTGTCCTGAGGATGAATGGGAAGAAGTGGGAACCAATGAGAGACTAGCTCTAGGTGTTGGGACAGGCACAGGTCACTCTATTTTCCCATCAGGAAGAAGAATTAAGCACAGGCTCAGCCTTCCGCCCGGGACCAGAATAGGGCCTGAAGCAATCCTGCGCTTTTGCGGCCAGCTCCCAAGAAAGCGAGTTGAAAAATGGAGCTCAGGGGCACTGCAATTCACAAACCTGCAGACTTATAAATGATCACTCTCGTCCACAAATATATTGAGGGAAGGCAACGAAGAGGATTTGAAAGCAAGGCAGAATTGCAGGAAACAGATTTCAGGAGGGAGATTCGAATCGCCTTTAAAGCACAGGAAAAGCGGCAAAACCTCGTCAATGATGCCCTTTGCCAAAAAGGGCGTATGCGTTTTTTCCTGAATATATTCAGGAAAAAACGCATACGCCCTTTTTGGTCAACCAAGCAACCTGGAAAGGCAAATCAGCGGTACAAAGAAGTCTCACTTCCCATCGGTCAAAAGGGCCATGCTGAATAAAGTGTCAAAACCAGAAATGCAGGACAGGCCATGGAGAAACGGGAGCCTTGCTACGCTGATGGGCGGGATGTAAATTGCCAACAGCCACTCTGGAGAAGTGTACGGTGTGTCCTGAAACATCTAAAAAACTAAGCTTAGAGAGCATAGGGCACTTCCACTCATGGGCGTATAAAGTGGGAAAATTAAAAACCAGCAAGACACAGGCACCCCAAAGTTTAGGGCTGCTCTGTTGACAAGAACCTCCAACTTCGTTACACCTTAAATATCCCAGGAAAGAGAAAAATGGATAAAGATGTTGTGGTCCTTATGTACAATGGAATATCACTCAGCCATGAAATCAACGTCATAAGGGTAGTAGCAGCATGATGAGTGGATTTAGGTACTACGATTCTAAGTGAAATAAGTCACACAGAAAAAGACACTTATCATAAGATATCACTTATAGAGGGAATGTAAAAACCGCTACCCTTGAACTGAATTACAAAACAGAACAGAGTCACACGTTTAGAAAACACACTATGGCTGCTTAACGGGAAAGGTGAGGTGGGGAGATGCATAAAACAAGGGTTTCAAATTAGCTCAGATACCGTTCCATAAACCCAATATGTAATAGACAAGACCTACTCCTTGCTCAGTGAATTGGACTCAACACCCCCTATTCACGGCCCAAGAATATATCTGACTAGTAAGAATCTTAAAACCTATGTATTGATATCTCTCTGTAAGTGAGTCAAGTGGGTGTAAAGTGACATAAACACAGCAGTGAAAAGCAGCTAAACCCCATTATAAAAATCAATTACTTTTAAAAACCTGTGAAAAAAAGACAGTGAAAGAGAGAGAAATTCTTACAAAATTCGTTTAGGGGCACTTATGCTACCTGGATTGACCATATCTAGACCCACAGCTGATTGAGACATAAGGGTGGACACTCTTGGGGCTGAGGGGTTTGGTGAGGTTGGGTGAGGAAACGCAGACCCTTTAAAGTAATACTGCGTGGTACCCATCCCATGGGTCCCAAATCTCCAGGTTTAAGGGCATCTTCCTACATCGAAAACATGCATGAGAAACCCAGAAGATGGCACACTGTGTGATCGGGAAAGGTTTCTAAAACGCACCTCATTTCTCATCTCCTTGTGCTCGGGTTCGCCATTCCAGCCGCTTTACTAACAATCTCCCTCCTTGGAGAATCAGCACCTTTAACCTCCTGTTCCGTACAGGTTGCAATTTGTCCTGAGGATGAACGGGAAAAGGGGGAAACAATGAGAGTCTAGCTCTAGGTGTTGGGACAGGCACAGGTCACTCTATTTTCCCATCAGGAAGAAGAATTAAGCACAGGCTCAGCCTGCCGCCCGGAACCAGAATTGGGACTGAAGCAATCCTGCGCTTTTGCGGCCACCTCCCAAGAAAGGGAGTTGAAAAATGGAGCTCAGGGGCACTGCAATTCACAAACCTGCAGACTTATAAATGACCACTCTCGTCCACAAATATATTGAGGGAAGGCAACGAAGAGGATTTGAAAGCAAGGCAGAATTGCAGGAAACAGATTTCAGGAGGGAGATTCGAATCGCCTTTAAAGCACAGGAAAAGCGGCAAAACCTCGACAATGATGCCCTTGGCCAAAAAGGGCGTATGCGTTTTTTCCTGAATATATTCAGGAAAAAAAGCATACGCCCTTTTTGGCCAAGCAAGCAACCTGGAAAGGCAAATCAGCGCTACAAAGAAGTCTCGCTTCCCATCGGTCAAAAGGGCCATGCTGAATAAAGTGTCAAAACCAGAAATGCAGGGCAGGCCATGGAGAAAAGGGAGCCTTGCTACGCTGATGGGCGGGATGTAAATTGCCAACAGCCACTCTGGAGAAGTGTACGGTGTGTCCTGAAACATCTAAAAAACTCAGCTTAGAGAGCATAGGGCACTTCCACTCATGGGCGTATAAATTGGGAAAACTAAAAATCAGCAAGACACAGGCATCCCAACGTTTAGGGCTGCTCTGTTGACAAGAACCTCCACTTCGTTACACCTTAAATATCTCAGGATATAGAAAAATGGATAAATAAGTTGTGGTCCTTATGTACAATGGAATATCACTCAGCCATGAAATCAACGTCATAAGGCTAGTAGCAGCATGATGAGTGGATTTAGGTACGACGATTCTAAGTGAAATAAGTCACACAGAAAAAGACACTTATCATAACATATCACTTATAGAGGGAATGTAAAAACCGCTACCCTTGAACTGAATTACAAAACAGAACAGAGTCACACGTTTAGAAAACACACTATGGCTGCTTAACGGGAAAGGTTAGGTGGAGTGATGCATAAAACAATGGTTTCAAATTAGCTCAGATACCGTTCCATAAACCCAATATGTACTAGACAAGACCTACTCCTTGCTCAGTGAATTGGACTCAACACCCCCTATTCACGGCCCAAGAATATATCTGACTAGTAAGAATCTTAAAACCTATGTATTGATATCTCTCTGTAAGTGAGTCAAGTGGGTGTAAACTGGCATAAACACAGCAGTGAAAAGCAGCTAAACCCCATTATAAAAATCAATTACTTTTAAAAACCTGTGAAAAAAAGACAGTGAAAGAGAGAGAAATTCTTACAAAATTCGTTTAGGGGCAGTTATGCTACCTGGATTGACCATATCTAGACCCACAGCTGATTGAGACATAAGGGTGGACACTCTTGGGGCTGAGAGGTTTGCTGAGGTTGGGTGAGGAAACGCAGACCCTTTAAAGTAATATTGCCTGGTACCCATCCCATGGGTCCCAAATCTCCAGGTTCAAGGGCATCTTCCTACATCGAAAACATGCATGAGAAACCCAGAAGATGGTACACCGTGTGATCGGGAAAGGTTTCTAAAACGCACCTCATTTCTCATCTCCTTGTGCTCGGGTTCGCCATTCCAGCCGCTTTACTAACAATCTCCCTCCTTGGAGAATCAGCACCTTTAACCTCCTGTTCCGTACAGGTTGCAATTTGTCCTGAGGATTAACGGGAAGAGGGGAAAACAATGAGAGACTAGCTCTAGGTGTTGGGACAGGCACAGGTCACTCTATTTTCCCATCAGGAAGAAGAATTAAGCACAGGCTCAGCCTGCCGCCCGGGACCAGAATAGGGCCTGAAGCAATCCTGCGCTTTTGCGGCCAGCTCCCAAGAAAGCGAGTTGAAAAATGGAGCTCAGGGGCACTGCAATTCACAAACCTGCAGACTTATAAATGATCACTCTCGTCCACAAATATATTGAGGGAAGGCAACGAAGAGGATTTGAAAGCAAGGCAGAATTGCAGGAAACAGATTTCAGGAGGGAGATTCGAATCGCCTTAAAAGCACAGGAAAAGCGGCAAATCCTCGACAAGATGCGCTTGGCCAAAAAGGGCGTATGCGTTTTTTCCTGAATATATTCAGGAAAAAACACATACGCCCTTTTTGGCCAACCAAGCAACCTGGAAAGGCAAATCAGCGCTACAAAGAAGTCTCGCTTCCCATCGGTCAAAAGGGCCATGCTGAATAAAGTGTCAAAACCAAAAATGCAGGGTAGGCCATGAGGAAACGGGAGCCTTGCTACGATGATGGGCGGGATGTAAATTGCCAACAGCCACTCTGGAGAAGTGTACGGTGTGTCCTGAAACATCTAAAAAACTCAGCTTAGAGAGCATAGGGCAGTTCCACTCATGGGCGTATAAATTGGGAAAACTAAAAATCAGCAAGACACAGGCACCCCAACGTTTAGGGCTGCTCTGTTGACAAGAACCTCCACTTCGTTACACCTTACATATCTCAGGAAAGAGAAAAATGGATAAAGAAGTTGTGGTCCTTATGTACAATGGAATATCACTCAGCCATGAAATCAACGTCATAAGGCTAGTAGCAGCATGATGAGTGGATTTAGGTACGACGATTCTAAATGAAATAAGTCACACAGAAAAAGACATTTATCATAAGATATCACTTATAGAGGGAATGTAAAAACCGCTACCCTTGAACTGAATTACAAAACTGAACAGAGTCACACGTTTAGAAAACACACTATGGCTGCTTAACGGGAAAGAGGAGGTGGGGTGATGCATAAAACAAGGGTTTCAAATTAGCTCAGATACCGTTCCATAAACCCAATATGTAATAGACAAGACCTACTCCTTGCTCAGTGAATTGGACTCAAAACCCCCTATTCACGGCCCAAGAATATATCTGACTAGTAAGAATCTTAAAACCTATGTATTGCTATCTCTCTGTAAGTGAGTCAAGTGGGTGTAAAGTGACATAAACACAGCAGTGAAAAGCAGCTAAACCCCATTATAAAAATCAATTACTTTTAAAAACCTGTGAAAAAAAGACAGTGAAAGAGAGAGAAATTCTTACAAAATTCGTTTAGGGGCAGTTATGCTACATGGATTGACCATATCTAGACCCACAGCTGATTGAGACATAAGGGTGGACACTCTTGGGGCTGAGAGGTTTGGTGAGGTTGGGTGAGGAAACGCAGACCCTTTAAAGTAATACTGCGTGGTACCCATCCCATGGGTTCCAAATCTCCAGGTTCAAGGGCATCTTCCTACATCGAAAACATGCATGAGAAACCCAGAAGATGGTACACCGTGTGATCGAGAAAGGTTTCTAAAACGCACCTCATTTCTCATCTCCTTGTGCTCGGGTTCGCCATTCCAGCTGCTTTACTAGCAACCTCCCTCCTTGGAGAATCAGCACCTTTAACCTCCTGTTCCGTACAGGTTGCAATTTGTCCTGAGGATGAACGGGAAGAGGGGAAAACAATGAGAGACTAGCTCTAGGTGTTGGGACAGGCACAGGTCACTCTATTTTCCCATCAGGAAGAAGAATTAAGCACAGGCTCAGCCTGCCGCCCGGGACCAGAATAGGGCCTGAAGCAATCCTGCGCTTTTGCGGCCAGCTCCCAAGAAAGCGAGTTGAAAAATGGAGCTCAGGGGCACTGCAATTCACAAACCTGCAGACTTATAAATGATCACTCTCGTCCACAAATATATTGAGAGAAGGCAACGAAGAGGATTTGAAAGCAAGGCAGAATTGCAGGAAAAAGATTTCAGGAGGGAGATTCGAATCGCCTTTAAAGCACAGGAAAAGCGGCAAAACCTCGTCAATGACGCCCTTTTTGGCCAACCAAGCAACCTGGAAAGGCAAATCAGCGCTACAAAGAAGTCTCGCTTCCCATCGGTCAAAAGGGCCATGCTGAATAAAGTGTCAAAACCAGAAATGCAGGACAGGCCATGGAGAAACGGGAGCCTTGCTACGCTGATGGGCGGGATGTAAATTGCCAACAGCCACTCTGGAGTATGTACGGTGTGTCCTGAAACATCTAAAAAACTCAGCTTAGAGAGCATAGGGCACTTCCACTCATGGGCGTATAAAGTGGGAAAATTAAAAACCAGCAAGACACAGGCACCCCAAAGTTTAGGGCTGCTCTGTTGACAAGAACCTCCAACTTCGTTACACCTTAAATATCCCAGGAAAGAGAAAAATGGATAAAGATGTTGTGGTCCTTATGTACAATGGAATATCACTCAGCCATGAAATCAACGTGATAATGCTATTAGCAGCATGATGAGTGGATTGAGGTACGACGATTCTAAGTGAAATAAGTCACACAGAAAAAGACACTTACCATAAGATATCACTTATAGAGGGAATGTAAAAACCGCTACCCTTGAACTGAATTACAAAACAGAACAGAGTCACACGTTTAGAAAACACACTATGGCTGCTTAACGGGAAAGGTGAGGTGGCGTGATGCATAAAACAAGGGTTTCATATTAGCTCGGATACCGTTCCATAAACCCAATATGTACTAGAGAAGACCTACTCCTTGCTCAGTGAATTGGACTCAAAACCCCCTATTCACGGCCCAAGAATATATCTGACTAGTAAGAATCTTAAAACCAATATATTGATATCTCTCTGTAAGTGAGTCAAGTGGGTGTAAAGTGACATAAACACAGCAGTGAAAAGCAGCTAAACCCCATTATAAAAATCAATTACCTTTAAAAACCTGTGAAAAAAAGACAGTGAAAGAGAGAGAAATTCTTACAAAATTCGTTTAGGGGCAGTTATGCTACCTGGATTGACCATATCTAGACTCACAGCTGATTGAGACATAAGGGTGGACACTCTTGGGGCTGAGAGGTTTGGTGAGGTTGGGTGAGGAAACGCAGACCCTTTAAAGTAATACTGCGTGGTACCCATCCCATGGGTTCCAAATCTCCAGGTTCAAAGGCATCTTCCTACATCGAAAACATGCATAAGAAACCCAGAAGATGGTACACCGTGTGATCGCGAAAGGTTTCTAAAACGCACCTCATTTCTCATCTCCTTGTGCTCGGGTTCGCCATTCCAGCTGCTTTACTAGCAACCTCCCTCCTTGGAGAATCAGCACCTTTAACCTCCTGTTCCGTACAGGTTGCAATTTGTCCTGAGGATGAACGGGAAGAGGGGAAAACAATGAGAGACTAGCTCTAGGTGTTGGGACAGGCACAGGTCACTCTATTTTCCCATCAGGAAGAAGAATTAACCACAGGCTCAGCCTGCCGCCCGGGACCAGAATAGGGCCTGAAGCAATCCTGAGCTTTTGCGGCCAGCTCCCAAGAAAGCGAGTTGAAAAATGGAGCTCAGTGGCACTGCAATTCACAAAGCTGCAGACTTATAAATGATCACTCTCGTCCACAAATATATTGAGGGAAGGCAACGAAGAGGATTTGAAAGCAAGGCAGAATTGCAGGAAACAGATTTCAGGAGGGAGATTCGAATCGCCTTTAAAGCACAGGAAAAGCGGCAAAACCTCGACAAGATGCGCTTGGCCAAAAAGGGCGTATGCGTTTTTTCCTGAATAAATTCAGGAAAAAACGCATACGCCCTTTTTGGCCAACCAAGCAACCTGGAAAGGCAAATCAGCGCTACAAAGAAGTCTCGCTTCCCATCGGTCAAAAGGGCCATGCTGAATAAAGTGTCAAAACCAAAAATGCAGGGCAGGCCATGAGGAAACGGGAGCCTTGCTACGCTGATGGGCGGGATGTAAATTGCCAACAGCCACTCTGGAGAAGTGTACGGTGTGTCCTGAAACATCTAAAAAACTCAGCTTAGAGAGCATAGGGCAGTTCCACTCATGGGCGTATAAATTGGGAAAACTAAAAATCAGCAAGACACAGGCACCCCAACGTTTAGGGCTGCTCTGTTGACAAGAACCTCCACTTCGTTACACCTTACATATCTCAGGAAAGAGAAAAATGGATAAAGAAGTTGTGGTCCTTATGTACAATGGAATATCACTCAGCCATGAAATCAACGTCATAAGGCTAGTAGCAGCATGATGAGTGGATTTAGGTACGACGATTCTAAATGAAATAAGTCACACAGAAAAAGACATTTATCATAAGATATCACTTATAGAGGGCATGTAAAAACCGCTACCCTTGAACTGAATTACAAAACAGAACAGAGTCACACGTTTAGAAAACACACTATGGCTGCTTAACGGGAAAGGTGATGTGGGGTGATGCATAAAACAAGGGTTTCAAATTAGCTCAGATACCGTTCCATAAACCCAATATGTAATAGACAAGACCTACTCCTTTCTCAGTGAATTGGACTCAACACCCCCTATTCACGGCCCAAGAATATATCTGACTAGTAAGAATCTTAAAACCTATGTATTGATATCTCTCTGTAAGTGAGTCAAGTGGGTGTAAAGTGGCATAAACACAGCAGTGAAAAGCAGCTAAACCCCATTATAAAAATCAATTACTTTTAAAAACCTGTGAAAAAAAGACAGTGAAAGAGAGAGAAATTCTTACAAAATTCGTTTAGGGGCAGTTATGCTACCTGGATTGACCATATCTAGACCCACAGCTGATTGAGACATAAGGGTGGACACTCTTGGGGCTGAGAGGTTTGGTGAGGTTGGGTGAGGAAACGCAGACCCTTTAAAGTAATACTGCGTGGTACCCATCCCATGGGTCCCAAATCTCCAGGTTCAAGGGCATCTTCCTACATCGAAAACATGCATGAGAAACCCAGAAGATGGTACACCGTGTGATCGGGAAAGGTTTCTAAAACGCACCTCATTTCTCATCTCCTTGTGCTCGGGTTCGCCATTCCAGCCGCTTTACTAACAATCTCCCTCCTTGGAGAATCAGCACCTTTAACCTCCTGTTCCGTACAGGTTGCAATTTGTCCTGAGGATGAACGGGAAGAGGGGAAAACAATGAGAGACTAGCTCTAGGTGTTGGGACAGGCACAGGTCACTCTATTTTCCCATCAGGAAGAAGAATTAACCACAGGCTCAGCCTGCCGCCCGGGACCAGAATAGGGCCTGAAGCAATCCTGCGCTTTTGCGGCCAGCTCCCAAGAAAGTGAGTTGAAAAATGGAGCTCAGGGGCACTGCAATTCACAAACCTGCAGACTTATAAATGATCACTCTCGTCCACAAATATATTGAGGGAAGGCAACGAAGAGGATTTGAAAGCAAGGCAGAATTGCAGGAAACAGATTTCAGGAGGGAGATTCAAATCGCCTTTAAAGCACAGGAAAAGCGGCAAAACCTCGTCAATGACGCCCTTTTTGGCCAACCAAGCAACCTGGAAAGGCAAATCAGCGCTACAAAGAAGTCTCGCTTCCCATCGGTCAAAAGGGCCATGCTGAATAAAGTGTCAAAACCAGAAATGCAGGACAGGCCATGGAGAAACGGGAGCCTTGCTACGCTGATGGGCGGGATGTAAATTGCCAACAGCCACTCTGGAGTATGTACGGTGTGTCCTGAAACATCTAAAAAACTCAGCTTAGAGAGCATAGGGCACTTCCACTCATGGGCGTATAAAGTGGGAAAATTAAAAACCAGCAAGACACAGGCACCCCAAAGTTTAGGGCTGCTCTGTTGACAAGAACCTCCAACTTCGTTACACCTTAAATATCCCAGGAAAGAGAAAAATGGATAAAGATGTTGTGGTCCTTATGTACAATGGAATATCACTCAGCCATGAAATCAACGTCATAATGCTAGTAGCAGCATGATGAGTGGATTGAGGTACAACGATTCTAAGTGAAATAAGTCACACAGAAAAAGACACTTATCATAAGATATCACTTATAGAGGGAATGTAAAAACCGCTACCCTTGAACTGAATTACAAAACAGAACAGAGTCACACGTTTAGAAAACACACTATGGCTGCTTAACGGGAAAGGTGAGGTGGAGTGATGCATAAAACAAGGGTTTCAAATTAGCTCAGATACCGTTCCATAAACCCAATATGTACTAGAGAAGACCTACTCCTTGCTCAGTGAATTGGACTCAAAACCCCCTATTCACGGCCCAAGAATATATCTGACTAGTAAGAATCTTAAAACCTATGTATTGCTATCTCTCTGTAAGTGAGTCAAGTGGGTGTAAAGTGACATAAACACAGCAGTGAAAAGCAGCTAAACCCCATTATAAAAATCAATTACTTTTAAAAACCTGTGAAAAAAAGACAGTGAAAGAGAGAGAAATTCTTACAAAATTCGTTTAGGGGCAGTTATGCTACATGGATTGACCATATCTAGACCCACAGCTGATTGAGACATAAGGGTGGACACTCTTGGGGCTGAGAGATTTGGTGAGGTTGGGTGAGGAAACGCAGACCCTTTAAAGTAATACTGCGTGGTACCCATCCCATGGGTTCCAAATCTCCAGGTTCAAGGGCATCTTCCTACATCGAAAACATGCATGAGAAACCCAGAAGATGGTACACCGTGTGATCGCGAAAGGTTTCTAAAACGCACCTCATTTCTCATCTCCTTGTGCTCGGGTTCGCCATTCCAGCTGCTTTACTAGCAACCTCCCTCCTTGGAGAATCAGCACCTTTAACCTCCTGTTCCGTACAGGTTGCAATTTGTCCTGAGGATGAACGGGAAGAGGGGAAAACAATGAGAGACTAGCTCTAGGTGTTGGGACAGGCACAGGTCACTCTATTTTCCCATCAGGAAGAAGAATTAAGCACAGGCTCAGCCTGCCGCCCGGGACCAGAATAGGGCCTGAAGCAATCCTGCGCTTTTGCGGCCAGCTCCCAAGAAAGCGAGTTGAAAAATGGAGCTCAGGGGCACTGCAATTCACAAACCTGCAGACTTATAAATGATCACTCTCGTCCACAAATATATTGAGGGAAGGAAACGAAGAGGATTTGAAAGCAAGGCAGAATTGCAGGAAACAGATTTCAGGAGGGAGATTCGAATCGCCTTTAAAGCACAGGAAAAGCGGCAAAACCTCGTCAATGACGCCCTTTTTGGCCAACCAAGCAACCTGGAAAGGCAAATCAGCGCTACAAAGAAGTCTCGCTTCCCATCGGTCAAAAGGGCCATGCTGAATAAAGTGTCTAAACCAGAAATGCAGGACAGGCCATGGAGAAACGGGAGCCTTGCTACGCTGATGGGCGGGATGTAAATTGCCAACAGCCACTCTGGAGTATGTACGGTGTGTCCTGAAACATCTAAAAAACTCAGCTTAGAGAGCATAGGGCACTTCCACTCATGGGCGTATAAAGTGGGAAAATTAAAAACCAGCAAGACACAGGCACCCCAAAGTTTAGGGCTGCTCTGTTGACAAGAACCTCCAACTTCGTTACACCTTAAATATCCCAGGAAAGAGAAAAATGGATAAAGATGTTGTGGTCCTTATGTACAATGGAATATCACTCAGCCATGAAATCAACGTGATAATGCTATTAGCAGCATGATGAGTGGATTGAGGTACGACGATTCTAAGTGAAATAAGTCACACAGAGAAAGACACTTACCATAAGATATCACTTATAGAGGGAATGTAAAAACCGCTACCCTTGAACTGAATTACAAAACAGAACAGAGTCACACGTTTAGAAAACACACTATGGCTGCTTAACGGGAAAGGTGAGGTGGGGTGATGCATAAAACAAGGGTTTCAAATTAGCTCAGATACCGTTCCATAAACCCAATATGTACTAGAGAAGACCTACTCCTTGCTCAGTGAATTAGACTCAAAACCCCCTATTCACGGCCCAAGAATATATCTGACTAGTAAGAATCTTAAAACCAATGTATTGATATCTCTCTGTAAGTGAGTCAAGTGGGTGTAAAGTGACATAAACACAGCAGTGAAAAGCAGCTAAACCCCATTATAAAAATCAATTACTTTTAAAAACCTGTGAAAAAAAGACAGTGAAAGAGAGAGAAATTCTTACAAAATTCGTTTAGGGGCAGTTATGCTACCTGGATTGACCATATCTAGACTCACAGCTGATTGAGACATAAGGGTGGACACTCTTGGGGCTGAGAGGTTTGGTGAGGTTGGGTGAGGAAACGCAGACCCTTTAAAGTAATACTGCGTGGTACCCATCCCATGGGTTCCAAATCTCCAGGTTCAAAGGCATCTTCCTACATCGAAAACATGCATAAGAAACCCAGAAGATGGTACACCGTGTGATCGCGAAAGGTTTCTAAAACGCACCTCATTTCTCATCTCCTTGTGCTCGGGTTCGCCATTCCAGCTGCTTTACTAGCAACCTCCCTCCTTGGAGAATCAGCACCTTTAACCTCCTGTTCCGTACAGGTTGCAATTTGTCCTGAGGATGAACGGGAAGAGGGGAAAACAATGAGAGACTAGCTCTAGGTGTTGGGACAGGCACAGGTCACTCTATTTTCCCATCAGGAAGAAGAATTAAGCACAGGCTCAGCCTGCCGCCCGGGACCAGAATAGGGCCTGAAGCAATCCTGCGCTTTTGCGACCAGCTCCCAAGAAAGCGAGTTGAAAAATGGAGCTCAGGAGCACTGCAATTCACAAACCTGCAGACTTATAAATGATCACTCTCGTCCACAAATATATTGAGGGAAGGCAACGAAGAGGATTTGAAAGCAAGGCAGAATTGCAGGAAACAGATTTCAGGAGGGAGATTCAAATCGCCTTTAAAGCACAGGAAAAGCGGCAAAACCTCGAGAAGATGCCCTTGGCCAAAAAGGGCGTATGCGTTTTTTCCTGAATATATTCAGGAAAAAACGCATACGCCCTTTTTGGCCAACCAAGCAACCTGGAAAGGCAAATCAGCGCTACAAAGAAGTCTCGCTTCCCATCGGTCAAAAGGGCCATGCTGAATAAAGTGTCAAAACCAAAAATGCAGGTCAGGCCATGAGGAAACGGGAGCCTTGCTACGATGATGGGCGGGATGTAAATTGCCAACAGCCACTCTGGAGAAGTGTACGGTGTGTCCTGAAACATCTAAAAAACTCAGCTTAGAGAGCATAGGGCAGTTCCACTCATGGGCGTATAAATTGGGAAAACTAAAAATCAGCAAGACACAGGCACCCCAACGTTTAGGGCTGCTCTGTTGACAAGAACCTCCACTTCGTTACACCTTACACATCTCAGGAAAGAGAAAAATGGATAAAGAAGTTGTGGTCCTTATGTACAATGGAATATCACTCAGCCATGAAATCAACGTCATAAGGCTAGTAGCAGCATGATGAGTGGATTTAGGTACGACGATTCTAAATGAAATAAGTCACACAGAAAAAGACATTTATCATAAGATATCACTTATAGAGGGCATGTAAAAACCGCTACCCTTGAACTGAATTACAAAACAGAACAGAGTCACACGTTTAGAAAACACACTATGGCTGCTTAACGGGAAAGGTGATGTGGGGTGATGCATAAAACAAGGGTTTCAAATTAGCTCAGATACCGTTCCATAAACCCAATATGTAATAGACAAGACCTACTCCTTTCTCAGTGAATTGGACTCAACACCCCCTATTCACGGCCCAAGAATATATCTGACTAGTAAGAATCTTAAAACCTATGTATTGATATCTCTCTGTAAGTGAGTCAAGTGGGTGTAAAGTGGCATAAACACAGCAGTGAAAAGCAGCTAAACCCCATTATAAAAATCAATTACTTTTAAAAACCTGTGAAAAAAAGACAGTGAAAGAGAGAGAAATTCTTACAAAATTCGTTTAGGGGCAGTTATGCTACCTGGATTGACCATATCTAGACCCACAGCTGATTGAGACATAAGGGTGGACACTCTTGGGGCTGAGAGGTTTGGTGAGGTTGGGTGAGGAAACGCAGACCCTTTAAAGTAATACTGCGTGGTACCCATCCCATGGGTCCCAAATCTCCAGGTTCAAGGGCATCTTCCTACATCGAAAACATGCATGAGAAACCCAGAAGATGGTACACCGTGTGATCGGGAAAGGTTTCTAAAACGCACCTCATTTCTCATCTCCTTGTGCTCGGGTTCGCCATTCCAGCCGCTTTACTAACAATCTCCCTCCTTGGAGAATCAGCACCTTTAACCTCCTGTTCCGTACAGGTTGCAATTTGTCCTGAGGATGAACGGGAAGAGGGGAAAACAATGAGAGACTAGCTCTAGGTGTTGGGACAGGCACAGGTCACTCTATTTTCCCATCAGGAAGAAGAATTAACCACAGGCTCAACCTGCCGCCCGGGACCAGTATAGGGCCTGAAGCAATCCTGCGCTTTTGCGGCCAGCTCCCAAGAAAGTGAGTTGAAAAATGGAGCTCAGGGGCACTGCAATTCACAAACCTGCAGACTTATAAATGATCACTCTCGTCCACAAATATATTGAGGGAAGGCAACGAAGAGGATTTGAAAGCAAGGCAGAATTGCAGGAAACAGATTTCAGGAGGGAGATTCAAATCGCCTTTACAGCACAGGAAAAGCGGCAAAACCTCGTCAATGACGCCCTTTTTGGCCAACCAAGCAACCTGGAAAGGCAAATCAGCGCTACAAAGAAGTCTCGCTTCCCATCGGTCAAAAGGGCCATGCTGAATAAAGTGTCAAAACCAGAAATGCAGGACAGGCCATGGAGAAACGGGAGCCTTGCTACGCTGATGGGCGGGATGTAAATTGCCAACAGCCACTCTGGAGTATGTACGGTGTGTCCTGAAACATCTAAAAAACTCAGCTTAGAGAGCATAGGGCACTTCCACTCATGGGCGTATAAAGTGGGAAAATTAAAAACCAGCAAGACACAGGCACCCCAAAGTTTAGGGCTGCTCTGTTGACAAGAACCTCCAACTTCGTTACACCTTAAATATCCCAGGAAAGAGAAAAATGGATAAAGATGTTGTGGTCCTTATGTACAATGGAATATCACTCAGCCATGAAATCAACGTGATAATGCTATTAGCAGCATGATGAGTGGATTGAGGTACGACGATTCTAAGTGAAATAAGTCACACAGAGAAAGACACTTACCATAAGATATCACTTATAGAGGGAATGTAAAAACCGCTACCCTTGAACTGAATTACAAAACAGAACAGAGTCACACGTTTAGAAAACACACTATGGCTGCTTAACGGGAAAGGTGAGGTGGGGTGATGCATAAAACAAGGGTTTCAAATTAGCTCAGATACCGTTCCATAAACCCAATATGTACTAGAGAAGACCTACTCCTTGCTCAGTGAATTAGACTCAAAACCCCCTATTCACGGCCCAAGAATATATCTGACTAGTAAGAATCTTAAAACCAATGTATTGATATCTCTCTGTAAGTGAGTCAAGTGGGTGTAAAGTGACATAAACACAGCAGTGAAAAGCAGCTAAACCCCATTATAAAAATCAATTACTTTTAAAAACCTGTGAAAAAAAGACAGTGAAAGAGAGAGAAATTCTTACAAAATTCGTTTAGGGGCAGTTATGCTACCTGGATTGACCATATCTAGACTCACAGCTGATTGAGACATAAGGGTGGACACTCTTGGGGCTGAGAGGTTTGGTGAGGTTGGGTGAGGAAACGCAGACCCTTTAAAGTAATACTGCGTGGTACCCATCCCATGGGTTCCAAATCTCCAGGTTCAAAGGCATCTTCCTACATCGAAAACATGCATAAGAAACCCAGAAGATGGTACACCGTGTGATCGCGAAAGGTTTCTAAAACGCACCTCATTTCTCATCTCCTTGTGCTCGGGTTCGCCATTCCAGCTGCTTTACTAGCAACCTCCCTCCTTGGAGAATCAGCACCTTTAACCTCCTGTTCCGTACAGGTTGCAATTTGTCCTGAGGATGAACGGGAAGAGGGGAAAACAATGAGAGACTAGCTCTAGGTGTTGGGACAGGCACAGGTCACTCTATTTTCCCATCAGGAAGAAGAATTAAGCACAGGCTCAGCCTGCCGCCCGGGACCAGAATAGGGCCTGAAGCAATCCTGCGCTTTTGCGACCAGCTCCCAAGAAAGCGAGTTGAAAAATGGAGCTCAGGAGCACTGCAATTCACAAACCTGCAGACTTATAAATGATCACTCTCGTCCACAAATATATTGAGGGAAGGCAACGAAGAGGATTTGAAAGCAAGGCAGAATTGCAGGAAACAGATTTCAGGAGGGAGATTCAAATCGCCTTTAAAGCACAGGAAAAGCGGCAAAACCTCGAGAAGATGCCCTTGGCCAAAAAGGGCGTATGCGTTTTTTCCTGAATATATTCAGGAAAAAACGCATACGCCCTTTTTGGCCAACCAAGCAACCTGGAAAGGCAAATCAGCGCTACAAAGAAGTCTCGCTTCCCATCGGTCAAAAGGGCCATGCTGAATAAAGTGTCAAAACCAAAAATGCAGGTCAGGCCATGAGGAAACGGGAGCCTTGCTACGATGATGGGCGGGATGTAAATTGCCAACAGCCACTCTGGAGAAGTGTACGGTGTGTCCTGAAACATCTAAAAAACTCAGCTTAGAGAGCATAGGGCAGTTCCACTCATGGGCGTATAAATTGGGAAAACTAAAAATCAGCAAGACACAGGCACCCCAACGTTTAGGGCTGCTCTGTTGACAAGAACCTCCACTTCGTTACACCTTACACATCTCAGGAAAGAGAAAAATGGATAAAGAAGTTGTGGTCCTTATGTACAATGGAATATCACTCAGCCATGAAATCAACGTCATAAGGCTAGTAGCAGCATGATGAGTGGATTTAGGTACGACGATTCTAAATGAAATAAGTCACACAGAAAAAGACATTTATCATAAGATATCACTTATAGAGGGCATGTAAAAACCGCTACCCTTGAACTGAATTACAAAACAGAACAGAGTCACACGTTTAGAAAACACACTATGGCTGCTTAACGGGAAAGGTGATGTGGGGTGATGCATAAAACAAGGGTTTCAAATTAGCTCAGATACCGTTCCATAAACCCAATATGTAATAGACAAGACCTACTCCTTTCTCAGTGAATTGGACTCAACACCCCCTATTCACGGCCCAAGAATATATCTGACTAGTAAGAATCTTAAAACCTATGTATTGATATCTCTCTGTAAGTGAGTCAAGTGGGTGTAAAGTGGCATAAACACAGCAGTGAAAAGCAGCTAAACCCCATTATAAAAATCAATTACTTTTAAAAACCTGTGAAAAAAAGACAGTGAAAGAGAGAGAAATTCTTACAAAATTCGTTTAGGGGCAGTTATGCTACCTGGATTGACCATATCTAGACCCACAGCTGATTGAGACATAAGGGTGGACACTCTTGGGGCTGAGAGGTTTGGTGAGGTTGGGTGAGGAAACGCAGACCCTTTAAAGTAATACTGCGTGGTACCCATCCCATGGGTCCCAAATCTCCAGGTTCAAGGGCATCTTCCTACATCGAAAACATGCATGAGAAACCCAGAAGATGGTACACCGTGTGATCGGGAAAGGTTTCTAAAACGCACCTCATTTCTCATCTCCTTGTGCTCGGGTTCGCCATTCCAGCCGCTTTACTAACAATCTCCCTCCTTGGAGAATCAGCACCTTTAACCTCCTGTTCCGTACAGGTTGCAATTTGTCCTGAGGATGAACGGGAAGAGGGGAAAACAATGAGAGACTAGCTCTAGGTGTTGGGACAGGCACAGGTCACTCTATTTTCCCATCAGGAAGAAGAATTAACCACAGGCTCAACCTGCCGCCCGGGACCAGTATAGGGCCTGAAGCAATCCTGCGCTTTTGCGGCCAGCTCCCAAGAAAGTGAGTTGAAAAATGGAGCTCAGGGGCACTGCAATTCACAAACCTGCAGACTTATAAATGATCACTCTCGTCCACAAATATATTGAGGGAAGGCAACGAAGAGGATTTGAAAGCAAGGCAGAATTGCAGGAAACAGATTTCAGGAGGGAGATTCAAATCGCCTTTACAGCACAGGAAAAGCGGCAAAACCTCGTCAATGACGCCCTTTTTGGCCAACCAAGCAACCTGGAAAGGCAAATCAGCGCTACAAAGAAGTCTCGCTTCCCATCGGTCAAAAGGGCCATGCTGAATAAAGTGTCAAAACCAGAAATGCAGGACAGGCCATGGAGAAACGGGAGCCTTGCTACGCTGATGGGCGGGATGTAAATTGCCAACAGCCACTCTGGAGTATGTACGGTGTGTCCTGAAACATCTAAAAAACTCAGCTTAGAGAGCATAGGGCACTTCCACTCATGGGCGTATAAAGTGGGAAAATTAAAAACCAGCAAGACACAGGCACCCCAAAGTTTAGGGCTGCTCTGTTGACAAGAACCTCCAACTTCGTTACACCTTAAATATCCCAGGAAAGAGAAAAATGGATAAAGATGTTGTGGTCCTTATGTACAATGGAATATCACTCAGCCATGAAATCAACGTCATAATGCTAGTAGCAGCATGATGAGTGGATTGAGGTACGACGATTCTAAGTGAAATAAGTCACACAGAAAAAGACACTTATCATAAGATATCACTTATAGAGGGAATGTAAAAACCGCTACCCTTGAACTGAATTACAAAACAGAACAGAGTCACACGTTTAGAAAACACACTATGGCTGCTTAACGGGAAAGGTGAGGTGGGGTGATGCATAAAACAAGGGTTTCAAATTAGCTCAGATACCGTTCCATAAACCCAATATGTACTAGAGAAGACCTACTCCTTGCTCAGTGAATTGGACTCAAAACCCCCTATTCACGGCCCAAGAATATATCTGACTAGTAAGAATCTTAAAACTTATGTATTGCTATCTCTCTGTAAGTGAGTCAAGTGGGTGTAAAGTGACATAAACACAGCAGTGAAAAGCAGCTAAACCCCATTATAAAAATCAATTACTTTTAAAAACCTGTGAAAAAAACACAGTGAAAGAGAGAGAAATTCTTACAAAATTCGTTTAGGGGCAGTTATGCTACATGGATTGACCATATCTAGACCCACAGCTGATTGAGACATAAGGGTGGACACTCTTGGGGCTGAGAGATTTGGTGAGGTTGGGTGAGGAAACGCAGACCCTTTAAAGTAATACTGCGTGGTACCCATCCCATGGGTTCCAAATCTCCAGGTTCAAGGGCATCTTCCTACATCGAAAACATGCATGAGAAACCCAGAAGATGGTACACCGTGTGATCGCGAAAGGTTTCTAAAACGCACCTCATTTCTCATCTCCTTGTGCTCGGGTTCGCCATTCCAGCTGCTTTACTAGCAACCTCCCTCCTTGGAGAATCAGCACCTTTAACCTCCTGTTCCGTACAGGTTGCAATTTGTCCTGAGGATGAACGGGAAGAGGGGAAAACAATGAGAGACTAGCTCTAGGTGTTGGGACAGGCACAGGTCACTCTATTTTCCCATCAGGAAGAAGAATTAAGCACAGGCTCAGCCTGCCGCCCGGGACCAGAATAGGGCCTGAAGCAATCCTGCGCTTTTGCGGCCAGCTCCCAAGAAAGCGAGTTGAAAAATGGAGCTCAGGGGCACTGCAATTCACAAACCTGCAGACTTATAAATGATCACTCTCGTCCACAAATATATTGAGGGAAGGCAACGAAGAGGATTTGAAAGCAAGGCAGAATTGCAGGAAACAGATTTCAGGAGGGAGATTCGAATCGCCTTTAAAGCACAGGAAAAGCGGCAAAACCTCGTCAATGACGCCCTTTTTGGCCAACCAAGCAACCTGGAAAGGCAAATCAGCGCTACAAAGAAGTCTCGCTTCCCATCGGTCAAAAGGGCCATGCTGAATAAAGTGTCTAAACCAGAAATGCAGGACAGGCCATGGAGAAACGGGAGCCTTGCTACGCTGATGGGCGGGATGTAAATTGCCAACAGCCACTCTGGAGTATGTACGGTGTGTCCTGAAACATCTAAAAAACTCAGCTTAGAGAGCATAGGGCACTTCCACTCATGGGCGTATAAAGTGGGAAAATTAAAAACCAGCAAGACACAGGCACCCCAAAGTTTAGGGCTGCTCTGTTGACAAGAACCTCCAACTTCGTTACACCTTAAATATCCCAGGAAAGAGAAAAATGGATAAAGATGTTGTGGTCCTTATGTACAATGGAATATCACTCAGCCATGAAATCAACGTGATAATGCTATTAGCAGCATGATGAGTGGATTGAGGTACGACGATTCTAAGTGAAATAAGTCACACAGAAAAAGACACTTACCATAAGATATCACTTATAGAGGGAATGTAAAAACCGCTACCCTTGAACTGAATTACAAAACAGAACAGAGTCACACGTTTAGAAAACACACTATGGCTGCTTAACGGGAAAGGTGAGGTGGGGTGATGCATAAAACAAGGGTTTCAAATTAGCTCAGATACCGTTCCATAAACCCAATATGTACTAGAGAAGACCTACTCCTTGCTCAGTGAATTGGACTCAAAACCCCCTATTCACGGCCCAAGAATATATCTGACTAGTAAGAATCTTAAAACCAATGTATTGATATCTCTCTGTAAGTGAGTCAAGTGGGTGTAAAGTGACATAAACACAGCAGTGAAAAGCAGCTAAACCCCATTATAAAAATCAATTACTTTTAAAAACCTGTGAAAAAAAGACAGTGAAAGAGAGAGAAATTCTTACAAAATTCGTTTAGGGGCAGTTATGCTACCTGGATTGACCATATCTAGACTCACAGCTGATTGAGACATAAGGGTGGACACTCTTGGGGCTGAGAGGTTTGGTGAGGTTGGGTGAGGAAACGCAGACCCTTTAAAGTAATACTGCGTGGTACCCATCCCATGGGTTCCAAATCTCCAGGTTCAAAGGCATCTTCCTACATCGAAAACATGCATAAGAAACCCAGAAGATGGTACACCGTGTGATCGCGAAAGGTTTCTAAAACGCACCTCATTTCTCATCTCCTTGTGCTCGGGTTCGCCATTCCAGCTGCTTTACTAGCAACCTCCCTCCTTGGAGAATCAGCACCTTTAACCTCCTGTTCCGTACAGGTTGCAATTTGTCCTGAGGATGAACGGGAAGAGGGGAAAACAATGAGAGACTAGCTCTAGGTGATGGGACAGGCACAGGTCACTCTATTTTCCCATCAGGAAGAAGAATTAAGCACAGGCTCAGCCTGCCGCCCGGGACCAGAATAGGGCCTGAAGCAATCCTGCGCTTTTGCGGCCAGCTCCCAAGAAAGCGAGTTGAAAAATGGAGCTCAGTGGCACTGCAATTCACAAAGCTGCAGACTTATAAATGATCACTCTCGTCCACAAATATATTGAGGGAAGGCAACGAAGAGGATTTGAAAGCAAGGCAGAATTGCAGGAAACAGATTTCAGGAGGGAGATTCGAATCGCCTTTAAAGCACAGGAAAAGCGGCAAAACCTCGACAAGATGCGCTTGGCCAAAAAGGGCGTATGCGTTTTTTCCTGAATATATTCAGGAAAAAACGCATACGCCCTTTTTGGCCAACCAAGCAACCTGGAAAGGCAAATCAGCGCTACAAAGAAGTCTCGCTTCCCATCGGTCAAAAGGGCCATGCTGAATAAAGTGTCAAAACCAAAAATGCAGGGCAGGCCATGAGGAAACGGGAGCCTTGCTACGCTGATGGGCGGGATGTAAATTGCCAACAGCCACTCTGGAGAAGTGTACGGTGTGTCCTGAAACATCTAAAAAACTCAGCTTAGAGAGCATAGGGCAGTTCCACTCATGGGCGTATAAATTGGGAAAACTAAAAATCAGGAAGACACAGGCACCCCAACGTTTAGGGCTGCTCTGTTGACAAGAACCTCCACTTCGTTACACCTTACATATCTCAGGAAAGAGAAAAATGGATAAAGAAGTTGTGGTCCTTATGTACAATGGAATATCACTCAGCCATGAAATCAACGTCATAAGGCTAGTAGCAGCATGATGAGTGGATTTAGGTACGACGATTCTAAATGAAATAAGTCACACAGAAAAAGACATTTATCATAAGATATCACTTATAGAGGGAATGTAAAAACCGCTACCCTTGAACTGAATTACAAAACTGAACAGAGTCACACGTTTAGAAAACACACTATGGCTGCTTAACGGGAAAGAGGAGGTGGGGTGATGCATAAAACAAGGGTTTCAAATTAGCTCAGATACCGTTCCATAAACCCAATATGTAATAGACAAGACCTACTCCTTGCTCAGTGAATTGGACTCAAAACCCCCTATTCACGGCCCAAGAATATATCTGACTAGTAAGAATCTTAAAACCTATGTATTGATATCTCTCAGTAAGTGAGTCAAGTGGGTGTAAAGTGACATAAACACAGCAGTGAAAAGCAGGTAAACCCCATTATAAAAATCAATTACTTTTAAAAACCTGTGAAAAAAAGACAGTGAAAGAGAGAGAAATTCTTACAAAATTCGTTTAGGGGCAGTTATGCTACCTGGATTGACCATATCTAGACCCACAGCTGATTGAGACATAAGGGTGGACACTCTTGGGGCTGAGAGGTTTGGTGAGGTTGGGTGAGGAAACGCAGACCCTTTAAAGTAATACTGCGTGGTACCCATCCCATGGGTCCCAAATCTCCAGGTTCAAGGGCATCTTCCTACATCGAAAACATGCATGAGAAACCCAGAAGATGGTACACCGTGTGATCGGGAAAGGTTTCTAAAACGCACCTCATTTCTCATCTCCTTGTGCTCGGGTTCGCCATTCCAGCCTCTTTACTAACAATCTCCCTCCTTGGAGAATCAGCACCTTTAACCTCCTGTTCCGTACAGGTTGCAATTTGTCCTGAGGATGAACGGGAAGAGGGGAAAACAATGAGACTAGCTCTAGGTGTTGGGACAGGCACAGGTCACTCTATTTTCCCATCAGGAAGAAGAATTAACCACAGGCTCAGCCTGCCGCCCGGGACCAGAATAGGGCCTGAAGCAATCCTGCGCTTTTGCGGCCAGCTCCCAAGAAAGCGAGTTGAAAAATGGAGCTCAGGGGCACTGCAATTCACAAACCTGCAGACTTATAAATGATCACTCTCGTCCACAAATATATTGAGGGAAGGCAACGAAGAGGATTTGAAAGCAAGGCAGAATTGCAGGAAACAGATTTCAGGAGGGAGATTCGAATCGCCTTTGAAGCACAGGAAAAGCGGCAAAACCTCGTCAATGACGCCCTTTTTGGCCAACCAAGCAACCTGGAAAGGCAAATCAGCGCTACAAAGAAGTCTCGCTTCCCATCGGTCAAAAGGGCCATGCTGAATAAAGTGTCTAAACCAGAAATGCAGGACAGTCCATGGAGAAACGGGAGCCTTGCTACGCTGATGGGCGGGATGTAAATTGCCAAGAGCCACTCTGGAGTATGTACGGTGTGTCCTGAAACATCTAAAAAACTCAGCTTAGAGAGCATAGGGCACTTCCACTCATGGGCGTATAAAGTGGGAAAATTAAAAACCAGCAAGACACAGGCACCCCAAAGTTTAGGGCTGCTCTGTTGACAAGAATCTCCAACTTCGTTACACCTTAAATATCCCAGGAAAGAGAAAAATGGATAAAGATGTTGTGGTCCTTATGTACAATGGAATATCACTCAGCCATGAAATCAACGTCATAATGCTAGTAGCAGCATGATGAGTGGATTGAGGTACGACGATTCTAAGTGAAATAAGTCACACAGAAAAAGACACTTATCATAAGATATCACTTATAGAGGGAATGTAAAAACCGCTACCCTTGAACTGAATTACAAAACAGAACAGAGTCACACGTTTAGAAAACACACTATGGCTGCTTAACGGGAAAGGTGAGGTGGGGTGATGCATAAAACAAGGGTTTCAAATTAGCTCAGATACCGTTCCATAAACCCAATATGTACTAGAGAAGACCTACTCCTTGCTCAGTGAATTGGACTCAAAACCCCCTATTCACGGCCCAAGAATATATCTGACTAGTAAGAATCTTAAAACCAATGTATTGATATCTCTCTGTAAGTGAGTCAAGTGGGTGTAAAGTGACATAAACACAGCAGTGAAAAGCAGCTAAACCCCATTATAAAAATCAATTACTTTTAAAAACCTGTGAAAAAAAGACAGTGAAAGAGAGAGAAATTCTTACAAAATTCGTTTAGGGGCAGTTATGCTACCTGGATTGACCATATCTAGACTCACAGCTGATTGAGACATAAGGGTGGACACTCTTGGGGCTGAGAGGTTTGGTGAGGTTGGGTGAGGAAACGCAGACCCTTTAAAGTAATACTGCGTGGTACCCATCCCATGGGTTCCAAATCTCCAGGTTCAAAGGCATCTTCCTACATCGAAAACATGCATAAGAAACCCAGAAGATGGTACACCGTGTGATCGCGAAAGGTTTCTAAAACGCACCTCATTTCTCATCTCCTTGTGCTCGGGTTCGCCATTCCAGCTGCTTTACTAGCAACCTCCCTCCTTGGAGAATCAGCACCTTTAACCTCCTGTTCCGTACAGGTTGCAATTTGTCCTGAGGATGAACGGGAAGAGGGGAAAACAATGAGAGACTAGCTCTAGGTGTTGGGACAGGCACAGGTCACTCTATTTTCCCATCAGGAAGAAGAATTAAGCACAGGCTCAGCCTGCCGCCCGGGACCAGAATAGGGCCTGAAGCAATCCTGCGCTTTTGCGGCCAGCTCCCAAGAAAGCGAGTTGAAAAATGGAGCTCAGGGGCACTGCAATTCACAAACCTGCAGACTTATAAATGATCACTCTCGTCCACAAATATATTGAGGGAAGGCAACGAAGAGGATTTGAAAGCAAGGCAGAATTGCAGGAAACAGATTTCAGGAGGGAGATTCGATTCGCCTTTAAAGCACAGGAAAAGCGGCAAAACCTCGTCAATGACGCCCTTTTTGGCCAACCAAGCAACCTGGAAAGGCAAATCAGCGCTACAAAGAAGTCTCGCTTCCCATCGGTCAAAAGGGCCATGCTGAATAAAGTGTCTAAACCAGAAATGCAGGACAGGCCATGGAGAAACGGGAGCCTTGCTACGCTGATGGGCGGGATGTAAATTGCCAACAGCCACTCTGGAGTATGTACGGTGTGTCCTGAAACATCTAAAAAACTCAGCTTAGAGAGCATAGGGCACTTCCACTCATGGGCGTATAAAGTGGGAAAATTAAAAACCAGCAAGACACAGGCACCCCAAAGTTTAGGGCTGCTCTGTTGACAAGAACCTCCAACTTCGTTACACCTTAAATATCCCAGGAAAGAGAAAAATGGATAAAGATGTTGTGGTCCTTATGTACAATGGAATATCACTCAGCCATGAAATCAACGTGATAATGCTATTAGCAGCATGATGAGTGGATTGAGGTACGACGATTCTAAGTGAAATAAGTCACACAGAAAAAGACACTTACCATAAGATATCACTTATAGAGGGAATGTAAAAACCGCTACCCTTGAACTGAATTACAAAACAGAACAGAGTCACACGTTTAGAAAACACACTATGGCTGCTTAACGGGAAAGGTGAGGTGGGGTGATGCATAAAACAAGGGTTTCAAATTAGCTCAGATACCGTTCCATAAACCCAATATGTACTAGAGAAGACCTACTCCTTGCTCAGTGAATTGGACTCAAAACCCCCTATTCACGGCCCAAGAATATATCTGACTAGTAAGAATCTTAAAACCAATGTATTGATATCTCTCTGTAAGTGAGTCAAGTGGGTGTAAAGTGACATAAACACAGCAGTGAAAAGCAGCTAAACCCCATTATAAAAATCAATTACTTTTAAAAACCTGTGAAAAAAAGACAGTGAAAGAGAGAGAAATTCTTACAAAATTCGTTTAGGGGCAGTTATGCTACCTGGATTGACCATATCTAGACTCACAGCTGATTGAGACATAAGGGTGGACACTCTTGGGGCTGAGAGGTTTGGTGAGGTTGGGTGAGGAAACGCAGACCCTTTAAAGTAATACTGCGTGGTACCCATCCCATGGGTTCCAAATCTCCAGGTTCAAAGGCATCTTCCTACATCGAAAACATGCATAAGAAACCCAGAAGATGGTACACCGTGTGATCGCGAAAGGTTTCTAAAACGCACCTCATTTCTCATCTCCTTGTGCTCGGGTTCGCCATTCCAGCTGCTTTACTAGCAACCTCCCTCCTTGGAGAATCAGCACCTTTAACCTCCTGTTCCGTACAGGTTGCAATTTGTCCTGAGGATGAACGGGAAGAGTGGAAAACAATGAGAGACTAGCTCTAGGTGTTGGGACAGGCACAGGTCACTCTATTTTCCCATCAGGAAGAAGAATTAAGCACAGGCTCAGCCTGCCGCCCGGGACCAGAATAGGGCCTGAAGCAATCCTGCGCTTTTGCGGCCAGGTCCCAAGAAAGCGAGTTGAAAAATGGAGCTCAGGGGCACTGCAATTCACAAACCTGCAGACTTATAAATGATCACTCTCGTCCACAAATATATTGAGGGAAGGCAACGAAGAGGATTTGAAAGCAAGGCAGAATTGCAGGAAACAGATTTCAGGAGGGAGATTCAAATCGCCTTTAAAGCACAGGAAAAGCGGCAAAACCTCGAGAAGATGCCCTTGGCCAAAAAGGGCATATGCGTTTTTTCCTGAATATATTCAGGAAAAAAGGCATATGCCCTTTTTGGCCAACCAAGCAACCTGGAAAGGCAAATCAGCGCTACAAAGAAGTCTCGCTTCCCATCGGTCAAAAGGGCCATGCTGAATAAAGTGTCAAAACCAAAAATGCAGGTCAGGCCATGAGGAAACAGGAGCCTTGCTACGATGATGGGCGGGATGTAAATTGCCAACAGCCACTCTGGAGAAGTGTACAGTGTGTCCTGAAACATCTAAAAAACTCAGCTTAGAGAGCATAGGGCAGTTCCACTCATGGGCGTATAAATTGGGAAAACTAAAAATCAGCAAGACACAGGCACCCCAACGTTTAGGGCTGCTCTGTTGACAAGAACCTCCACTTCGTTACACCTTACACATCTCAGGAAAGAGAAAAATGGATAAAGAAGTTGTGGTCCTTATGTACAATGGAATATCACTCAGCCATGAAATCAACGTCATAAGGCTAGTAGCAGCATGATGAGTGGATTTAGGTACGACGATTCTAAATGAAATAAGTCACACAGAAAAAGACATTTATCATAAGATATCACTTATAGAGGGCATGTAAAAACCGCTACCCTTGAACTGAATTACAAAACAGAACAGAGTCACACGTTTAGAAAACACACTATGGCTGCTTAACGGGAAAGGTGATGTGGGGTGATGCATAAAACAAGGGTTTCAAATTAGCTCAGATACCGTTCCATAAACCCAATATGTAATAGACAAGACCTACTCCTTTCTCAGTGAATTGGACTCAACACCCCCTATTCACGGCCCAAGAATATATCTGACTAGTAAGAATCTTAAAACCTATGTATTGATATCTCTCTGTAAGTGAGTCAAGTGGGTGTAAAGTGGCATAAACACAGCAGTGAAAAGCAGCTAAACCCCATTATAAAAATCAATTACTTTTAAAAACCTGTGAAAAAAAGACAGTGAAAGAGAGAGAAATTCTTACAAAATTCGTTTAGGGGCAGTTATGCTACCTGGATTGACCATATCTAGACCCACAGCTGATTGAGACATAAGGGTGGACACTCTTGGGGCTGAGAGGTTTGGTGAGGTTGGGTGAGGAAACGCAGACCCTTTAAAGTAATACTGCGTGGTACCCATCCCATGGGTCCCAAATCTCCAGGTTCAAGGGCATCTTCCTACATCGAAAACATGCATGAGAAACCCAGAAGATGGTACACCGTGTGATCGGGAAAGGTTTCTAAAACGCACCTCATTTCTCATCTCCTTGTGCTCGGGTTCGCCATTCCAGCCGCTTTACTAACAATCTCCCTCCTTGGAGAATCAGCACCTTTAACCTCCTGTTCCGTACAGGTTGCAATTTGTCCTGAGGATGAACGGGAAGAGGGGAAAACAATGAGAGACTAGCTCTAGGTGTTGGGACAGGCACAGGTCACTCTATTTTCCCATCAGGAAGAAGAATTAACCACAGGCTCAGCCTGCCGCCCGGGACCAGAATAGGGCCTGAAGCAATCCTGCGCTTTTGCGGCCAGCTCCCAAGAAAGTGAGTTGAAAAATGGAGCTCAGGGGCACTGCAATTCACAAACCTGCAGACTTATAAATGATCACTCTCGTCCACAAATATATTGAGGGAAGGCAACGAAGAGGATTTGAAAGCAAGGCAGAATTGCAGGAAACAGATTTCAGGAGGGAGATTCAAATCGCCTTTAAAGCACAGGAAAAGCGGCAAAACCTCGTCAATGACGCCCTTTTTGGCCAACCAAGCAACCTGGAAAGGCAAATCAGCGCTACAAAGAAGTCTCGCTTCCCATCGGTCAAAAGGGCCATGCTGAATAAAGTGTCAAAACCAGAAATGCAGGACAGGCCATGGAGAAACGGGAGCCTTGCTACGCTGATGGGCGGGATGTAAATTGCCAACAGCCACTCTGGAGTATGTACGGTGTGTCCTGAAACATCTAAAAAACTCAGCTTAGAGAGCATAGGGCACTTCCACTCATGGGCGTATAAAGTGGGAAAATTAAAAACCAGCAAGACACAGGCACCCCAAAGTTTAGGGCTGCTCTGTTGACAAGAACCTCCAACTTCGTTACACCTTAAATATCCCAGGAAAGAGAAAAATGGATAAAGATGTTGTGGTCCTTATGTACAATGGAATATCACTCAGCCATGAAATCAACGTCATAATGCTAGTAGCAGCATGATGAGTGGATTGAGGTACGACGATTCTAAGTGAAATAAGTCACACAGAAAAAGACACTTATCATAAGATATCACTTATAGAGGGAATGTAAAAACCGCTACCCTTGAACTGAATTACAAAACAGAACAGAGTCACACGTTTAGAAAACACACTATGGCTGCTTAACGGGAAAGGTGAGGTGGGGTGATGCATAAAACAAGGGTTTCAAATTAGCTCAGATACCGTTCCATAAACCCAATATGTACAAGAGAAGACCTACTCCTTGCTCAGTGAATTGGACTCAAAACCCCCTATTCACGGCCCAAGAATATATCTGACTAGTAAGAATCTTAAAACCTATGTATTGCTATCTCTCTGTAAGTGAGTCAAGTGGGTGTAAAGTGACATAAACACAGCAGTGAAAAGCAGCTAAACCCCATTATAAAAATCAATTACTTTTAAAAACCTGTGAAAAAAAGACAGTGAAAGAGAGAGAAATTCTTACAAAATTCGTTTAGGGGCAGTTATGCTACATGGATTGACCATATCTAGACCCACAGCTGATTGAGACATAAGGGTGGACACTCTTGGGGCTGAGAGATTTGGTGAGGTTGGGTGAGGAAACGCAGACCCTTTAAAGTAATACTGCGTGGTACCCATCCCATGGGTTCCAAATCTCCAGGTTCAAGGGCATCTTCCTACATCGAAAACATGCATGAGAAACCCAGAAGATGGTACACCGTGTGATCGCGAAAGGTTTCTAAAACGCACCTCATTTCTCATCTCCTTGTGCTCGGGTTCGCCATTCCAGCTGCTTTACTAGCAACCTCCCTCCTTGGAGAATCAGCACCTTTAACCTCCTGTTCCGTACAGGTTGCAATTTGTCCTGAGGATGAACGGGAAGAGGGGAAAACAATGAGAGACTAGCTCTAGGTGTTGGGACAGGCACAGGTCACTCTATTTTCCCATCAGGAAGAAGAATTAAGCACAGGCTCAGCCTGCCGCCCGGGACCAGAATAGGGCCTGAAGCAATCCTGCGCTTTTGCGGCCAGCTCCCAAGAAAGCGAGTTGAAAAATGGAGCTCAGGGGCACTGCAATTCACAAACCTGCAGACTTATAAATGATCACTCTCGTCCACAAATATATTGAGGGAAGGCAACGAAGAGGATTTGAAAGCAAGGCAGAATTGCAGGAAACAGATTTCAGGAGGGAGATTCGAATCGCCTTTAAAGCACAGGAAAAGCGGCAAAACCTCGTCAATGACGCCCTTTTTGGCCAACCAAGCAACCTGGAAAGGCAAATCAGCGCTACAAAGAAGTCTCGCTTCCCATCGGTCAAAAGGGCCATGCTGAATAAAGTGTCTAAACCAGAAATGCAGGACAGGCCATGGAGAAACGGGAGCCTTGCTACGCTGATGGGCGGGATGTAAATTGCCAACAGCCACTCTGGAGTATGTACGGTGTGTCCTGAAACATCTAAAAAACTCAGCTTAGAGAGCATAGGGCACTTCCACTCATGGGCGTATAAAGTGGGAAAATTAAAAACCAGCAAGACACAGGCACCCCAAAGTTTAGGGCTGCTCTGTTGACAAGAACCTCCAACTTCGTTACACCTTAAATATCCCAGGAAAGAGAAAAATGGATAAAGATGTTGTGGTCCTTATGTACAATGGAATATCACTCAGCCATGAAATCAACGTGATAATGCTATTAGCAGCATGATGAGTGGATTGAGGTACGACGATTCTAAGTGAAATAAGTCACACAGAGAAAGACACTTACCATAAGATATCACTTATAGAGGGAATGTAAAAACCGCTACCCTTGAACTGAATTACAAAACAGAACAGAGTCACACGTTTAGAAAACACACTATGGCTGCTTAACGGGAAAGGTGAGGTGGGGTGATGCATAAAACAAGGGTTTCAAATTAGCTCAGATACCGTTCCATAAACCCAATATGTACTAGAGAAGACCTACTCCTTGCTCAGTGAATTAGACTCAAAACCCCCTATTCACGGCCCAAGAATATATCTGACTAGTAAGAATCTTAAAACCAATGTATTGATATCTCTCTGTAAGTGAGTCAAGTGGGTGTAAAGTGACATAAACACAGCAGTGAAAAGCAGCTAAACCCCATTATAAAAATCAATTACTTTTAAAAACCTGTGAAAAAAAGACAGTGAAAGAGAGAGAAATTCTTACAAAATTCGTTTAGGGGCAGTTATGCTACCTGGATTGACCATATCTAGACTCACAGCTGATTGAGACATAAGGGTGGACACTCTTGGGGCTGAGAGGTTTGGTGAGGTTGGGTGAGGAAACGCAGACCCTTTAAAGTAATACTGCGTGGTACCCATCCCATGGGTTCCAAATCTCCAGGTTCAAAGGCATCTTCCTACATCGAAAACATGCATAAGAAACCCAGAAGATGGTACACCGTGTGATCGCGAAAGGTTTCTAAAACGCACCTCATTTCTCATCTCCTTGTGCTCGGGTTCGCCATTCCAGCTGCTTTACTAGCAACCTCCCTCCTTGGAGAATCAGCACCTTTAACCTCCTGTTCCGTACAGGTTGCAATTTGTCCTGAGGATGAACGGGAAGAGGGGAAAACAATGAGAGACTAGCTCTAGGTGTTGGGACAGGCACAGGTCACTCTATTTTCCCATCAGGAAGAAGAATTAAGCACAGGCTCAGCCTGCCGCCCGGGACCAGAATAGGGCCTGAAGCAATCCTGCGCTTTTGCGACCAGCTCCCAAGAAAGCGAGTTGAAAAATGGAGCTCAGGGGCACTGCAATTCACAAACCTGCAGACTTATAAATGATCACTCTCGTCCACAAATATATTGAGGGAAGGCAACGAAGAGGATTTGAAAGCAAGGCAGAATTGCAGGAAACAGATTACAGGAGGGAGATTCAAATCGCCTTTAAAGCACAGGAAAAGCGGCAAAACCTCGAGAAGATGCCCTTGGCCAAAAAGGGCGTATGCGTTTTTTCCTGAATATATTCAGGAAAAAACGCATACGCCCTTTTTGGCCAACCAAGCAACCTGGAAAGGCAAATCAGCGCTACAAAGAAGTCTCGCTTCCCATCGGTCAAAAGGGCCATGCTGAATAAAGTGTCAAAACCAAAAATGCAGGTCAGGCCATGAGGAAACGGGAGCCTTGCTACGATGATGGGCGGGATGTAAATTGCCAACAGCCACTCTGGAGAAGTGTACGGTGTGTCCTGAAACATCTAAAAAACTCAGCTTAGAGAGCATAGGGCAGTTCCACTCATGGGCGTATAAATTGGGAAAACTAAAAATCAGCAAGACACAGGCACCCCAACGTTTAGGGCTGCTCTGTTGACAAGAACCTCCACTTCGTTACACCTTACACATCTCAGGAAAGAGAAAAATGGATAAAGAAGTTGTGGTCCTTATGTACAATGGAATATCACTCAGCCATGAAATCAACGTCATAAGGCTAGTAGCAGCATGATGAGTGGATTTAGGTACGACGATTCTAAATGAAATAAGTCACACAGAAAAAGACATTTATCATAAGATATCACTTATAGAGGGCATGTAAAAACCGCTACCCTTGAACTGAATTACAAAACAGAACAGAGTCACACGTTTAGAAAACACACTATGGCTGCTTAACGGGAAAGGTGATGTGGGGTGATGCATAAAACAAGGGTTTCAAATTAGCTCAGATACCGTTCCATAAACCCAATATGTAATAGACAAGACCTACTCCTTTCTCAGTGAATTGGACTCAACACCCCCTATTCACGGCCCAAGAATATATCTGACTAGTAAGAATCTTAAAACCTATGTATTGATATCTCTCTGTAAGTGAGTCAAGTGGGTGTAAAGTGGCATAAACACAGCAGTGAAAAGCAGCTAAACCCCATTATAAAAATCAATTACTTTTAAAAACCTGTGAAAAAAAGACAGTGAAAGAGAGAGAAATTCTTACAAAATTCGTTTAGGGGCAGTTATGCTACCTGGATTGACCATATCTAGACCCACAGCTGATTGAGACATAAGGGTGGACACTCTTGGGGCTGAGAGGTTTGGTGAGGTTGGGTGAGGAAACGCAGACCCTTTAAAGTAATACTGCGTGGTACCCATCCCATGGGTCCCAAATCTCCAGGTTCAAGGGCATCTTCCTACATCGAAAACATGCATGAGAAACCCAGAAGATGGTACACCGTGTGATCGGGAAAGGTTTCTAAAACGCACCTCATTTCTCATCTCCTTGTGCTCGGGTTCGCCATTCCAGCCGCTTTACTAACAATCTCCCTCCTTGGAGAATCAGCACCTTTAACCTCCTGTTCCGTACAGGTTGCAATTTGTCCTGAGGATGAACGGGAAGAGGGGAAAACAATGAGAGACTAGCTCTAGGTGTTGGGACAGGCACAGGTCACTCTATTTTCCCATCAGGAAGAAGAATTAACCACAGGCTCAGCCTGCCGCCCGGGACCAGAATAGGGCCTGAAGCAATCCTGCGCTTTTGCGGCCAGCTCCCAAGAAAGCGAGTTGAAAAATGGAGCTCAGGGGCACTGCAATTCACAAACCTGCAGACTTATAAATGATCACTCTCGTCCACAAATATATTGAGGGAAGGCAACGAAGAGGATTTGAAAGCAAGGCAGAATTGCAGGAAACAGATTTCAGGAGGGAGATTCAAATCGCCTTTACAGCACAGGAAAAGCGGCAAAACCTCGTCAATGACGCCCTTTTTGGCCAACCAAGCAACCTGGAAAGGCAAATCAGCGCTACAAAGAAGTCTCGCTTCCCATCGGTCAAAAGGGCCATGCTGAATAAAGTGTCAAAACCAGAAATGCAGGACAGGCCATGGAGAAACGGGAGCCTTGCTACGCTGATGGGCGGGATGTAAATTGCCAACAGCCACTCTGGAGTATGTACGGTGTGTCCTGAAACATCTAAAAAACTCAGCTTAGAGAGCATAGGGCACTTCCACTCATGGGCGTATAAAGTGGGAAAATTAAAAACCAGCAAGACACAGGCACCCCAAAGTTTAGGGCTGCTCTGTTGACAAGAACCTCCAACTTCGTTACACCTTAAATATCCCAGGAAAGAGAAAAATGGATAAAGATGTTGTGGTCCTTATGTACAATGGAATATCACTCAGCCATGAAATCAACGTCATAATGCTAGTAGCAGCATGATGAGTGGATTGAGGTACGACGATTCTAAGTGAAATAAGTCACACAGAAAAAGACACTTATCATAAGATATCACTTATAGAGGGAATGTAAAAACCGCTACCCTTGAACTGAATTACAAAACAGAACAGAGTCACACGTTTAGAAAACACACTATGGCTGCTTAACGGGAAAGGTGAGGTGGGGTGATGCATAAAACAAGGGTTTCAAATTAGCTCAGATACCGTTCCATAAACCCAATATGTACTAGAGAAGACCTACTCCTTGCTCAGTGAATTGGACTCAAAACCCCCTATTCACGGCCCAAGAATATATCTGACTAGTAAGAATCTTAAAACTTATGTATTGCTATCTCTCTGTAAGTGAGTCAAGTGGGTGTAAAGTGACATAAACACAGCAGTGAAAAGCAGCTAAACCCCATTATAAAAATCAATTACTTTTAAAAACCTGTGAAAAAAACACAGTGAAAGAGAGAGAAATTCTTACAAAATTCGTTTAGGGGCAGTTATGCTACATGGATTGACCATATCTAGACCCACAGCTGATTGAGACATAAGGGTGGACACTCTTGGGGCTGAGAGATTTGGTGAGGTTGGGTGAGGAAACGCAGACCCTTTAAAGTAATACTGCGTGGTACCCATCCCATGGGTTCCAAATCTCCAGGTTCAAGGGCATCTTCCTACATCGAAAACATGCATGAGAAACCCAGAAGATGGTACACCGTGTGATCGCGAAAGGTTTCTAAAACGCACCTCATTTCTCATCTCCTTGTGCTCGGGTTCGCCATTCCAGCTGCTTTACTAGCAACCTCCCTCCTTGGAGAATCAGCACCTTTAACCTCCTGTTCCGTACAGGTTGCAATTTGTCCTGAGGATGAACGGGAAGAGGGGAAAACAATGAGAGACTAGCTCTAGGTGTTGGGACAGGCACAGGTCACTCTATTTTCCCATCAGGAAGAAGAATTAAGCACAGGCTCAGCCTGCCGCCCGGGACCAGAATAGGGCCTGAAGCAATCCTGCGCTTTTGCGGCCAGCTCCCAAGAAAGCGAGTTGAAAAATGGAGCTCAGGGGCACTGCAATTCACAAACCTGCAGACTTATAAATGATCACTCTCGTCCACAAATATATTGAGGGAAGGCAACGAAGAGGATTTGAAAGCAAGGCAGAATTGCAGGAAACAGATTTCAGGAGGGAGATTCGAATCGCCTTTAAAGCACAGGAAAAGCGGCAAAACCTCGTCAATGACGCCCTTTTTGGCCAACCAAGCAACCTGGAAAGGCAAATCAGCGCTACAAAGAAGTCTCGCTTCCCATCGGTCAAAAGGGCCATGCTGAATAAAGTGTCTAAACCAGAAATGCAGGACAGGCCATGGAGAAACGGGAGCCTTGCTACGCTGATGGGCGGGATGTAAATTGCCAACAGCCACTCTGGAGTATGTACGGTGTGTCCTGAAACATCTAAAAAACTCAGCTTAGAGAGCATAGGGCACTTCCACTCATGGGCGTATAAAGTGGGAAAATTAAAAACCAGCAAGACACAGGCACCCCAAAGTTTAGGGCTGCTCTGTTGACAAGAACCTCCAACTTCGTTACACCTTAAATATCCCAGGAAAGAGAAAAATGGATAAAGATGTTGTGGTCCTTATGTACAATGGAATATCACTCAGCCATGAAATCAACGTGATAATGCTATTAGCAGCATGATGAGTGGATTGAGGTACGACGATTCTAAGTGAAATAAGTCACACAGAGAAAGACACTTATCATAAGATATCACTTATAGAGGGAATGTAAAAACCGCTACCCTTGAACTGAATTACAAAACAGAACAGAGTCACACGTTTAGAAAACACACTATGGCTGCTTAACGGGAAAGGTGAGGTGGGGTGATGCATAAAACAAGGGTTTCAAATTAGCTCAGATACCGTTCCATAAACCCAATATGTACTAGAGAAGACCTACTCCTTGCTCAGTGAATTAGACTCAAAACCCCCTATTCACGGCCCAAGAATATATCTGACTAGTAAGAATCTTAAAACCAATGTATTGATATCTCTCTGTAAGTGAGTCAAGTGGGTGTAAAGTGACATAAACACAGCAGTGAAAAGCAGCTAAACCCCATTATAAAAATCAATTACTTTTAAAAACCTGTGAAAAAAAGACAGTGAAAGAGAGAGAAATTCTTACAAAATTCGTTTAGGGGCAGTTATGCTACCTGGATTGACCATATCTAGACTCACAGCTGATTGAGACATAAGGGTGGACACTCTTGGGGCTGAGAGGTTTGGTGAGGTTGGGTGAGGAAACGCAGACCCTTTAAAGTAATACTGCGTGGTACCCATCCCATGGGTTCCAAATCTCCAGGTTCAAAGGCATCTTCCTACATCGAAAACATGCATAAGAAACCCAGAAGATGGTACACCGTGTGATCGCGAAAGGTTTCTAAAACGCACCTCATTTCTCATCTCCTTGTGCTCGGGTTCGCCATTCCATCTGCTTTACTAGCAACCTCCCTCCTTGGAGAATCAGCACCTTTAACCTCCTGTTCCGTACAGGTTGCAATTTGTCCTGAGGATGAACGGGAAGAGGGGAAAACAATGAGAGACTAGCTCTAGGTGTTGGGACAGGCACAGGTCACTCTATTTTCCCATCAGGAAGAAGAATTAAGCACAGGCTCAGCCTGCCGCCCGGGACCAGAATAGGGCCTGAAGCAATCCTGCGCTTTTGCGACCAGCTCCCAAGAAAGCGAGTTGAAAAATGGAGCTCAGGGGCACTGCAATTCACAAACCTGCAGACTTATAAATGATCACTCTCGTCCACAAATATATTGAGGGAAGGCAACGAAGAGGATTTGAAAGCAAGGCAGAATTGCAGGAAACAGATTTCAGGAGGGAGATTCAAATCGCCTTTAAAGCACAGGAAAAGCGGCAAAACCTCGAGAAGATGCCCTTTGCCAAAAAGGGCGTATGCGTTTTTTCCTGAATATATTCAGGAAAAAACGCATACGCCCTTTTTGGCCAACCAAGCAACCTGGAAAGGCAAATCAGCGCTACAAAGAAGTCTCGCTTCCCATCGGTCAAAAGGGCCATGCTGAATAAAGTGTCAAAACCAAAAATGCAGGTCAGGCCATGAGGAAACGGGAGCCTTGCTACGATGATGGGCGGGATGTAAATTGCCAACAGCCACTCTGGAGAAGTGTACGGTGTGTCCTGAAACATCTAAAAAACTCAGCTTAGAGAGCATAGGGCAGTTCCACTCATGGGCGTATAAATTGGGAAAACTAAAAATCAGCAAGACACAGGCACCCCAACGTTTAGGGCTGCTCTGTTGACAAGAACCTCCACTTCGTTACACCTTACACATCTCAGGAAAGAGAAAAATGGATAAAGAAGTTGTGGTCCTTATGTACAATGGAATATCACTCAGCCATGAAATCAACGTCATAAGGCTAGTAGCAGCATGATGAGTGGATTTAGGTACGACGATTCTAAATGAAATAAGTCACACAGAAAAAGACATTTATCATAAGATATCACTTATAGAGGGCATGTAAAAACCGCTACCCTTGAACTGAATTACAAAACAGAACAGAGTCACACGTTTAGAAAACACACTATGGCTGCTTAACGGGAAAGGTGATGTGGGGTGATGCATAAAACAAGGGTTTCAAATTAGCTCAGATACCGTTCCATAAACCCAATATGTAATAGACAAGACCTACTCCTTTCTCAGTGAATTGGACTCAACACCCCCTATTCACGGCCCAAGAATATATCTGACTAGTAAGAATCTTAAAACCTATGTATTGATATCTCTCTGTAAGTGAGTCATGTGGGTGTAAAGTGACATAAACACAGCAGTGAAAAGCAGCTAAACCCCATTATAAAAATCAATTACTTTTAAAAACCTGTGAAAAAAAGACAGTGAAAGAGAGAGAAATTCTTACAAAATTCGTTTAGGGGCAGTTATGCTACCTGGATTGACCATATCTAGACCCACAGCTGATTGAGACATAAGGGTGGACACTCTTGGGGCTGAGAGGTTTGGTGAGGTTGGGTGAGGAAACGCAGACCCTTTAAAGTTATACTGCGTGGTACCCATCCCATGGGTTCCAAATCTCCAGGTTCAAGGGCATCTTCCTACATCGAAAACATGCATGAGAAACCCAGAAGATGGTACACCGCGTGATCGCGAAAGGTTTCTAAAACGCACCTCATTTCTCATGTCCTTGTGCTCGGGTTCGCCATTCCAGTTGCTTTACTAGCAACCTCCCTCCTTGGAGAATCATCACCTTTAACCTCCTGTTCCGTACAGGTTGCAATTTGTCCTGAGGATGAACGAGAAGAGGGGAAAACAATGAGAGTCTAGCTCTAGGTGTTGGGACAGGCACAGGTCACTCTATTTTCCCATCAGGAAGAAGAATTAAGCACAGGCTCAGCCCGCCGCCCGGGACCAGAATAGGGCCTGAAGCAATCCTGCGCTTTTGCGGCCAGCTCCCAAGAAAGCGAGTTGAAAAATGGAGCTCAGGGACACTGCAATTCACAAACCTGCAGACTTATAAATGATCACTCTCGTCCACAAATATATTGAGGGAAGGCAACGAAGAGGATTTGAAAGCAAGGCAGAATTGCAGGAAACAGATTTCAGGAGGGAGATTCGAATCGCCTTTAAAGCACAGGAAAAGCGGCAAAACCTCGACAAGATGCCCTTGGCCAAAAAGGGCGTATGCGTTTTATCCTGAATATATTCAGGAAAAAACGCATACTCCCTTTTTGGCCAACCAAGCAACCTGCAAAGGCAAATCAGCGCTACAAAGAAGTCTCGCTTCCCATCGGTCAAAAGGGCCATACTGAATAAAGTGTCAAAATCAGAAATGCAGGACAGGCCATGGAGAAACGGGAGCCTTGCTACGCTGATGGGCGGGATGTAAATTGCCAACAGCCACTCTGGAGAAGTGTACGGTGTGTCCTGAAACATCTAAAAAATTCAGCTTAGAGAGCATAGGGCACTTCCACTCATGGGCGTATAAAGTGGGAAAATTAAAAACCAGCAAGACACAGGCACCCCAAAGTTTAGGGCTGCTCTGTTGACAAGAACCTCCACTTCGTTACACCTTAATTATCCCAGGAAAGAGAAAAATGGATAAAGAAGTTGTGGTCCTTATGTACAATGGAATATCACTCAGCCATGAAATCAACGTCATAAGGCTAGTAGCAGCATGATGAGTGGATTTAGGTACTACGATTCTAAGTGAAATAAGTCACACAGAAAAAGACACTTATCATAAGATATCACTTATAGAGGGAATGTAAAAACCGCTACCCTTGAACTGAATTACAAAACAGAACAGAGTCACACGTTTAGAAAACACACTATGGCTGCTTAACGGGAAAGGTGAGGTGGGGTGATGCATAAAACAAGGGTTTCAAATTAGCTCAGATACCGTTCCATAAACCCAATATGTAATAGACAAGACCTACTCCTTGCTCAGTGAATTGGACTCAACACCCCCTATTCACGGCCCAAGAATATATCTGATTAGTAAGAATCTTAAAACCTATGTATTGATATCTCTCTGTAAGTGAGTCAAGTGGGTGTAAAGTGACATAAACACAGCAGTGAAAAGCAGCTAAACCCCATTATAAAAATCAATTACTTTTAAAAACCTGTGAAAAAAAGACAGTGAAAGAGAGAGAAATTCTTACAAAATTCGTTTAGGGGCAGTGATGCTACCTGGATTGACCATATCTAGACCCACAGCTGATTGAGACATAAGGGTGGACAGTCTTGGGGCTGAGAGGTTTGCTGAGGTTGGGTGAGGAAACGCAGACCCTTTAAAGTAATATTGCCTGGTACCCATCCCATGGGTCCCAAATCTCCAGGTTCAAGGGCATCTTCCTACATCGAAAACATGCATGAGAAACCCAGAAGATGGCACACTGTGTGATCGGGAAAGTTTTCTAAAACGCACCTCATTTCTCATCTCCTTGTGCTCGAATTCGCCATTCCAGCTGCTTTACTAGCAGTCTCCCTCATTGGAGAATCAGCACCTTTAACCTCCTGTTCCGTACAGGTTGCAATTTGTCCTGAGGATGAACGGCAAAAGGGGGAAACAATGAGAGTCTAGCTCTAGGTGTTGGGACAGGCACAGGTCACTCTATTTTCCCATCAGGAAGAAGAATTAAGCACAGGCTCAGCCTGCCGCCCGGAACCAGAATAGGGCCTGAAGCAATCCTGCGCTTTTGCGGCCAGCTCCCAAGAAAGCGAGTTGAAAAATGGAGCTCAGGGGCACTGCAATTCACAAACCTGCAGACTTATAAATGACCACTCTCGTCCACAAATATATTGAGGGAAGGCAACGAAGAGGATTTGAAAGCAAGGCAGAATTGCAGGAAACAGATTTCAGGAGGGAGATTCGAATCGCCTTTAAAGCACAGGAAAAGCGGCAAAACCTCGACAAGATGCCCTTGGCCAAAAAGGGCGTATGCTTTTTATCCTGAATATATTCAGGAAAAAACGCATACGCCCTTTTTGGCCAACCAAGCAACCTGCAAAGGCAAATCAGCGCTACAAAGAAGTCTCGCTTCCCATCGGTCAAAAGGGCCATGCTGAATAAAGTGTCAAAACCAGAAATGCAGGGCAGGCCATGGAGAAACGGGAGGCTTGCTACGCTGATGGGCGGGATGTAAATTGCCAACAGCCACTCTGGAGAAGTGTACGGTGTGTCCTGAAACATCTAAAAAACTCAGCTTAGAGAGCATAGGGCACTTCCACTCATGGGCGTATAAATTGGGAAAACTAAAAATCAGCAAGACACAGGCACCCCAACGTTTAGGGCTGCTCTGTTGACAAGAACCTCCACTTCGTTACACCTTAAATATCTCAGGATAGAGAAAAATGGATAAATAAGTTGTGGTCCTTATGTACAATGGAATATCACTCAGCCATGAAATCAACGTCATAAGGCTAGTAGCAGCATGATGAGTGGATTTAGGTACGACGATTCTAAGTGAAATAAGTCACACAGAAAAAGACACTTATCATAAGATATCACTTATAGAGGGAATGTAAAAACCGCTACCCTTGAACTGAATTACAAAACAGAACAGAGTCACACGTTTAGAAAACACACTATGGCTGCTTAACGGGAAAGGTGAGGTGGGGTGATGCATAAAACAAGGGTTTCAAATTAGCTCAGATACCGTTCCATAAACCCAATATGTAATAGACAAGACCTACTCCTTGCTCAGTGAATTGGACTCAACACCCCCTATTCACGGCCCAAGAATATATCTGACTAGTAAGAATCTTAAAACCTATGTATTGATATCTCTTTGTAAGTGAGTCAAGTGGGTGTAAAGTGGCATAAACACAGCAGTGAAAAGCAGCTAAACCCCATTATAAAAATCAATTACTTTTAAAAACCTGTGAAAAAAAGACAGTGAAAGAGAGAGAAATTCTTACAAAATTCGTTTAAGGGCAGTTATGCTACCTGGATTGACCATATCTAGACCCACAGCTGATTGAGACATAAGGGTGGACACTCTTGGGGCTGAGAGGTTTGGTGAGGTTGGGTGAGCAAACGCAGACCCTTTAAAGTAATACTGCGTGGTACCCATCCCATGGGTCCCAAATATCCAGCTTCAAGGGCATCTTCCTACATCGAAAACATGCATGAGAAACCCAGAAGATGGTACACTGTGTGATCGGGAAAGGTTTCTAAAACGCACCTCATTTCTCATGTCCTTGTGCTCGGGTTCGCCATTCCAGCCGCATTACTAGAAATCTCCCACCTTGGAGAATCAGCACCTTTAACCTCCTGTTCCGTACAGGTTGCAATTTGTCCTGAGGATGAACGGGAAGAAGTGGGAACCAATGAGAGACTAGCTCTAGGTGTTGGGACAGGCACAGGTCACTCTATTTTCCCATCAGGAAGAAGAATTAAGCACAGGCTCAGCCTTCCGCCCGGGACCAGAATAGGGCCTGAAGCAATCCTGCGCTTTTGCGGCCAGCTCCCAAGAAAGCGAGTTGAAAAATGGAGCTCAGGGGCACTGCAATTCACAAACCTGCAGACTTATAAATGATCACTCTCGTCCACAAATATATTGAGGGAAGGCAACGAAGAGGATTTGAAAGCAAGGCAGAATTGCAGGAAACAGATTTCAGGAGGGAGATTCGAATCGCCTTTAAAGCACAGGAAAAGCGGCAAAACCTCGTCAATGATGCCCTTGGCCAAAAAGGGCGTATGCGTTTTTTCCTGAATATATTCAGGAAAAAACGCATACGCCCTTTTTGGTCAACCAAGCAACCTGGAAAGGCAAATCAGCGGTACAAAGAAGTCTCACTTCCCATCGGTCAAAAGGGCCATGCTGAATAAAGTGTCAAAACCAGAAATGCAGGACAGGCCATGGAGAAACGGGAGCCTTGCTACGCTGATGGGCGGGATGTAAATTGCCAACAGCCACTCTGGAGAAGTGTACGGTGTGTCCTGAAACATCTAAAAAACTAAGCTTAGAGAGCATAGGGCACTTCCACTCATGGGCGTATAAAGTGGGAAAATTAAAAACCAGCAAGACACAGGCACCCCAAAGTTTAGGGCTGCTCTGTTGACAAGAACCTCCAACTTCGTTACACCTTAAATATCCCAGGAAAGAGAAAAATGGATAAAGATGTTGTGGTCCTTATGTACAATGGAATATCACTCAGCCATGAAATCAACGTCATAAGGGTAGTAGCAGCATGATGAGTGGATTTAGGTACTACGATTCTAAGTGAAATAAGTCACACAGAAAAAGACACTTATCATAAGATATCACTTATAGAGGGAATGTAAAAACCGCTACCCTTGAACTGAATTACAAAACAGAACAGAGTCACACGTTTAGAAAACACACTATGGCTGCTTAACGGGAAAGGTGAGGTGGGGAGATGCATAAAACAAGGGTTTCAAATTAGCTCAGATACCGTTCCATAAACCCAATATGTAATAGACAAGACCTACTCCTTGCTCAGTGAATTGGACTCAACACCCCCTATTCACGGCCCAAGAATATATCTGACTAGTAAGAATCTTAAAACCTATGTATTGATATCTCTCTGTAAGTGAGTCAAGTGGGTGTAAAGTGACATAAACACAGCAGTGAAAAGCAGCTAAACCCCATTATAAAAATCAATTACTTTTAAAAACCTGTGAAAAAAAGACAGTGAAAGAGAGAGAAATTCTTACAAAATTCGTTTAGGGGCACTTATGCTACCTGGATTGACCATATCTAGACCCACAGCTGATTGAGACATAAGGGTGGACACTCTTGGGGCTGAGGGGTTTGGTGAGGTTGGGTGAGGAAACGCAGACCCTTTAAAGTAATACTGCGTGGTACCCATCCCATGGGTCCCAAATCTCCAGGTTTAAGGGCATCTTCCTACATCGAAAACATGCATGAGAAACCCAGAAGATGGCACACTGTGTGATCGGGAAAGGTTTCTAAAACGCACCTCATTTCTCATCTCCTTGTGCTCGGGTTCGCCATTCCAGCCGCTTTACTAACAATCTCCCTCCTTGGAGAATCAGCACCTTTAACCTCCTGTTCCGTACAGGTTGCAATTTGTCCTGAGGATGAACGGGAAAAGGGGGAAACAATGAGAGTCTAGCTCTAGGTGTTGGGACAGGCACAGGTCACTCTATTTTCCCATCAGGAAGAAGAATTAAGCACAGGCTCAGCCTGCCGCCCGGAACCAGAATTGGGACTGAAGCAATCCTGCGCTTTTGCGGCCACCTCCCAAGAAAGGGAGTTGAAAAATGGAGCTCAGGGGCACTGCAATTCACAAACCTGCAGACTTATAAATGACCACTCTCGTCCACAAATATATTGAGGGAAGGCAACGAAGAGGATTTGAAAGCAAGGCAGAATTGCAGGAAACAGATTTCAGGAGGGAGATTCGAATCGCCTTTAAAGCACAGGAAAAGCGGCAAAACCTCGACAATGATGCCCTTGGCCAAAAAGGGCGTATGCGTTTTTTCCTGAATATATTCTGGAAAAAACGCATACGCCCTTTTTGGCCAAGCAAGCAACCTGGAAAGGCAAATCAGCGCTACAAAGAAGTCTCGCTTCCCATCGGTCAAAAGGGCCATGCTGAATAAAGTGTCAAAACCAGAAATGCAGGGCAGGCCATGGAGAAAAGGGAGCCTTGCTACGCTGATGGGCGGGATGTAAATTGCCAACAGCCACTCTGGAGAAGTGTACGGTGTGTCCTGAAACATCTAAAAAACTCAGCTTAGAGAGCATAGGGCACTTCCACTCATGGGCGTATAAAGTGGGAAAATTAAAAACCAGCAAGACACAGGCACCCCAAAGTTTAGGGCTGCTCTGTTGACAAGAACCTCCAACTTCGTTACACCTTAAATATCCCAGGAAAGAGAAAAATGGATAAAGATGTTGTGGTCCTTATGTACAATGGAATATCACTCAGCCATGAAATCAACGTCATAAGGCTAGTAGCAGCATGATGAGTGGATTTAGGTACTACGATTCTAAGTGAAATAAGTCACACAGAAAAAGACACTTATCATAAGATATCACTTATAGTGGGAATGTAAAAACCGCTACCCTTGAACTGAATTACAAAACAGAACAGAGTCACACGTTTAGAAAACACACTATGGCTGCTTAACGGGAAAGGTGAGGTGGGGTGATGCATAAAACAAGGGTTTCAAATTAGCTCAGATACCGTTCCATAAACCCAATATGTAATAGACAAGACCTACTCCTTGCTCAGTGAATTGGACTCAACACCCCCTATTCACGGCCCAAGAATATATCTGACTAGTAAGAATCTTAAAACCTATGTATTGATATCTCTCTGTAAGTGAGTCAAGTGGGTGTAAAGTGACATAAACACAGCAGTGAAAATCAGCTAAACCCCATTATAAAAATCAATTACTTTTAAAAACCTGTGAAAAAAAGACAGTGAAAGAGAGAGAAATTCTTACAAAATTCGTTTAGGGGCAGTGATGCTACCTGGATTGACCATATCTAGACCCACAGCTGATTGAGACATAAGGGTGGACACTCTTGGGGCTGAGAGGTTTGGTGAGGTTGGGTGAGGAAACGCAGACCCTTTAAAGTAATATTGCCTGGTACCCATCCCATGGGTCCCAAATCTCCAGGTTCAAGGGCATCTTCCTACATCGAAAACATGCATGAGAAACCCAGAAGATGGCACACTGTGTGATCGGGAAAGGTTTCTAAAACGCACCTCATTTCTCATCTCCTTGTGCTCGAATTCGCCATTCCAGCTGCTTTACTAGCAGTCTGCCTCATTGGAGAATCAGCACCTTTAACCTCCTGTTCCGTACAGGTTGCAATTTGTCCTGAGGATGAACGGGAAAAGGGGGAAACAATGAGAGTCTAGCTCTAGGTGTTGGGACAGGCACAGGTCACTCTATTTTCCCATCAGGAAGAAGAATTAAGCACAGGCTCAGCCTGCCGCCCGTAACCAGAATAGGGCCTGAAGCAATCCTGCGCTTTTGCGGCCACCTCCCAAGAAAGCGAGTTGAAAAATGGAGCTCAGGGGCACTGCAATTCACAAACCTGCAGACTTATAAATGACCACTCTCGTCCACAAATATATTGAGGGAAGGCAACGAAGAGGATTTGAAAGCAAGGCAGAATTGCAGGAAACAGATTTCAGGAGGGAGATTCGAATCGCCTTTAAAGCACAGGAAAAGCGGCAAAACCTCGACAATGATGCCCTTGGCCAAAAAGGGCGTATGCGTTTTTTCCTGAATATATTCAGGAAAAAACGCATACGCCCTTTTTGGCCAACCAAGCAACCTGGAAAGGCAAATCAGCGCTACAAAGAAGTCTCGCTTCCCATCGGTCAAAAGGGCCATGCTGAATAAAGTGTCAAAACCAGAAATGCAGGGCAGGCCATGGAGAAACGGGAGCCTTGCTACGCTGATGGGCGGGATGTAAATTGCCAACAGCCACTCTGCAGAAGTGTACGGTGTGTCCTGAAATATCTAAACAACTCTGCTTAGAGAGCATAGGGCACTTCCACTCATGGGCGTATAAATTGGGAAAACTAAAAATCAGCAAGACACAGGCATCCCAACGTTTAGGGCTGCTCTGTTGACAAGAACCTCCACTTCGTTACACCTTAAATATCTCAGGATATAGAAAAATGGATAAATAAGTTGTGGTCCTTATGTACAATGGAATATCACTCAGCCATGAAATCAACGTCATAAGGCTAGTAGCAGCATGATGAGTGGATTTAGGTACGACGATTCTAAGTGAAATAAGTCACACAGAAAAAGACACTTATCATAACATATCACTTATAGAGGGAATGTAAAAACCGCTACCCTTGAACTGAATTACAAAACAGAACAGAGTCACACGTTTAGAAAACACACTATGGCTGCTTAACGGGAAAGGTTAGGTGGAGTGATGCATAAAACAATGGTTTCAAATTAGCTCAGATACCGTTCCATAAACCCAATATGTACTAGACAAGACCTACTCCTTGCTCAGTGAATTGGACTCAACACCCCCTATTCACGGCCCAAGAATATATCTGACTAGTAAGAATCTTAAAACCTATGTATTGATATCTCTCTGTAAGTGAGTCAAGTGGGTGTAAACTGGCATAAACACAGCAGTGAAAAGCAGCTAAACCCCATTATAAAAATCAATTACTTTTAAAAACCTGTGAAAAAAAGACAGTGAAAGAGAGAGAAATTCTTACAAAATTCGTTTAGGGGCAGTTATGCTACCTGGATTGACCATATCTAGACCCACAGCTGATTGAGACATAAGGGTGGACACTCTTGGGGCTGAGAGGTTTGCTGAGGTTGGGTGAGGAAACGCAGACCCTTTAAAGTAATATTGCCTGGTACCCATCCCATGGGTCCCAAATCTCCAGGTTCAAGGGCATCTTCCTACATCGAAAACATGCATGACAAACCCAGAAGATGGCACACTGTGTGATCGGGAAAGGTTTCTAAAACGCACCTCATTTCTCATGTCCTTGTGCTCGGGTTCGCCATTCCAGCCGCTTTACTAACAATCTCTCTCCTTGGAGAATCAGCACCTTTAACCTCCTGTTCCATACAGGTTGCAATTTGTCCTGAGGATGAACGGGAAGAGGGGAAAACAATGAGAGACTAGCTCTAGGTGTTGGGACAGGCACAGGTCACTCTATTTTCCCATCAGGAAGAAGAATTAAGCACAGGCTCAGCCTGCCGCCCGGGACCAGAATAGGGCCTGAAGCAATCCTGCGCTTTTGCGGCCAGCTCCCAAGAAAGCGAGTTGAAAAATGGAGCTCAGGGGCACTGCAATTCACAAACCTGCAGACTTATAAATGATCACTCTCGTCCACAAATATATTGAGGGAAGGCAACGAAGAGGATTTGAAAGCAAGGCAGAATTGCAGGAAACAGATTTCAGGAGGGAGATTCGAATCGCCTTTAAAGCACAGGAAAAGCGGCAAAACCTCGACAATGATGCCCTTGGCCAAAAAGGGCGTATGCGTTTTTTCCTGAATATATTCAGGAAAAAACGCATACGCCCTTTTTGGCCAACCAAGCAACCTGGAAAGGCAAATCAGCGCTACAAAGAAGTCTCGCTTCCCATCGGTCAAAAGGGCCATGCTGAATAAAGTGTCAAAACCAGAAATGCAGGGCAGGCCATGAGGAAACGGGAGCCTTGCTACGCTGATGGGCGGGATGTAAATTGCCAACAGCTACTCTGGAGAAGTGTACGGTGTGTGCTGAAACATCTAAAAAACTCAGCTTAGAGAGCATAGGGCACTTCCACTCATGGGCGTATAAAGTGGGAAAATTAAAAACCAGCAAGACACAGGCACCCCAAAGTTTAGGGCTGCTCTGTTGACAAGAATCTCCACTTCGTTACACCTTAAATATCCCAGGAAAGAGAAAAATGGATAAAGAAGTTGTGGTCCTTATGTACAATGGAATATCACTCAGCCATGAAATCAACGTCATAAGGCTAGTAGCAGCATGATGAGTGGATTTAGGTACTACGATTCTAAGTGAAATAAATCACACAGAAAAAGACACTTATCATAAGATATCACTTATAGAGGGAATGTAAAAACCGCTACCCTTGAACTGAATTACAAAACAGAACAGAGTCACACGTTTAGAAAACACACTATGGCTGCTTAACGGGAAAGGTGAGGTGGGGTGATGCATAAAACAAGGGTTTCAAATTAGCTCAGATACCGTTCCATAAACCCAATATGTAATAGACAAGACCTACTCCTTGCTCAGTGAATTGGACTCAACACCCCCTATTCACGGCCCAAGAATATATCTGACTAGTAAGAATCTTAAAACCTATGTATTGATATCTCTTTGTAAGTGAGTCAAGTGGGTGTAAAGTGGCATAAACACAGCAGTGAAAAGCAGCTAAACCCCATTATAAAAATCAATTACTTTTAAAAACCTGTGAAAAAAAGACAGTGAAAGAGAGAGAAATTCTTACAAAATTCGTTTAGGGGCAGTGATGCTACCTGGATTGACCATATCTAGACCCACAGCTGATTGAGACATAAGGTTGGACACTCTTGGGGCTGAGAGGTTTGGTGAGGTTGGGTGAGGAAACGCAGACCCTTTAAAGTAATACTGCCTGGTACCCATCCCATGGGTCCCAAATCTCCAGGTTCAAGGGCATCTTCCTACATCGAAAACATGCATGAGAAACCCAGAAGATGGTACACCGTGTGATCGGGAAAGGTTTCTAAAACACACCTCATTTCTCATCTCCTTGTGCTCGAATTCGCCATTCCAGCTGCTTTACTAGCAGTCTCCCTCATTGGAGAATCAGCACCTTTAACCTCCTGTTCCGTACAGGTTGCAATTTGTCCTGAGGATGAACGGGAAGAGGGGAAAACAATGAGAGACTAGCTCTAGGTGTTGGGACAGGCACAGGTCACTCTATTTTCCCATCAGGAAGAAGAATTAAGCACAGGCTCAGCCTGCCGCCCGGGACCAGAATAGGGCCTGAAGCAATCCTGCGCTTTTGCGGCCAGCTCCCAAGAAAGCGAGTTGAAAAATGGAGCTCAGGGGCACTGCAATTCACAAACCTGCAGACTTATAAATGATCACTCTCGTCCACAAATATATTGAGGGAAGGCAACGAAGAAGATTTGAAAGCAAGGCAGAATTGAAGGAAACAGATTTCAGGAGGGAGATTCAAATCGCCTTTAAAGCACAGGAAAAGCGGCAAAACCTCGAGAAGATGCCCTTGGCCAAAAAGGGCGTATGCGTTTTTTCCTGAATATATTCAGGAAAAAACGCATACGCCCTTTTTGGCCAACCAAGCAACCTGGAAAGGCAAATCAGCGCTACAAAGAAGTCTCGCTTCCCATCGGTCAAAAGGGCCATGCTGAATAAAGTGTCAAAACCAGAAATGCAGGGCAGGCCATGAGGAAACGGGAGCCTTGCTACGATGATGGGCGGGATGTAAATTGCCAACAGCCACTCTGGTGAAGTGTACGGTGTGTCCTGAAACATCTAAAAAACTCAGCTTAGAGAGCATAGGGCAGTTCCACTCATGGGCGTATAAATTGGGAAAACTAAAAATCAGCAAGACACAGGCACCCCAACATTTAGGGCTGCTCTGTTGACAAGAACCTCCACTTCGTTACACCTTACATATCTCAGGAAAGAGAAAAATGGATAAAGAAGTTGTGGTCCTTATGTACAATGGAATATCACTCAGCCATGAAATCAACGTCATTAGGCTAGTAGCAGCATGATGAGTGGATATAGGTACGACGATTCTAAATGAAATAAGTCACACAGAAAAAGACACTTATCATAAGATATCACTTATAGAGGGAATGTAAAAACCGCTACCCTTGAACTGAATTACAAAACAGAACAGAGTCACACGTTTAGAAAACACACTATGGCTGCTTAACGGGAAAGGTGATGTGGGGTGATGCATAAAAGAAGGGTTTCAAATTAGCTCAGATACCGTTCCATAAACCCAATATGTAATAGACAAGACCTACTCCTTTCTCAGTGAATTGGACTCAACACCCCCTATTCACGGCCCAAGAATATATCTGACTAGTAAGAATCTTAAAACCTATGTATTGATATCTCTCTGTAAGTGAGTCAAGTGGGTGTAAAGTGGCATAAACACAGCAGTGAAAAGCAGCTAAACCCCATTATAAAAATCAATTACTTTTAAAAACCTGTGAAAAAAAGACAGTGAAAGAGAGAGAAATTCTTACAAAATTCGTTTAGGGGCAGTTATGCTACCTGGATTGACCATATCTAGACCCACAGCTGATTGAGACATAAGGGTGGACACTCTTGGGGCTGAGAGGTTTGGTGAGGTTGGGTGAGGAAACGCAGACCCTTTAAAGTAATACTGCGTGGTACCCATCCCATGGGTCCCAAATCTCCAGGTTCAAGGGCATCTTCCTACATCGAAAACATGCATGAGAAACCCAGAAGATGGTACACCGTGTGATCGGGAAAGGTTTCTAAAACGCACCTCATTTCTCATCTCCTTGTGCTCGGGTTCGCCATTCCAGCCGCTTTACTAACAATCTCCCTCCTTGGAGAATCAGCACCTTTAACCTCCTGTTCCGTACAGGTTGCAATTTGTCCTGAGGATTAACGGGAAGAGGGGAAAACAATGAGAGACTAGCTCTAGGTGTTGGGACAGGCACAGGTCACTCTATTTTCCCATCAGGAAGAAGAATTAAGCACAGGCTCAGCCTGCCGCCCGGGACCAGAATAGGGCCTGAAGCAATCCTGCGCTTTTGCGGCCAGCTCCCAAGAAAGCGAGTTGAAAAATGGAGCTCAGGGGCACTGCAATTCACAAACCTGCAGACTTATAAATGATCACTCTCGTCCACAAATATATTGAGGGAAGGCAACGAAGAAGATTTGAAAGCAAGGCAGAATTGAAGGAAACAGATTTCAGGAGGGAGATTCAAATCGCCTTTAAAGCACAGGAAAAGCGGCAAAACCTCGAGAAGATGCCCTTGGCCAAAAAGGGCGTATGCGTTTTTTCCTGAATATATTCAGGAAAAAACGCATACGCCCTTTTTGGCCAACCAAGCAACCTGGAAAGGCAAATCAGCGCTACAAAGAAGTCTCGCTTCCCATCGGTCAAAAGGGCCATGCTGAATAAAGTGTCAAAACCAGAAATGCAGGGCAGGCCATGAGGAAACGGGAGCCTTGCTACGATGATGGGCGGGATGTAAATTGCCAACAGCCACTCTGGTGAAGTGTACGGTGTGTCCTGAAACATCTAAAAAACTCAGCTTAGAGAGCATAGGGCAGTTCCACTCATGGGCGTATAAATTGGGAAAACTAAAAATCAGCAAGACACAGGCACCCCAACATTTAGGGCTGCTCTGTTGACAAGAACCTCCACTTCGTTACACCTTACATATCTCAGGAAAGAGAAAAATGGATAAAGAAGTTGTGGTCCTTATGTACAATGGAATATCACTCAGCCATGAAATCAACGTCATTAGGCTAGTAGCAGCATGATGAGTGGATATAGGTACGACGATTCTAAGTGAAATAAGTCACACAGAAAAAGACACTTATCATAAGATATCACTTATAGAGGGAATGTAAAAACCGCTACCCTTGAACTGAATTACAAAACAGAACAGAGTCACACGTTTAGAAAACACACTATGGCTGCTTAACGGGAAAGGTGATGTGGGGTGATGCATAAAAGAAGGGTTTCAAATTAGCTCAGATACCGTTCCATAAACCCAATATGTAATAGACAAGACCTACTCCTTTCTCAGTGAATTGGACTCAACACCCCCTATTCACGGCCCAAGAATATATCTGACTAGTAAGAATCTTAAAACCTATGTATTGATATCTCTCTGTAAGTGAGTCAAGTGGGTGTAAAGTGGCATAAACACAGCAGTGAAAAGCAGCTAAACGCCATTATAAAAATCAAATACTTTTAAAAACCTGTGAAAAAAAGACAGTGAAAGAGAGAGAAATTCTTACAAAATTCGTTTAGGGGCAGTTATGCTACCTGGATTGACCATATCTAGACCCACAGCTGATTGAGACATAAGGGTGGACACTCTTGGGGCTGAGAGGTTTGGTGAGGTTGGGTGAGGAAACGCAGACCCTTTAAAGTAATACTGCGTGGTACCCATCCCATGGGTCCCAAATCTCCAGGTTCAAGGGCATCTTCCTACATCGAAAACATGCATGAGAAACCCAGAAGATGGTACACCGTGTGATCGGGAAAGGTTTCTAAAACGCACCTCATTTCTCATCTCCTTGTGCTCGGGTTCGCCATTCCAGCCGCTTTACTAACAATCTCCCTCCTTGGAGAATCAGCACCTTTAACCTCCTGTTCCGTACAGGTTGCAATTTGTCCTGAGGATGAACGGGAAGAGGGGAAAACAATGAGAGACTAGCTCTAGGTGTTGGGACAGGCACAGGTCACTCTATTTTCCCATCAGGAAGAAGAATTAACCACAGGCTCAGCCTGCCGCCCGGGACCAGAATAGGGCCTGAAGCAATCCTGAGCTTTTGCGGCCAGCTCCCAAGAAAGCGAGTTGAAAAATGGAGCTCAGTGGCACTGCAATTCACAAAGCTGCAGACTTATAAATGATCACTCTCGTCCACAAATATATTGAGGGAAGGCAACGAAGAGGATTTGAAAGCAAGGCAGAATTGCAGGAAACAGATTTCAGGAGGGAGATTCGAATCGCCTTAAAAGCACAGGAAAAGCGGCAAAACCTCGACAAGATGCGCTTGGCCAAAAAGGGCGTATGCGTTTTTTCCTGAATATATTCAGGAAAAAACGCATACGCCCTTTTTGGCCAACCAAGCAACCTGGAAAGGCAAATCAGCGCTACAAAGAAGTCTCGCTTCCCATCGGTCAAAAGGGCCATGCTGAATAAAGTGTCAAAACCAAAAATGCAGGGTAGGCCATGAGGAAACGGGAGCCTTGCTACGATGATGGGCGGGATGTAAATTGCCAACAGCCACTCTGGAGAAGTGTACGGTGTGTCCTGAAACATCTAAAAAACTCAGCTTAGAGAGCATAGGGCAGTTCCACTCATGGGCGTATAAATTGGGAAAACTAAAAATCAGCAAGACACAGGCACCCCAACGTTTAGGGCTGCTCTGTTGACAAGAACCTCCACTTCGTTACACCTTACATATCTCAGGAAAGAGAAAAATGGATAAAGAAGTTGTGGTCCTTATGTACAATGGAATATCACTCAGCCATGAAATCAACGTCATAAGGCTAGTAGCAGCATGATGAGTGGATTTAGGTACGACGATTCTAAATGAAATAAGTCACACAGAAAAAGACATTTATCATAAGATATCACTTATAGAGGGAATGTAAAAACCGCTACCCTTGAACTGAATTACAAAACTGAACAGAGTCACACGTTTAGAAAACACACTATGGCTGCTTAACGGGAAAGAGGAGGTGGGGTGATGCATAAAACAAGGGTTTCAAATTAGCTCAGATACCGTTCCATAAACCCAATATGTAATAGACAAGACCTACTCCTTCCTCAGTGAATTGGACTAAACACCCCCTATTCACGGCCCAAGAATATATCTGACTAGTAAGAATCTTAAAACCTATGTATTGATATCTCTCAGTAAGTGAGTCAAGTGGGTGTAAAGTGACATAAACACAGCAGTGAAAAGCAGGTAAACCCCATTATAAAAATCAATTACTTTTAAAAACCTGTGAAAAAAAGACAGTGAAAGAGAGAGAAATTCTTACAAAATTCGTTTATGGGCAGTTATGCTACCTGGATTGACCATATCTAGACCCACAGCTGATTGAGACATAAGGGTGGACACTCTTGGGGCTGAGAGGTTTGGTGAGGTTGGGTGAGGAAACGCAGACCCTTTAAAGTAATACTGCGTGGTACCCATCCCATGGGTCCCAAATCTCCAGGTTCAAGGGCATCTTCCTACATCGAAAACATGCATGAGAAACCCAGAAGATGGTACACCGTGTGATCGGGAAAGGTTTCTAAAACGCACCTCATTTCTCATCTCCTTGTGCTCGGGTTCGCCATTCCAGCCTCTTTACTAACAATCTCCCTCCTTGGAGAATCAGCACCTTTAACCTCCTGTTCCGTACAGGTTGCAATTTGTCCTGAGGATGAACGGGAAGAGGGGAAAACAATGAGAGACTAGCTCTAGGTGTTGGGACAGGCACAGGTCACTCTATTTTCCCATCAGGAAGAAGAATTAACCACAGGCTCAGCCTGCCGCCCGGGACCAGAATAGGGCCTGAAGCAATCCTGCGCTTTTGCGGCCAGCTCCCAAGAAAGCGAGTTGAAAAATGGAGCTCAGGGGCACTGCAATTCACAAACCTGCAGACTTATAAATGATCACTCTCGTCCACAAATATATTGAGGGAAGGCAACGAAGAGGATTTGAAAGCAAGGCAGAATTGCAGGAAACAGATTTCAGGAGGGAGATTCGAATCGCCTTTAAAGCACAGGAAAAGCGGCAAAACCTCGTCAATGACGCCCTTTTTGGCCAACCAAGCAACCTGGAAAGGCAAATCAGCGCTACAAAGAAGTCTCGCTTCCCATCGGTCAAAAGGGCCATGCTGAATAAAGTGTCTAAACCAGAAATGCAGGACAGTCCATGGAGAAACGGGAGCCTTGCTACGCTGATGGGCGGGATGTAAATTGCCAACAGCCACTCTGGAGTATGTACGGTGTGTCCTGAAACATCTAAAAAACTCAGCTTAGAGAGCATAGGGCACTTCCACTCATGGGCGTATAAAGTGGGAAAATTAAAAACCAGCAAGACACAGGCACCCCAAAGTTTAGGGCTGCTCTGTTGACAAGAACCTCCAACTTCGTTACACCTTAAATATCCCAGGAAAGAGAAAAATGGATAAAGATGTTGTGGTCCTTATGTACAATGGAATATCACTCAGCCATGAAATCAACGTCATAATGCTAGTAGCAGCATGATGAGTGGATTGAGGTACGACGATTCTAAGTGAAATAAGTCACACAGAAAAAGACACTTATCATAAGATATCACTTATAGAGGGAATGTAAAAACCGCTACCCTTGAACTGAATTACAAAACAGAACAGAGTCACACGTTTAGAAAACACACTATGGCTGCTTAACGGGAAAGGTGAGGTGGGGTGATGCATAAAACAAGGGTTTCAAATTAGCTCAGATACCGTTCCATAAACCCAATATGTACTAGAGAAGACCTACTCCTTGCTCAGTGAATTGGACTCAAAACCCCCTATTCACGGCCCAAGAATATATCTGACTAGTAAGAATCTTAAAACCTATGTATTGCTATCTCTCTGTAAGTGAGTCAAGTGGGTGTAAAGTGACATAAACACAGCAGTGAAAAGCAGCTAAACCCCATTATAAAAATCAATTACTTTTAAAAACCTGTGAAAAAAAGACAGTGAAAGAGAGAGAAATTCTTACAAAATTCGTTTAGGGGCAGTTATGCTACATGGATTGACCATATCTAGACCCACAGCTGATTGAGACATAAGGGTGGACACTCTTGGGGCTGAGAGGTTTGGTGAGGTTGGGTGAGGAAACGCAGACCCTTTAAAGTAATACTGCGTGGTACTCATCCCATGGGTTCCAAATCTCCAGGTTCAAGGGCATCTTCCTACATCGAAAACATGCATGAGAAACCCAGAAGATGGTACACCGTGTGATCGAGAAAGGTTTCTAAAACGCACCTCATTTCTCATCTCCTTGTGCTCGGGTTCGCCATTCCAGCTGCTTTACTAGCAACCTCCCTCCTTGGAGAATCAGCACCTTTAACCTCCTGTTCCGTACAGGTTGCAATTTGTCCTGAGGATGAACGGGAAGAGGGGAAAACAATGAGAGACTAGCTCTAGGTGTTGGGACAGGCACAGGTCACTCTATTTTCCCATCAGGAAGAAGAATTAAGCACAGGCTCAGCCTGCCGCCCGGGACCAGAATAGGGCCTGAAGCAATCCTGCGCTTTTGCGGCCAGCTCCCAAGAAAGCGAGTTGAAAAATGGAGCTCAGGGGCACTGCAATTCACAAACCTGCAGACTTATAAATGATCACTCTCGTCCACAAATATATTGAGAGAAGGCAACGAAGAGGATTTGAAAGCAAGGCAGAATTGCAGGAAAAAGATTTCAGGAGGGAGATTCGAATCGCCTTTAAAGCACAGGAAAAGCGGCAAAACCTCGTCAATGACGCCCTTTTTGGCCAACCAAGCAACCTGGAAAGGCAAATCAGCGCTACAAAGAAGTCTCGCTTCCCATCGGTCAAAAGGGCCATGCTGAATAAAGTGTCAAAACCAGAAATGCAGGACAGGCCATGGAGAAACGGGAGCCTTGCTACGCTGATGGGCGGGATGTAAATTGCCAACAGCCACTCTGGAGTATGTACGGTGTGTCCTGAAACATCTAAAAAACTCAGCTTAGAGAGCATAGGGCACTTCCACTCATGGGCGTATAAAGTGGGAAAATTAAAAACCAGCAAGACACAGGCACCCCAAAGTTTAGGGCTGCTCTGTTGACAAGAACCTCCAACTTCGTTACACCTTAAATATCCCAGGAAAGAGAAAAATGGATAAAGATGTTGTGGTCCTTATGTACAATGGAATATCACTCAGCCATGAAATCAACGTGATAATGCTATTAGAAGCATGATGAGTGGATTGAGGTACGACGATTCTAAGTGAAATAAGTCACACAGAAAAAGACACTTACCATAAGATATCACTTATAGAGGGAATGTAAAAACCGCTACCCTTGAACTGAATTACAAAACAGAACAGAGTCACACGTTTAGAAAACACACTATGGCTGCTTAACGGGAAAGGTGAGGTGGCGTGATGCATAAAACAAGGGTTTCATATTAGCTCGGATACCGTTCCATAAACCCAATATGTACTAGAGAAGACCTACTCCTTGCTCAGTGAATTGGACTCAAAACCCCCTATTCACGGCCCAAGAATATATCTGACTAGTAAGAATCTTAAAACCAATATATTGATATCTCTCTGTAAGTGAGTCAAGTGGGTGTAAAGTGACATAAACACAGCAGTGAAAAGCAGCTAAACCCCATTATAAAAATCAATTACCTTTAAAAACCTGTGAAAAAAAGACAGTGAAAGAGAGAGAAATTCTTACAAAATTCGTTTAGGGGCAGTTATGCTACCTGGATTGACCATATCTAGACTCACAGCTGATTGAGACATAAGGGTGGACACTCTTGGGGCTGAGAGGTTTGGTGAGGTTGGGTGAGGAAACGCAGACCCTTTAAAGTAATACTGCGTGGTACCCATCCCATGGGTTCCAAATCTCCAGGTTCAAAGGCATCTTCCTACATCGAAAACATGCATAAGAAACCCAGAAGATGGTACACCGTGTGATCGCGAAAGGTTTCTAAAACGCACCTCATTTCTCATCTCCTTGTGCTCGGGTTCGCCATTCCAGCTGCTTTACTAGCAACCTCCCTCCTTGGAGAATCAGCACCTTTAACCTCCTGTTCCGTACAGGTTGCAATTTGTCCTGAGGATGAACGGGAAGAGGGGAAAACAATGAGAGACTAGCTCTAGGTGTTGGGACAGGCACAGGTCACTCTATTTTCCCATCAGGAAGAAGAATTAACCACAGGCTCAGCCTGCCGCCCGGGACCAGAATAGGGCCTGAAGCAATCCTGAGCTTTTGCGGCCAGCTCCCAAGAAAGCGAGTTGAAAAATGGAGCTCAGTGGCACTGCAATTCACAAAGCTGCAGACTTATAAATGATCACTCTCGTCCACAAATATATTGAGGGAAGGCAACGAAGAGGATTTGAAAGCAAGGCAGAATTGCAGGAAACAGATTTCAGGAGGGAGATTCGAATCGCCTTTAAAGCACAGGAAAAGCGGCAAAACCTCGACAAGATGCGCTTGGCCAAAAAGGGCGTATGCGTTATTTCCTGAATAAATTCAGGAAAAAACGCATACGCCCTTTTTGGCCAACCAAGCAACCTGGAAAGGCAAATCAGCGCTACAAAGAAGTCTCGCTTCCCATCGGTCAAAAGGGCCATGCTGAATAAAGTGTCAAAACCAAAAATGCAGGGCAGGCCATGAGGAAACGGGAGCCTTGCTAGGCTGATGGGCGGGATGTAAATTGCCAACAGCCACTCTGGAGAAGTGTACGGTGTGTCCTGAAACATCTAAAAAACTCAGCTTAGAGAGCATAGGGCAGTTCCACTCATGGGCGTATAAATTGGGAAAACTAAAAATCAGCAAGACACAGGCACCCCAACGTTTAGGGCTGCTCTGTTGACAAGAACCTCCACTTCGTTACACCTTACATATCTCAGGAAAGAGAAAAATGGATAAAGAAGTTGTGGTCCTTATGTACAATGGAATATCACTCAGCCATGAAATCAACGTCATAAGGCTAGTAGCAGCATGATGAGTGGATTTAGGTACGACGATTCTAAATGAAATAAGTCACACAGAAAAAGACATTTATCATAAGATATCACTTATAGAGGGCATGTAAAAACCGCTACCCTTGAACTGAATTACAAAACAGAACAGAGTCACACGTTTAGAAAACACACTATGGCTGCTTAACGGGAAAGGTGATGTGGGGTGATGCATAAAACAAGGGTTTCAAATTAGCTCAGATACCGTTCCATAAACCCAATATGTAATAGACAAGACCTACTCCTTTCTCAGTGAATTGGACTCAACACCCCCTATTCACGGCCCAAGAATATATCTGACTAGTAAGAATCTTAAAACCTATGTATTGATATCTCTCTGTAAGTGAGTCAAGTGGGTGTAAAGTGGCATAAACACAGCAGTGAAAAGCAGCTAAACCCCATTATAAAAATCAATTACTTTTAAAAACCTGTGAAAAAAAGACAGTGAAAGAGAGAGAAATTCTTACAAAATTCGTTTAGGGGCAGTTATGCTACCTGGATTGACCATATCTAGACCCACAGCTGATTGAGACATAAGGGTGGACACTCTTGGGGCTGAGAGGTTTGGTGAGGTTGGGTGAGGAAACGCAGACCCTTTAAAGTAATACTGCGTGGTACCCATCCCATGGGTCCCAAATCTCCAGGTTCAAGGGCATCTTCCTACATCGAAAACATGCATGAGAAACCCAGAAGATGGTACACCGTGTGATCGGGAAAGGTTTCTAAAACGCACCTCATTTCTCATCTCCTTGTGCTCGGGTTCGCCATTCCAGCCGCTTTACTAACAATCTCCCTCCTTGGAGAATCAGCACCTTTAACCTCCTGTTCCGTACAGGTTGCAATTTGTCCTGAGGATGAACGGGAAGAGGGGAAAACAATGAGAGACTAGTTCTAGGTGTTGGGACAGGCACAGGTCACTCTATTTTCCCATCAGGAAGAAGAATTAACCACAGGCTCAGCCTGCCGCCCGGGACCAGAATAGGGCCTGAAGCAATCCTGCGCTTTTGCGGCCAGCTCCCAAGAAAGCGAGTTGAAAAATGGAGCTCAGGGGCACTGCAATTCACAAACCTGCAGACTTATAAATGATCACTCTCGTCCACAAATATATTGAGAGAAGGCAACGAAGAGGATTTGAAAGCAAGGCAGAATTGCAGGAAAAAGATTTCAGGAGGGAGATTCGAATCGCCTTTAAAGCACAGGAAAAGCGGCAAAACCTCGTCAATGACGCCCTTTTTGGCCAACCAAGCAACCTGGAAAGGCAAATCAGCGCTACAAAGAAGTCTCGCTTCCCATCGGTCAAAAGGGCCATGCTGAATAAAGTGTCAAAACCAGAAATGCAGGACAGGCCATGGAGAAACGGGAGCCTTGCTACGCTGATGGGCGGGATGTAAATTGCCAACAGCCACTCTGGAGTATGTACGGTGTGTCCTGAAACATCTAAAAAACTCAGCTTAGAGAGCATAGGGCACTTCCACTCATGGGCGTATAAAGTGGGAAAATTAAAAACCAGCAAGACACAGGCACCCCAAAGTTTAGGGCTGCTCTGTTGACAAGAACCTCCAACTTCGTTACACCTTAAATATCCCAGGAAAGAGAAAAATGGATAAAGATGTTGTGGTCCTTATGTACAATGGAATATCACTCAGCCATGAAATCAACGTGATAATGCTATTAGCAGCATGATGAGTGGATTGAGGTACGACGATTCTAAGTGAAATAAGTCACACAGAAAAAGACACTTACCATAAGATATCACTTATAGAGGGAATGTAAAAACCGCTACCCTTGAACTGAATTACAAAACAGAACAGAGTCACACGTTTAGAAAACACACTATGGCTGCTTAACGGGAAAGGTGAGGTGGCGTGATGCATAAAACAAGGGTTTCATATTAGCTCGGATACCGTTCCATAAACCCAATATGTACTAGAGAAGACCTACTCCTTGCTCAGTGAATTGGACTCAAAACCCCCTATTCACGGCCCAAGAATATATCTGACTAGTAAGAATCTTAAAACCAATATATTGATATCTCTCTGTAAGTGAGTCAAGTGGGTGTAAAGTGACATAAACACAGCAGTGAAAAGCAGCTAAACCCCATTATAAAAATCAATTACCTTTAAAAACCTGTGAAAAAAAGACAGTGAAAGAGAGAGAAATTCTTACAAAATTCGTTTAGGGGCAGTTATGCTACCTGGATTGACCATATCTAGACTCACAGCTGATTGAGACATAAGGGTGGACACTCTTGGGGCTGAGAGGTTTGGTGAGGTTGGGTGAGGAAACGCAGACCCTTTAAAGTAATACTGCGTGGTACCCATCCCATGGGTTCCAAATCTCCAGGTTCAAAGGCATCTTCCTACATCGAAAACATGCATAAGAAACCCAGAAGATGGTACACCGTGTGATCGCGAAAGGTTTCTAAAACGCACCTCATTTCTCATCTCCTTGTGCTCGGGTTCGCCATTCCAGCTGCTTTACTAGCAACCTCCCTCCTTGGAGAATCAGCACCTTTAACCTCCTGTTCCGTACAGGTTGCAATTTGTCCTGAGGATGAACGGGAAGAGGGGAAAACAATGAGAGACTAGCTCTAGGTGTTGGGACAGGCACAGGTCACTCTATTTTCCCATCAGGAAGAAGAATTAACCACAGGCTCAGCCTGCCGCCCGGGACCAGAATAGGGCCTGAAGCAATCCTGAGCTTTTGCGGCCAGCTCCCAAGAAAGCGAGTTGAAAAATGGAGCTCAGTGGCACTGCAATTCACAAAGCTGCAGACTTATAAATGATCACTCTCGTCCACAAATATATTGAGGGAAGGCAACGAAGAGGATTTGAAAGCAAGGCAGAATTGCAGGAAACAGATTTCAGGAGGGAGATTCGAATCGCCTTTAAAGCACAGGAAAAGCGGCAAAACCTCGACAAGATGCGCTTGGCCAAAAAGGGCGTATGCGTTTTTTCCTGAATAAATTCAGGAAAAAACGCATACGCCCTTTTTGGCCAACCAAGCAACCTGGAAAGGCAAATCAGCGCTACAAAGAAGTCTCGCTTCCCATCGGTCAAAAGGGCCATGCTGAATAAAGTGTCAAAACCAAAAATGCAGGGCAGGCCATGAGGAAACGGGAGCCTTGCTACGCTGATGGGCGGGATGTAAATTGCCAACAGCCACTCTGGAGAAGTGTACGGTGTGTCCTGAAACATCTAAAAAACTCAGCTTAGAGAGCATAGGGCAGTTCCACTCATGGGCGTATAAATTGGGAAAACTAAAAATCAGCAAGACACAGGCACCCCAACGTTTAGGGCTGCTCTGTTGACAAGAACCTCCACTTCGTTACACCTTACATATCTCAGGAAAGAGAAAAATGGATAAAGAAGTTGTGGTCCTTATGTACAATGGAATATCACTCAGCCATGAAATCAACGTCATAAGGCTAGTAGCAGCATGATGAGTGGATTTAGGTACGACGATTCTAAATGAAATAAGTCACACAGAAAAAGACATTTATCATAAGATATCACTTATAGAGGGCATGTAAAAACCGCTACCCTTGAACTGAATTACAAAACAGAACAGAGTCACACGTTTAGAAAACACACTATGGCTGCTTAACGGGAAAGGTGATGTGGGGTGATGCATAAAAGAAGGGTTTCAAATTAGCTCAGATACCGTTCCATAAACCCAATATGTAATAGACAAGACCTACTCCTTTCTCAGTGAATTGGACTCAACACCCCCTATTCACGGCCCAAGAATATATCTGACTAGTAAGAATCTTAAAACCTATGTATTGATATCTCTCTGTAAGTGAGTCAAGTGGGTGTAAAGTGACATAAACACAGCAGTGAAAAGCAGCTAAACCCCATTATAAAAATCAATTACTTTTAAAAACCTGTGAAAAAAAGACAGTGAAAGAGAGAGAAATTCTTACAAAATTCGTTTAGGGGCAGTTATGCTACCTGGATTGACCATATCTAGACCCACAGCTGATTGAGACATAAGGGTGGACACTCTTGGGGCTGAGAGGTTTGGTGAGGTTGGGTGAGGAAACGCAGACCCTTTAAAGTAATACTGCGTGGTACCCATCCCATGGGTCCCAAATCTCCAGGTTCAAGGGCATCTTCCTACATCGAAAACATGCATGAGAAACCCAGAAGATGGTACACCGTGTGATCGGGAAAGGTTTCTAAAACGCACCTCATTTCTCATCTCCTTGTGCTCGGGTTCGCCATTCCAGCCGCTTTACTAACAATCTCCCTCCTTGGAGAATCAGCACCTTTAACCTCCTGTTCCGTACAGGTTGCAATTTGTCCTGAGGATGAACGGGAAGAGGGGAAAACAATGAGAGACTAGCTCTAGGTGTTGGGACAGGCACAGGTCACTCTATTTTCCCATCAGGAAGAAGAATTAACCACAGGCTCAGCCTGCCGCCCGGGACCAGAATAGGGCCTGAAGCAATCCTGCGCTTTTGCGGCCAGCTCCCAAGAAAGTGAGTTGAAAAATGGAGCTCAGGGGCACTGCAATTCACAAACCTGCAGACTTATAAATGATCACTCTCGTCCACAAATATATTGAGGGAAGGCAACGAAGAGGATTTGAAAGCAAGGCAGAATTGCAGGAAACAGATTTCAGGAGGGAGATTCAAATCGCCTTTAAAGCACAGGAAAAGCGGCAAAACCTCGTCAATGACGCCCTTTTTGGCCAACCAAGCAACCTGGAAAGGCAAATCAGCGCTACAAAGAAGTCTCGCTTCCCATCGGTCAAAAGGGCCATGCTGAATAAAGTGTCAAAACCAGAAATGCAGGACAGGCCATGGAGAAACGGGAGCCTTGCTACGCTGATGGGCGGGATGTAAATTGCCAACAGCCACTCTGGAGTATGTACGGTGTGTCCTGAAACATCTAAAAAACTCAGCTTAGAGAGGATAGGGCACTTCCACTCATGGGCGTATAAAGTGGGAAAATTAAAAACCAGCAAGACACAGGCACCCCAAAGTTTAGGGCTGCTCTGTTGACAAGAACCTCCAACTTCGTTACACCTTAAATATCCCAGGAAAGAGAAAAATGGATAAAGATGTTGTGGTCCTTATGTACAATGGAATATCACTCAGCCATGAAATCAACGTCATAATGCTAGTAGCAGCATGATGAGTGGATTGAGGTACAACGATTCTAAGTGAAATAAGTCACACAGAAAAAGACACTTATCATAAGATATCACTTATAGAGGGAATGTAAAAACCGCTACCCTTGAACTGAATTACAAAACAGAACAGAGTCACACGTTTAGAAAACACACTATGGCTGCTTAACGGGAAAGGTGAGGTGGAGTGATGCATAAAACAAGGGTTTCAAATTAGCTCAGATACCGTTCCATAAACCCAATATGTACTAGAGAAGACCTACTCCTTGCTCAGTGAATTGGACTCAAAACCCCCTATTCACGGCCCAAGAATATATCTGACTAGTAAGAATCTTAAAACCTATGTATTGCTATCTCTCTGTAAGTGAGTCAAGTGGGTGTAAAGTGACATAAACACAGCAGTGAAAAGCAGCTAAACCCCATTATAAAAATCAATTACTTTTAAAAACCTGTGAAAAAAAGACAGTGAAAGAGAGAGAAATTCTTACAAAATTCGTTTAGGGGCAGTTATGCTACATGGATTGACCATATCTAGACCCACAGCTGATTGAGACATAAGGGTGGACACTCTTGGGGCTGAGAGATTTGGTGAGGTTGGGTGAGGAAACGCAGACCCTTTAAAGTAATACTGCGTGGTACCCATCCCATGGGTTCCAAATCTCCAGGTTCAAGGGCATCTTCCTACATCGAAAACATGCATGAGAAACCCAGAAGATGGTACACCGTGTGATCGCGAAAGGTTTCTAAAACGCACCTCATTTCTCATCTCCTTGTGCTCGGGTTCGCCATTCCAGCTGCTTTACTAGCAACCTCCCTCCTTGGAGAATCAGCACCTTTAACCTCCTGTTCCGTACAGGTTGCAATTTGTCCTGAGGATGAACGGGAAGAGGGGAAAACAATGAGAGACTAGCTCTAGGTGTTGGGACAGGCACAGGTCACTCTATTTTCCCATCAGGAAGAAGAATTAAGCACAGGCTCAGCCTGCCGCCCGGGACCAGAATAGGGCCTGAAGCAATCCTGCGCTTTTGCGGCCAGCTCCCAAGAAAGCGAGTTGAAAAATGGAGCTCAGGGGCACTGCAATTCACAAACCTGCAGACTTATAAATGATCACTCTCGTCCACAAATATATTGAGGGAAGGCAACGAAGAGGATTTGAAAGCAAGGCAGAATTGCAGGAAACAGATTTCAGGAGGGAGATTCGAATCGCCTTTAAAGCACAGGAAAAGCGGCAAAACCTCGTCAATGACGCCCTTTTTGGCCAACCAAGCAACCTGGAAAGGCAAATCAGCGCTACAAAGAAGTCTCGCTTCCCATCGGTCAAAAGGGCCATGCTGAATAAAGTGTCTAAACCAGAAATGCAGGACAGGCCATGGAGAAACGGGAGCCTTGCTACGCTGATGGGCGGGATGTAAATTGCCAACAGCCACTCTGGAGTATGTACGGTGTGTCCTGAAACATCTAAAAAACTCAGCTTAGAGAGCATAGGGCACTTCCACTCATGGGCGTATAAAGTGGGAAAATTAAAAACCAGCAAGACACAGGCACCCCAAAGTTTAGGGCTGCTCTGTTGACAAGAACCTCCAACTTCGTTACACCTTAAATATCCCAGGAAAGAGAAAAATGGATAAAGATGTTGTGGTCCTTATGTACAATGGAATATCACTCAGCCATGAAATCAACGTGATAATGCTATTAGCAGCATGATGAGTGGATTGAGGTACGACGATTCTAAGTGAAATAAGTCACACAGAGAAAGACACTTACCATAAGATATCACTTATAGAGGGAATGTAAAAACCGCTACCCTTGAACTGAATTACAAAACAGAACAGAGTCACACGTTTAGAAAACACACTATGGCTGCTTAACGGGAAAGGTGAGGTGGGGTGATGCATAAAACAAGGGTTTCAAATTAGCTCAGATACCGTTCCATAAACCCAATATGTACTAGAGAAGACCTACTCCTTGCTCAGTGAATTAGACTCAAAACCCCCTATTCACGGCCCAAGAATATATCTGACTAGTAAGAATCTTAAAACCAATGTATTGATATCTCTCTGTAAGTGAGTCAAGTGGGTGTAAAGTGACATAAACACAGCAGTGAAAAGCAGCTAAACCCCATTATAAAAATCAATTACTTTTAAAAACCTGTGAAAAAAAGACAGTGAAAGAGAGAGAAATTCTTACAAAATTCGTTTAGGGGCAGTTATGCTACCTGGATTGACCATATCTAGACTCACAGCTGATTGAGACATAAGGGTGGACACTCTTGGGGCTGAGAGGTTTGGTGAGGTTGGGTGAGGAAACGCAGACCCTTTAAAGTAATACTGCGTGGTACCCATCCCATGGGTTCCAAATCTCCAGGTTCAAAGGCATCTTCCTACATCGAAAACATGCATAAGAAACCCAGAAGATGGTACACCGTGTGATCGCGAAAGGTTTCTAAAACGCACCTCATTTCTCATCTCCTTGTGCTCGGGTTCGCCATTCCAGCTGCTTTACTAGCAACCTCCCTCCTTGGAGAATCAGCACCTTTAACCTCCTGTTCCGTACAGGTTGCAATTTGTCCTGAGGATGAACGGGAAGAGGGGAAAACAATGAGAGACTAGCTCTAGGTGTTGGGACAGGCACAGGTCACTCTATTTTCCCATCAGGAAGAAGAATTAAGCACAGGCTCAGCCTGCCGCCCGGGACCAGAATAGGGCCTGAAGCAATCCTGCGCTTTTGCGGCCAGCTCCCAAGAAAGCGAGTTGAAAAATGGAGCTCAGGGGCACTGCAATTCACAAACCTGCAGACTTATAAATGATCACTCTCGTCCACAAATATATTGAGGGAAGGCAACGAAGAGGATTTGAAAGCAAGGCAGAATTGCAGGAAACAGATTTCAGGAGGGAGATTCAAATCGCCTTTAAAGCACAGGAAAAGCGGCAAAACCTCGAGAAGATGCCCTTGGCCAAAAAGGGCGTATGCGTTTTTTCCTGAATATATTCAGGAAAAAACGCATACGCCCTTTTTGGCCAACCAAGCAACCTGGAAAGGCAAATCAGCGCTACAAAGAAGTCTCGCTTCCCATCGGTCAAAAGGGCCATGCTGAATAAAGTGTCAAAACCAAAAATGCAGGTCAGGCCATGAGGAAACGGGAGCCTTGCTACGATGATGGGCGGGATGTAAATTGCCAACAGCCACTCTGGAGAAGTGTACGGTGTGTCCTGAAACATCTAAAAAACTCAGCTTAGAGAGCATAGGGCAGTTCCACTCATGGGCGTATAAATTGGGAAAACTAAAAATCAGCAAGACACAGGCACCCCAACGTTTAGGGCTGCTCTGTTGACAAGAACCTCCACTTCGTTACACCTTACATATCTCAGGAAAGAGAAAAATGGATAAAGAAGTTGTGGTCCTTATGTACAATGGAATATCACTCAGCCATGAAATCAACGTCATAAGGCTAGTAGCAGCATGATGAGTGGATTTAGGTACGACGATTCTAAATGAAATAAGTCACACAGAAAAAGACATTTATCATAAGATATCACTTATAGAGGGCATGTAAAAACCGCTACCCTTGAACTGAATTACAAAACAGAACAGAGTCACACGTTTAGAAAACACACTATGGCTGCTTAACGGGAAAGGTGATGTGGGGTGATGCATAAAACAAGGGTTTCAAATTAGCTCAGATACCGTTCCATAAACCCAATATGTAATAGACAAGACCTACTCCTTTCTCAGTGAATTGGACTCAACACCCCCTATTCACGGCCCAAGAATATATCTGACTAGTAAGAATCTTAAAACCTATGTATTGATATCTCTCTGTAAGTGAGTCAAGTGGGTGTAAAGTGGCATAAACACAGCAGTGAAAAGCAGCTAAACCCCATTATAAAAATCAATTACTTTTAAAAACCTGTGAAAAAAAGACAGTGAAAGAGAGAGAAATTCTTACAAAATTCGTTTAGGGGCAGTTATGCTACCTGGATTGACCATATCTAGACCCACAGCTGATTGAGACATAAGGGTGGACACTCTTGGGGCTGAGAGGTTTGGTGAGGTTGGGTGAGGAAACGCAGACCCTTTAAAGTAATACTGCGTGGTACCCATCCCATGGGTCCCAAATCTCCAGGTTCAAGGGCATCTTCCTACATCGAAAACATGCATGAGAAACCCAGAAGATGGTACACCGTGTGATCGGGAAAGGTTTCTAAAACGCACCTCATTTCTCATCTCCTTGTGCTCGGGTTCGCCATTCCAGCCGCTTTACTAACAATCTCCCTCCTTGGAGAATCAGCACCTTTAACCTCCTGTTCCGTACAGGTTGCAATTTGTCCTGAGGATGAACGGGAAGAGGGGAAAACAATGAGAGACTAGCTCTAGGTGTTGGGACAGGCACAGGTCACTCTATTTTCCCATCAGGAAGAAGAATTAACCACAGGCTCAGCCTGCCGCCCGGGACCAGAATAGGGCCTGAAGCAATCCTGCGCTTTTGCGGCCAGCTCCCAAGAAAGTGAGTTGAAAAATGGAGCTCAGGGGCACTGCAATTCACAAACCTGCAGACTTATAAATGATCACTCTCGTCCACAAATATATTGAGGGAAGGCAACGAAGAGGATTTGAAAGCAAGGCAGAATTGCAGGAAACAGATTTCAGGAGGGAGATTCAAATCGCCTTTAAAGCACAGGAAAAGCGGCAAAACCTCGTCAATGACGCCCTTTTTGGCCAACCAAGCAACCTGGAAAGGCAAATCAGCGCTACAAAGAAGTCTCGCTTCCCATCGGTCAAAAGGGCCATGCTGAATAAAGTGTCAAAACCAGAAATGCAGGACAGGCCATGGAGAAACGGGAGCCTTGCTACGCTGATGGGCGGGATGTAAATTGCCAACAGCCACTCTGGAGTATGTACGGTGTGTCCTGAAACATCTAAAAAACTCAGCTTAGAGAGCATAGGGCACTTCCACTCATGGGCGTATAAAGTGGGAAAATTAAAAACCAGCAAGACACAGGCACCCCAAAGTTTAGGGCTGCTCTGTTGACAAGAACCTCCAACTTCGTTACACCTTAAATATCCCAGGAAAGAGAAAAATGGATAAAGATGTTGTGGTCCTTATGTACAATGGAATATCACTCAGCCATGAAATCAACGTCATAATGCTAGTAGCAGCATGATGAGTGGATTGAGGTACAACGATTCTAAGTGAAATAAGTCACACAGAAAAAGACACTTATCATAAGATATCACTTATAGAGGGAATGTAAAAACCGCTACCCTTGAACTGAATTACAAAACAGAACAGAGTCACACGTTTAGAAAACACACTATGGCTGCTTAACGGGAAAGGTGAGGTGGAGTGATGCATAAAACAAGGGTTTCAAATTAGCTCAGATACCGTTCCATAAACCCAATATGTACTAGAGAAGACCTACTCCTTGCTCAGTGAATTGGACTCAAAACCCCCTATTCACGGCCCAAGAATATATCTGACTAGTAAGAATCTTAAAACCTATGTATTGCTATCTCTCTGTAAGTGAGTCAAGTGGGTGTAAAGTGACATAAACACAGCAGTGAAAAGCAGCTAAACCCCATTATAAAAATCAATTACTTTTAAAAACCTGTGAAAAAAAGACAGTGAAAGAGAGAGAAATTCTTACAAAATTCGTTTAGGGGCAGTTATGCTACATGGATTGACCATATCTAGACCCACAGCTGATTGAGACATAAGGGTGGACACTCTTGGGGCTGAGAGATTTGGTGAGGTTGGGTGAGGAAACGCAGACCCTTTAAAGTAATACTGCGTGGTACCCATCCCATGGGTTCCAAATCTCCAGGTTCAAGGGCATCTTCCTACATCGAAAACATGCATGAGAAACCCAGAAGATGGTACACCGTGTGATCGCGAAAGGTTTCTAAAACGCACCTCATTTCTCATCTCCTTGTGCTCGGGTTCGCCATTCCAGCTGCTTTACTAGCAACCTCCCTCCTTGGAGAATCAGCACCTTTAACCTCCTGTTCCGTACAGGTTGCAATTTGTCCTGAGGATGAACGGGAAGAGGGGAAAACAATGAGAGACTAGCTCTAGGTGTTGGGACAGGCACAGGTCACTCTATTTTCCCATCAGGAAGAAGAATTAAGCACAGGCTCAGCCTGCCGCCCGGGACCAGAATAGGGCCTGAAGCAATCCTGCGCTTTTGCGGCCAGCTCCCAAGAAAGCGAGTTGAAAAATGGAGCTCAGGGGCACTGCAATTCACAAACCTGCAGACTTATAAATGATCACTCTCGTCCACAAATATATTGAGGGAAGGCAACGAAGAGGATTTGAAAGCAAGGCAGAATTGCAGGAAACAGATTTCAGGAGGGAGATTCGAATCGCCTTTAAAGCACAGGAAAAGCGGCAAAACCTCGTCAATGACGCCCTTTTTGGCCAACCAAGCAACCTGGAAAGGCAAATCAGCGCTACAAAGAAGTCTCGCTTCCCATCGGTCAAAAGGGCCATGCTGAATAAAGTGTCTAAACCAGAAATGCAGGACAGGCCATGGAGAAACGGGAGCCTTGCTACGCTGATGGGCGGGATGTAAATTGCCAACAGCCACTCTGGAGTATGTACGGTGTGTCCTGAAACATCTAAAAAACTCAGCTTAGAGAGCATAGGGCACTTCCACTCATGGGCGTATAAAGTGGGAAAATTAAAAACCAGCAAGACACAGGCACCCCAAAGTTTAGGGCTGCTCTGTTGACAAGAACCTCCAACTTCGTTACACCTTAAATATCCCAGGAAAGAGAAAAATGGATAAAGATGTTGTGGTCCTTATGTACAATGGAATATCACTCAGCCATGAAATCAACGTGATAATGCTATTAGCAGCATGATGAGTGGATTGAGGTACGACGATTCTAAGTGAAATAAGTCACACAGAGAAAGACACTTACCATAAGATATCACTTATAGAGGGAATGTAAAAACCGCTACCCTTGAACTGAATTACAAAACAGAACAGAGTCACACGTTTAGAAAACACACTATGGCTGCTTAACGGGAAAGGTGAGGTGGGGTGATGCATAAAACAAGGGTTTCAAATTAGCTCAGATACCGTTCCATAAACCCAATATGTACTAGAGAAGACCTACTCCTTGCTCAGTGAATTAGACTCAAAACCCCCTATTCACGGCCCAAGAATATATCTGACTAGTAAGAATCTTAAAACCAATGTATTGATATCTCTCTGTAAGTGAGTCAAGTGGGTGTAAAGTGACATAAACACAGCAGTGAAAAGCAGCTAAACCCCATTATAAAAATCAATTACTTTTAAAAACCTGTGAAAAAAAGACAGTGAAAGAGAGAGAAATTCTTACAAAATTCGTTTAGGGGCAGTTATGCTACCTGGATTGACCATATCTAGACTCACAGCTGATTGAGACATAAGGGTGGACACTCTTGGGGCTGAGAGGTTTGGTGAGGTTGGGTGAGGAAACGCAGACCCTTTAAAGTAATACTGCGTGGTACCCATCCCATGGGTTCCAAATCTCCAGGTTCAAAGGCATCTTCCTACATCGAAAACATGCATAAGAAACCCAGAAGATGGTACACCGTGTGATCGCGAAAGGTTTCTAAAACGCACCTCATTTCTCATCTCCTTGTGCTCGGGTTCGCCATTCCAGCTGCTTTACTAGCAACCTCCCTCCTTGGAGAATCAGCACCTTTAACCTCCTGTTCCGTACAGGTTGCAATTTGTCCTGAGGATGAACGGGAAGAGGGGAAAACAATGAGAGACTAGCTCTAGGTGTTGGGACAGGCACAGGTCACTCTATTTTCCCATCAGGAAGAAGAATTAAGCACAGGCTCAGCCTGCCGCCCGGGACCAGAATAGGGCCTGAAGCAATCCTCCGCTTTTGCGACCAGCTCCCAAGAAAGCGAGTTGAAAAATGGAGCTCAGGAGCACTGCAATTCACAAACCTGCAGACTTATAAATGATCACTCTCGTCCACAAATATATTGAGGGAAGGCAACGAAGAGGATTTGAAAGCAAGGCAGAATTGCAGGAAACAGATTTCAGGAGGGAGATTCAAATCGCCTTTAAAGCACAGGAAAAGCGGCAAAACCTCGAGAAGATGCCCTTGGCCAAAAAGGGCGTATGCGTTTTTTCCTGAATATATTCAGGAAAAAACGCATACGCCCTTTTTGGCCAACCAAGCAACCTGGAAAGGCAAATCAGCGCTACAAAGAAGTCTCGCTTCCCATCGGTCAAAAGGGCCATGCTGAATAAAGTGTCAAAACCAAAAATGCAGGTCAGGCCATGAGGAAACGGGAGCCTTGCTACGATGATGGGCGGGATGTAAATTGCCAACAGCCACTCTGGAGAAGTGTACGGTGTGTCCTGAAACATCTAAAAAACTCAGCTTAGAGAGCATAGGGCAGTTCCACTCATGGGCGTATAAATTGGGAAAACTAAAAATCAGCAAGACACAGGCACCCCAACGTTTAGGGCTGCTCTGTTGACAAGAACCTCCACTTCGTTACACCTTACACATCTCAGGAAAGAGAAAAATGGATAAAGAAGTTGTGGTCCTTATGTACAATGGAATATCACTCAGCCATGAAATCAACGTCATAAGGCTAGTAGCAGCATGATGAGTGGATTTAGGTACGACGATTCTAAATGAAATAAGTCACACAGAAAAAGACATTTATCATAAGATATCACTTATAGAGGGCATGTAAAAACCGCTACCCTTGAACTGAATTACAAAACAGAACAGAGTCACACGTTTAGAAAACACACTATGGCTGCTTAACGGGAAAGGTGATGTGGGGTGATGCATAAAACAAGGGTTTCAAATTAGCTCAGATACCGTTCCATAAACCCAATATGTAATAGACAAGACCTACTCCTTTCTCAGTGAATTGGACTCAACACCCCCTATTCACGGCCCAAGAATATATCTGACTAGTAAGAATCTTAAAACCTATGTATTGATATCTCTCTGTAAGTGAGTCAAGTGGGTGTAAAGTGGCATAAACACAGCAGTGAAAAGCAGCTAAACCCCATTATAAAAATCAATTACTTTTAAAAACCTGTGAAAAAAAGACAGTGAAAGAGAGAGAAATTCTTACAAAATTCGTTTAGGGGCAGTTATGCTACCTGGATTGACCATATCTAGACCCACAGCTGATTGAGACATAAGGGTGGACACTCTTGGGGCTGAGAGGTTTGGTGAGGTTGGGTGAGGAAACGCAGACCCTTTAAAGTAATACTGCGTGGTACCCATCCCATGGGTCCCAAATCTCCAGGTTCAAGGGCATCTTCCTACATCGAAAACATGCATGAGAAACCCAGAAGATGGTACACCGTGTGATCGGGAAAGGTTTCTAAAACGCACCTCATTTCTCATCTCCTTGTGCTCGGGTTCGCCATTCCAGCCGCTTTACTAACAATCTCCCTCCTTGGAGAATCAGCACCTTTAACCTCCTGTTCCGTACAGGTTGCAATTTGTCCTGAGGATGAACGGGAAGAGGGGAAAACAATGAGAGACTAGCTCTAGGTGTTGGGACAGGCACAGGTCACTCTATTTTCCCATCAGGAAGAAGAATTAACCACAGGCTCAACCTGCCGCCCGGGACCAGTATAGGGCCTGAAGCAATCCTGCGCTTTTGCGGCCAGCTCCCAAGAAAGTGAGTTGAAAAATGGAGCTCAGGGGCACTGCAATTCACAAACCTGCAGACTTATAAATGATCACTCTCGTCCACAAATATATTGAGGGAAGGCAACGAAGAGGATTTGAAAGCAAGGCAGAATTGCAGGAAACAGATTTCAGGAGGGAGATTCAAATCGCCTTTACAGCACAGGAAAAGCGGCAAAACCTCGTCAATGACGCCCTTTTTGGCCAACCAAGCAACCTGGAAAGGCAAATCAGCGCTACAAAGAAGTCTCGCTTCCCATCGGTCAAAAGGGCCATGCTGAATAAAGTGTCAAAACCAGAAATGCAGGACAGGCCATGGAGAAACGGGAGCCTTGCTACGCTGATGGGCGGGATGTAAATTGCCAACAGCCACTCTGGAGTATGTACGGTGTGTCCTGAAACATCTAAAAAACTCAGCTTAGAGAGCATAGGGCACTTCCACTCATGGGCGTATAAAGTGGGAAAATTAAAAACCAGCAAGACACAGGCACCCCAAAGTTTAGGGCTGCTCTGTTGACAAGAACCTCCAACTTCGTTACACCTTAAATATCCCAGGAAAGAGAAAAATGGATAAAGATGTTGTGGTCCTTATGTACAATGGAATATCACTCAGCCATGAAATCAACGTCATAATGCTAGTAGCAGCATGATGAGTGGATTGAGGTACGACGATTCTAAGTGAAATAAGTCACACAGAAAAAGACACTTATCATAAGATATCACTTATAGAGGGAATGTAAAAACCGCTACCCTTGAACTGAATTACAAAACAGAACAGAGTCACACGTTTAGAAAACACACTATGGCTGCTTAACGGGAAAGGTGAGGTGGGGTGATGCATAAAACAAGGGTTTCAAATTAGCTCAGATACCGTTCCATAAACCCAATATATACTAGAGAAGACCTACTCCTTGCTCAGTGAATTGGACTCAAAACCCCCTATTCACGGCCCAAGAATATATCTGACTAGTAAGAATCTTAAAACTTATGTATTGCTATCTCTCTGTAAGTGAGTCAAGTGGGTGTAAAGTGACATAAACACAGCAGTGAAAAGCAGCTAAACCCCATTATAAAAATCAATTACTTTTAAAAACCTGTGAAAAAAAGACAGTGAAAGAGAGAGAAATTCTTACAAAATTCGTTTAGGGGCAGTTATGCTACATGGATTGACCATATCTAGACCCACAGCTGATTGAGACATAAGGGTGGACACTCTTGGGGCTGAGAGATTTGGTGAGGTTGGGTGAGGAAACGCAGACCCTTTAAAGTAATACTGCGTGGTACCCATCCCATGGGTTCCAAATCTCCAGGTTCAAGGGCATCTTCCTACATCGAAAACATGCATGAGAAACCCAGAAGATGGTACACCGTGTGATCGCGAAAGGTTTCTAAAACGCACCTCATTTCTCATCTCCTTGTGCTCGGGTTCGCCATTCCAGCTGCTTTACTAGCAACCTCCCTCCTTGGAGAATCAGCACCTTTAACCTCCTGTTCCGTACAGGTTGCAATTTGTCCTGAGGATGAACGGGAAGAGGGGAAAACAATGAGAGACTAGCTCTAGGTGTTGGGACAGGCACAGGTCACTCTATTTTCCCATCAGGAAGAAGAATTAAGCACAGGCTCAGCCTGCCGCCCGGGACCAGAATAGGGCCTGAAGCAATCCTGCGCTTTTGCGGCCAGCTCCCAAGAAAGCGAGTTGAAAAATGGAGCTCAGGGGCACTGCAATTCACAAACCTGCAGACTTATAAATGATCACTCTCGTCCACAAATATATTGAGGGAAGGCAACGAAGAGGATTTGAAAGCAAGGCAGAATTGCAGGAAACAGATTTCAGGAGGGAGATTCGAATCGCCTTTAAAGCACAGGAAAAGCGGCAAAACCTCGTCAATGACGCCCTTTTTGGCCAACCAAGCAACCTGGAAAGGCAAATCAGCGCTACAAAGAAGTCTCGCTTCCCATCGGTCAAAAGGGCCATGCTGAATAAAGTGTCTAAACCAGAAATGCAGGACAGGCCATGGAGAAACGGGAGCCTTGCTACGCTGATGGGCGGGATGTAAATTGCCAACAGCCACTCTGGAGTATGTACGGTGTGTCCTGAAACATCTAAAAAACTCAGCTTAGAGAGCATAGGGCACTTCCACTCATGGGCGTATAAAGTGGGAAAATTAAAAACCAGCAAGACACAGGCACCCCAAAGTTTAGGGCTGCTCTGTTGACAAGAACCTCCAACTTCGTTACACCTTAAATATCCCAGGAAAGAGAAAAATGGATAAAGATGTTGTGGTCCTTATGTACAATGGAATATCACTCAGCCATGAAATCAACGTGATAATGCTATTAGCAGCATGATGAGTGGATTGAGGTACGACGATTCTAAGTGAAATAAGTCACACAGAAAAAGACACTTACCATAAGATATCACTTATAGAGGGAATGTAAAAACCGCTACCCTTGAACTGAATTACAAAACAGAACAGAGTCACACGTTTAGAAAACACACTATGGCTGCTTAACGGGAAAGGTGAGGTGGGGTGATGCATAAAACAAGGGTTTCAAATTAGCTCAGATACCGTTCCATAAACCCAATATGTACTAGAGAAGACCTACTCCTTGCTCAGTGAATTGGACTCAAAACCCCCTATTCACGGCCCAAGAATATATCTGACTAGTAAGAATCTTAAAACCAATGTATTGATATCTCTCTGTAAGTGAGTCAAGTGGGTGTAAAGTGACATAAACACAGCAGTGAAAAGCAGCTAAACCCCATTATAAAAATCAATTACTTTTAAAAACCTGTGAAAAAAAGACAGTGAAAGAGAGAGAAATTCTTACAAAATTCGTTTAGGGGCAGTTATGCTACCTGGATTGACCATATCTAGACTCACAGCTGATTGAGACATAAGGGTGGACACTCTTGGGGCTGAGAGGTTTGGTGAGGTTGGGTGAGGAAACGCAGACCCTTTAAAGTAATACTGCGTGGTACCCATCCCATGGGTTCCAAATCTCCAGGTTCAAAGGCATCTTCCTACATCGAAAACATGCATAAGAAACCCAGAAGATGGTACACCGTGTGATCGCGAAAGGTTTCTAAAACGCACCTCATTTCTCATCTCCTTGTGCTCGGGTTCGCCATTCCAGCTGCTTTACTAGCAACCTCCCTCCTTGGAGAATCAGCACCTTTAACCTCCTGTTCCGTACAGGTTGCAATTTGTCCTGAGGATGAACGGGAAGAGGGGAAAACAATGAGAGACTAGCTCTAGGTGATGGGACAGGCACAGGTCACTCTATTTTCCCATCAGGAAGAAGAATTAAGCACAGGCTCAGCCTGCCGCCCGGGACCAGAATAGGGCCTGAAGCAAACCTGCGCTTTTGCGGCCAGCTCCCAAGAAAGCGAGTTGAAAAATGGAGCTCAGTGGCACTGCAATTCACAAAGCTGCAGACTTATAAATGATCACTCTCGTCCACAAATATATTGAGGGAAGGCAACGAAGAGGATTTGAAAGCAAGGCAGAATTGCAGGAAACAGATTTCAGGAGGGAGATTCGAATCGCCTTTAAAGCACAGGAAAAGCGGCAAAACCTCGACAAGATGCGCTTGGCCAAAAAGGGCGTATGCGTTTTTTCCTGAATATATTCAGGAAAAAACGCATACGCCCTTTTTGGCCAACCAAGCAACCTGGAAAGGCAAATCAGCGCTACAAAGAAGTCTCGCTTCCCATCGGTCAAAAGGGCCATGCTGAATAAAGTGTCAAAACCAAAAATGCAGGGCAGGCCATGAGGAAACGGGAGCCTTGCTACGCTGATGGGCGGGATGTAAATTGCCAACAGCCACTCTGGAGAAGTGTACGGTGTGTCCTGAAACATCTAAAAAACTCAGCTTAGAGAGCATAGGGCAGTTCCACTCATGGGCGTATAAATTGGGAAAACTAAAAATCAGGAAGACACAGGCACCCCAACGTTTAGGGCTGCTCTGTTGACAAGAACCTCCACTTCGTTACACCTTACATATCTCAGGAAAGAGAAAAATGGATAAAGAAGTTGTGGTCCTTATGTACAATGGAATATCACTCAGCCATGAAATCAACGTCATAAGGCTAGTAGCAGCATGATGAGTGGATTTAGGTACGACGATTCTAAATGAAATAAGTCACACAGAAAAAGACATTTATCATAAGATATCACTTATAGAGGGAATGTAAAAACCGCTACCCTTGAACTGAATTACAAAACTGAACAGAGTCACACGTTTAGAAAACACACTATGGCTGCTTAACGGGAAAGAGGAGGTGGGGTGATGCATAAAACAAGGGTTTCAAATTAGCTCAGATACCGTTCCATAAACCCAATATGTAATAGACAAGACCTACTCCTTGCTCAGTGAATTGGACTCAAAACCCCCTATTCACGGCCCAAGAATATATCTGACTAGTAAGAATCTTAAAACCTATGTATTGATATCTCTCAGTAAGTGAGTCAAGTGGGTGTAAAGTGACATAAACACAGCAGTGAAAAGCAGCTAAACCCCATTATAAAAATCAATTACTTTTAAAAACCTGTGAAAAAAAGACAGTGAAAGAGAGAGAAATTCTTACAAAATTCGTTTAGGGGCAGTTATGCTACCTGGATTGACCATATCTAGACCCACAGCTGATTGAGACATAAGGGTGGACACTCTTGGGGCTGAGAGGTTTGGTGAGGTTGGGTGAGGAAACGCAGACCCTTTAAAGTAATACTGCGTGGTACCCATCCCATGGGTCCCAAATCTCCAGGTTCAAGGGCATCTTCCTACATCGAAAACATGCATGAGAAACCCAGAAGATGGTACACCGTGTGATCGGGAAAGGTTTCTAAAACGCACCTCATTTCTCATCTCCTTGTGCTCGGGTTCGCCATTCCAGCCTCTTTACTAACAATCTCCCTCCTTGGAGAATCAGCACCTTTAACCTCCTGTTCCGTACAGGTTGCAATTTGTCCTGAGGATGAACGGGAAGAGGGGAAAACAATGAGAGACTAGCTCTAGGTGTTGGGACAGGCACAGGTCACTCTATTTTCCCATCAGGAAGAAGAATTAACCACAGGCTCAGCCTGCCGCCCGGGACCAGAATAGGGCCTGAAGCAATCCTGCGCTTTTGCGGCCAGCTCCCAAGAAAGCGAGTTGAAAAATGGAGCTCAGGGGCACTGCAATTCACAAACCTGCAGACTTATAAATGATCACTCTCGTCCACAAATATATTGAGGGAAGGCAACGAAGAGGATTTGAAAGCAAGGCAGAATTGCAGGAAACAGATTTCAGGAGGGAGATTCGAATCGCCTTTGAAGCACAGGAAAAGCGGCAAAACCTCGTCAATGACGCCCTTTTTGGCCAACCAAGCAACCTGGAAAGGCAAATCAGCGCTACAAAGAAGTCTCGCTTCCCATCGGTCAAAAGGGCCATGCTGAATAAAGTGTCTAAACCAGAAATGCAGGACAGTCCATGGAGAAACGGGAGCCTTGCTACGCTGATGGGCGGGATGTAAATTGCCAAGAGCCACTCTGGAGTATGTACGGTGTGTCCTGAAACATCTAAAAAACTCAGCTTAGAGAGCATAGGGCACTTCCACTCATGGGCGTATAAAGTGGGAAAATTAAAAACCAGCAAGACACAGGCACCCCAAAGTTTAGGGCTGCTCTGTTGACAAGAATCTCCAACTTCGTTACACCTTAAATATCCCAGGAAAGAGAAAAATGGATAAAGATGTTGTGGTCCTTATGTACAATGGAATATCACTCAGCCATGAAATCAACGTCATAATGCTAGTAGCAGCATGATGAGTGGATTGAGGTACGACGATTCTAAGTGAAATAAGTCACACAGAAAAAGACACTTATCATAAGATATCACTTATAGAGGGAATGTAAAAACCGCTACCCTTGAACTGAATTACAAAACAGAACAGAGTCACACGTTTAGAAAACACACTATGGCTGCTTAACGGGAAAGGTGAGGTGGGGTGATGCATAAAACAAGGGTTTCAAATTAGCTCAGATACCGTTCCATAAACCCAATATGTACTAGAGCAGACCTACTCCTTGCTCAGTGAATTGGACTCAAAACCCCCTATTCACGGCCCAAGAATATATCTGACTAGTAAGAATCTTAAAACCAATGTATTGATATCTCTCTGTAAGTGAGTCAAGTGGGTGTAAAGTGACATAAACACAGCAGTGAAAAGCAGCTAAACCCCATTATAAAAATCAATTACTTTTAAAAACCTGTGAAAAAAAGACAGTGAAAGAGAGAGAAATTCTTACAAAATTCGTTTAGGGGCAGTTATGCTACCTGGATTGACCATATCTAGACTCACAGCTGATTGAGACATAAGGGTGGACACTCTTGGGGCTGAGAGGTTTGGTGAGGTTGGGTGAGGAAACGCAGACCCTTTAAAGTAATACTGCGTGGTACCCATCCCATGGGTTCCAAATCTCCAGGTTCAAAGGCATCTTCCTACATCGAAAACATGCATAAGAAACCCAGAAGATGGTACACCGTGTGATCGCGAAAGGTTTCTAAAACGCACCTCATTTCTCATCTCCTTGTGCTCGGGTTCGCCATTCCAGCTGCTTTACTAGCAACCTCCCTCCTTGGAGAATCAGCACCTTTAACCTCCTGTTCCGTACAGGTTGCAATTTGTCCTGAGGATGAACGGGAAGAGGGGAAAACAATGAGAGACTAGCTCTAGGTGTTGGGACAGGCACAGGTCACTCTATTTTCCCATCAGGAAGAAGAATTAAGCACAGGCTCAGCCTGCCGCCCGGGACCAGAATAGGGCCTGAAGCAATCCTGCGCTTTTGCGGCCAGGTCCCAAGAAAGCGAGTTGAAAAATGGAGCTCAGGGGCACTGCAATTCACAAACCTGCAGACTTATAAATGATCACTCTCGTCCACAAATATATTGAGGGAAGGCAACGAAGAGGATTTGAAAGCAAGGCAGAATTGCAGGAAACAGATTTCAGGAGGGAGATTCAAATCGCCTTTAAAGCACAGGAAAAGCGGCAAAACCTCGAGAAGATGCCCTTGGCCAAAAAGGGCATATGCGTTTTTTCCTGAATATATTCAGGAAAAAAGGCATACGCCCTTTTTGGCCAACCAAGCAACCTGGAAAGGCAAATCAGCGCAACAAAGAAGTCTCGCTTCCCATCGGTCAAAAGGGCCATGCTGAATAAAGTGTCAAAACCAAAAATGCAGGTCAGGCCATGAGGAAACAGGAGCCTTGCTACGATGATGGGCGGGATGTAAATTGCCAACAGCCACTCTGGAGAAGTGTACAGTGTGTCCTGAAACATCTAAAAAACTCAGCTTAGAGAGCATAGGGCAGTTCCACTCATGGGCGTATAAATTGGGAAAACTAAAAATCAGCAAGACACAGGCACCCCAACGTTTAGGGCTGCTCTGTTGACAAGAACCTCCACTTCGTTACACCTTACACATCTCAGGAAAGAGAAAAATGGATAAAGAAGTTGTGGTCCTTATGTACAATGGAATATCACTCAGCCATGAAATCAACGTCATAAGGCTAGTAGCAGCATGATGAGTGGATTTAGGTACGACGATTCTAAATGAAATAAGTCACACAGAAAAAGACATTTATCATAAGATATCACTTATAGAGGGCATGTAAAAACCGCTACCCTTGAACTGAATTACAAAACAGAACAGAGTCACACGTTTAGAAAACACACTATGGCTGCTTAACGGGAAAGGTGATGTGGGGTGATGCATAAAACAAGGGTTTCAAATTAGCTCAGATACCGTTCCATAAACCCAATATGTAATAGACAAGACCTACTCCTTTCTCAGTGAATTGGACTCAACACCCCCTATTCACGGCCCAAGAATATATCTGACTAGTAAGAATCTTAAAACCTATGTATTGATATCTCTCTGTAAGTGAGTCAAGTGGGTGTAAAGTGGCATAAACACAGCAGTGAAAAGCAGCTAAACCCCATTATAAAAATCAATTACTTTTAAAAACCTGTGAAAAAAAGACAGTGAAAGAGAGAGAAATTCTTACAAAATTCGTTTAGGGGCAGTTATGCTACCTGGATTGACCATATCTAGACCCACAGCTGATTGAGACATAAGGGTGGACACTCTTGGGGCTGAGAGGTTTGGTGAGGTTGGGTGAGGAAACGCAGACCCTTTAAAGTAATACTGCGTGGTACCCATCCCATGGGTCCCAAATCTCCAGGTTCAAGGGCATCTTCCTACATCGAAAACATGCATGAGAAACCCAGAAGATGGTACACCGTGTGATCGGGAAAGGTTTCTAAAACGCACCTCATTTCTCATCTCCTTGTGCTCGGGTTCGCCATTCCAGCCGCTTTACTAACAATCTCCCTCCTTGGAGAATCAGCACCTTTAACCTCCTGTTCCGTACAGGTTGCAATTTGTCCTGAGGATGAACGGGAAGAGGGGAAAACAATGAGAGACTAGCTCTAGGTGTTGGGACAGGCACAGGTCACTCTATTTTCCCATCAGGAAGAAGAATTAACCACAGGCTCAGCCTGCCGCCCGGGACCAGAATAGGGCCTGAAGCAATCCTGCGCTTTTGCGGCCAGCTCCCAAGAAAGTGAGTTGAAAAATGGAGCTCAGGGGCACTGCAATTCACAAACCTGCAGACTTATAAATGATCACTCTCGTCCACAAATATATTGAGGGAAGGCAACGAAGAGGATTTGAAAGCAAGGCAGAATTGCAGGAAACAGATTTCAGGAGGGAGATTCAAATCGCCTTTAAAGCACAGGAAAAGCGGCAAAACCTCGTCAATGACGCCCTTTTTGGCCAACCAAGCAACCTGGAAAGGCAAATCAGCGCTACAAAGAAGTCTCGCTTCCCATCGGTCAAAAGGGCCATGCTGAATAAAGTGTCAAAACCAGAAATGCAGGACAGGCCATGGAGAAACGGGAGCCTTGCTACGCTGATGGGCGGGATGTAAATTGCCAACAGCCACTCTGGAGTATGTACGGTGTGTCCTGAAACATCTAAAAAACTCAGCTTAGAGAGCATAGGGCACTTCCACTCATGGGCGTATAAAGTGGGAAAATTAAAAACCAGCAAGACACAGGCACCCCAAAGTTTAGGGCTGCTCTGTTGACAAGAACCTCCAACTTCGTTACACCTTAAATATCCCAGGAAAGAGAAAAATGGATAAAGATGTTGTGGTCCTTATGTACAATGGAATATCACTCAGCCATGAAATCAACGTCATAATGCTAGTAGCAGCATGATGAGTGGATTGAGGTACAACGATTCTAAGTGAAATAAGTCACACAGAAAAAGACACTTATCATAAGATATCACTTATAGAGGGAATGTAAAAACCGCTACCCTTGAACTGAATTACAAAACAGAACAGAGTCACACGTTTAGAAAACACACTATGGCTGCTTAACGGGAAAGGTGAGGTGGAGTGATGCATAAAACAAGGGTTTCAAATTAGCTCAGATACCGTTCCATAAACCCAATATGTACTAGAGAAGACCTACTCCTTGCTCAGTGAATTGGACTCAAAACCCCCTATTCACGGCCCAAGAATATATCTGACTAGTAAGAATCTTAAAACCTATGTATTGCTATCTCTCTGTAAGTGAGTCAAGTGGGTGTAAAGTGACATAAACACAGCAGTGAAAAGCAGCTAAACCCCATTATAAAAATCAATTACTTTTAAAAACCTGTGAAAAAAACACAGTGAAAGAGAGAGAAATTCTTACAAAATTCGTTTAGGGGCAGTTATGCTACATGGATTGACCATATCTAGACCCACAGCTGATTGAGACATAAGGGTGGACACTCTTGGGGCTGAGAGATTTGGTGAGGTTGGGTGAGGAAACGCAGACCCTTTAAAGTAATACTGCGTGGTACCCATCCCATGGGTTCCAAATCTCCAGGTTCAAGGGCATCTTCCTACATCGAAAACATGCATGAGAAACCCAGAAGATGGTACACCGTGTGATCGCGAAAGGTTTCTAAAACGCACCTCATTTCTCATCTCCTTGTGCTCGGGTTCGCCATTCCAGCTGCTTTACTAGCAACCTCCCTCCTTGGAGAATCAGCACCTTTAACCTCCTGTTCCGTACAGGTTGCAATTTGTCCTGAGGATGAACGGGAAGAGGGGAAAACAATGAGAGACTAGCTCTAGGTGTTGGGACAGGCACAGGTCACTCTATTTTCCCATCAGGAAGAAGAATTAAGCACAGGCTCAGCCTGCCGCCCGGGACCAGAATAGGGCCTGAAGCAATCCTGCGCTTTTGCGGCCAGCTCCCAAGAAAGCGAGTTGAAAAATGGAGCTCAGGGGCACTGCAATTCACAAACCTGCAGACTTATAAATGATCACTCTCGTCCACAAATATATTGAGGGAAGGCAACGAAGAGGATTTGAAAGCAAGGCAGAATTGCAGGAAACAGATTTCAGGAGGGAGATTCGAATCGCCTTTAAAGCACAGGAAAAGCGGCAAAACCTCGTCAATGACGCCCTTTTTGGCCAACCAAGCAACCTGGAAAGGCAAATCAGCGCTACAAAGAAGTCTCGCTTCCCATCGGTCAAAAGGGCCATGCTGAATAAAGTGTCTAAACCAGAAATGCAGGACAGGCCATGGAGAAACGGGAGCCTTGCTACGCTGATGGGCGGGATGTAAATTGCCAACAGCCACTCTGGAGTATGTACGGTGTGTCCTGAAACATCTAAAAAACTCAGCTTAGAGAGCATAGGGCACTTCCACTCATGGGCGTATAAAGTGGGAAAATTAAAAACCAGCAAGACACAGGCACCCCAAAGTTTAGGGCTGCTCTGTTGACAAGAACCTCCAACTTCGTTACACCTTAAATATCCCAGGAAAGAGAAAAATGGATAAAGATGTTGTGGTCCTTATGTACAATGGAATATCACTCAGCCATGAAATCAACGTGATAATGCTATTAGCAGCATGATGAGTGGATTGAGGTACGACGATTCTAAGTGAAATAAGTCACACAGAGAAAGACACTTACCATAAGATATCACTTATAGAGGGAATGTAAAAACCGCTACCCTTGAACTGAATTACAAAACAGAACAGAGTCACACGTTTAGAAAACACACTATGGCTGCTTAACGGGAAAGGTGAGGTGGGGTGATGCATAAAACAAGGGTTTCAAATTAGCTCAGATACCGTTCCATAAACCCAATATGTACTAGAGAAGACCTACTCCTTGCTCAGTGAATTAGACTCAAAACCCCCTATTCACGGCCCAAGAATATATCTGACTAGTAAGAATCTTAAAACCAATGTATTGATATCTCTCTGTAAGTGAGTCAAGTGGGTGTAAAGTGACATAAACACAGCAGTGAAAAGCAGCTAAACCCCATTATAAAAATCAATTACTTTTAAAAACCTGTGAAAAAAAGACAGTGAAAGAGTGAGAAATTCTTACAAAATTCGTTTAGGGGCAGTTATGCTACCTGGATTGACCATATCTAGACTCACAGCTGATTGAGACATAAGGGTGGACACTCTTGGGGCTGAGAGGTTTGGTGAGGTTGGGTGAGGAAACGCAGACCCTTTAAAGTAATACTGCGTGGTACCCATCCCATGGGTTCCAAATCTCCAGGTTCAAAGGCATCTTCCTACATCGAAAACATGCATAAGAAACCCAGAAGATGGTACACCGTGTGATCCCGAAAGGTTTCTAAAACGCACCTCATTTCTCATCTCCTTGTGCTCGGGTTCGCCATTCCAGCTGCTTTACTAGCAACCTCCCTCCTTGGAGAATCAGCACCTTTAACCTCCTGTTCCGTACAGGTTGCAATTTGTCCTGAGGATGAACGGGAAGAGGGGAAAACAATGAGAGACTAGCTCTAGGTGTTGGGACAGGCACAGGTCACTCTATTTTCCCATCAGGAAGAAGAATTAAGCACAGGCTCAGCCTGCCGCCCGGGACCAGAATAGGGCCTGAAGCAATCCTGCGCTTTTGCGACCAGCTCCCAAGAAAGCGAGTTGAAAAATGGAGCTCAGGAGCACTGCAATTCACAAACCTGCAGACTTATAAATGATCACTCTCGTCCACAAATATATTGAGGGAAGGCAACGAAGAGGATTTGAAAGCAAGGCAGAATTGCAGGAAACAGATTTCAGGAGGGAGATTCAAATCGCCTTTAAAGCACAGGAAAAGCGGCAAAACCTCGAGAAGATGCCCTTGGCCAAAAAGGGCGTATGCGTTTTTTCCTGAATATATTCAGGAAAAAACGCATACGCCCTTTTTGGCCAACCAAGCAACCTGGAAAGGCAAATCAGCGCTACAAAGAAGTCTCGCTTCCCATCGGTCAAAAGGGCCATGCTGAATAAAGTGTCAAAACCAAAAATGCAGGTCAGGCCATGAGGAAACGGGAGCCTTGCTACGATGATGGGCGGGATGTAAATTGCCAACAGCCACTCTGGAGAAGTGTACGGTGTGTCCTGAAACATCTAAAAAACTCAGCTTAGAGAGCATAGGGCAGTTCCACTCATGGGCGTATAAATTGGGAAAACTAAAAATCAGCAAGACACAGGCACCCCAACGTTTAGGGCTGCTCTGTTGACAAGAACCTCCACTTCGTTACACCTTACACATCTCAGGAAAGAGAAAAATGGATAAAGAAGTTGTGGTCCTTATGTACAATGGAATATCACTCAGCCATGAAATCAACGTCATAAGGCTAGTAGCAGCATGATGAGTGGATTTAGGTACGACGATTCTAAATGAAATAAGTCACACAGAAAAAGACATTTATCATAAGATATCACTTATAGAGGGCATGTAAAAACCGCTACCCTTGAACTGAATTACAAAACAGAACAGAGTCACACGTTTAGAAAACACACTATGGCTGCTTAACGGGAAAGGTGATGTGGGGTGATGCATAAAACAAGGGTTTCAAATTAGCTCAGATACCGTTCCATAAACCCAATATGTAATAGACAAGACCTACTCCTTTCTCAGTGAATTGGACTCAACACCCCCTATTCACGGCCCAAGAATATATCTGACTAGTAAGAATCTTAAAACCTATGTATTGATATCTCTCTGTAAGTGAGTCAAGTGGGTGTAAAGTGGCATAAACACAGCAGTGAAAAGCAGCTAAACCCCATTATAAAAATCAATTACTTTTAAAAACCTGTGAAAAAAAGACAGTGAAAGAGAGAGAAATTCTTACAAAATTCGTTTAGGGGCAGTTATGCTACCTGGATTGACCATATCTAGACCCACAGCTGATTGAGACATAAGGGTGGACACTCTTGGGGCTGAGAGGTTTGGTGAGGTTGGGTGAGGAAACGCAGACCCTTTAAAGTAATACTGCGTGGTACCCATCCCATGGGTCCCAAATCTCCAGGTTCAAGGGCATCTTCCTACATCGAAAACATGCATGAGAAACCCAGAAGATGGTACACCGTGTGATCGGGAAAGGTTTCTAAAACGCACCTCATTTCTCATCTCCTTGTGCTCGGGTTCGCCATTCCAGCCGCTTTACTAACAATCTCCCTCCTTGGAGAATCAGCACCTTTAACCTCCTGTTCCGTACAGGTTGCAATTTGTCCTGAGGATGAACGGGAAGAGGGGAAAACAATGAGAGACTAGCTCTAGGTGTTGGGACAGGCACAGGTCACTCTATTTTCCCATCAGGAAGAAGAATTAACCACAGGCTCAACCTGCCGCCCGGGACCAGAATAGGGCCTGAAGCAATCCTGCGCTTTTGCGGCCAGCTCCCAAGAAAGTGAGTTGAAAAATGGAGCTCAGGGGCACTGCAATTCACAAACCTGCAGACTTATAAATGATCACTCTCGTCCACAAATATATTGAGGGAAGGCAACGAAGAGGATTTGAAAGCAAGGCAGAATTGCAGGAAACAGATTTCAGGAGGGAGATTCAAATCGCCTTTACAGCACAGGAAAAGCGGCAAAACCTCGTCAATGACGCCCTTTTTGGCCAACCAAGCAACCTGGAAAGGCAAATCAGCGCTACAAAGAAGTCTCGCTTCCCATCGGTCAAAAGGGCCATGCTGAATAAAGTGTCAAAACCAGAAATGCAGGACAGGCCATGGAGAAACGGGAGCCTTGCTACGCTGATGGGCGGGATGTAAATTGCCAACAGCCACTCTGGAGTATGTACGGTGTGTCCTGAAACATCTAAAAAACTCAGCTTAGAGAGCATAGGGCACTTCCACTCATGGGCGTATAAAGTGGGAAAATTAAAAACCAGCAAGACACAGGCACCCCAAAGTTTAGGGCTGCTCTGTTGACAAGAACCTCCAACTTCGTTACACCTTAAATATCCCAGGAAAGAGAAAAATGGATAAAGATGTTGTGGTCCTTATGTACAATGGAATATCACTCAGCCATGAAATCAACGTCATAATGCTAGTAGCAGCATGATGAGTGGATTGAGGTACGACGATTCTAAGTGAAATAAGTCACACAGAAAAAGACACTTATCATAAGATATCACTTATAGAGGGAATGTAAAAACCGCTACCCTTGAACTGAATTACAAAACAGAACAGAGTCACACGTTTAGAAAACACACTATGGCTGCTTAACGGGAAAGGTGAGGTGGGGTGATGCATAAAACAAGGGTTTCAAATTAGCTCAGATACCGTTCCATAAACCCAATATGTACAAGAGAAGACCTACTCCTTGCTCAGTGAATTGGACTCAAAACCCCCTATTCACGGCCCAAGAATATATCTGACTAGTAAGAATCTTAAAACCTATGTATTGATATCTCTCTGTAAGTGAGTCAAGTGGGTGTAAAGTGACATAAACACAGCAGTGAAAAGCAGCTAAACCCCATTATAAAAATCAATTACTTTTAAAAACCTGTGAAAAAAAGACAGTGAAAGAGAGAGAAATTCTTACAAAATTCGTTTAGGGGCAGTTATGCTACCTAGATTGACCATATCTAGACCCACAGCTGATTGAGACATAAGGGTGGACACTCTTGGGGCTGAGAGGTTTGGTGAGGTTGGGTGAGGAAACGCAGACCCTTTAAAGTAATACTGCGTGGTACCCATCCCATGGGTTCCAAATCTCCAGGTTCAAGGGCATCTTCCTACATCGAAAACATGCATGAGAAACCCAGAAGATGGTACACCGTGTGATCGAGAAAGGTTTCTAAAACGCAACTCATTTCTCATCTCCTTGTGCTCGGGTTCGCCATTCCAGCTGCTTTACTAGCAACCTCCCTCCTTGGAGAATCAGCACCTTTAACCTCCTGTTCCGTACAGGTTGCAATTTGTCCTGAGGATGAACGGGAAGAGGGGAAAACAATGAGAGACTAGCTCTAGGTGTTGGGACAGGCACAGGTCACTCTATTTTCCCATCAGGAAGAAGAATTAAGCACAGGCTCAGCCTGCCGCCCGGGACCAGAATAGGGCCTGAAGCAATCCTGCGCTTTTGCGGCCAGCTCCCAAGAAAGCGAGTTGAAAAATGGAGCTCAGGGGCACTGCAATTCACAAACCTGCAGACTTATAAATGATCACTCTCGTCCACAAATATATTGAGGGAAGGCAACGAAGAGGATTTGAAAGCAAGGCAGAATTGCAGGAAACAGATTTCAGGAGGGAGATTCAAATCGCCTTTAAAGCACAGGAAAAGCGGCAAAACCTCGTCAATGATGCCCTTGGCCAAAAAGGGCGTATGCGTTTTTTCCTGAATATATTCAGGAAAAAACGCATACGCCCTTTTTGGCCAAGCAAGCAACCTGGAAAGGCAAATCAGCGCTACAAAGAAGTCTCGCTTCCCATCGGTCAAAAGGGCCATGCTGAATAAAGTGTCAAAACCAGAAATGCAGGGCAGGCCATGAGGAAACGGGAGCCTTGCTACGATGATGGGCGGGATGTAAATTGCCAACAGCCACTCTGGAGAAGTGTACGGTGTGTCCTGAAACATCTAAAAAACTCAGCTTAGAGAGCATAGGGCAGTTCCACTCATGGGCGTATAAATTGGGAAAACTAAAAATCAGCAAGACACAGGCACCCCAACGTTTAGGGCTGCTCTGTTGACAAGAACCTCCACTTCGTTACACCTTACATATCTCAGGAAAGAGAAAAATGGATAAAGAAGTTGTGGTCCTTATGTACAATGGAATATCACTCAGCCATGAAATCAACGTCATAAGGCTAGTAGCAGCATGATGAGTGGATTTAGGTACGACGATTCTAAATGAAATAAGTCACACAGAAAAAGACATTTATCATAAGATATCACTTATAGAGGGCATGTAAAAACCGCTACCCTTGAACTGAATTACAAAACAGAACAGAGTCACACGTTTAGAAAACACACTATGGCTGCTTAACGGGAAAGGTGATGTGGGGTGATGCATAAAACAACGGTTTCAAATTAGCTCAGATACCGTTCCATAAACCCAATATGTAATAGACAAGACCTACTCCTTTCTCAGTGAATTGGACTCAACACCCCCTATTCACGGCCCAAGAATATATCTGACTAGTAAGAATCTTAAAACCTATGTATTGATATCTCTCTGTAAGTGAGTCAAGTGGGTGTAAAGTGGCATAAACACAGCAGTGAAAAGCAGCTAAACCCCATTATAAAAATCAATTACTTTTAAAAACCTGTGAAAAAAAGACAGTGAAAGAGAGAGAAATTCTTACAAAATTCGTTTAGGGGCAGTTATGCTACCTGGATTGACCATATCTAGACCCACAGCTGATTGAGACATAACGGTGGACACTCTTGGGGCTGAGAGGTTTGGTGAGGTTGGGTGAGGAAACGCAGACCCTTTAAAGTAATACTGCGTGGTACCCATCCCATGGGTCCCAAATCTCCAGGTTTTTGGGCATCTTCCTACATCGAAAACATGCATGAGAAACCCAGAAGATGGTACACCGTGTGATCGCGAAAGGTTTCTAAAACGCACCTCATTTCTCATCTCCTTGTGCTCGGGTACGCCATTCCAGCTGCTTTACTAGCAACCTCCCTCCTTGGAGAATCAGCACCTTTAAACTCCTGTTCCGTACAGGTTGCAATTTGTCCTGAGGATGAACGGGAAGAGGGGAAAACAATGAGAGACTAGCTCTAGGTGTTGGGACAGGCACAGGTCACTCTATTTTCCCATCAGGAAGAAGAATTAAGCACAGGCTCAGCCTGCCGCCCGGGACCAGAATAGGGCCTGAAGCAATCCTGCGCTTTTGCGGCCAGCTCCCAAGAAAGCGAGTTGAAAAATGGAGCTCAGGGGCACTGCAATTCACAAACCTGCAGACTTATAAATGATCACTCTCGTCCACAAATATATTGAGGGAAGGCAACGAAGAGGATTTGAAAGCAAGGCAGAATTGCAGGAAACAGATTTCAGGAGGGAGATTCAAATCGCCTTTAAAGCACAGGAAAAGCGGCAAAACCTCGAGAAGATGCCCTTGGCCAAAAAGGGCGTATGCGTTTTTTCCTGAATATATTCAGGAAAAAACGCATACGCCCTTTTTGGCCAACCAAGCAACCTGGAAAGGCAAATCAGCGCTACAAAGAAGTCTCGCTTCCCATCGGTCAAAAGGGCCATGCTGAATAAAGTGTCAAAACCAAAAATGCAGGTCAGGCCATGAGGAAACGGGAGCCTTGCTACGATGATGGGCGGGATGTAAATTGCCAACAGCCACTCTGGAGAAGTGTACGGTGTGTCCTGAAACATCTAAAAAACTCAGCTTAGAGAGCATAGGGCAGTTCCACTCATGGGCGTATAAATTGGGAAAACTAAAAATCAGCAAGACACAGGCACCCCAACGTTTAGGGCTGCTCTGTTGACAAGAACCTCCACTTCGTTACACCTTACATATCTCAGGAAAGAGAAAAATGGATAAAGAAGTTGTGGTCCTTATGTACAATGGAATATCACTCAGCCATGAAATCAACGTCATAAGGCTAGTAGCAGCATGATGAGTGGATTTAGGTACGACGATTCTAAATGAAATAAGTCACACAGAAAAAGACATTTATCATAAGATATCACTTATAGAGGGCATGTAAAAACCGCTACCCTTGAACTGAATTACAAAACAGAACAGAGTCACACGTTTAGAAAACACACTATGGCTGCTTAACGGGAAAGGTGATGTGGGGTGATGCATAAAACAACGGTTTCAAATTAGCTCAGATACCGTTCCATAAACCCAATATGTAATAGACAAGACCTACTCCTTTCTCAGTGAATTGGACTCAACACCCCCTATTCACGGCCCAAGAATATATCTGACTAGTAAGAATCTTAAAACCTATGTATTGATATCTCTCTGTAAGTGAGTCAAGTGGGTGTAAAGTGGCATAAACACAGCAGTGAAAAGCAGCTAAACCCCATTATAAAAATCAATTACTTTTAAAAACCTGTGAAAAAAAGACAGTGAAAGAGAGAGAAATTCTTACAAAATTCGTTTAGGGGCAGTTATGCTACCTGGATTGACCATATCTAGACCCACAGCTGATTGAGACATAACGGTGGACACTCTTGGGGCTGAGAGGTTTGGTGAGGTTGGGTGAGGAAACGCAGACCCTTTAAAGTAATACTGCGTGGTACCCATCCCATGGGTCCCAAATCTCCAGGTTTTTGGGCGTCTTCCTACATCGAAAACATGCATGAGAAACCCAGAAGATGGTACACCGTGTGATCGCGAAAGGTTTCTAAAACGCACCTCATTTCTCATCTCCTTGTGCTCGGGTACGCCATTCCAGCTGCTTTACTAGCAACCTCCCTCCTTGGAGAATCAGCACCTTTAAACTCCTGTTCCGTACAGGTTGCAATTTGTCCTGAGGATGAACGGGAAGAGGGGAAAACAATGAGAGACTAGCTCTAGGTGTTGGGACAGGCACAGGTCACTCTATTTTCCCATCAGGAAGAAGAATTAAGCACAGGCTCAGCCTGCCGCCCGGGACCAGAATAGGGCCTGAAGCAATCCTGCGCTTTTGCGGCCAGCTCCCAAAAAAGCGAGTTGAAAAATGGAGCTCAGGGGCACTGCAATTCACAAACCTGCAGACTTATAAATGATCACTCTCGTCCACAAATATATTGAGGGAAGGCAACGAAGAGGATTTGAAAGCAAGGCAGAATTGCAGGAAACAGATTTCAGGAGGGAGATTCGAATCGCCTTTAAAGCACAGGAAAAGCGGCAAAACCTCGTCAATGACGCCCTTTTTGGCCAACCAAGCAACCTGGAAAGGCAAATCAGCGCTACAAAGAAGTCTCGCTTCCCATCGGTCAAAAGGGCCATGCTGAATAAAGTGTCTAAACCAGAAATGCAGGACAGGCCATGGAGAAACGGGAGCCTTGCTACGCTGATGGGCGGGATGTAAATTGCCAACAGCCACTCTGGAGTATGTACGGTGTGTCCTGAAACATCTAAAAAACTCAGCTTAGAGAGCATAGGGCACTTCCACTCATGGGCGTATAAAGTGGGAAAATTAAAAACCAGCAAGACACAGGCACCCCAAAGTTTAGGGCTGCTCTGTTGACAAGAACCTCCAACTTCGTTACACCTTAAATATCCCAGGAAAGAGAAAAATGGATAAAGATGTTGTGGTCCTTATGTACAATGGAATATCACTCAGCCATGAAATCAACGTGATAATGCTATTAGCAGCATGATGAGTGGATTGAGGTACGACGATTCTAAGTGAAATAAGTCACACAGAGAAAGACACTTACCATAAGATATCACTTATAGAGGGAATGTAAAAACCGCTACCCTTGAACTGAATTACAAAACAGAACAGAGTCACACGTTTAGAAAACACACTATGGCTGCTTAACGGGAAAGGTGAGGTGGGGTGATGCATAAAACAAGGGTTTCAAATTAGCTCAGATACCGTTCCATAAACCCAATAGGTACTAGAGAAGACCTACTCCTTGCTCAGTGAATTAGACTCAAAACCCCCTATTCACGGCCCAAGAATATATCTGACTAGTAAGAATCTTAAAACCAATGTATTGATATCTCTCTGTAAGTGAGTCAAGTGGGTGTAAAGTGACATAAACACAGCAGTGAAAAGCAGCTAAACCCCATTATAAAAATCAATTACTTTTAAAAACCTGTGAAAAAAAGACAGTGAAAGAGTGAGAAATTCTTACAAAATTCGTTTAGGGGCAGTTATGCTACCTGGATTGACCATATCTAGACTCACAGCTGATTGAGACATAAGGGTGGACACTCTTGGGGCTGAGAGGTTTGGTGAGGTTGGGTGAGGAAACGCAGACCCTTTAAAGTAATACTGCGTGGTACCCATCCCATGGGTTCCAAATCTCCAGGTTCAAAGGCATCTTCCTACATCGAAAACATGCATAAGAAACCCAGAAGATGGTACACCGTGTGATCCCGAAAGGTTTCTAAAACGCACCTCATTTCTCATCTCCTTGTGCTCGGGTTCGCCATTCCAGCTGCTTTACTAGCAACCTCCCTCCTTGGAGAATCAGCACCTTTAACCTCCTGTTCCGTACAGGTTGCAATTTGTCCTGAGGATGAACGGGAAGAGGGGAAAACAATGAGAGACTAGCTCTAGGTGTTGGGACAGGCACAGGTCACTCTATTTTCCCATCAGGAAGAAGAATTAAGCACAGGCTCAGCCTGCCGCCCGGGACCAGAATAGGGCCTGAAGCAATCCTGCGCTTTTGCGACCAGCTCCCAAGAAAGCGAGTTGAAAAATGGAGCTCAGGAGCACTGCAATTCACAAACCTGCAGACTTATAAATGATCACTCTCGTCCACAAATATATTGAGGGAAGGCAACGAAGAGGATTTGAAAGCAAGGCAGAATTGCAGGAAACAGATTTCAGGAGGGAGATTCAAATCGCCTTTAAAGCACAGGAAAAGCGGCAAAACCTCGAGAAGATGCCCTTGGCCAAAAAGGGCGTATGCGTTTTTTCCTGAATATATTCAGGAAAAAACGCATACGCCCTTTTTGGCCAACCAAGCAACCTGGAAAGGCAAATCAGCGCTACAAAGAAGTCTCGCTTCCCATCGGTCAAAAGGGCCATGCTGAATAAAGTGTCAAAACCAAAAATGCAGGTCAGGCCATGAGGAAACGGGAGCCTTGCTACGATGATGGGCGGGATGTAAATTGCCAACAGCCACTCTGGAGAAGTGTACGGTGTGTCCTGAAACATCTAAAAAACTCAGCTTAGAGAGCATAGGGCAGTTCCACTCATGGGCGTATAAATTGGGAAAACTAAAAATCAGCAAGACACAGGCACCCCAACGTTTAGGGCTGCTCTGTTGACAAGAACCTCCACTTCGTTACACCTTACACATCTCAGGAAAGAGAAAAATGGATAAAGAAGTTGTGGTCCTTATGTACAATGGAATATCACTCAGCCATGAAATCAACGTCATAAGGCTAGTAGCAGCATGATGAGTGGATTTAGGTACGACGATTCTAAATGAAATAAGTCACACAGAAAAAGACATTTATCATAAGATATCACTTATAGAGGGCATGTAAAAACCGCTACCCTTGAACTGAATTACAAAACAGAACAGAGTCACACGTTTAGAAAACACACTATGGCTGCTTAACGGGAAAGGTGATGTGGGGTGATGCATAAAACAAGGGTTTCAAATTAGCTCAGATACCGTTCCATAAACCCAATATGTAATAGACAAGACCTACTCCTTTCTCAGTGAATTGGACTCAACACCCCCTATTCACGGCCCAAGAATATATCTGACTAGTAAGAATCTTAAAACCTATGTATTGATATCTCTCTGTAAGTGAGTCAAGTGGGTGTAAAGTGGCATAAACACAGCAGTGAAAAGCAGCTAAACCCCATTATAAAAATCAATTACTTTTAAAAACCTGTGAAAAAAAGACAGTGAAAGAGAGAGAAATTCTTACAAAATTCGTTTAGGGGCAGTTATGCTACCTGGATTGACCATATCTAGACCCACAGCTGATTGAGACATAAGGGTGGACACTCTTGGGGCTGAGAGGTTTGGTGAGGTTGGGTGAGGAAACGCAGACCCTTTAAAGTAATACTGCGTGGTACCCATCCCATGGGTCCCAAATCTCCAGGTTCAAGGGCATCTTCCTACATCGAAAACATGCATGAGAAACCCAGAAGATGGTACACCGTGTGATCGGGAAAGGTTTCTAAAACGCACCTCATTTCTCATCTCCTTGTGCTCGGGTTCGCCATTCCAGCCGCTTTACTAACAATCTCCCTCCTTGGAGAATCAGCACCTTTAACCTCCTGTTCCGTACAGGTTGCAATTTGTCCTGAGGATGAACGGGAAGAGGGGAAAACAATGAGAGACTAGCTCTAGGTGTTGGGACAGGCACAGGTCACTCTATTTTCCCATCAGGAAGAAGAATTAACCACAGGCTCAACCTGCCGCCCGGGACCAGAATAGGGCCTGAAGCAATCCTGCGCTTTTGCGGCCAGCTCCCAAGAAAGTGAGTTGAAAAATGGAGCTCAGGGGCACTGCAATTCACAAACCTGCAGACTTATAAATGATCACTCTCGTCCACAAATATATTGAGGGAAGGCAACGAAGAGGATTTGAAAGCAAGGCAGAATTGCAGGAAACAGATTTCAGGAGGGAGATTCAAATCGCCTTTACAGCACAGGAAAAGCGGCAAAACCTCGTCAATGACGCCCTTTTTGGCCAACCAAGCAACCTGGAAAGGCAAATCAGCGCTACAAAGAAGTCTCGCTTCCCATCGGTCAAAAGGGCCATGCTGAATAAAGTGTCAAAACCAGAAATGCAGGACAGGCCATGGAGAAACGGGAGCCTTGCTACGCTGATGGGCGGGATGTAAATTGCCAACAGCCACTCTGGAGTATGTACGGTGTGTCCTGAAACATCTAAAAAACTCAGCTTAGAGAGCATAGGGCACTTCCACTCATGGGCGTATAAAGTGGGAAAATTAAAAACCAGCAAGACACAGGCACCCCAAAGTTTAGGGCTGCTCTGTTGACAAGAACCTCCAACTTCGTTACACCTTAAATATCCCAGGAAAGAGAAAAATGGATAAAGATGTTGTGGTCCTTATGTACAATGGAATATCACTCAGCCATGAAATCAACGTCATAATGCTAGTAGCAGCATGATGAGTGGATTGAGGTACGACGATTCTAAGTGAAATAAGTCACACAGAAAAAGACACTTATCATAAGATATCACTTATAGAGGGAATGTAAAAACCGCTACCCTTGAACTGAATTACAAAACAGAACAGAGTCACACGTTTAGAAAACACACTATGGCTGCTTAACGGGAAAGGTGAGGTGGGGTGATGCATAAAACAAGGGTTTCAAATTAGCTCAGATACCGTTCCATAAACCCAATATGTACAAGAGAAGACCTACTCCTTGCTCAGTGAATTGGACTCAAAACCCCCTATTCACGGCCCAAGAATATATCTGACTAGTAAGAATCTTAAAACCTATGTATTGATATCTCTCTGTAAGTGAGTCAAGTGGGTGTAAAGTGACATAAACACAGCAGTGAAAAGCAGCTAAACCCCATTATAAAAATCAATTACTTTTAAAAACCTGTGAAAAAAAGACAGTGAAAGAGAGAGAAATTCTTACAAAATTCGTTTAGGGGCAGTTATGCTACCTAGATTGACCATATCTAGACCCACAGCTGATTGAGACATAAGGGTGGACACTCTTGGGGCTGAGAGGTTTGGTGAGGTTGGGTGAGGAAACGCAGACCCTTTAAAGTAATACTGCGTGGTACCCATCCCATGGGTTCCAAATCTCCAGGTTCAAGGGCATCTTCCTACATCGAAAACATGCATGAGAAACCCAGAAGATGGTACACCGTGTGATCGAGAAAGGTTTCTAAAACGCAACTCATTTCTCATCTCCTTGTGCTCGGGTTCGCCATTCCAGCTGCTTTACTAGCAACCTCCCTCCTTGGAGAATCAGCACCTTTAACCTCCTGTTCCGTACAGGTTGCAATTTGTCCTGAGGATGAACGGGAAGAGGGGAAAACAATGAGAGACTAGCTCTAGGTGTTGGGACAGGCACAGGTCACTCTATTTTCCCATCAGGAAGAAGAATTAAGCACAGGCTCAGCCTGCCGCCCGGGACCAGAATAGGGCCTGAAGCAATCCTGCGCTTTTGCGGCCAGCTCCCAAGAAAGCGAGTTGAAAAATGGAGCTCAGGGGCACTGCAATTCACAAACCTGCAGACTTATAAATGATCACTCTCGTCCACAAATATATTGAGGGAAGGCAACGAAGAGGATTTGAAAGCAAGGCAGAATTGCAGGAAACAGATTTCAGGAGGGAGATTCAAATCGCCTTTAAAGCACAGGAAAAGCGGCAAAACCTCGTCAATGATGCCCTTGGCCAAAAAGGGCGTATGCGTTTTTTCCTGAATATATTCAGGAAAAAACGCATACGCCCTTTTTGGCCAAGCAAGCAACCTGGAAAGGCAAATCAGCGCTACAAAGAAGTCTCGCTTCCCATCGGTCAAAAGGGCCATGCTGAATAAAGTGTCAAAACCAGAAATGCAGGGCAGGCCATGAGGAAACGGGAGCCTTGCTACGATGATGGGCGGGATGTAAATTGCCAACAGCCACTCTGGAGAAGTGTACGGTGTGTCCTGAAACATCTAAAAAACTCAGCTTAGAGAGCATAGGGCAGTTCCACTCATGGGCGTATAAATTGGGAAAACTAAAAATCAGCAAGACACAGGCACCCCAACGTTTAGGGCTGCTCTGTTGACAAGAACCTCCACTTCGTTACACCTTACATATCTCAGGAAAGAGAAAAATGGATAAAGAAGTTGTGGTCCTTATGTACAATGGAATATCACTCAGCCATGAAATCAACGTCATAAGGCTAGTAGCAGCATGATGAGTGGATTTAGGTACGACGATTCTAAATGAAATAAGTCACACAGAAAAAGACATTTATCATAAGATATCACTTATAGAGGGCATGTAAAAACCGCTACCCTTGAACTGAATTACAAAACAGAACAGAGTCACACGTTTAGAAAACACACTATGGCTGCTTAACGGGAAAGGTGATGTGGGGTGATGCATAAAACAACGGTTTCAAATTAGCTCAGATACCGTTCCATAAACCCAATATGTAATAGACAAGACCTACTCCTTTCTCAGTGAATTGGACTCAACACCCCCTATTCACGGCCCAAGAATATATCTGACTAGTAAGAATCTTAAAACCTATGTATTGATATCTCTCTGTAAGTGAGTCAAGTGGGTGTAAAGTGGCATAAACACAGCAGTGAAAAGCAGCTAAACCCCATTATAAAAATCAATTACTTTTAAAAACCTGTGAAAAAAAGACAGTGAAAGAGAGAGAAATTCTTACAAAATTCGTTTAGGGGCAGTTATGCTACCTGGATTGACCATATCTAGACCCACAGCTGATTGAGACATAACGGTGGACACTCTTGGGGCTGAGAGGTTTGGTGAGGTTGGGTGAGGAAACGCAGACCCTTTAAAGTAATACTGCGTGGTACCCATCCCATGGGTCCCAAATCTCCAGGTTTTTGGGCATCTTCCTACATCGAAAACATGCATGAGAAACCCAGAAGATGGTACACCGTGTGATCGCGAAAGGTTTCTAAAACGCACCTCATTTCTCATCTCCTTGTGCTCGGGTACGCCATTCCAGCTGCTTTACTAGCAACCTCCCTCCTTGGAGAATCAGCACCTTTAAACTCCTGTTCCGTACAGGTTGCAATTTGTCCTGAGGATGAACGGGAAGAGGGGAAAACAATGAGAGACTAGCTCTAGGTGTTGGGACAGGCACAGGTCACTCTATTTTCCCATCAGGAAGAAGAATTAAGCACAGGCTCAGCCTGCCGCCCGGGACCAGAATAGGGCCTGAAGCAATCCTGCGCTTTTGCGGCCAGCTCCCAAGAAAGCGAGTTGAAAAATGGAGCTCAGGGGCACTGCAATTCACAAACCTGCAGACTTATAAATGATCACTCTCGTCCACAAATATATTGAGGGAAGGCAACGAAGAGGATTTGAAAGCAAGGCAGAATTGCAGGAAACAGATTTCAGGAGGGAGATTCAAATCGCCTTTAAAGCACAGGAAAAGCGGCAAAACCTCGAGAAGATGCCCTTGGCCAAAAAGGGCGTATGCGTTTTTTCCTGAATATATTCAGGAAAAAACGCATACGCCCTTTTTGGCCAACCAAGCAACCTGGAAAGGCAAATCAGCGCTACAAAGAAGTCTCGCTTCCCATCGGTCAAAAGGGCCATGCTGAATAAAGTGTCAAAACCAAAAATGCAGGTCAGGCCATGAGGAAACGGGAGCCTTGCTACGATGATGGGCGGGATGTAAATTGCCAACAGCCACTCTGGAGAAGTGTACGGTGTGTCCTGAAACATCTAAAAAACTCAGCTTAGAGAGCATAGGGCAGTTCCACTCATGGGCGTATAAATTGGGAAAACTAAAAATCAGCAAGACACAGGCACCCCAACGTTTAGGGCTGCTCTGTTGACAAGAACCTCCACTTCGTTACACCTTACATATCTCAGGAAAGAGAAAAATGGATAAAGAAGTTGTGGTCCTTATGTACAATGGAATATCACTCAGCCATGAAATCAACGTCATAAGGCTAGTAGCAGCATGATGAGTGGATTTAGGTACGACGATTCTAAATGAAATAAGTCACACAGAAAAAGACATTTATCATAAGATATCACTTATAGAGGGCATGTAAAAACCGCTACCCTTGAACTGAATTACAAAACAGAACAGAGTCACACGTTTAGAAAACACACTATGGCTGCTTAACGGGAAAGGTGATGTGGGGTGATGCATAAAACAACGGTTTCAAATTAGCTCAGATACCGTTCCATAAACCCAATATGTAATAGACAAGACCTACTCCTTTCTCAGTGAATTGGACTCAACACCCCCTATTCACGGCCCAAGAATATATCTGACTAGTAAGAATCTTAAAACCTATGTATTGATATCTCTCTGTAAGTGAGTCAAGTGGGTGTAAAGTGGCATAAACACAGCAGTGAAAAGCAGCTAAACCCCATTATAAAAATCAATTACTTTTAAAAACCTGTGAAAAAAAGACAGTGAAAGAGAGAGAAATTCTTACAAAATTCGTTTAGGGGCAGTTATGCTACCTGGATTGACCATATCTAGACCCACAGCTGATTGAGACATAACGGTGGACACTCTTGGGGCTGAGAGGTTTGGTGAGGTTGGGTGAGGAAACGCAGACCCTTTAAAGTAATACTGCGTGGTACCCATCCCATGGGTCCCAAATCTCCAGGTTTTTGGGCGTCTTCCTACATCGAAAACATGCATGAGAAACCCAGAAGATGGTACACCGTGTGATCGCGAAAGGTTTCTAAAACGCACCTCATTTCTCATCTCCTTGTGCTCGGGTACGCCATTCCAGCTGCTTTACTAGCAACCTCCCTCCTTGGAGAATCAGCACCTTTAAACTCCTGTTCCGTACAGGTTGCAATTTGTCCTGAGGATGAACGGGAAGAGGGGAAAACAATGAGAGACTAGCTCTAGGTGTTGGGACAGGCACAGGTCACTCTATTTTCCCATCAGGAAGAAGAATTAAGCACAGGCTCAGCCTGCCGCCCGGGACCAGAATAGGGCCTGAAGCAATCCTGCGCTTTTGCGGCCAGCTCCCAAAAAAGCGAGTTGAAAAATGGAGCTCAGGGGCACTGCAATTCACAAACCTGCAGACTTATAACTGATCACTCTCGTCCACAAATATATTGAGGGAAGGCAACGAAGAGGATTTGAAAGCAAGGCAGAATTGCAGGAAACAGATTTCAGGAGGGAGATTCAAATCGCCTTTAAAGCACAGGAAAAGCGGCAAAACCTCGAGAAGATGCCCTTGGCCAAAAAGGGCGTATGCGTTTTTTCCTGAATATATTCAGGAAAAAACGCATACGCCCTTTTTGGCCAACCAAGCAACCTGGAAAGGCAAATCAGCGCTACAAAGAAGTCTCGCTTCCCGTCGGTCAAAAGGGCCATGCTGAATAAAGTGTCAAAACCAGAAATGCAGGGCAGGCCATGAGGAAACGGGAGCCTTGCTACGATGATGGGCGGAATGTAAATTGCCAACAGCCACTCTGGAGAAGTGTACGGTGTGTCCTGAAACATCTAAAAAACTCAGCTTAGAGAGCATAGGGCAGTTCCACTCATGGGCGTATAAATTGGGAAAACTAAAAATCAGCAAGACACAGGCACCCCAACATTTAGGGCTGCTCTGTTGACAAGAACCTCCACTTCGTTACACCTTACATATCTCAGGAAAGAGAAAAATGGATAAAGAAGTTGTGGTCCTTATGTACAATGGAATATCACTCAGCCATGAAATCAACGTCATAAGGCTACTAGCAGCATGATGAGTGGATATAGGTACGACGATTCTAAATGAAATAAGTCACACAGAAAAAGACACTTATCATAAGATATCACTTATAGAGGGAATGTAAAAACCGCTACCCTTGAACTGAATTACAAAACAGAACAGAGTCACACGTTTAGAAAACACACTATGGCTGCTTAACGGGAAAGGTGATGTGGGGTGATGCATAAAACAACGGTTTCAAATTAGCTCAGATACCGTTCCATAAACCCAATATGTAATAGACAAGACCTACTCCTTTCTCAGTGAATTGGACTCAACACCCCCTATTCACGGCCCAAGAATATATCTGACTAGTAAGAATCTTAAAACCTATGTATTGATATCTCTCTGTAAGTGAGTCAAGTGGGTGTAAAGTGGCATAAACACAGCAGTGAAAAGCAGCTAAACCCCATTATAAAAATCAATTACTTTTAAAAACCTGTGAAAAAAAGACAGTGAAAGAGAGAGAAATTCTTACAAAATTCGTTTAGGGGCAGTTATGCTACCTGGATTGACCATATCTAGACCCACAGCTGATTGAGACATAAGGGTGGACACTCTTGGGGCTGAGAGGTTTGGTGAGGTTGGGTGAGGAAACGCAGACCCTTTAAAGTAATACTGCCTGGTACCCATCCCATGGGTCCCAAATCTCCAGGTTTAAGGGCATCTTCCTACATCGAAAACATGCATGAGAAACCCAGAAGATGGTACACCGTGTGATCGGGAAAGGTTTCTAAAACGCACCTCATTTCTCATCTCCTTGTGCTCGAATTCGCCATTCCAGCTGCTTTACTAGCAGTCTCCCTCATTGGAGAATCAGCACCTTTAACCTCCTGTTCCGTACATGTTGCAATTTGTCCTGAGGATGAACGGGAAGAGGGGGAACCAATGAGAGACTATCTCTAGTTGTTGGGACAGGCACAGGTCACTCTATTTTCCCATCAGGAAGAAGAATTAACCACAAGCTCAGCCTGCCGCCCGGGAGCAGAATAGGGCCTGAAGCAATCCTGCACTTTTGCGGCCAGCTCCCAAGAAAGCGAGTTGAAAAATGGAGCTCAGGGTCACTGCAATTCACAAACCTGCAGACTTATAAAGGATCACTCTCGCCCACAAATATACTGAGGGAAGGCAACGAAGAGGATTTGAAAGCAAGGCAGAATTGCAGGAAACATATTTCAGGAGGGAGATTCGAATCGCCTTTAAAGCACAGGAAAAGCGGCAAAACCTCGACAATGATGCCCTTGGCCAAAAAGAGCGTATGCGTTTTTTCCTGAATATATTCAGGAAAAAACGCATACGCCCTTTTTGGACAACCAAGCAACCTGGAAAGGCAAATCAGCGATACAAAGAAGTCTCGCTTCCCATCGGTCAAAAGGACCATGCTGAATAAAGTGTCAAAACCAGAAATGCAGGACAGGCCATGGAGAAACGGGAGCCTTGCTACGCTGATGGGCGGGATGTAAATTGCCAACAGCCACTCTGGAGAAGTGTACGGTGTGTCCTGAAACATCTAAAAAACTCAGCTTAGAGAGCATAGGGCACTTCCACGCATGGGTGTATACATTGGGAAAACAAAAATCAGCAAGACACAGCCACCCCAAAGTTTAGGGCTGCTCTGTTGACAAGAACCTCCACTTCGTTACACCTTACATATCTCAGGAAAGAGAAAAATGGATAAAGAAGTTGTGGTCCTTATGTACAATGGAATATCACTCAGCCATGAAATCAACGTCATAAGGCTAGTAGCAGCATGATGAGTGTGTTTAGGTACGACGATTCTAAGTGAAATAAGTCACACAGAAAAAGACACTTATCATAAGATATCACTTATAGAGGGAATGTAAAAACCGCTACCCTTGAACTGAATTACAAAACAGAACAGAGTCACACGTTTAGAAAACACACTATGGCTGCTTAACGGGAAAGGTGAGGTGGGGTGATGCATAAAACAAGGGTTTCAAATTAGCTCAGATACCATTCCATAAACCCAATATGTAACAGACAAGACCTACTCCTTGCTAAGTGAACAGGACCCAACACCCCCTATTCACCGCCCAAGAATATAACTGACTAGTAAGAATCTTAAAACCTATGTATTGATATCTCTCTGTAAGTGAGTCAAGTGGGTGTAAAGCGGCATAAACACAGCAGTGAAAAGCAGGTAAACCCCATTTTAAAAATCAATTACTTTTAAAAACCCGTGAAACAAAGACAGTGAAAGAGAGAGAAATTCTTACAAAATTCGTTCAGGGCCTGTGATGCCACCCGGATTGACCATATCCAGACCCACAGCTGATTGAGACATAAGGGTGGACTCTCTTGGGGCTGAGAGGTTTGGTGAGGTTGGGTGAGCAAACGCAGACCCTTTAAAGTAATACTGCGTGGTACCCATCCCATGGGTCCCAAATCTCCAGGTTCAAGGTCATCTTCCTACATCGAAAACATGCATGAGAAACCCAGAAGATGGTACACAGTGTGATCGGGAAAGGTTTCTAAAACACACCTCATTTCTCATCTCCTTGTTCTCCGGTTCGCCATTCCAGCTGCTTTACTAGCAATCTCCCTCCTTGGAGAATCAGCACCTTTAACCTCTTGTTCCGTACAGGTTTCAATTTCTCCTGAGGATGAACGGGAAGAGGGGGAACCAATGAGAGAATAGCTCTTGGTGTTGGGACAGGCACAGGTCACTCTATTTTCCCATCAGGAAGAAGAATTAACCACAGGCTCAGCCTGCCACCCGGGAGCAGAATAGGGCCTGAAACAATCCTGCGCTTTTGCGGCCAGCTCCCAAGAAAGCGAGTTGAAAAATGGAGCTCAGGGGCACTGCAATTCACAAACCTGCAGACTTATAAATGATCACTCTCGTCCACAAATATATTGAGGGAAGGCAACGAAGAGGATTTGAAAGCAAGGCAGAAGTGCAGCAAACAGATTTCAGGAGGTAGATTCGAATCGCCTTTAAAGCACAGGAAAAGCGGCAAATCCTCGACAATGATGCCCTTGGCCAAAAAGGGCGTATGCGTTTTTTCCTGAACATATTCAGGAAAAAACGCATACGCCCTTTTTGGCCAACCAAGCCACCTGGAAAGGGAAATCAGCCCTACAAAGAAGTCTCACTTCCCATCGGACAAAAGAGCCATGCTGAATAAAGTGTCAAAACCAGAAATGCAGGACAGGCCATGGAGAAACGGGAGCCTTGCTACGCTGATGGGCGGGATGTAAGTTGTCAACACCCACTCTGGAGAAATGTACGGTGTGTCCTGAAACATCTAAAAAAGTCATCTTAGAGAGCATAGGGCACTTCCACTCATGGGTGTATAAATTGGGAAAACTAAAAATCTACAAGACACAGGCACCCCAAAGTTTAGGGCTGCTCTGTTGACAAGAACCTCCACTTCGTTACACCTTAAATATCCCAGGAAAGAGAAAAATGGATAAAGAAGTTGTGGTCCTTATGTACAATGGAATATCACTCAGCCATGAAATCAACGTCATAAGGCTAGTAGCAGCATGATGAGTGCATTCAGGTACGACGATTCTAAGTGAAATAAGTCACACAGAAAAAGACACTTATCATAAGCTATCACTTATAGAGGGAATTCAAAAACCGCTACCCTTGAACTGAATTACAAAACAGAACAGAGTCACACGTTTAGAAAACACACTATGGCTGCTTAACGGGAAAGGTTAGGTGTGGTGATGCATAAAACAAGGGTTTCAAATTAGCTCAGATACCGTTCAATAAACCCAATATGTAATAGACTAGACCTACTCCTTGCTCAGTGAATTGGACTCAACACCCCCTATTCACGGCCCAAGAATATATCTGACTAGTAAGAATCTTAAAACCTATGTATTGATATCTCTCTGTAAGTGAGTCACGTGGGTGTAAAGGGGCATAAACACAGCAGTGAAAAGCAGCTAAACCCCTTTATAAAAATCAATTACTTTTGAAAACCTGTGAAAACAAGACAGTGAAAGAAAGAGAAATTCTTACAAAATTCGTTCAGGGGCTGTGATGCTACCTGGATTTACCATAACTAGACCCACAGCTTATTGAGACATAAGGGTGGACTCTCTTGGGGCTGAGAGGTTTGGTGAGGTTGGGTGAGCAAACGCAGACCCTTTAAAATAATACTGCGTGGTACCCATCCCATGGGTCCTAAATCTCCAGGTTCAAGGGCATCTTCCTACATCGAAAACATGCATGAGAAACCCAGAAGATGGTACACCGTGTGACCGGGAAAGGTTTCTAAAACGCACCTCATTTCTCATCTCCTTGTGCTCGAGTTCGCCATTCCAGCCGCTTTACTAGCAATCTCCCTCCTTGGAGAATCAGCACCTTTAACCTCCTGTTCCGTACAGGTTGCAATTTGTCCTGAGGATGAACGGGAAGAGGGGGAACCAATGAGAGACTAGCTCTAGGTGTTGGGACAGGCACAGGTCACTCTATTTTCCCATCAGGAAGAAGAATTAACCACAGGCTCAGCCTGCCACCCGGGACCAGAATAGGGCCTGAAGCAATCCTGCGCCTTTGCGGCCAGCTCCCAAGAAAGCGAGTTGAAAAATGGAGCTCAGGGGCACTGCAATTCACAAACCTGCAGACTTCTAAATGATCACTCTCGTCCACAAATATATTGAGAGAAGGCAACGAAGATGATTTGAAAGCAAGGCAGAAGTGCAGGAAACAGATTTCAGGAGGTAGATTCGAATCGCCTTTAAAGCACAGGAAAAGTGGCAAATCCTCGACAATGACGCCCTTGGCCAAAAAGGGCGTATGCGTTTTTTCCTGAACATATTCAGGAAAAAACCCATACGCCCTTTTTGGCCAACCAAGCAACCTGGAAAGGGAAATCAGCGCTACAAAGAAGTCTCGCTTCCCATCGGTCAAAAGGGCCATGCTGAATAAAGTGTCAAAACCAGAAATGCAGGACAGGCCATGGAGAAACGGGAGCCTTGCTACGATGATGGGCGAGATGTAAATTGCCAACAGCCACTCTGGAGAAGTGTACGGTGTGTCCTGAAATATCTAAAAAACTCAGCTTAGAGAGCATAGGGCACTTCCACGCATGGGTGTATACATTGGGAAAACAAAAATCAGCAAGACACAGCCACCCCAATGTTTAGGGCTGCTCTGTTGACAAGAACCTCCACTTCGTTACACCTTAAATATCCCAGGAAAGAGAAAAATGGATAAAGAAGTTGTGGTCCTTATGTACAATGGAATATCACTCAGCCATGAAATCAACGTCATAAGGCTAGTAGCAGCATGATGAGTGGATTTAGGTATGACGATTCTTAGTTAAATAAGTCACACAGAAAAAGACACTTATCATAAGATATCACTTATAGAGGGAATGTAAAAACCGCTACCCTTGAACTCAATTACGAAACAGAACGGAGTCACACGTTTAGAAAACACACTATGGCTGCTTAACGGGAAAGGTGGGTGGGGTGATGCATAAAACAAGGGTTTCAAATTAGCTCAGATACCGTTCCATAAACCCAATATGTAATAGACAAGACCTACTCCTTGCTCAGTGAACAGGACCCAACACCCCCTATTCACCGCTCAAAAATATAACTGACTAGTAAAAATCTTAAAACCTATGTATTGATATCTCTCTGTAAGTGAGTCAAGTGGGTGTAAAGCGGCATAAACACAGCAGTGAAAAGCAGGTAAACCCCATTTTAAAAATCAATTACTTTTAAAAACCCGTGAAACAAAGACAGTGAAAGAGAGAGAAATTCTTACAAAATTCGTTCAGGGCCTGTGATGCCACCCGGATTGACCATATCCAGACCCACAGCTGATTGAGAAATAAGGGTGGACTCTCTTGGGGCTGAGAGGTTTGGTGACGTTTGGTGAGCAAACGCAGACCCTTTAAAGTAATACTGCGTGGTACCCATCCCATGGGTCCCAAATCTCCAGGTTCAAGGGCATCTTCCTACATCGAAAACATGCATGAGAAACCCAGAAGATGGTACACCGTGTGATCGGGAAATGTTTCTAAAACTC